>NC_044915.1:34308652-35041337 GCF_001633185.2 Quercus lobata
AAGTAGAGGTGAAGAAATATTTTATCAGGTTGTTCTCAAATTTTTTCCCTGTTAAATATAAAATTTAGAGATATTTCTAAACCACATAGAAGTCCAATTCAAAAAGTGAAATCCTTTTATAAATAGTATAAATTTTATATATATATATATATATGTGTGTGTGTGTGTGTATATATATATATATATATATATATCACCTAGTTTTGGAGAAAATTAAATTGGGGGGGTTGTGGACCAGAAACAAGTAACTTATGAAGGACCAGAAGTTATTTTTATGGGCCTATAAAATAACCCAAAGAGCTTCCTGACTGGTCATGTTCATGTTGTTTGGTCATTGGTGATATTTTCAACGGTCTTTGAACTTCCTTTTCATTTGCAGCAACATACGCGTCCTTCCACTGTTTTAAGGTTCTTCGATCATTTGTTTTAGATATTTGTCTCTTAGAAATGTCTATCTGGGACGACACACAATACTGGGTTCAATGGCAAGTTCCAGTTTGTGCTTTCATCGTCGCTGCCCCAGCTGTGTTGGCTCTGAGATATGTCAAAAAATTGAAAGCTCAGCCTTTCGATTACGCTGACTTGTGGACTCCGTGCTGGAAAAACTTCAGTCCCGTTTGGCTTCTTTACTATCGAGCTTTCGCTTTCGTTTGCTTGGCTTGGATGTTATACGAAATGGTTGTCTTTGCAGGAGCTTTTTGCTTCTTTTTCTATACCCAGTGAGACCATATTTCTCAATTTCTGGCTTTTACTTACACTCCATTTCTTATGAATCTCATGTGTTGGTTAGGTTTCAAGAATTTAATCATTGTCATTTCATTTATGCTTGTTGAAGAATTTCAGATTATGGGTTTTTTAAAAAAAAAAAAAGAATTAAAGCTGTTTAATTTTATATTTCTTTGATGTAATTGATTTGTAGGTGGACTTTTGCATTGGTCATGGTCTATTTTGCGGTATGTCAAGCGCTATAAGTTTATAACAAGCCTATATATTTGTTGTTGTATTTCTTGTATGAAGGATTTCCATTAGTTAAAAGGTCATACTCAGAGCACAAAGCTCTCACTCTTGCGATCATGGTAGGCAGCTTCACCCCCAATTTATTGGAAAGGTTGATTTCCAGACTTGGACCAGCGACCTGTCACTTTTGGTGGAATCACTTGCCATTACACCAAGGATTTCCATTAGTTGCTGTCCTAAATTCATTGCTCTGGTTTCCAAGATATGCATAGGAATTATGGGTTTTTTTTTTTTTTAATTATTTTTTTTTAATATTAAAAATCAACTAAAACCATACCCATTTGTTTTACACATAATGTAGCTGGGGACCATTGTATCTGCATATGGATGCCGGTTGTCCTCCAAGAAACCTCATTCTAAAAATGGGGATAGTGCTGAGTCTGTTCAAAGGGAATTGGAGGAGATTCAGCAAAAAGTGGGACTTTGGGGATATCTTATGCTAATTACATACCAGGTTAGTCATCTTTGAAGCCTTTACTTGAAACTAGTGATGAAATTTCTCTAATGTAATGGATTCATTTTTCTTAGTTCCTGGATATCTTTTTTTTTTTTAATTGATAAGTTACCTCACCCTCCATCCCATTAATATGGGAGAAGGGTGTGTCACTTGAGCTATAACTCATTGGCTGTAGTTACTGAAGTTCTTGTTAGAATAGCTTTAAATCCTTGTAGTTCCTTTAGGCTGATGCCTTCACTCTCACTTGAATATTTTACCTACCAACTTTAATGGTTGCTCTTCTTCTTAGTTTGTGGTATAATTTTTTTACACAAGGCATTAATTGTAAGCTAAATAGATTACTGGTTCTCAGAGTGCTACTAAGTGGCAAAAATAACTTCATATTTTAAATCTTTTGTCAGTTTCTGAAATTTGCTTTTTCAAGTTTTTGTTTGAAGCTAATGTTCTATTTTCGACAGACTTGTGCAGGTGCTGTGATGCTAACAGACATTGTGTTTTGGTGTATTCTTGTGCCATTTTTATTGGGTGATCAGTTTAGCATAACCCTGGTGAGTGTCCACTTCTAGTGAATAATCAGACCTTTTTTTTCCCATAAAAAATGTTCTTCATACTATCACAATCTTTAGTTGCTCTCAAAATGGAACTAGGGGATTGAATAGCCAAAGTTTTAATAAGACAAATTGATTTGCCAGTAACATGGCGCAATAGGAGCTTAGCAAAATTAAATGCATTATTATGTAATTACATTGATTTCAGCTGCATATTTCTTCGAGGTTGAGCTCCTTCCATGAAGAATCAATTCAGGGTCATTTTGATTCTACGGCCAAAAATATGCCATTGCCTTTTGCCTTTTGTTCACTCATCTATGTAATTTAAACTTATAAATGTTTTGTAGGTCTTGATTGTCTGCTTTTTATATGGTGTAATCCAAATATCTTGTGCATTCCTTTGCTTAGTTACTTATCCTGTTTGGCTGTTTCCTCAAAATATCTTTGAGGCAATATACGGTTATAGCTTGTTGCACATAATTGCCTTTATTTTCTTTACTTTATATGTTGTATGGCTTGTTTGCGTACTCTGGATCTTCTCTTCCCTCTTCTTCACTATTTGACATTAATAATACTAAAGTTTTGTAAATTCGAATTTACAACCAGCAGTTTAAATGTATTAGTGTGTCTGTGTGTGTGTTGTGTGTGCAGGCTAGGAACTGATTGTTTACATACATGGTTACTATGACACGCATTTGTTTGTTTTTTTCAAAAGTTTCCATCTTTTATTGATGCACAGAACAGTTTTTTCTTCTTTAGTTGTACTGTTTATAAGAAAATGCAGACAAGTTGCTTGAGTTCTTCTTATCATCATTTTTATTTGCTAGTTTATAATGGATATTCTCCTCACTGTTTATGTGTTTGTTTTCTTGGCAGTTGATTGGTGGTATCCATAGTTTGAATGCTGTTTTTCTTATTCTGGATACAGCTCTCAATAGACTTGTAAGTATTCGAACATTTAGAAGCTGAAAGCTAGGAGTGAACTTTCACAGGCTTTTAAATTGTCCGGGAAAACACACACACAAAATTAAAGTATATTTATATAAACAGCTTACATCTTATGTAAAGGTGTCAGATTAGATGGCTAAGATTGCCTAGCCAGTATTTTTGGCATAGAAATAGTACCTCTTTTTTTTTGTGGGGGGGGGGGAGTGGGTGGAGGATGAATGAACATTTTTATTAACTCTCCTGTAATCTGAGTTCACAAGATTGATGATCCTATTTCCATAATGTTTTTCAGCCACTTCTTTGGTCTGGGTTTGCATATTTTGTGCTGTGGAGCTGTCTCTATGTTACCTTCCAGTGGGTCATTCGTGCATGTGGTTTTTATGAATGGTATGTATAATTTTCTTCTGTCCCCTTCAGTAGCTGTGTTGGATTAAGGAAACACTCTTTCTAATATCTCAGATATTGATTCTAGAGCTAGTAACATATTTTGAATCTCTCAGGTGGCCATATCCTTTCCTAGAGCTTAATACGCCATGGGCTCCCATATGGTATTTTATCTACATCGTCTTTATCCAACTTGCTTTCCCCTTGAATTGTAGATATGATGAAACTAACAAATGTGTTTGATTTACAGGTATTTTTCCTTGGCGTTGGTTCACGTCCTGTGTTATTGGATATATGTACAGATTGAAAAAATTAAAATTTCAGTTCTGCCTGGATTGTTCCCTCAAGCATTTGTGGGGTCATTTTAGCTCTTTGTTCTGTGATACAAAATAAATCTAAATCTAAAACATACCCAAAAATTAATAAAACTAAATCCCACGTTTTTTTTTTTCTTTCTATGGACTAGTCTTAATTATAGATTTTTTTTTTTTTTTTTTTAATCTTTGAGATTTAGATGGTATTGGACCAGAGTTTCGATGTAAGCACAAATTTTTCTCCATTTTTTTTTTTCTATGTATCAGTATATGGTTAGTGAATGTTGCTGCAAAAAGTCTGGAAGGATCCCTTTAGTCTATACACAATTTTAAGATGAACATCATTGATGTTAATCACAAATGTTTGATAATTTGAGAGTGGAGGAAGAAAATATTTGAACCCTAAATATCTTTATTGGATTTTAAGATTTGATAACAATGGTCTAATGGTCCAATGACTTCTCAGAGGTTTAATTCCTAGGAACGAATCGACCCTATTTTTACTCGAAAAAGAAGAAAGAACATAAAAATTGACGTTACTTCTTAACACTATAATATATTTCATGCATCCAATATATGCAAACTCCCTCTCACCATGTATAAATCTTGAATGTATAAGATGATTCAAACATGTTAATTGCTGTGCTTGGTGCTTCTTGACATTGGCTATTTCACGTTTCCAATGATCCAATCCCAATGCATCCTTGAAAATCCTCCTAATCTACCAAAGTAGTGGCTGCGTTACCAGATAGACCGCTAAGCCACGTTTTCGAAGGCAAAGTGGCGATGTTGTTGTGAAGGGATCATTAGGTTTGAGCTTCAAGATATGGATTGAATATCAAAACCATCTAACAAGAAGAGGCATTAAGTGAAGACTTGCAAGCATATCAAGCATCTTAAATTTGCACACCTGCTGGAGGACAATTTTTAAAGAAATGTTTTAAAAGTAGTCAATGATCACGGTGAAATTGGAACAGGATAATAGCATGAAGCGAAGACTTGGCTAAAGTTAACCAACAAAGAGCTGATGACCAAGACTGAAACTTCAAATTATACAACACCTAGAAACACTTTAGGATCCCAATGTGAGCTCTGTCCATTATTAGCAAAATTACAACAGAAGTGAATGATCCACAATTACTACAGCCAGTAGTAGTAGTAGCAGTGATGCGGGAGATGCAAGAAGATTATTACTTAATATTATTTATGTTTGTAAGTCAATTGTATTTTTATGTTTTAGGTCCTATTAGTTTATTAGGCTATTAGTATTTTAATTTGGAAACAAGGTTATTTTTGTAATAAGGCAATTAGGGTTTCCGATCCAATTAGAACTAGGGTTTAGTAATCTTTTATAAGCAACCTATTGTACTTCTTGAAGAGATAGTTGATATTTTGATGAATGAAAAAATGGCCGTTTGGTTTCTTTTGGTCTGGTACTGACTCCAGGTCTACCCTAGGTACTGACTCCTAGTGGCTTCCCCACTCGGTGCTGACTCCAAGCAAGGCCTAGGTGTTGACTCCTAGGTCATATCTTTTATTTTTTCTGTAAGAACCAAGTATGAGGCTGTTGGGCCTTAAATCACTTGGGCTCACAATTTATTTGTAGTGGGCTTGAGGATTTCTTACTCTGGGTTGTTCTCAGCAGAGAGACTCAAAGTAACACTCTGTTTACACTTTTTCACTAGACTGTTTTCTCTCTATTTCTCTGAACCCCTTCTTCCTTCCAAACTTCTGCTATTTATAGCCAAGGTTAGTGGTAAGATTACGTTTTCAGCCTCTGTTAGTGCTATTGAAGGTCCAGTATTATCTGATTTAAGTGGATTTTTAGGTGAGAGTGGGGTGCAACAATTATGACCTTGGAACTTGGTTCCAGCTTAGTTGATGGTGCTCGGTAATGCAGTTTACCGAGCATATCACGATTAACCCGGACACGGTTAATAAGCTTGTTCGGGGAACATATGCCGAGCACACATCGGAACACAAGGCCCGAAATTGTTTTTTTTTTGCGCTAAGGCAGATCCAAGAAGGGCTTAGGGCAATGGGGTTGTTCCTATTGGGCCTGGGCCCAAGGGCCTTTATAGGTCTTGGGATCTCGGTGCCATACATTAGCCCCCCGTTGATTCATACCCGGTTGCCGGGAAGAATCAAGGAGTTGGCCGAGCCTCTTGACCTCGGAGACTTTTATGGCCTGGGAATCGTCGTTATGGTTCTCAATTAATGCTCATCTCAAAAGACGCGTCGTTTCGCTGCGCTAGGTACAGTCGTCATTATTGCCTGACGCTTCGTGAATCGGGGCGGCACGCGTTCTGCTTACGTTTGGCATCCGTAGGGTCGTTTGTAAATCGTGCCCATTTACTGCTTGATTAAACGCTTCTTTGCCCCCCCTTCTTTCTGACTCTATAAATAGTTCCCCACAGAACATTCTTTCATTTTTCCTCTACCTCTGATATTTCGTGCTTACTCTCTGCCGACCAACTCTCTGTGTGCTTATTCTCTTGCCCAGTGTTCTCTTCCTACTTAGAACCCAAAGTAAGTTTTTCTTCCTTTTTCTATTCCTTCAGCTTATTTCTTCAAGTTCCCTTTCATAGTATTAGGTGTTATAGATGGGTTACTCTTACCTTCTAGAATCCTCGGATGCCTTGGCCTCCTTTAAGAGCACATTTAGTATTCCCGATGACGTGGATGTGGCTTACTGCCACGAGAGTGATATTGATCTCCACCGAGGATTTGGCACAGCCTTTTTTCCTTTGATGGCAATCTTAGAAGGAGGGGTTAGGTTCCCCGTGGATCCCCTTTTGACCGATACACTTAGGTATTACGGGCTGTGTCCCGATCAGCTTCCCCCCAACTTTTACCGGGTAGTTAGCTGTGTCAGTAGGTTGAACCATACCTTCAATTTACAGTTAAATTACCATGACATTAACGATATGTATAGACTTTGTGGTAACAAAGCTACCAACTATTATCTAAAGGCACGAGATAATCGGGTACGGCTGATATCATGCCTACCTGATTCGAACAAGAACTCCGCCGAGGAGTTCGTTAGGGTGCGCGGCAATTGGTTTGCCGGGGATGTCCCTTGCCCCCTTTCACGGCGTGAAGTGAGTTTGTACCAATCCTTTGATCTAACTATTTTCCCCCCTACTCTGCGTTGTTCTCGGTAGAGAGACTCAAAGTAATACTCTGTTTACACTTTTTCACTAGACTGTTTTCTCTCTATTTCTCTGAACCCCTTCTTCCTTCCAAACTTCTGCTATTTATAGCCAAGGTTAGTGGTGAGATTACGTTTTCAGCCTCTGTTAGTGCTATTGAAGGTCCAGTATTATCTGATTTAAGTGGATTTTTAGGTGAGAGTGGGGTGCAACAATTATGACCTTGGAACTTGGTTCTAGCTTAGTTGATGGTGCTCGGTAATGCAGTTTACCGAGCATATCACGATTAACCCGGACACGGTTAATAAGCTTGTTCGGGGAACATATGCCGAGCACACATCGGAACACAAGGCCCGAAATTGTTTTTTTTTTTTGCGCTAAGGCAGATCCAAGAAGGGCTTAGGGCAATGGGGTTGTTCCTGTTGGGCCTGGGCCCAAGGGCCTTTATAGGTCTTGGGATCTCGGTGCCGTACATTTCCGTTATATCAATTTTGTTCTAGTTGTCCTGTGTCAAACAGCTATACCAGTTTCAATTCAAACCAAGAAATTAGATGAACATAATGTAGTAATCAAAATGAATAAGGTTTTTATTACTAAGTAAGGGTTGCAAATGGTTTCAATTGGAAATGCAAACCAATTTTGCTTTGCTTAAGCAGCAGTGAACATATTTCTTGAACAAATAAGAAAATAAAACTATAGGAGACTTGTACCATTTTTAAACTCCAAAAATTTCAACTTCTTTTTTCTCTATCTCCAAAACAAATTGTTTCGGTTTCCTTTCTCCAAAACCCTAAAAGACTATCAAGAAGAGCCTAAAATGCACCGTATTGACGATTCTAAATCAATCAACATCACCGCCAAGCTTCTGCGTTTCAATTCTTAAAATGTGGTTTAAAAGCAAAAACACCATCAGTTTCAATTCTTCTTTGTAACTCTATGATTTCCATATCTTTCAAATTGATTTATGGGACTAACTTCTGTTAGCTTTAATGGATGGAAAAATCACATGACACTAATGTAATTAGTGGCATGAATCCATTGGTGAGTCTTCTTAACTTAAAGATTTGAAATTCATATGATTTTTCTTTCCATAAGAGCTAAAGTAATTTAGTTTCAGTGCTCAATTTGGTTGATATGAAAATCTCATGGACTTATAAGGAAGAATTGAAATCCGAAAGGTGTTTTTTTACCTTAAAATGTTTACGATAGATTGTTATAAAATGGTTTATTATTTGTTGTTACTGAAGAGATTTCTTAAAAATGAAGAACTTGAGTTAACATGTACAAGAAGGTATCTCATTTTTTTTTTTTTTGGTTGAGAAAATACAAGAATGTATTTTAGAAGACAATTTTATTATGAGACCTCTTTCTCACAATATGTGAGACTCACATATATGAGACTCACACATATCTATGAAAGAGATGTCTAATAATATCATCTCATAAGATTATTTTTTGATATGTAGTGAGCGTTTGGATCACGTCCACATTTGGACGTTTTGCATTTCGGCCCTTTTTTTTTTTTTTTACCAGTACCTTGTGCACTGTTCATGTGAGTATCAAGGCATATGAATAGTTTTTTTTTAGTGTGAACAATAACCAGAAATTATTTTTTATCATTTTTAGTTTTCAATTTTCAGCAAAATAAACGATATTTAAACGCACTGGTAACCCCTTTTATTTCCAGTAATATAATTAGTTTTCCTTAACAAAGTTAAAACATTGTAATGCAAAGTTGCACGCTATAAAAATAAAAAAATAAAAAAAAAAGGAGCAACGTAGGGAAACGAAATGTTTGGGCTAAAGTTTATTAAGACGACTACATTAAAAAGGTCGACATAACAAATCCTGTTGTTCGGAGTTTTTGACTTTTTGTAACAAATGTAAACTGAAAGAGAAAACAGGGGAAACGCAAAGTTAAAGAACGTTTTCGGCAGCAAAAGGAGACCGAGTTCCAAACTAAAGCTATTGGACTCTAAAAAGCTTCGGTTATGGAGGAGAGGCGCTGCAAATTCTGGCTTCCCAAAAAGAACAGATTCTGTGCCAACCTCCCTCTCCACGATTCCTTGTATAACCAACATCTCTCTCTGTTCTGTTCCGTCTTTTGATTTCTCAAACTCTTGCTTAATCAAATTGTGTATGCAGGTTCTGTGGCAACCACAACCCCAGGTCCAATGGCCAGTGGATTCCATGCCCACTTGATCCTTCTCAGTAATATCTCTCTTCCGTTCTTCTTCCACTTCCTATTTTCATTCTCTGCTGAAAGGTTTTTTTTTTTACTCTAAGCATGGTATTTGTGTGAATTCAATAGCTCTGTGCTCAAAGAAAATCTTGATTGGCATGTGAAGAGATGCCCATTACTCAAACAAGTTCAATCCTTGACTCTCCAACCCTTTTATCAAAAGGGTATCAATGCTGGCAGAGATAATGATGATGAAGAAGAAGAAGAAGAAAAGGTTGAAGATTTGGTTGCAATAAATAAGCCTGGTTCGGAGTCTTTGGATAATATATCTTCTGAAATGAAGAGACGTGCTGTTTATGGAATGAGTGCGCCTGATTTCTGTAAATTGATTGAGAAGATTGAGGCTGTTCATGGGTTAATATGTAAGGATATCCGGGACTCATATAAGATGCCAGAAGCTTGCAATGTATGGATGAAGAGAGAAATAGATAGGTAAAAGAGTTTGCTTTTCTTGCTTTTATATATTTTGCTTTTGTGGGGTTGGTGTGGTTTTGTAAGATGAGTTGTTTGCAGGAAATTGCCATTTCAGGAGAAACATGTTATGCAACAGGCATCGATTCTAGGGAACTTGGAAGAATTTGGGGTGTTGAAGAATGCTATTGGGAGGGCACAATGTGATTGTGAGGAGGCATCTGAAGATGAGAAAAATGGTGTCTCTGCAGTGGTTGAATTTGGTGCAGGAAGAGGGTATTTGACACAAATGCTTGCTGATTGTTATGGGATCAAAAGGGTTTTTCTAGTTGAGCGGAAGTCATACAAGCTGAAGGTTAGTTTGGTTGGACTTGGTTGTTTCTTAGATTAAGACTAATGTTGGCTGTAATTTCTTATAACTTAATTTGGAGTTGTTCGTGAACTCTTTGAACTGAGATTGATAAGAGATATTAATTTTATGTTGTGCCAATGCTTGCTACTCATAGGCTGATCGATCCTTGCGACAGAAAGAGAGCTTGATATTAGAGCGTTTGAGAATTGACAGTAAGGATCTCTGGAATATTGTTGTTGGAAAACATATTTTGTACTTCCCTTATTAGATCATTTCTGTATTTTATGATCATTTTGATAGGACATGTTTATTCTGGAACATTTAACTAAGATTATACTCCTATGTTTAAGAAAGACTCAAATCTTTGAAATTTGTACTTTGCATAACCCAAGTTACAAGGTTAGGTAATGTAATGCATTTAGAATTCAATTGTTTCCAATGATTTTATGCAAACTCACAAACCATGGGTACTTGCTTGAGCATGAACATGTATATAGTATATTTTGAAGGCTAAGTGTACTTCATGAATAATACATTGCGTACCACTAGCTTCTTTTATGCAGCTTGTATTTGGGTTTAGTCAATTTACACTACTCAAGAGAGGAATGAGTATTGGTGATAATGGTGGTGGTGAAAACAGTGTTGACAACTTTATTTAGTGTTGTGATGGTTTGAATAGCTTTTGTTCTTTTGTAGCAACTCTGGCAATGAAGGTGGTGGTGTTTTAGTGATGCTATAGTCTGTTTACCACTGCCATGAGCACTTGCATTTGGAAAGTACTTAGCATTATGGATTAACAAATGTAACATCTAGCTGTTTAAACAGCATGAAGCATTTTTCTTACATAGAATTTAAGTTGTGTAAGCTTCATATTGCTGTCTGATACCTATTTGCATTGTTTGAGGATTCTTAGATTCTTAGTTATATCCTTCTATATTGTCTTAGCTGTAGTTATCTTGGTTCGAATTTCCACTCTATTGAGGGTAGTATTATGTTATACTCACCAGCAAAAAACTTCTATAGATTTAAGTTCCTTCTGAAAGTTTTATGTCACAAAGTGATGGCATATATCTACATGCTGAATTCTTGCTATGTATAAAATATAACAAGATAACAATTTATTGTGCGTGCATACCTTGTTACATTGTGAAATTTCAACGGTTGCAGTTGAGGATTTAAACTTGAATGCTGTTGAGTCTTTACGAGGATCTCCTTACCTGGCTATTGGTAAACATCTTTGTGGGCCTGCTACAGGTAATTGTTATGCAATTTCCATACAACCTTGACTATGAAATTCATAGGATAATCACTGCATTTTATGTAAATAACTGTCATTAATGAAGGATTGAGTGACAAAATAAGTTCATCTTTTATAACTTTTGGCTGCAGATTTGACTCTAAGATGTTGCCTTGCTGAACATTTTAGTCAGAATAGTGTCAAACACTGCAGTGCTAATCGGAATCTGAGAGGTCTAGCTATAGCAACATGTTGCCATCATCTTTGCCAGTGGAAACACTATACAAGTAATCAATTTATCCTGCCCTGAAAATATGAAACAGTAGCTGGCCATGTTTATTAATTTTAGATCAATTTATTATGAGCTCACTAGCTCTGTGACCCTGGCCACCCTGCAGGTAAAAAATATTTATCACATTTGGGGATCACCAAGGAAGAATTTCATGCAATTACATGGTTTACCAGCTGGGCGGTAGATGCTGACCATGGTTCAGATCTTCCTGAAGTTCCTGATGTCAAATTGCATCTAGAGTCAATGTAATGAGTTTGAAATTGTCATAATGTAGATTCATTCTTCAAGTTTTCTTGTAGGAATTTTGGGAAAAAATTTGGGTCGGTGTTTCATTTTAAGCAATTGACCAAGTTACTTTTTTCATTTCTAGAGTCTGTGTAATTAGTTTGAAATTGTCATAATGTAGATTCATTCTTCAAGTTTTCTTGTAGGAATTTTGGAAAAAAATTTGGGTTGGTGTTTCATTTTAAGCAATTGACGCAGTTACTTTTTTCATGCTATGACAGTGAAAATAAAGAATGTGGTGGAGATGCAAGTGGAGTTGAAGACATTGTGAGGAACATGAAAGCAGTTGAAAGGGCAGTCTTGGGGTTTATGTGCAAGCAGATTATTGACATGGGAAGATTGATGTGGGTCAAGGAATGTGGTTTAGAAACAGAGTTTGTCAAATATGTTCCATCAAGCATTTCTCCTGAAAACCATTTACTGATTGCCAGACATACTAATCAATTTTGAGATGTCTTTGTTTTTTCTTTTATGTAAGGTTGTATGATTTCCAATTTTGCTAGAATGTGTTTTTGTATGACACTCTTATTCAAGTTTTGAAATGAGTAGAGTTCTGAGAATTGCTTAGCAAGTGAATGAAATACATTTACACGATAACATTCATCTCTTCAGTTTGGACTTGGCTAGGGACAATTTGACAAATTTTTTTTGGGATGAAATTTGGTAATTGACACGAGTATTGCAAAAGTATAGCTAATCAGCACAAGGTAGAACAAGGTACAATCTGCTTCGGCAGATTGCATACTCTCCAGCAGCATCTTAGCCTTCTAGAAAAACTAAAGAGGAAAAGCACAAAGCAGTATCGTTCTGATCATATAACTCTGACAAAATATGTTTCACTGGTTACACAATCTTAGTGAAATATGTTCAACTTTATACTGCACATGTAAGTGAGTCTCTAATCTCTTTGAACAGCCTACAATTGATAGACTTTGCTTACTTTCCTCTTAAATTAGGGAGCTTTTACTTTATATTGCAAAAATTAGGGAGCTTGTAAAATGTGACTGGCTATCTCTGCCATTATAAAAGTGGAGCAAGTCTAAAACTAATTTCCTCATGGCTATAATTTGGTTAGCTATTCGCCCATTCCATTCTTCAACTTTCTTTCATAAGCTTAGTAGAATCGTAGTCTAGTAATCTGCCTGCACTTTTCAGATTCAGATGGATGAGCATGAGCAGATGTGTCACCCTTATGGCCTTATCTGAAGGCCCATTAGTCATATGCTGACTTGAAAAAGGGCTTGGCCAAATTCAATTTGGCTTTTTGAACCCATCTCTCCTCACAAGAATAAAAGACTCAAGAGACAAAGGGGAAAAAATAGATAGATGGAGATGCGGGGTATCGAACCCCGTACCTCTCGCATGCAAAGCGAGCGCTCTACCATGTGAGCTACATCCCCATGTCGGTAATCTTTCTTAAACGCAAGTATAAAACTCTTTATCATACAAAAATTTTGCCTTGGGAAACAAGTTCCCATCTCTTGAGGATTCCGTTCCAATCCATTTTTCTCTTTGAAAATTCATACATTGCAAGATTTGATCGGAGTGGATTTACTGATTAGTCAAGAAAAGACGACAAATGCTACGTCACCTCATGCGTATTACCACTGGTTCATCAGGTTCCCCGCTTCTCCTTATTAATACTACTAATTATTTTAGTCTCCACTCTCACCACACTCACTCTCAAATGGATCATCCCATTCCCAAGGGCACCATCATCTTCAGCACAGTCGGTAGGTCCAACTATGGCTTCGACATCTTCTCTCTCCAACTCCAACCCCAACAACCCACCACTTCCGGCCCAGAGCACCGCCTTACTGACGGTATCTCTGTCAATTTCAATGCGCAATTCCTCGATGACAACCAAACCATCGTCTTCGTCTCCGAACGAACCGGTTCGCCCCGTTTTTATCTTACCCGACCCGGTTTGTCCTCTCCCAAATCTTTACCCTTCGTGCCCTCAAGTCTTTTCCACGACCGTCCCGTCGTGAATAACGACCGAGTCTATTTCATCTCCGCTCACGAAGATCCCGGCCGGCTCTTCAAGAGCTGGTCCGCTCTCTACTCGACCCGGATCGATGAACTGGACCTTACCCGTTTGACTCCGTTAGGTTCTGTTGATTACAGTCCAGCTATTTCTCAGTCTGGAAAGTTTATAGCCGTTGCTTCGTACGGGTCTCGTTCTTGGGGCGGTGAGATCCACGAGCTAAACACTGATATAGTTGTGTTCCCAGAATCCGACCCGGATAACCGTGTCACTGTTTGCGAACGAGGTGGCTGGCCCACCTGGTTCGGTGACTCAGTCATCTACTTTCACCGCCAAGCTGAAGATGGTTGGTGGAGCATTTTCCGAGTTGATATCCCGGAAAATCTCAAACTTTCCGGCCCTCCAAACACTGCCACTCGGGTCACACCTCCGGGGCTCCACTGCTTCACTCCGGCGGCGATACACGACGGGAATAGACTCGCCGTTGCCACTCGGAGGCGCGGCAAGAATTTCCGCCACGTGGAGATATTCGACATCGAGTCAGAGACTTTTCACCCAGTCACAGAGACGCTGAACCCGAATCTCCACCATTACAACCCGTTTGTCTCCCCGGGTTCAAAGTTCATCGGGTACCACCGGTTCCGAGGCACCGGGTCAACTCAGGGCGAGTCAACGATTCCAAACCTGAACCCGGTTTTGTCTCCGATAAAACCAATCAAAATGCTCAGAATAAACGCTTCGTTTCCTTCTTTCTCTCCCAACGGCGATTTCGTCGCGTTTAATCCCAACTTTGATACCAACTCTGGCGTCAAAGTCTTCAAATCAAACAGTTCTAAGCAGTGGACCCTACTCAAAGGCCGTACAGCATTTTACAACGCATGGAGTCCCACAGAGAAACACGTCATCTACACCTCGGTGGGACCGATATTCCAGTCAGCAAAAGCAACGGTCCAGATCGCTAGGATCAAGTTCGACCCATCGGATCTCAACGGTGATGGTGGAGACGTCAAGTGCGCCGTTAAGATTTTGACGAAGGAGGAAACGGGGAATAACGCTTTTCCGTCATGTTCCCCTGACGGCAAGTCTATTGTGTTTCGGTCTGGACGGTCTGGGTTCAAAAATTTGTACATAGTTGACGCCGTTAACGGCGAGTTTGTTGACGGCGGCTTACGGAGGTTAACGGAGGGGTCGTGGATTGATACAATGCCCAGTTGGTCACCTAAAGGAGATCTCATCGCCTTCTCATCTAACAGACATAACCCTGACGACGTGGCTACATTCGGCATCTACGTGGTTAAACCGGACGGCTCTGATTTGCGTAGGATCCACGTGGCGGGATCAGAAGGATCGGATGACGTGGTCAGTGAGAGGATAAACCACGTGTGCTTTAGTGAAGATGGGGAGTGGCTGTTATTTACGGCTAATTTGGGTGGGGTGACGGCTGAGCCGGTGTCGTGGCCCAATCAGTTTCAGCCATATGGAGATCTGTACGTGGTGAGGTTGGATGGGAGCGGTCTGAGGAGGCTGACGTGTAATGCTTATGAAAATGGCACTCCAGCGTGGTACACGGGGGGGGAGGAGCTGGATTTGGAGCGTTTGTGTTTGAGGAGTGAGGATGTAGACGAAGATGAGTTAAGAGGCGAGTTTGAGGAACCACTTTGGATATCATGCGATATCTAATGGACTTTTCATATTATTGAGCAACGTGTGTTGTTGTGTGTGATTTTTCTTTTGTCTTTTTTCTTGTATCGTGAATAAAATCCATGTATTTTGATACGAATAATGGTTTGAAGAAATGCCAATTTGCTGAATATATACGAATGCTAGAATTAATCCCTGGTTGTTAAAATCATTGAATATGCATACAGGAGTGGACTATCGTGAGCAATTCTACCAAGTGCATTTGAATATATCCACACAAAGTTTGATCCGAACACTTTTGGCTTTTTGCTATCCAATCAGAAAGAAGCATTCGTTGCATTAAGGCTGTGTTTGATTCGACTTCAAACGAATTCCGGAAATCAATTTCCGGAAAATGGGGCGTTTGGCTGTGACGGAAAACGTTATTTTCCGGAAATCGAATTCCGGTTGACCGAAATTTGAAGCCTTGACCACGGAAAATGAATTCTGTCTTCATTTTCACTTCAAATGAAATCCGGAAAAAGAGAGAGAGAGAGGGACGATCGCGCGAGAGAGAAAAGAGAGCCCAGATCAGAGAGAGAGAGAGGGACGATCGCGCGAGAGAGAAAAGAGAGCCCAGATCAGAGAGAGAGAGAGGGACGATCGCGCCGACGAGCGGCGCGATCGACGATCGCGATCGTCGATCGAGCGACGCGATCGACGATCGCGATCGACGAGCGCGCTCGTCTCTCGTCGATCGACGATCGCGATCGACGAGCGCGCTCGTCTCTCGTCGATCGACGAGCGCCGCTCGTCGGCCGCTCGTCGGATCGACTCGTCGGCCGCTCGTCGGATCGACGAGCGTCGTCGGCCGCTCGTCGGACGCTCGTCGGCCGCTCGTCGGACGAGCGTTTCGCCGGATTTGATGTATTTTCTGGTAAACTGATTAAACGAACCAAACACCAAAATTAATTTTCCGTAAAATAAATTTTGTGACAGCCAAACACATGAAAACATTTTCCTTTCTGGAAAATAGCATTTCCGGAAAATAGCATATTTTCCGGAAATGATTTTACGCGAACCAAACACAGCCTAAATACAATTTATCAAAATTTCCCAATTCGTTGTTGGGTTTCAGCTTAGCACCATGCAACAATCAGCCAATAGAAAGAGATTTTGTAGGATCTTATGGATTATAGTGACAAGAAGTTCGTTCACCCATCCACATCGTATTAGTATTTTTCAAACCAAGAATATTATAGACACACAAAGTCTACTCATTTGGTAAAGCACATGCATAAACATGTGCATGATATTGAATAATAAATAGAATTGAGTGATCAAAATGGTATGGGAGTGTATATAATGAGGTCTTATGAGAAACAGTTTGGTTGGAACTAGCAAGAAATCATATTTGACATTTTCTCAGTGCAGAAAAAGTGGTTATATTATAGGGTGAAATTATCAGAGCAATTGTCCTGGAATAAAACTCGCATGCCATTGCATTTACTCCCCCCCTTATGGCCAGAATTATCAATGAGATAAGAAAGAACTTCACAGCAGAATGGAAGTCAGTCAGTAGTAGAACATAGAAGACACAAAAACACCACCTGGGGAATGGATAAGAGCAAGTAACCCTTGTGTGATGTATCTAAATTGCAGTTTTAAATAGGAAACAACATCATGTTTTCATTATTGTTTACATATTGGGTCCGGTGAGTTTTAACTTAAACTTTTGAGAAGTTTAGGCCAACAACACATCATTTCTACTTAAATTGAGTGTCATATTTTGCAAGTCTTCCAAAGGCATTGTTTGGACAAGTGGCTTACTGAGATTTAATCCATCATCATATCCAAACTTTTAAATTTAAGTGGAATTCCATTATAGTCCTATAAAAGGTGATGATTAAAGCTTCTTTTCTTTTTTTCCTTTTGGGATTAAAGCTGCTTCTTGTATATCTGTCATTCCTTTTCTTGCATATTTTTAAGTGGCTAAATTAATAGTTGTTTCGTTGGATGTCTCTCTACTCTCTCCACTCTTTGTTTTATATTCTTTTCTTCTCCGGCAAACCACGACTTTCTATCAAGCATACCCAACACGACAACACCAGCCACCTATTTCTATAAGAGCATCCACAGCAGGTGTGATAAATGTGCCAAATGTCAAATATTTGGCACATTTGCCACACCAAACATTAAAAACACCCCTTTATCAGATGTGTTAAATGTGCTAAACTTTTACAACATGCTACAGTACCATCACAATTTTAGCACAGTATGGACAGATGTTGCATAATATATATTATTATTTTATTTTCGTTTTCTCTCTCCTCATCACAGATATCACTTTCTCTCCGTCTTCTCATCTCTGTATTCTCTCTCAACTCTATCTTCTCTATTCATCTTCCACAGCACACCGATCACCAATGGTCGCCACTCAACGCCGCCGATCTCACCAAAGACCACCACTCGACGCCGCCGTTCATCTATCTTCTCTATTCCGCTTCGGGTTCTTTTTTTTTTTTTTTTTTTCTTTTTTCCGTTCACTTTTTTTGGCTGTAGTTTGATGGGTGGGTTCGGGTTGTGGGTTATGGCGGTGGGTGGGTTGAGATGGGCAGATCGGTGATGGGTGGGTTTGGGTTGTGGGTTATGGTGGTGGGCGAATCGATGGTAGTGCGTGGGTCGACTAGTGGGCGAATCGGTGGTGGTGCCGATCTCTGTTCTGATTTGTTTTTGTCTTTGTTTTTCTGCTTTGGTGGTGGATTCGGCGGCGGTTGATTTTGGTGGTTGTGGTTTTTTTTTTTTTTTTTTTTCCTGGTGATTGTGGCCGCAACAATTTTTCTGGTTGTTGTTGTGGTTGTTGTTGCAGTGGTGGTTGATGATGATGATGATTTCTGATCTGTTTTTGTCTTTGTTTTTCTGTTTTGGTGGTGGATTCGGCGGCGGTTGTGGGTTGATTTTGGTGGTTGTGGTTTTTTTTTTTTTTTTTTTCTTGGTGATTGTGGCCGCAACAATTTTTCTGGTTGTTGTTGTTGTTGTTGCAGTGGTGGTTGATGATGATGATGATTTCTGATATGTTTGTCTTTTTTTTTTTTTTTTTTTTTTTTTTTTTTTTTTTGGTGGATTCTTCGCGGTTGTGGGTTGATTTTGGTGGTTGTGGTTTTTTTTTTTTCCTGGTGATTGTGGCGGCAACCATTTTTCTGGTTGTTGTTGCGGTGGTAGTTGATGATGATAATGATGATGATGATGAGGATGAGGGGGGAATTTGATATATTATTTTAATGTGGTGTAAATATTATTTTAATGTATAAAATTGAAGTATAAAACATCTGATAAATGAGATGTTGTAAAATGACGTGGTAAAATAATAAAGTAAGTGTTTGATGTTTCAAAATGGCATTTTTTTTACAACGTCTGCTGTGGATGCTTTAAACCTCTCTTTTCTATGTCTATCAACAGTCAAATGAGCATTATGTTTTTAGAATATTTTATCACTACAATTGTAAGAATGTAGGTCATTGTCGGCGAACCTCATATATCTAAATGAAAACTTGCTAGAAAGGTTGTTCTTTAAATTTTATTTTTTATTTTTTAATAGTGTACATTTTGTCTAGCAAACTTGCTAGAAAGGTTGTTAGAATTCAATAGCAGTACTTGTTTAAAGCATTTTCTTTTTTGAAACTTTGAATTTTGGTTTAAGATCAATATTGTTAGCCTAATAATCATCAAAATCTACGCAATTACTAGTCTTCAATCATGGTTTTAGCCTTATTGGCTTATTGTAGTTTATTGTCTAGCAAACGTGGGGGATTCATCAGATTACCTTTTGATTCACTAGAAGCAAAAGAAAATATTTAAAATTGAAGAGCTAGTTAAAGCATTCACATTTGAGGATATAAAAAAATACATATTTTACATTCTCAAATACTACTTTATTTATTTTAGCAACTCATTTTGCAATATATCCAACATCTCGGTTCTTATTTTTATATACAACCCAATTAAATAATATAAAAAATATTTTTTTTCTCTCTTCTACCCAACAATTCTTCCCCCCTCTCTGCCCGTCAACGACACCCACAACCTAAAAAAAAAAAAAAAAAAAAAACAATTGAAAAATCTGAACCACCACTACAAACCACCAAGAACCACCACCATATACCTAGCAAACCACCAAAACCCACCACCATTCACAAAACAAACCACCGAGAACCACGCAAAAGACCCATACCAAACCCACCGAACCTCCACCACAACACTACCAGTCTACACCCATGGTGAGGTTATGATGGAGAAAGCCGAGAGAAAGATAAAGACTGGAGAGTTGCTGATCTACACTGGTTTGAGAGAGAGAGAGAGGAACAAGAAGGTGTTTTTTTAATTTATTTGGAGAGAGAAAGTGAGAATAAAATATTATTTTTTTGGTTTTACATCCAAGATACAGTAGGCTCTATATTTAAGAACCCACTGTTCACGATTGCTAATTTTTTTTAGCAATACATACCCGGATAATGATGACTTTTGGCTTGTTAGTTGGTAAAATAGCAACTAGGGGGTTTTTTATGCCCCCTAAATGCTAATGCTCTCAATCATCCAAAAAAAAAAAAGAAGTAAGTTGTAACACCTAATTATTCTTTTAAATAACACTAGATAATATTTGATTTTTTGTATCAATCATAAATGATCTGCCTAAAATTTCTAATATTTAATAGCATTTTTGCATACTGGATTTTTTTTTTTCTTAATTTCTTTAACATGCTCATAGTCATAAAAAATTATTAGGCACATCCAGAGTATAGATCATGGTCATAAAAAATTATTAGATACTTCCAGAGTATAGATAAATGATGTTCTTTTCTTTCACATTTATGGTGGATCCCGCTATAAATTTAATGAGTGGACTCTACCATAAATGTGAGAAAAGAAAGTACCATTCTCATGCTCTGAATTTTTGTATCAATGATAAATGATTTGCCTAAAATTCCTAATATTTAATAGAATTTTAGCATGCTAGATTTTTTTTTTTCTTAATTTCTTTAACATGCTCATGGTCATGAAAAATTCTTAGGCACTCTTAGAACATGGATAAATGGTGCTCCTTTCTCTCACATTTATGGTGAGTTATTCCGAGAGTACTTAAGAATTACTCATGGACTTTAAACAAATTTAATTCTAATTTGAGTAGTTTTAGGACTACAAATTATTCTACAATTTTTATACCACAACTCTAATATGACAGACCATGAGTGGTTAACCATTACTTACATATAATCTTACTATTTTTTTCACTAATCACATTTTGTTACATCACAATTATGACAAAAAGTTATAAAAAATTTCGTGGTCCTAGATATTTTTTTCCAAATTACCCACTTACACACTCTCTAATCTTAGCAACAAGACTGACTTTAAATACTATTTTGTACTACCCAAAAAAAGGAAAAAGAAAGGGAGCAATGGAAATCCTACTCCTAATGGGAGTTCTCTTTATCATAATAAAAGCCCAATTGCCCTCAGCTGCAGCCCAAATCCGCCGCCTTAGAAAAAAAAGAAAAAGAAAAAGAGAGTTGAAAATTACTATATATAATGTCATTGTCCTTTGAAATCCTCAGGTTCTCAGAGCAGACGTTAGCACTCCACCCATATTCAACCCCATCGAATCCAACTTCAACTCCGATTCCGTCAATCATAAACCTTAATCTCTATATATATAGATAACCAACACACAAAAATCACTTTCTTCAAACACTAAAAAAAAAAATTCTAAAAGTAAAATTTGGGTCTTTTGTTCAGAGCCGCCCCTTTCTTTGAACCCTAGAAATTTAGATCTCCATCTTCGTCTTCAACGTCCGATTAGGGTTTTGTGAGAAAGAGGGGGAAGGGAAAGACATGGACGATAGCTGTGCTGTGTGTGCCGATGCTCTTGAATGGGTTGCGTACGGAGCTTGTGGCCACAAAGAGGTCTGCTCCACCTGCGTCGCTCGCCTCCGCTTCATCTGCGAGGATCGCCGTTGCTGTATCTGCAAGTCCGAGTCCGACGTCGTTTTCGTCACCAAGGTCAAGTTTCCTCTCCTTCTTTCTTTCTTTTTTTTTTTTTTTTTTTTTGTTATGAATTTTGTTTAGATTCTTGATTTGTAGCTTTGAATTTCAATTTCACCATGTTGATGCAGTTGTAGTTACGAACTATTTCTCTTACTGCATTGTGTGTTTTCATATTGCATTGCTGCACACTTTATTTTTGTTTCCTCTAATTTCAGTTAGCTTTCAGGGAAAAATTTTCTACTTTATATTTCTGTCAAATTTATAATCAAGCATTGAACTAGGTGGGTTTTAGACATGTGGTGGTGTTGATTTTTGTTCTGATTAATTCCAGTGTTTTTACTATGATTGTGTTGTTGATGCTATTGCTCAATGTTGAGCTTCCCAACTTTTTATGCTGAATTTATTTTTCCCCTTGTTCTGGGTTCTATGCACTTTTACGCGTTGGGTTTGGTTTATTATTAGCTGATTTTGTCGCTTAAATGACAAGAGGCTTCTTACAGTTTAATAATTGAAGGTTCATTATTTTAGGAGAATTTTCTTTTTTACCTAGAAAAATAGATTGAGGTTGATTTAATGCTCTTTTTTTCTACTCCTTGTCCATGCAGCTGTTCAATCTATTCTAAAATCCATGTGAATTTATTATTGTTGCAGGCTTTAGGAGATTACACCAGGTTGATTAATGACTTTTCCATCTTGCCCTCCGATGTAAAGGAGGGTAAAGTGGGATCATACTGGTACCATGAGGATACACAAGCGTTTTTTGATGATGTGGACCACTACAACATGATCAAGGCAATGTGCAGGCTTTCCTGCAGTGTATGTGATAATGTGGAGGGGCAACCGAATGATGGCCCAAAGCGTCGAGCAAAGTTCAGGAACATTCAACAGTTGAAGGGTCATTTATTCCATCAACATAAGTTGTTTATGTGTAGTCTTTGTTTGGAAGGGAGGAAGGTGAAATGCATATACCTGACTTCCTATATGATTTCGGGTTTTTACTTATCAAAAAAAAAAAAAAAAAAAATTATGATTTTGGGTTTTTGAAAAAGCCATCTTTTTCTTATATGGTTTGCATGAGGACCTCATTGGCTTCCTTTGTGTGATACAGGTATTTATTTGTGAACAAAAGCTATATACTAAAGTACAACTGAAACAGCATATAAACACTGGAGACTCTGAGGTGGATGGAAGTGAGAGTGAAAGGGGTGGTTTTATGGGGCATCCTACGTGTGAATTTTGCAGATCACCATTCTATGGGGAAAATGAACTTTACTCGCATATGTCTACTGAACATTATACCTGCCATATATGCCAAAGGTAAACAAGCAATCTGCTACATAGAAAGACAATCCTATGCTTTGATTGCAATGAAGACTAGTAATGTTCATGATTTTTATTCTGCTGAATGTAGGCAACATCCTGGACACTATGAGTATTACAAGAATTACGATGACCTCGAGGCAAGATGCTTGTTCTTTTTTTTCCCTTCTTTTGGTAATAAATTTGTGAAGTCCACACTTCATTGTTGTTTTTAGCTTGAGAATACCTGTATAAACAAATGGCTGCTCTCTGTCACAGATCCACTTCCGTCAAGAGCATTTCTTATGTGAAGATGAGGCCTGCCTTGCCAAAAAGTTTATTGTTTATCAATCCGAAGCAGATTTGAAGGTAATATATTTTCATATTGCATGTGAATGTAGCATTTTAGTGTGCACTGCATGTGTACACGCATATGCCTGTTTTTTATTTTGAATTTTTATGAAATGGTTTAGCTATATTGTTGTAGTTGGTATTCTGGAGTAATTTCAATAGCTTGACTTGCTTTCCTTTTTGATATTTCAGAGACACAATGCTCTTGAACATGGAGGACGAATGTCACGTTCCAAGCGTAATGCTGCTCTGCAGGCATGTATAATCTATCAATTGTTGGCACATCATAATTTATCTTTTTTTATTTTTTTATCTTTGGATCACAATGTCATGTATTGCTGATTTTTTATCAATGAAGAATATATTCATTTTTGCAGTTTTTTTTCCCCTTGGCTAGTTACTTATTTATTTTCTTTTATTCTTTTTCCTCGCAGATACCAACTAGCTTTCGGTATCGAAGTAGTGAGCAAGATCGTCGTCGTGCAAGAGGACGAACATTTCGACGTGATTCTTCTGAAGATCAACTTTCTATGGCCATTGAAGCAAGTTTGGAGACAGCTAATGCAGACCGTACATCTCATGATCCATCATCTTCGTCCAATGGGCAAGTTGCCCCTGACCCTGGGGATGCAAGTGATATTGATCCAATCATTCAGCCATTTGAATCATTAGCCACAACGGATTCTGAATCATCTTCAAGGTACCTTCAAGCCTTGGGGCAAGGGTCAAGGAATGCTCCTTTGGTAGGATCTTCTTTTCCTCCCCTCGGTATGGCACCCAACAGCAGTCAACAAAAACCAAAACAGGACTCAGAAGGTTTGCCTAGTAACAATATGGCAGCACATCTCCGCCGCCAAAGAAATGTGACTGTTCTTAATTCAGTTCAGGGTTGGCCAGCTGCTACCCGTGGGCCAGTGGTACCAGCAAGTGCTTCTACCCAATTTAGGCCTGCAACAAATTCAGGACCTGTAATGTCACGTAGTACTGGTCAGACCAATACCTCCACTGGTAATGGACTGGCAAAATCAACTTATGCGAGTTTGGCTCAACCTCGTTCGACCCATGCACAACTGTCAGCTGGCTCTTCAAGGGACTTGGGCAACACTAGTAGGATCAGCCACTCCACATCAGCCCCAGATCTTGTGGAGAGAAGATCTGTGGAACCTTCAATATCTGATTTTCCTCCAGTTTCTGCAGCACAAATTCACAAGTTGCCCACAAGTAGCCAGGCCTTGCCAAGTGTGGAGGATGTTCAAGCTGCAAACAGGTCTTTGGTGGAAAAGATGCGTGCTGCTCTTGAATTTGATGAAGACAGATACGCTGCTTTTAAAGACATATCTGGACAATATCGGCAGGGTTTAATTGACACAGGAAGATATCTGTATTATGTGCAGCAGTTTGGCCTGTCACATCTTGTTGTTGACTTGGCTCGACTCTGTCCTGATCCTAGGAAACAGAAAGAGCTTGTTGAGACCTATAATGCTAGTTTGCGAAGCAATGGTCCACAAGGTGATGGTTGGGGCCGTGGTAGTGCCCACTTGAAAGACAGTAAAGGCTCTAAGAAAGGTAAAGGGAAGTCTGTAGTTGCTGAAGATAGTAATTCAAAGGATAAATTAGCAAATAGCATTTTAAGCACCGTAAAGCAACTGCAATCAAGCTATAAGCCCTTAGAACAGGAGGCGGAGATGTTATCCAAGGATGGGTACCGTGCATCCAAAGGCAAATCACAGGAATCGGATTTTGAACAGCACATGGAGTTAAGTACTGGTAGTCAACCTTTAATGAAGCTGAGGGGCCAGAATGATTCCCCATCAGCTGTTAGTGTATCTAATCAAAATATAGGAGACGGTGGTGGAGGGAGTAAGCAACGAAAGAAATCCTCAAAGTTCCTCAGAGCTCGATTAGGTGATGGCTCTGTGGCATCACTTTTGGACCTCAAAAATAAAGATCCTGACTCAGATCCGGAAGCAGTGGATGTCCAGAACCTCACTGGAGGGTTGCCAGTGCGTGGTGTCTGGCGAAATGGAGGAGGTCAAAAACTCTTCCCCTAGCAAATTTTCCAAGAGATTCTAAAACTACTGAATTCTGGTAGTAGTTATCATGCAGAAGTACGAGAATCATATACAGTATCTGAATTATATTTTGATCAGGCAAAAGACAACAAGGATTCTATTTCTTGCCTTGATTGTCTTTTTTTTTTTTTGAATTGGGTTGGATTGTCTTGTTTAGCCGTAAGTCTGATTTTGTGGCATGCTAATCTTTAAGGCAAAGACAATGCTGCCTGAATGGTGGGGGTGTTTCTTTTTCACCTCTAGGTCTTTCTTGATAACCACAAGTGTTGTCATGTTGATATACAATAATTCTTTTGAATATATATTGTGCAAAGGTTGAAAATCTTATACTTCGCAATGGCATTTCTGTATTTAATTTACATTGAGGACCGTTCCATGTGTGATATGTTTCTATCTATCATTTATTTTATATTTTTATGAATGAAATTGTGCATTGTGTGGGACTTCTCTGGGAATGCCAGACAAAAGAAGTAAGTGTTGGGTAACCTACCCGTAGGAAGGCTAGGACCTTTATCTACCTGTTCATCTCATTGTGGATCCAATCATCTTAACGAGGGTGCCATTGGAGCTATTATTCATTGGCAAAGAAAGGGTAGTAGAGCTCCTCCAGCACAAGAGTGCAGGCAAAACATTATACTTGTGGCCTTGTGGTTTATGTTAAGGAATAGTATATGCCTATACGGCTCTTGCCATCCCCTGGAAAAAACAGAATAAATAGTTGGATATTTTCTCTTAGGTACACAAAAATTTCAAGAACGCAGTCCACCAAAAACCAATCCTAATAACTAAATGTCCAATGAGGGTCATTATGGCTGGTAGAGTCAAACAAAGCCTTGATGGCAACTTCATTTCGGCTTTTCACAGTATCATAATTAACTGAAATTTGGTTGATCTTTCAAAACTTACTGGTTAAAAATAAGCACAGTGACTAATTTGCTTTACAATAGCAGCTGCACAACTATACAAAATCTATTAACCAGTCTGGAGATCCAATATATTTGTAAAAGCATATTACCTTTGACCTTTGTGGACCTTGACCCAATTATTCACCACCCATAACTACAATACACAACATTCTGCAGGAGTGAAGTGCATCCTCAACATCTATTGACACAAAACTTATGATTCTTTCCACTGAATAACAATTGCAATTTCTAAGCATTAAAAGGTCTGTATGCACAAAATTAAGTTGTCATTTTTTACATTCTTAAAATGTAAATAATAAATGACGTCATAAAACTACATACACACACATACATAACATGATACATCAGATGCTGCTTTAAAGAATAATCTTATATCAGGTACAGTTTAAAGAATAATCTTCATTGAGGGGCGGCGACTGTTTAATTACAACAATGTATAGAGTTCAGTGTTCCCAAATCTAAAT
This sequence comes from Quercus lobata, assembly GCF_001633185.2. NCBI lineage: Eukaryota > Viridiplantae > Streptophyta > Magnoliopsida > Fagales > Fagaceae > Quercus > Quercus lobata. The sequence goes on from NC_044915.1 coordinate 34,335,053, forward strand.
TGTAGCATAGCCGAAGGTATTCTCAGTGCTGTAACACATGTATAGAAATCCATCCTCATCCTTGAAGGATTCATAAACAGAGTCCATCAAAGTTGCTGCAGATCAAAGTCATAATAGAGCAAATCAGAACACACACACAGAAAAGACTTCTAGCAAAAAAATTCAATTAAAGGCAAGCAACACAGGATTTATAAATTATACCAGTTTGAGGTAAGGTATTCTTCACAAACACAAAGAGAGCTTTTCCAGGGGCTAGATGAAGTCTGTCACTCAGAATGTGAATGAATTGCCCCACGGACATGTCTCGGGGAACCAGGAATCTATCACCAAAGAGCAAAGAAAGAGGTATCATAGAGATGCTAAACTAATTATCAGTATAAGCACAAAAAATTGGCAACACAAGTTTAAGTTATACTCAATCGATCTTGAAGAATATTCCAACCTTTCCCTATAACCATATCAAACCCAGTGCTCCAATGCCCAGAAATATGTGGTTGATTCGTCGAGCGATGCTAAGGTGGTTTCCCATAAGATCAGAAATTTTGGAAAAAGACAAATCATTTTTAACAAAACAGGTTTCATCATGCCTTCCAAATACAAGTATTCATTTATTTACCCAAATCTCTGACTTCTTCTATCAAGACTCCATGACTTGCCCAGTGATAACAAATGGTATGTCAATATGTGATATCCATAAAATCATTCTAAAAAACCAAGTTCATTTTAGTCTACATGCTGTTAATAAATGGAAAGAAACTGAAATTGAAATATGTACTCCTATAAAGCCTATGCTCCGGTTTCCATATTTGGATTTTAGTGACCAGTAAATTGAAATCCTCTCTCTGGTATCCAAATAGAAGAAAATACTGCAAGTTGAGAACTAGTAAGACCCGGTCTGGAAACAGGCCAAAGGATTTGAGATACCAGATAACACGTGAGAATGAAAGGTTCTTTCTCTTTCACTAAAAGCAAACAACAAATAGCAAATAGGGATTTGAATAAGCATGCCAATACTTTAATACTACTACAACTTAATCAACCAAAAGCACTAATAAACATGATCAGTTTTAGCTACATCAGCAGGCAGAGATTCTAATCTAGAAGTAGTGTGTGTTTGGTTTAGCTTTTTTCAGGAGTTTATTTAACTTTTTGCTTATGTACAGCCATTTAAAGCCTGATTTTTTTTTCTAGTTACAATTGTACTTATACTTATTTTCAGCAAATAAGCCAATAGAAATACACACTAAGGAGATTTATCTTGAAAGTTGAAACAAAGTATATCCCAGTATGCATATAAACAAAAGAAAAAAACTTATTAACTTCAAGAAAGCAAAGCCAAAGCTGAAACTTACTTTTTCTTTTCCATCTCAGGAAGTCTGCTTTTTGAATACCTTTCCACAATTAACTGCAATGTATAATCAATAAGTAATGACTTGGAGAAGGGGTAAATTTATATCTACACTTTAAGAAGCTTTGGGGGGAAGCGAGTGTATTTTAATTGTGTTTGAAGTTTTCAAACACACAAACTTTGAGCCAAACAGCTGCACACCCTTTTGTGAATACTAGTTAAGCATACAGACTGCTAATGGTTAATTGCCTTATTTGTATAAAGACAATTGAATCTGTACAAATAAGCATGGACATGAAACACCATACGGGACATGACAATTCTTGAAAAATTAAGTTAGACATAACGGAGATACAAAAATTAATTAATTAATATACAGTTAGGTATATTTTATTTATTTCAGAATAGTTCATGTTTATTTTTAGTTTACAAAATAAATCAAAACCATCAAAATCTTTTAAAACGTATTCAATCCTTTTTTAAATAAAAAATTTATATTTTTTCCTTTCAATACATTGAGGACACACATACTTATCAAAAAAATACAGACACACATGCACAGTGTCTCCGGCTGTCCAACGTAATTTTGGATTGTCGATGCTTCTTAGACTAAAATATGAGAAATTATTCATTACTTACACAACAATTCTTCCTCCTCTCACATAATAATGGGTCTTGCTAATTAAATTTATAATAATGGGGTCAATGGTTCATGTGAGAAGAGAGACCATTGCCCCTGAAGTATTGAATAACACAACTAACACAACCGGATTCTTAGGAACAAGGCACACCAAATTTCATGCTTAAATATAAATTAGATTTTTGCTTAACTAAGCTAGAAATAATTCTTAGCTCCTTGTTCCAAGGCCTCAGCTAAATCCTAGCAATAAAAATTTATAGAGTCACGTTAACAGGTGCTCTTAGGACAATGATTAACAATCTATTTTAGAAAAGTTTTGACACAACTTTTAATGGAAATGGAAAAAGTTGTCAAAATATTATTTTTTTTCTTTTCTCATAAAACTTTCTTTAAATGGATTGTTAACCATTGCCCGATGCTATTAGCATTTCCCAAATTTATATACAACTACAAGGGATTTGGATCTTCTAGATTTCTTAAGGTTCTCTACTGAATAAATTTCCTTAAATCTTAACCATTATTAAGTGATTTAATAGTCTAAATTTTGCTATAGTAGCATTCTGCTAACAATAATCTTAATTATTTTGTTTGTAATATTATTTTATTATTTTAAGAATATTGTTAGTGGAATTATGAAAATATTAAATGTGGTTAGAATTTAAGAAAATTTCGATAGAGTAATCTGGAAAATCTAGAGGAAGAGAATTATAATTGAAACTGATTCAAAGTTCATATTTTGGGTGGTGGGGTACAAAAATAATATGAATCAACAAAATAGAAATTGATGAGTTTTGGGAAAAATAAGAAAACATACAGGGACTCGGTTTGGGTACTTGGCAATGATGTCACGTGATTCCTCGTACCTTTGTTCTGCAAATGGGATTCATATGAAACAAACAAACATCTCAGAATGAATATAATACATAAACAAAAAATAAAATAAAATAAAAAGATTTTGAAGAGGAAGAGAAAGCAAGTAAGAATGGAACAGAACAGACCGAAAGTGAACTCGTCCTTGAAAGAAATGGTTTTTCCCATCTGGGTTTTCGGGTGCTTGTCTTTTTGTTAATAAATGCGTGTTCAGAATCAGAGAGTACTAGCGCTTCTGCTCAGGGATAATGATAAATTGATAAAGAAGAAGAAGAAGAAGACGTGAATAGGTGAAAGAGTGAGATAGTACAAGTTAAGGAATATTAAAATGTATCAGATGTTAAGGATGTTTCTTTCGTCAAGCGGGGATAGCTCAGTTGGGAGAGCGTCAGACTGAAGATCTGAAGGTCGCGTGTTCGATCCACGCTCACCGCAATTTTACTTTATTAGTTTTTTTCACCAAACCTCTTTTTCATACCAAACTTTAGGATTTTGTAAAGCTTTCTTAAGTTTATTATTTTTTTTTTTTTTTAATTATTAAGAAAGCTAGCCTTCTCTCTTTCTCTCTCTCTCAAAATTTAAACTTGGTTTGTTAACTACTCAAGTTTCAATCTTGATAGTTTTATTTACTTTTTACAAGAGTCTAAGCAAACATCTTACCAGTTGAACTCAAATAGTAGTTCACAAGTAGCTTTTATTTATTTTATTAAACAGTACAAAGTTTTGTTACAAACTTGGTTTGTATCCTAAAGCTACAACTCCACTTAAAAAAAATTAACATGGCTACATATTTTAAAATCTAATCTTTGAATTGCATATTAGTTATACTCTTAATACGTATGTCAAATTTCATGTCAATCGAATGTAATTTTCTATTCGATTTATAAACTTATTTTTTTATGCATAATTTTAGATTACAAAAACTTAAAATTTAAACATTTGATTGATGACATACCTTAATCTTTGATATTCTAGAAATTTTGTAAGTATGAAGGATATAAGAAAAAAGTGTAACCCAATAGTGAATTTGTCAAAATTTACATCTAATAAAAAGATATTAAGTGGAGTTGTAATCTTAACCTACAACCAAATTTGTTGCCAAACTTTGTCCATATAAATATCTAACATGGTTTCAAATTAAGCCTTGAAGTTCAAGACTGTTAGCACTTAAATCTTTTTGTTTCTCTAGTTTTAACTCAAATTTCTATACTTCTAAGGCTATATCATGTAAAACCAAGGATACTTTGAGTTGAGTTTAATTAAAATTTTGATTACTACAATTTTTAAAGTTTACCATTCATAAACTCTAGAATTTAATTTGAAACTATTCTCTATAGGACAAAGTTTGACTCTAAATATGTTTAGATTTATCTTTTCAAACTCATTACGTTACAAAATTATAAGATTATCTAATATGTATTATTTAAAGAATTCATTCAAAAAGTTGTAAGGACATGTTTTGGTTTACAACCCAAGAGATTTGTACAATGGCCCAATGAGTTCAAAACAATAAATTTGTTAGAGAGTGGGCTTGTTACTGAACGTTCAATGAGTTAGAATGTAGATCACAATAAGCTAGTTGGTATTAGAATGAACAAGACAAATAATTTGAAAAGGAAAAATACTCATCGGTCGAGTCTGAGGTAAGTATGTTCTTATATATTTTTCTTAGACAAACAAATATTCAAGTTCTTGGTTACACGATGATTTTTTTTTTTCTCTGGTTTTCTCCTCATTTTCCTTTGTAATGGAGTCTTTCCCTTTTATATTCCCTTCCCCTCTTTCATCTCAGCCCTCCACGTGTAGATCAAATTACTAATCTCCTTGATACTTGTCCCATCAACACATTTTTGAAGTCTTTGTGGGTAGCTGTAAAGCTGAAAGTTACTGTGCAGGTATCACTTCCACGTTAATGCGGCTAGGGGGTTAGATGCAGAGCATTCAATGCGTTGGTAGTAGCTTTCTTTCCAGATATTTTTCAATTCTCTGTTGACTCGTTTTTTTCTAAAGTTTATCCTCCCAATCACGGTTGTCTACTGCCCAGTACTTGATGGGTGGTTGGACTTTAGGCTTCCACTCTGTTGGTCGAGAAGGGGTTACTCCTTGGACAATGTCACCTGTTCATTATGACCAGACCTCTTCCTTGGCCTAATAATCCTCCTGCCTTCACTAGTAATTATTTGTCCTCAGGCTATTTGACGTCCTCAAGTGCGGCCCACAGCCCAATATCCTTATCTGGGCATTTCGTCCCTACAAAAGTCATGTAACCAAACTACACATAAATTGTTTTTTCAATTGCCATGTAATAGATTAGAGTAAGATAACTTCAAACATATTTGAAACCAAATTTTTTCCTATACTAAAAGTCTAAAATATAGAATTGGGAGTGTAGTTCCTTTCTTAAAAAAACAAAGAAAGTATTTTTCCTATTTTGTTTATCTCCAGGCTCATACCAATAATATAAAGTATGAACACCTATAATAAAAAATAAATAAAAAAATCCGAATTTGGTAAGGATGAGGTGTAAAATTCATGTTTTACACTATCTAATAAGTGATTGTCATATCAGTATTTTATTTAAAATTCAATACGTCTTACCACACCAAATAATATCTCAATAAATTTCCAATTTGGTTGGATTTATGTATGGGTATTAAAATTGATTGGGTGTTACTATACTTATTTTTAAATATATGATGAGATAATGTGACATATTGAAATACATAAAAAAAAGAAAGGAAGGGTAAAACATGAGTTTTTACTCACGTTAAATCTCTTAAAAAAAGAAAAAAGAAAAAAAAAGAAAAGTATGAACAACTATTAGAGCATCTATTTCTTGAAGGCCCAATCTAGAATTAGCCCATTATTCATTATTTACTAAAAAAAAAAACCATTATTCATTAAACCCTCCTCTCCTCTGTCTCTGAACCCCAAAAAAGAAAAAACCGAGCTTGCCTCCTTAACTCTCATCAAAGCTTCAAAACCAGAGCAACAAACAACAGCCACAGCCACAGTTTTTGGTTTGTTTGTTTGCTTAGGCTTTAGCTGAGCTGAGCTAATAAGTTATCTCAGTAATGAGTAAATCAATGGCTGAAGAGACTCGAACCCAGTGGAGTTTACAATGCAGTCAGTACCTTGGAGAAATCTCAGCCCTCTGTTTCCTCCACTTCCCAACCCACCTCTCTTCTCTCCCTTTTCTCCTCGCTGGTACCATCTCTCATTCCATAACTCAATTCTTCATCTTCAAGATCATAACTTTTTTTTTTTTTTTTCAAAATTTAAACTTTATTTCATATATAACAGGTTCGGGTTCACAACTCATGCTTTACGATTTAGAATCAGGAAAGATGTTAAGGTCCTTTCACGTATTCGATGGGATTCGCGTGCATGGCATTACTTGTTTATTCATTGATTGTACGGAAGGAACTGTTTCCTCTAAGCTTGGCTTTCAACTTGCTGTCTTTGGTGAAAGCAGAGTCAAACTCTTTAGCCTTGTCATTGAATTGTTTCTGGGTACTCAAAATCAGTCCGAGGTTTCTGTGAATTTGAACCTATTGCATTTGTTGCCCAAGTTTGGCAATTGGGTTTTGGATGTTTGTTTTATGAAGGTATAAAAATTTGATTTTTTTTTTGGGTAGACTAAGTTGATTGGCTAATTTTGGAATTAATGTTTGGTCCTTACTGTGTTGGCTTTTGCTCTATGGATTGATTTTGTAGGGCTTTGTGAGTTCTTACAATGAGGGGAGCCATTGTCTTGCAATAGGGTGTAGTGACAACTCCGTCCATGTGTGGGATATCTTGAATTCTATTGTGATTCTTGAAGTTCAGTCTCCAGGTTAGTTTTAGTAGGATTATGATGTTCATTCTATTTGGTTCACTGATTGAAATGTTGCCCATGCTGGGGGCTTTTACAATTGTGTTCAAAGTGACGGATTCACATAAACTTAGTTATTGGAATTCCATATTTCATATTTCGTTGCATTGGTGAATTATATATTGGACTGGGTGCCTCATAAATTAGCCAAAAATAGTTGCACAAAACTGCCTTTTTCTTTTGTTCAATATTTTATTTTATTTGTTTTGTTCCACTCTTCTTGCTTAATTTTTCATTGAACTGTAGAGAGGTGCCTCCTTTATTCCATGAGGCTATGGGGTGACAATATCGAAGCTCTCCGTATTGCATCTGGTACTATTTTTAATGAGGTGGCTGATCTCTTCTTATGATGAATTTCTTTCAGTTTCGTTACTTTTGGATTCTGGATTTCTACCTATATATGTATATGGTTTCATGGTTTTAACCTTCATCAACCTCACCCAACTCTGAGGTTTTGATTCCATCAATAAACTCACTCACACACACACATGGACATAAAAGAACATCTTTATATTGACATACTTCGTAATGTAGTAATAAAAGAACATCTTTATATTGAGCATTGTAATTTTTCTAATACTATCATTGTTAATTTTCTTATTGTATGGTCACTTTTTTCTTTTTTAATAAGTCTTATTCTATGGTCACTCCTAGCATGTCTACAGAGTCTCCAGTGATTGAATTCCTCCTTCAGGAAGGATAAAAGGAAAGGGAACTAGTCCTTTCCCTGATTATAAAATTTTAGTCCCATGTTGTTAGTGGAGCTGATTTATCATCTACTAGAGACTATCGTACTTATCTGCTAATTACCGTAATCCTTATAGTTTTTAAAAGAGGCTTTTGACCTTGGTCTTTATGTTATTCCTAACCCTTTGAAACAAAAATGATTCTTTCAGATTCTTGTTTGGAAGGTGGTTCCTAAGTATAATGCTCCATCTTCGAAGAGTCCTGTGGAAGACCATTTTGATCAGAGCTATCCATTTTCCAACCATGTCCTATTTCATTATCAGCAGTTTGAAGCTGTTCATATGGATAAACTTGCTGGACATGAAGGATCAATCTTCCGCATAACCTGGTCCTCTGATGGTTCCAATCTGGTATCTGTCTCTGATGATCGTAGGTGAATTAGTTTCTTCATTAATACCATTCTAATTGTTAATACTTGTTCTTGGAGGAGTGATTCCACACAATAACCAGTTTCTTGATTTGTGCAGTGCTCGTGTTTGGGCGGTTCATGCTGAAAGAAATGGTTCTGACAAGCCTGGGTATTCTATTGTGCCTGAACTTGATGGTGTTGTGCTGTTTGGTCACAATGCTAGAGTTTGGGATTGCTGTATTAGTGATTCTGTAAGCTTTACAAAATCCTTGTTCATTTTATTGCGTCTTCTTTTTAACAACTTAGGACAAAAGAAAATAGTTTATTGACATTAGTTTAAAGTGTTCTTAATTTTTTTTCTCAGTATGAAAATTATTTACATGTGTAAACTGTTAAATGAATAAGAATTTGTTTTCATTATGAGTTCGTAATAGAATTTATTTTCATCATCTTGCTGGGTTGGTTTAGCATGTGACTAAAATGTCCTTCTGAGCATTATTGTCAGACTGGTTTAGATTAAAGACATACAGACAAATGAAAACAGGTAGTAAAAAGATTGATAGATTGCATTTAATGGTTAAGGTCAAACCAATATAACGTTTTTGTGATTGAGAACAGCTCAATCGATTATTATTATTATTATTTCATAGTTTTTGTTCTTTAATCTTATTATCTTTTAAATATGTTTAATTTATTAGATCAACACTTTTTTCCTGGTTAGAATTGTCTTCAAGTATTACGTTTTATGACCTTAACAGGATGGATTGAATAACATTAGAAATGTGATACTGGTTTGATTTTATGCAGATTTTTATGTAATTAACTAAAAACACCTCTTGTCATTTCTAAACATTTCTTTTGCAACCTTTTAGTGTCTTGGTTCTTGTGGCTTTAAGACCATAAGCGGTTTGCTTTTGCCTTTAGGGTGATTTTTGCAATGCTCTTCTTTTATTGTTATTCTGGGCAGGGATAATATCACCATACTGTGACATGGGGGAGGGGTATTGATCCATCAATGATTGCCACTCATTTCCTCTTTTTCCAAAGGGCTAAAATGCAATTTCTGACATTTATGAAGTTTGTTGATTTCTTGCTTTTTCTATGACATATGGACTGCTGGAATCTGATTCTATAATACCTGAGTTGTCTCAGTTAATTGTCACTGCGGGTGAGGATTGCACATCTCGCATGTGGGGATTGGATGGAAAGCAGCTTCTGATGATCAAGGAGCATATGTGAGTTGCTCTGTGTTTCTTTCTTCTTCTTCTTCTTCTTCTTCTTCTTTATTTTTATTTTTCCTGAGCATTGAGGATTATTAATTCCTTAAAATTTTATGTTCTGTGACTTTAAAACTGTAACTTTTTTATTTTTATTTTTTATATAAGTACTTAGAACTGTAACTTGTTTGGTATTATAACTGATGATCCAGGTGCTAGATGTAAAAGTAAAATGATCCCCTTAAGAATTATCTATTTGTAATTGTTCTAGGATCTTATGGACTTGCTGTTTGTTGACAACCTTGATTTAAACCTTATAGCGGACCTCAAGCTCTAGCTTATACTTCATGATTGGTTATTCCACCTAAAATTCATTTTTCCTAGTAGAATGTTAATTTTTAACTTTAAACTGAATAAGGGCAAACACATGTTCGAAGTTCCCAAAAAAGTGTTGCGCCATTCTGTTTCGAAGGGGTAATAATAATAAATGTGCATCATGTGGGACAAGCATTAACTTGTAAAGTGACTCTTTAGGAAAAGGAGTGACACCCAAGAACCAACACTGATATTGTGATTCTCTCCTTGAAATTTTAGGCCGGCATGAGTTTATGACAGTTATTACCCCTACCTTCTTCACTCTATTATGTAATTCTCATACAGAACACACATATCAATAAATTTGTTATTACCTATCAAAAAAAAAATTTGCTACATTAAGTTGGGTGTGGGGGGTTGAACCCCATCCATTTTGAGGACACTAGCAGGTGCAAATTGACCCAAGGTCATTAGAAAATCTATATCTAATTAATATATGTTATATTCGTGTTGTGTTGTAATTATAAAAACTTTTTTCTTGTTTTTTATTTATTTTTTAACTAAATGTAATAATAAACATGTGCACCTCTCTTGGGTTAATGTACAGAGGAAGGGGCATTTGGCGTTGTTTGTATGATGCGAACTCTTCGCTTCTCATTACTGCTGGATTTGATTCTGCAATTAAAGTGCATCAGCTGCATGGTTTTTGGTCTAAGGGCTCAGATGGACGTGCTGAGGTAAAAGAGTTTATTGACAGAACAGAGATATTCACTGCTCGTATCCCTGCTTCATCAGAGCATAATGGACTAATGGACAGGTAGCACTTCTTAATATCAGTAGTTTCTTAGGATGTCTTACTATTCTTAAAACTCTAAGGATCCTTAATGTAGACGAGGAAGCATATAGTCTTGGTCTTGAAGTAACCTTGTGTAAATTAATTGGAAATGTGATTTAGTTCTCCATAATAATACTTTTGTCCTGTTTCTTTACTTATCAAAATAATAATAATAATGATAATACTTTTGTCCTGCATCCCCCACACACCTTGGGAGAGGGGTTGCACTAATTTGTTGGTCCTAGCCATCTGGTGTTTGTTTTATTTTAGGAAAATGTGGTGTATCATAACAATGATGATGATAAACATTTATCTGGATGGTTTGTTAGGGTATCTCATTGTGGAACCCAACAATGGTGGTTCATAAACTTCAGACACCCAACAGCCTTAGAGTTTTTAATCTTCTTGCTTTTTTGTTACTGGTATTTGTTATTTGTCATTTTTGTTACTGTCTAATGTACTGACATTGTTGGTCCCTTGTTGCAGCAAAAGTGAATATGTCCGTTGTTTACATTTCACATGTGAAGATTCCCTTTATGTTGCCACGAATCAGGGTTATCTTTACCATGCTAAATTATCCAAAACCAGGGATGTAAAATGGACTGAACTTGTCCAAGTCAGTAACGAGGTTCCTATTGTATGTATGGATATTTTATCCCTAAAATCATCTGAGCTTTCTGGTGGTGTTGAGGATTGGCTTGCTGTGGGAGATGGTAAAGGATACATGACAATTGTCAAAGTTCTTAGTGATGTTTCTGCTCCTAAAGTGAGCCTCACATTTAGCTGGCAAGCTGGAATGGAGAGACAGCTCTTAGGAACTTATTGGTGCAAGTCATTGGGATATAGGTACTGAATTCCTTCTATAGTAATGGTGTCTAATCTATCTGTTAGATTTTCCTTACCTGACCTGTGCATGGATATGCACAAGATGATGAAATCTGGAACCTGTTGTTTCATATGTTCAGCCCCATAAACATAATAAATTCAGACATGGTTGTTGGTTAAAGAGTGAGTGTGTAGTTTAGTTATTGTTTGTTTTGTTGTTCCTTATTTTTAAATCTTCCGCTAATGTTGAAAAGAAAGAACATCATAGAATAAATAGTTGGGTTATCTGAATGGTGACCAAGTTCTCTTTTATCCTGGGTAAGTGTAGCTTTTCATATTGCTCTATCAAATGACATATCTCACACAACATTGCTCTATGCATGGCACCGTGCTTATACTGTTATTAATTAATAGGTCTCTTAGTCATCTTGCTTTCTTGATTAAAAGTAGGATGTATTGAAAGAGCACCAGTCTGTGGTTCTACATTTTAGGTACATCTTCACCACTGATCCTAAAGGAACGTTGAAGCTGTGGGGGTTATACGATCCTTCACCATCAGTTTCTCACAGCTCTGCAGGGCATTATAATGTGTCTCTAATTGGGGAATTTGCATCATGTTTTGGAATAAGAATATTGTGTTTGGATGCATCTTTTGAGGAAGAGGTATGTGTTTTCCATATTTTATATTCTTTATAATGTTGTTTGGATCAGGGTATTTGTTCTATGGCTCTAAAATGAGTTTTTACTCTTTTCCTTGGGGGGTGGTTCTACTCAGTTGATGTCCTGTTCAAACTGGAGTATCAACTTTTTGCCAAGATTAAATTTTTTCCAATGTGATTGATCATATCTGGAATAACTTATGTCAGCTTAAATTGGTATATCATTTTAACACATTGTAGCCACTCTTTTGTTGGTCTGGTTGTCGTTTCATTTCTCCTTGTTCTTCCTGTCCTGCTTTCTCCAAGTTTTATTTTTTATTTTTTATTTTTTTGATAAGTAAAGAAAATTTTATTCATAGTCTTAAAAAGAAGTCATCCAAGTGTACAGTAAGTATACTGCAGGGGACCAAAACAATCAAGTACATAAATTACAAGCATTCACCAAATCGTAGACCGAAAAAAATAGAATGACTTCCTATGATTGACATCTAATCTGATAGATTTTAAAAAAAGAATAGTTTTAAATCGGCTATACTCCTTTCAGAATCTTCAAAACACCGGTTGTTTCTCTCTTGCCAAATGCACCACATCAAACAATGAGGGATAGCCATCCAGATAACACCATTACAATGATGACCAAAGTTTCCTTGCCAACATGCAAGGAGCTCAACCAGTCTTTGGCATTGCCCAGTAGATACCAAACAAGGTGAACACCACAAACCACAACTCAAAAACAATAGGACAATGTAGTAAAAGATGATCTACTGATTCTGCATTACTTTTGCACATATAACACCAATCTAAAATCAACACCTTCTTCTTACGTAAATTATCAATAGTCAAAATGGTTCCCAAAGCTGCAGTCCAAACAAAAAATGCAACTTTGGAAGGAACCTTTTGCTTCCAAATACTTCTCCAAGGAAAGGACCGAGTATATACACCTAACAAAGCCTGAGTACATACTCCCAAATTTTAATGTTATAATAGTGTTATACAAATATTCTACCCTCTCTCTCTCTCACATACACACACGCCCACAAATACATGTGCATGCACACATACCTATCTAACAGTACAATTTGATAAAAGTAGAATAAATTGTTGTTTTTGAAATATACTGAGAAAAGAGTTTTTCCCCCCCCCTTTAGTTTTTTCCGGATGTAGTTATACGAACTTCTCAAGTTAAAAGAAGATTCTGCACTTTGATATTATATCTAAGCCATTGTCTTGATTCACATTGGAGTTCAATTTTGCAGGTTCTGGTGTGTGGGGACTTACGTGGTAATTTGGTGCTATTCCCATTGTTGAAAAGCCTATTGCTGAATACATCGGTTGCCTCAGAAGAGAAGATGTCCCCAATAAATTATTTTAAGGGAGTACATGGGATATCAAGTGTGTCCAGTGTTTCATTTGCTAGATTAAGCTCCAATCAGATTGAAATATGTTCAGTATGGCCAATAATCAAGCTTTCAAGTATGCAAAACAAAATTTCTGTGTATTTGGGGAATTGATTTGCTTGTTTTTTCTTGTGCTATTTTGTTTTTTGTTTAGACTGGAGGAGATGGGTGCATATGCTATTTGGAATATGACAGAGATCAGAAACACTTGGAATTTATAGGGATGAAACAAGTGAAAGAATTGAGTTTGATTCAATCTGTATCTGAAGATAATGACTCTGTTGATGATTTGGCAAGTGGTCGCTATGCAGCTGGTTTTGCATCAGTAGATTTTATAATATGGAACTTGATAACTGAGACAAAGGTACTCTCTCTCTCCCCCACCACCAAAGTAATACAAATGTTGCCTAAGTTATTTTATTTAGTGCCTAAGAGGGCATAATGGTGTAGGTTGTGCAAATACCATGTGGTGGATGGCGGCGTCCTCATTCTTATTATCTTGGTGATGTACCAGAGATGAAGAACTGCTTTGCATATGTCAAGGTTTGCCCAAACGCTTCTTTGGTGATTTTTTTTTTATTTATTTTTTTATTTTTATTTTTATTTTTATAAACAAATCATAGGTAACTGAGTCTTCTACTTGACATGTTACACCTACACTTCACAGTTAGAGAAGCAATGCAGGCAGACAATGCTGACCAGTGGTCCTATATATACATTCAAAATTATTCTCCTGGACCATTAGCATAGATGTTGCCAAAATAATTAGGATTCCAATCAGATTGAATATGAACTGTGTAAGAGCCACATGGGTAAAATTTTTCTAGGCCTGCATCCAAATCTTGAAGAGTGAAAGACTCGGTGCAATCGACTAGAGGCGAGTCCAAAGGGTTCTTTAGAAAGGTTAATTAAAAAAAAAAAGACTAGGTGCAATCAAAACAAACCAAATTGAATTGATTTTAAGGGTTAATTTGGTGCTTTGGCTTGATTTCCTATCAATTTTACAGCATTTTTAAAGGAAGAATTGGGAATATTCTTTAGCTCAGATTTCTTTTGTTGTCCCAATTCAAGTGGAACTATTTGGAATGGTGTTTGCAACTGGTTGGCCTCTGTATATTTTGATCTCCAGTTAAGACCAAAAGGTCTGGCAAAGGTTGGCGTAGTGAAACTTCTCGATTTCTTGAGTCAGATATCTTTTTTTTTTTTTTTTTTTGATAAGTAACAAAAATTTTATTAAAAAACAAAAAACAGCCAACCCGAGTACATTGGGAATGTACCATGGGGGCATAAATCAATAACCAAGACTACAACGACCAAGTAAAACAGGAAGAGAAGAACAAGAAAAATGACAAAAGACTACATTCCAGTGAAGGAGAGTGTAAAAAAAAAAGACTTAATCTCTAACATAGAGCGTTCACATCCCTCAAAGTTTCTGACATTTCTTTCGCGCCAAATACACCATAATAAGCAATGAGGCACAATTCTCCACAACTCTATATTTCTATGTCGTCCAAACCTACCTTGCCAAGACTCAAACAATTCAATAACCTTCTGAGGCATAACCCAATGAATTCCAAACAAACAAAACACCAACGACCACAACTCACAAGCAATGGGACAATGAAGAAGAAGATGATCTTCTGACTCCCCACAATTCTTACACATATAGCACCAATCAAGAATTAGCACACGTTATTTGCGAAGGTTATCTGTTGTTAAAATCTTACCTAAGGAAGCAGACCATGAAAAGAAAGCTACCCTTGGAGGAACCTTCGAATTCCAAATCATTCTCCAAGGGAAGGATAAGAGGGTAGAAGGGTAGAAAGAAAGATAGAATCCTCTAACCTCAAAACCTCTACTCCTTGCTAGCATCCAACAAACCCAATCCGGACCCTATCCCCGTACCGTCGAAGAGTATACCATATCCATAAACAGAGCAAGGGATTCTTGTTCCCAATCTTGTGGAGGACGACGAAATTTAGCATCCCAATGAATTCTCCCACCAGACCAACACATAACCTCCGCTACTAAAGAATCCTTTGTCCTACTAATACAATAAAGTTCCGGAAAAGCCTCTTGGAGAGTACGATCTCCACACCACACATGCTTCCAAAACTTCACTCTAGTACCATCCCCCACATCATACAGAAGGAGTTTAGAAAAACTCATCCAACCACTCCTAATATGTCTCCACAAGCTAACACCATAAGCACTGGTCACCTTTTTCATGCACCAACCACCCCAATCATTCCCATATTTCACCTCAATAACCCTCCTCCATAGAGCATTGGTCTCCATGCCATACCTCCATAACCATTTTCCTAACAAGGCAGAATTAAAACTCCTCAATCATCTAATACCCAACCCTCCAACCTGCAGTGGCTTACAAACCTGAGCCCAATTGACTAAGTGTAATTTAGAATCACCACTAATACCACTCCACATAAAATCTTGTTGTAACTTCTCCATACGATTTGTCACCTTCCCAGGTAAAGGCAAAAGGGGAAGGAAGTATGTGGGTAAGGAGGAAAGAGTATTTTTAATAAGAGTTACCTTACCCCCCTTAGGTAGATACAACCTCTTCCGCCCTGCTAATCTCCTTTCTATCTTCTCCAAAATAGGATTCCAAATTGACAACTCCTTAAATTTAGCTCCTAACGGTAGCCCCAAATATCTCAATGGAAGAGAGGGTTGTCTACAAGCCAACATCCCCACCAGAGCATCCATATTATGCACCACTCCTATAGGAACCAACTCAGATTTCCCCAAGTTAATCCTTAAACCTAAGACCTCCTCAAATCTAGCCAGAATTGCTCTCAAACTAGCTATTTACGTAGGATCAGCATCACAAAAAATAAGAGTGTCATCAGCAAATAAAAGGTGAGACACCATCACCGAGTTACCAGCCGTATTACCTACAGAGAAGCCTGAGAACTGACTAGTAGTAGCAGCCACATCCAACATACGACTCAAACCCTCCATAACAATATCAAATAGCAATGGAGACAAGGGGTACCCTTGCCGAATCCCCCTAGAACTACCAAAGAAATCAGAAGGTCTACCATTGATCAGAATGGAGAATTTAATAGTAGAGATGCAACACATTATCCATTTTCTCCATTTCTCTGAAAACCCACAGCGCTGAAGCATGTGTGTATAGATTTTTTAAAGATTCACTTTTTCTAGATACAACTTTCCCAGTTTTTTTTTTGTTGTTGCAAATTAAGCCACTAGAAATAAGCTAATTTTGAATACGAGTTATTGTCTTTTCTTATCTTCTTCATTTTCTCTTCTCAAAAGATTTTCTTATGATTTTACAGAGTATACTTCTGCAGTAAGCTTATTTTTTGTTTAAAGTATCAAGTCTTCACTGGAGACTATCAATGTTAAACAATAAGCCAGCACTAAGTTTCTATAATTCCAATGTTAGATATTTCCACTATATTTTTTTACATTTTATATTTTTCTTGTTTATTGTTTTTCAGGATGAAATGATCTATATTCATAGAAATTGGATACTTGATGGGGAGGGGAAAATAATCCCCAGGAATTTGCATGTGCAATTCCATGGGAGAGAGATGCATTCCATATGCTTTGTATCTGAAAATTTGCAACTCAGAGCTAATGGGAAGCACAACCTTTATTCTAGATTTAGTTGGATTGCAACTGGCTGTGAAGATGGAACTGTCAGGTTGACTAGGTATGGAAACACTCATTTCACATTTAGATAATGACTTGACCATCAAGGAGGAAGGAGGAAAGAGGATTCAATGTATATGAAAGTTTCTGCTCTACTTTAGCCGATGATGCCAATGGACCTAAGTGCGCCAAACCCCCCTCCCCCCCTCCTTTTCTCACTCCCTTTTCTTTCCTTAAAAAACAAATGGATAAAAGTCCTCTTATTAGCTCATTACAAAACTTAGGAATTGATATGGTGGATTTACTTAGCCGGGCAATCTCCTAACTATGTTATGATTTGTTTAGGTATACACCAGGTGTTGAGAATTGGTCTGCATCAAAATTGCTTGGGGAGCATGTTAGTGGATCAGCTGTAAGATCAATATGCTGTGTGTCAGAGATACACGTATTTGCATCAGAAGCGAACACCATATCCGATGGGAGGAACAGACAAGTCGTTGACACGGATAATGGAGAGAATCCATTTTTACTGATTTCAGTTGGTGCAAAGCGGGTCTTGACTTCTTGGTTACTAAGAAATAGGAGGTTAGACAAGGAAGAAGCACTTGCTGATCAGCAATATAGTGAAATTGGAAGTAGCAATAAGCCTTCATCAGGAGTGTCCTCATCAATGTCATTTCAGTGGCTTTCTACTGACATGCCAGCCAAGTATTCAAGCTCTCATAAATATCCAGAAGACGCTGAAAAATTAGTTGGTGCAGCAGAAAATGTTTCTAGTACAAAAGTTGATGCAATATCACATTTTCAAGGGAAGGGGAAGATGGACATAAAGCCTTGCCTTGGAGATAAATATGAAGATGATTGGAGATACATGGCTGTCACTGCTTTTCTTGTTAAATATGCTGGTTCCAGGTGAGAGGAAATAACTAATATCTTTTCTGATTTTTTATTTTATTTTTTAAAATTTTATTTAATAAAAAAAATTACTTTATTTTATTTTAAGTAAATTGAATTGAATTAATATGAAATTTTACCGAGTAAAATGGGAAAATGGAGTATACCAGCTGCATGCCCATAAGAACTCTTACAAGATCAATAATACAATGAACATATGAAATGAACCTTTTTTTTTTCTTTCTTTCTTTTTTTCAGGTTAACTGTCTGCTTTGTTGTTGTTGCTTGTTCAGATGCAACACTTGCGCTGAGGGCTCTAATCTTGCCCTATCGTTTATGGTATTTATCAAGTCACCACTGTCTTGTCACCTAATGATTTTTTTGCCCTCTCTTGCATGTCTCCTCATGTGCTTTTCATTCTTCTTTTCTTTTTTTCCCCTTTCACATTATTGCAGGTTTGATGTTGCTCTGTTGGCTCCTCTATCATCACCAGTTTTGGCATTGCAGCATGTCATTGTCCCAATATGTCTTCCTTCTGAAGGTTAGTCTGTTATTTGACTCTGCATCTGAATCTAAAATATAATGGAAGTTGTGCAGATATTGTCCATCAAACTCTGATGGAAATGCATTATGAAACCGAAGATTTCTCCAATCCCACCTCATCTCATTAGTTAATTATTTTCTCCTTTTGTTAACCTTTTTCCTGTCTCAGTTACAATGAACTTATTAAAAATCAGCAGTATTGATCAACTAAGTTGAACTTTTAGTCGCAATGCTAAATTCTTTTACTAATGTCATTGGAGATTTAATCCATGCTTCAGAGAACATTTCTGATTTATGTCTTAAATTTTTGCATGCTGGTGCTTCCAGTACCATCTGGAGGTATTGAGTCTTTACTCATAAATTTTATTCACAGAAAGCATTCAGAAAGGAAAAGTGTATATTGTGATTAGTGGAGCTACTGATGGTAGTATTGCCTTCTGGGATTTGACTGGGAGTATTGAAGCTTTTATGCTGCGGGTGTCGACTCTTCATGTAGAAAAGTTCATTGATTGTCAGAAACGGCCACGCACAGGGAGGGGAAGTCAGGGGGGGCGATGGTGGAGATCATTAAGCAGTAGTCTATCTAAGAGAAGAGTAGGCAGTGGTTTAGTTACAACGAAAGGTGGAGACGGAACAGATCACAATAAGCTAAACCATGTTGCAAGTAGAACAGAATTGCTAATAAATGATTCTGAAAGTAGTGCTGCAGCTTGTTCTCAAGCCACTACCTCCCTTCAGTTAGAAGTGAATACAGATGACTCCTCATCTGAGACATGTGAAATAAGGCCTTCGCATGTTCTAAATAATGTTCACCATGATTCTGAAAGTAGTGCTCCAGCTTGTTCTCAAGCCACTGCTTCCCTTCAGTCAGAAGTGAATACAGATGACTCCTCATCTGAGATATATGAAATAAGGCCTTTACATGTTCTAAATAATGTTCACCTATCTGGTGTTAATTGTCTTCATGTTTCAGATATAAAAGATTGTCAAAGTTCTCTCGGTGGTTTTTTGTTCAATATAATAAGTGGGGGTGATGATCAAGCTCTTAACTATCTTAGATTTGAATTGTTTCTATTAGCAACAGTCACAGATGATGAGTTTGTGACACCAGACATCAGAAATTCAATTAGTGGACCTGAAATTACAAGGCCTTTTGTTACTTATGGAGAAAACCAGAACAAGAATTATGCCATCAAATTCTTATATCATGAGAAAATTGCATCAGCTCACAGCTCTGCCATAAAAGGTAAAACAACAATTTCTTAAGCTTGAATTTTCAATACTGGTAAAGATCTTTTCTGTATGAAAATGAGCTGAAGTGGTTGAATATTTTTGTGTTTGGATTCCTTCAAATATCCTTGCTATCAAAAAAAGAAACTTTTTTATAAATCAACATAACTTGCTAAGAATATTCCTTTCTTCCTTAGTGCTTCTGATTTTTTGAACGCTTAATGACTGTCAACTCAATATTCTGAAATATTTTATTAGTATAAATCATGTTGAGAGATATCAATGCTTTTATAATTGTCTTTTTCTAGTTTGATTTAAATGCTAGGACATGAATTCAAAAGATTGATTGGTTATGAACCAAAGGGAGATAGTAACCTTTCAGAACTTCTGGGCATGTCTTTTGTTGAGGAATTCTGAATACTAAAGCATTAAAATTGATTTTTCGTTTATGAAGGTGTTTGGACGGATGGCTGTTGGGTGTTCTCTACTGGTCTTGATCAGCGTGTCAGATGCTGGAGTTTTGAAAAACACGGAAAATTAACTGAGCATGGTTGTTTAGTCATTAGTGTGCCAGAGCCAGAAGCATTGGATGCTAGAGCCTGTGGCAGGTGAGTAAAGCATCTCAAGTAGATCTAACATTCATGGAGTCTCTTTTCAGGGAAATTATTCAACATTCTATGATAAAGATTCTGGTTAGTTATTTGCCTTTTCATTTACTGGGTTTCGTGTCTTTTCCAGAAACAATTATCAGATTGCTGTTGCTGGAAGAGGGATGCAGATTGTTGAGTTTTCTGGAATCTGTGAAATGGACGGGGGAGAATGAAGTTTTTCATGAATTTTTTTGCCAGTTTACATGAAATTTTTTGACATGAGGTTCATTACTGCAATCGTTTAAGCATCACCTTGTTACTGCAAATGATTTATCACTCTTGCCAATGGTCTGACAACCTATTGTAAGAAGGGTCCTCAATAGCCATCTTGGTCAACCATAGTTCATGTAGGTCGACTTGCAAGTATGAGATCTGCAGCTGAGATTAAGTACAGTTTCCTGCCCCTTAAGAAACCATTTTTTTGGTTGCAAGTGACCGGCTCAGCTAGGAAGCAACAAGGCCTCACTTCCTAGGAAAGGCAATAACCACCTCAATTATGTATTGGGCTATCAATTTTAGGATACCAGGTTAAGTTGTGCAAATCTGAGCTGTGTAGCTCTGTAACAGTAACTTGTACAATTTTGGATAATTAAATTTGATTAATTGATTACATATTTGTCCAAGCTTTTGTTACATGTAGGCAAAACACTAGTTAGCAAATTCAATTTTTGTTCATGAGTTGGTTTCCTCACTTTCCAGGGACAAAGCTTGTGGCATAAGCCCAGGCAATGTTGTTCACTGGGTCAGCAAGATGATCAGCAAGGTTCTCCAAAGGCCCCTTTCCAGTGACAATGGCCTGCTCAAAAAACCCAAACATGGAGGCGGCCATTCTTAATTTCCTTCACCTTAAGCTCGGCAAATGCCTCTGGATCATCAGCAAGCCCCAAAGGATCAAAGCTGCCACCTGGGTATAGAGGGTCAGTGACCTCACCATAGGTCCCCCAGCAATGCGGTAACCCTCAACAGCACCCATGAGAATAACCTGTGTAGCCCAAATGGCTAAAATGCTCTGAGCATGAATTAGGCTTGGATTTCCAAGGTAGTCAAGACCACCCTCACTGAAGACTTGAGCACCAGCTTTGAACCATACTGCTTCACCAAACTTCACTCCATTCCTTGCAAGAAGCTCTGGGAAGACATCCTAGAGCACCAAGCGTTGCCCACCTGCAATGAATAACCTCAAGCTCCCGGTTCTTGGCGAAAGTTTCCGGGTCTGCTGATAGCTCTGCAGTGTCCCATCCATAGTCACTGGGGAATTCACCTGTTAAGTAAGATGGAGGCTCACCAAAGAACGGTCCAAGGTATTTGACGCGATCAGGGCCATACCATGGACTCCCAGAGGAAGCAGCTGGCTTTCCTGCTGTCTTCCTCATTGAAACTCTGCCAGCATTGCTACGGGCAGTTGATAACTCTGTTGGTGTTCAAAGGAACCACCTTGCCTGTGAATGTAGATGAGAGAGCCATGGTTGCCATGAATTGTTAAGCCTTTGGAGTGAGGATAGTAGTGGGTGATACAAGAAAGTTGGGTGTTTACTTGAATGAATGTGGCATACTGAAGTTTCTCGTCTGGTGAGGTCCACAGATCCTATCCTTGTGGATCATCATCCTTTGCCTGATTGGTTGATGAGGTTTTGGCTTGGATTCACGTATCCAACTCACTCACCTAGCCAATCAATGACGGTCATATTGGATTTTGTTCAAAACCATATGGAATTTAATCAATATAGCCCCAGCGGACAAAGTAAAATTAAAGTCTATTGTGGGCTGGGCTTGCTTACTTTGTGGCTTGCCATCCAGGCTACCTCATTTTGTAAAAATTTACAAAATGCTAAACAATGTTGCCAAATGAACATAGTTGTTAATAAGTGATTCTGAAAATAGTGCTGCAGCTTGTTCTTAAGCCGCTACTTCCCTTCAGTCAGAAGTGAATTCAGATGACTCCCCATCTGAGAAATGTAAAATAAGACCTTTACATATTCTAAATAATTTTTACCAATCTGGTGTCAATTGTCTTCATGCTCCGTATATACGGGATTGTCATAGTTCACATGGTGGTTTTTGGTTAAATATAATATTAAGCGGGGGTAATTATCAAGCACTTTACTATCTTAGATTTGAATTGTCTCTATTAGCAACAGTCACGAATAATGATTTTATTCCTCCACATGCTGCACAGAATCCTGTTTTGGATTGTCTTTTTTACCATTCTAACACCTAGCGACTCTCCCCTAATATCCTGACAATTTTTTAGATCAGCTACCTCCTCCCCCACCCCCATGTAATCTAGCATTCCTTTCATCCCAAACACGGTAGATATTGCATTATTTTGCTTTGTTTTTACAGTTAAAGGAAATCTAAATTTGGTTACCAAATACCTAATTTTCCATTAACTTTAAAAAGTGCCACAGCGGGTATTCAAAAGATTACAATGATCTTGAATCTTGGGCAGTTTACTTACTTCTTAGCATAATGTGTCTTAAGAAATCATGTCTTAAAGGTAAATGTGTGATATCCAAACTTAAAGGTTTGGATGTCTAATATCAAAATTGATATGTATAATAATATAAATTGAATACTATTTAAATTTTTTCCTTAGAGATAGGTTTGCATATCTGATATCCAAACTGATTAGCATAGCCAAAATAGTATTTGCATGGGGAAAAACCGTGACCAAATAGGAGGTTGGGTTTGGGTCATAGCCCACTACAATTAATTTGTAGAGATGGGTAAGTGGACCACAACTTCGGCTTCTTACCTAATGTATCAAAACAAGAAATGAATCCAGGTAGTAAAGCTAGATTTCACAAGGTTAATCAAAGACAAAAGGAGTGTATTCTTGTTTCCTTGGAATGGCCAAGTAGCCTTGTTACACTTGGGGCATTACAAGTTTAAGAGTGATTCTCTCTCTAATTTCTAGATTTCGATCCCTGTTCATTGGGATTCTTCCCCCTTTTATAATGATATGATTTTCATCCTAACCCTCCACATGGAGGGTGGTTGGTCTTCCTTAAGATACTTGTCCCATCCTCCCTTTGGAGGATGTGCAGAGTGAAATACAGGTTGTCTTTGCACTGTTCAAATGTCATTCAGCTATTAATGTGGCTGGCATGATTGTTGCAGTGCATTCAATGCGGAGGTGATGGATGCTTCCCTCAGAAGCTTCCCTTCTCCCCTGCCCACGTTGGTCACTGTAGCCTCCCTCGGCTTCTACACCCCATTTTGGCCTGGCCTTCATCCTGTTTTCTTTGGGTGGATTGCACCCAAGGGTCATCCTCATGCTACCTAGCTCTTCAGCCACAAAAACTCTTCTTTCGAGCAATCTTAGCTCCCTTGGATCAAGCTGACCATCAATTTCGCTTGCATGCTCCTCGGAATGGGCCTAACATGGCCAGTGACCTCGGACTCCCCCCATAGTATTTCTAAGACACAATTTCTGTATAACATGAATACTATCGAATATTTGCCTTAAAGATATCCAAACTGATATATAAAGTTGAAATAATGTCTCTAAGACATGATTTCTATATAACATGAATTTATATGAATTTTTGCCTTATAGATATCCAAACCTTAATGATTTGAATGTCTAATATCCAAACTAGTATGTAGAATTGAAATTGTGTTTTCAAGACTTGATTTCTATATAACATAAGATTGTATTTTTGCCTTAAAGATGGATGTGTGATATCCAAACTCTTATGTGACTGAAATAGTGTTTCTAAGACATGATTTTGGCATAAAATGAATAGTATTGAATTTTTGTGTTAGAGATATCCAAGCCTTTGGATGCTTGATATCAAATTCCAAACTGATATGTAGAATTAAAATAGTGTTTCTAAGACATGATTCTGTATAGCATGAATTCCATGAATTTTTGCCTTAAGAAATCTAAGCTTTAAGGGTTTGGATGTCTGGTATCAAAATTGAGATGTAAAACTAAAGTCGTGCTTTTTAGACACAATTTCTATATAACATGAATAAGATTGAATTTTTGCTTTAAAGTTGGATGTCTGATATCCAAACTCATATGTGAACTGAAATAGTGTTTCTAATACACAATTTTGGTATAAAATGAATATTATTTAATTTTCGCATTAGAGATATCCAAATCTTAAAGATTTGGATGTGTGATATATAAACTGAAATATTGTTTCTAATACAATTTTGGTATAAAATGAATAATATTTGAATTTTTTGCCTTAGAGATATCTAAACTGATTAGTAGAATCAAAATAGTGCTTTTAAGACACGATTTCTCTATAACATGAATACTATTTGAAGAGGTCATTCCTATATTACAGATATCCAAACTGATATGTAAAACTAAAATTGTGTTTTTAAGACGTTATTTCTATATAACATAAATACTATTGAATTTTTGCTTTAAAGATATTCACAACTTCTAAACATTTAACTGGATTGTTTGTGGGGGCATCTCACCGCCAACAATGGGGATTCATAAACTTCAGACACCCAACAGCCTTAGAGATTTTAATCTTTTCTTGCTTCTTTTATTTTTTATTTTTTAATTACTGGTATTTGTTATTCACTTATTTGTCATTTTTGTTACTGTCTAATGTACTGACATTGTTGGCCCCTTCCTGTTGCAGCAAAAGTGAATATGTCCGTTGTTTACATTTCACATGTGAAGATTCCCTTTATGTTGCCACGAATCGGGGTTATCTTTTACCATGCTAAATTGGTCAGAAACGAGGTTCTTATTGTATGTATGCATGGATGTTTTATCCCTAAAATCATATGAAATTTCTGGTGGTGTTGAGAATTGGGTTGCTGCGGGAGATGGGAAAGTATACATGACGATTGCCAAAGTTGATGTTTGCTCCTAAAGTGACCCTCACATTTACCTGGCGAGCTGGAATGGAGAGACAGATCTTTGGAACCTATTGGTGCAAGTCATTGGGATATAGGTAATGAATTTCTTCTATAGTAATGGTGTCTAATCTACCTGTTAGATTTTCCTTGCCTGACCAATGCTAGGGCATACACAAGACAATGAGATCCGGAACCTGTTGTTTTATATGTTCAGCCCCGTAAACGTAATAAATTCAGACATGGTTGTGGTTAAAGAGTGCGTTTGTTGCTCTGTAACTGTAACTTGTAGTACAATTTTGGATGATTAAGGGCGTGTTTGGTAGAGTATTTTAGTAATATGTTTTCAGTTTTTAAATAATATTATACGTATTTCCATACACTTTTTTACTCACACATTTTCAAAAAAATATAAATAACATTACTCAAACTTCTTTATCAAACGAGCCCTAAATTTCATAAATTGATTACATATATGTCCAAGCTTTATTGCATATAGGCAAAACACTAGGTAGCAAATTCAATTTGTGTTCATGAGTTGGTTTCCTCACTTTCCAGGGACAAAGTTTGTGGTATAAGCCCAGGCATTGTTGTTCACTGGGTCAGCAAGATGATCAGCAAGGTTCTCCAAAGGCCCCTTTCCAGTGACAATGGCCTGCACGAAAAACCCAAACATGGAGAACATGGCGAGGCGGCCATTCTTAATTTCCTTCACCTTAAGCTCAGCAAATGCCTCTGGATCATCAGCAAGCCCCAAAGGATCAAAGCTGCCACCTGGGTATAGAGGGTCAGTGACCTCACCTAGAGGTCCCCCAGCAATGCGGTAACCCTCAACAGCACCCATGAGAATAACCTGTGTAGCCCAGCTAAAATGCTCTGAGCATGAATTAGGCTTGGGTTTCCAAGGTAGTCAAGACCACCCTCACTGAAGATTTGAGCACCAGCTTTGAACCATACTGCTTCGCCAAACTTCACTCCATTCCTTGCAAGAAGCTCTGGGAATACACATCCTAGAGCACCAAGCATTGCCCACCTGCAATGAATAACCTCAAGCTCCCGGTTCTTGGCGAAAGTTTCCGGGTCTGCTGATAGCCCTGCAGTGTCCCATCCATAGTCACCGGGGAATTCACCTGTTAAGTAAGATGGAGGCTCACCAGAGAATGGTCCAAGGTATTTGACGCGATCAGGGCCATACCATGGGCTCCCAGAGGAAGCACCTGGCCTTCCTGCTGTCTTCCTCATCGAAACTCTGCCGTTGTTGCTACGGGCAGTTGATGATAACTCTGTAGGTGTGATCAAAGGAACCACCTTTCCTGTGAATGGAGAAGACAGGGCCATGGTTGCCATGAATTATTAAGCCTTTTGGAGTGAAGGTGGTGGGTGATACCTGATACTGATACAAGAAACTTACGTGTTTACTTGAATGAATGTAGCATACTGAAGTTTCTCTTATATATAGGGTCTGGCGAGGTCCACAAATCCTATCCTTGTGGATCATCATCCTTTGCCTGATTGGTTGATGAGGTTATATGGCATGGATTTACATATCCAACTCATTCACCTAGCCAATCAATGATGGCCGTATTGGATTCTGATCAAAGGGAAATAGAATTTAATCAATATAGCCACATTTTGTTTTTCTCACAAAAGTGTCCAGGACTAGGAGGGTACTATTTTGGTCAAACAATGCCCATATTTTTCTATTGAATGAGAGTGATTGATGAGGACTACAAGATAAAACATGAGATGTGGATCCTTGGGTTTACAGGTGAGTAATATGAGTAATATGTTACTTGTGGGCTGGACTTACCATCCAGGCCACTCTCCCAATGCCATTTCTGTGATAGGATGTCTAGTCTCTAGCTGGGTTGGGGGGCTTTAATTTTTTTTAAAGCAGCAAATGGCATTATGGATGAATTGGTCAATCAACTTTAAACGCGTTTAAATAAGCTTATAGTGAAAAATAACTTGGATAAGTATAAAACTATAAATGGTATCTTTGAAAAAAAAAGAGATTTACGAAGTTGCACAAACTTTGAAAGCTCATGGCACTTAAATGGTTTAATGGGCTTTTTACAATTGATACTTAAATGTAGTATTTATTAATTCTGTATGTTGTACATGAACACATTGGGAACTGGTGTCCAACCAAGTGAGAAATTGGATTTTGTAATGGAACGTGGTCATCACTCATCGGTCATTACCCATGTTCTCGATGGTATTTGTATTTCCTCAATGTTCTAAACTATAGATACCCCATATATATATATATAAAAGCTTTACAAGACGGTGGAGGTATTCACTAGACAGTAATCAAATTCATGAAACCCTACCACAGACTACATGGATCCACGTTTGATGCATATTCTAGATTAACGATGAAATAAATGACATCTTGAAAGTCGAAACTATATAAGACTTTTCGTCCTTATTCTTATCCATATATTTTTCTTGCGTGGTTTTAAAAACACTACGAATTTTATGGTTATTTTTTATTTAAGTATAACTAGATATGTCAATTTTTATATACAAAATTTTTATTATATTAAATTATTGATTGTAAGGACTCGATTCGTGGCGGACCGTAATAGTGTTGGGTTCGCACGTAAAAAAGTCCAAACAACATCATTTGTAGAGCGTGGGTTTGAAAGGCTAGGCCTTGGTCACCAGGAGGTGGGTTTTTCGTGATAGGCATACATGGTTAGGTCGTCTTCGCCTTAGGAATCTTTCTCCTGGAGGCGGGCTGGGAGGCTCTGGTTTTTGGCCATTTTTCCCAGCCCCTTCTATAGATTACTTACCTTTCCTTTTATACCAGCCTGCGTCTACTGTCCTTCGTCCACGTGTAGGTTTAAACTTTCCAAAATTGATACTTGTCCCATCAGTCCATACACAAAGTCGTTGGAGGTGGTTGTAAAAGCCAAAGAATGCGGCTCTGTCAGGTGCAAAGTATTGAATGGCAGTAAGGACAGCTTTCCCTTGATATTTTAGATTTTCTTTCAAGCTTAGTCCTATACCGTTTTTGTCCCTCTTTCCAGTGGGACTTTGGGTTCTGCCGAGGACTGAACTGTCCTCGGCTGTATCCCAAGACTATCTTGTACTTTATATTATCGGGCTTGGGCCATAACCCTCCTTGGCTTGGACCTTTGGATTCCCCACAGGTAAATGGGTCTGGCCCATAAATTACTTGGGCCCCACAATAGCCCCTCAAAACCCTGCTGTCCAACCTCTTGGTTGGAAATGGGGGTTTTGGTAATGCCGAGCCTTTATTATGGCTCATTTAATTCGGCCTTTCGTTAATGCTGGCGGTTTTTCATCTGTCCAGGAAATGTACCGATCTACGAGACATTCTTTTGATTTTACTCCCGACGCGTTCTCGCCATTTGGTTATCCAAAACGCGCTTTTAATGACTTCTATTTACGAGACTCATTTACATTCGACGGTTTGTTTGATGAGATGGGGAAGTGGAACGGATACGTCTTTGTTTACAGATTCTTTTGGAAACCTGGATGAATTTAATACCTTCCGTTTTGCCCTTCTTATAAGAAGATAAGTAAGAGGCTATCGCTTTCGTACAAAGACCCTTTTATCCTTCTGAGATCTGAAATCCTTAGCCTCCTTTAGCGTTTACTTTACCCACTAGTTATACACCAAATCATAATACGTTCACCATAACAACGAGTAATGAAGGAACCATACCCCTCCTCAAAGTACCATGTTCTAATAAAGCTCGAAATGGCTCGGTCAGGGCAAGGATGGCGGAGACTCAAAATTTGTCTCACTTTCCTTTCAGCCAAAATTCGAAACAGGGACTCGTCACGTCAAACTTTCGGCGTGACTGAGTCGAGAACACCCATTATCAGTACCAACCGCTCTCTTATGATCATACCTAACATGACACCAGTGTGTTAAGAGTCAGGACTGAGGCATGGACTAAGTGCCCCTGCTTCTTCCTCTTTTCGTTCACTGGTGCCTCATTTTGCCTCTCTTTCTTCTTCTTTCCACCACCAGATCCATTCTAGTGTTTTTCCTTCTCCCTCTTTTGCTCCTTTTTCTTTCTTTTCATTCATCTCCTCCATCTTCTTCTGAAGAAGGTCCTTCTCTTGGTATGGGCACTACTGAGACAGAGTTTGGAAGGACTTCGGAGACGAGTTTAAAAAGAGATCTGGTTTTTTACTTAATGTATTGCTTTTTACTTTTTTTTTTTTATGGTTTTGGCAATCTATCTTTTGTATAGGCTTGTTTAAGCCCCTCTTTGTACGTTGAAATACATCTTTATATTAATAAAAATTGTTATCACTTTACTTGACATGTTCTATCTCTATATTTTTCGAAATAATAACGCAATGCAAAGACATACAATCGTGTGAATTCTTTTTATTTTTAAACCGTGACCGACGTCTAGGACCAAAGTCCCAGTTAAATAAAAAGATCTTGCTCTGTGTTTATAAAAACAGTCCGGCTTAATAATACTGAATCGAACGAATGATACTTAGGGCCGAAATTCCCATTAGGCGGGAAAAGGAAGGACATTATGACGAGCTTACCGAGTCGGCCTGGCACAATACCGCCGACCTTAGAGTACAATACTTGGGGCCCTAATCCTTCATCAAAGATAAGGGCGCTATTACGAATTTGCAAGTGCTATTCGGCACAATAATGTAGCATTTGAATCAATGACACCTAAGGCCAAAATGCTTGCTAAGAAAAAGATATCACCATAACTTTAATAGAGTTGTTTGGCATAACAATGCCGACCTATAAAAAACGATACTTACCTCAAAACTAGCCGAGATGACAGCTCAATGCTCGATACGGTGTAGGAAGCAACCATCCGAGGACATATCACCAGCAAAATGAACAGCCACCCTAGGCTACTGAATGATGGCGCGTTTCACCATCCTCTTAACACTCCTATTGGCATTGACCTTTTACAGCATTTGAGCCGAGGATTGAATAACTTAGAATTGCTATTAAGTAGCCGACCTTACAAAACTCAATCTTCTTCTCATCCAAGTAGTTGGTTTCCCCATAGGCTTGAGTCCGAGGACCATGCAATGCCTTGGTTCTGTCCAAAACTCAGTTTTCTCATCCAAGTAGTTGGTTTCCCCATAGGTTTGAGTCCGAGGACCATGCAATGCCTTAGTTCTGTCCAAAACTCAGTTTTCCTCATCCAAGTAGTTGGTTTCCCCATAGGCTTGAGTCCGAGGACCATGCAATGCCTTGGTTCTGTCCAAAACCTAGTTTTCCTCATCCAAGTAGTTGGTTTCCCCATAGGCTTGAGTCCGAGGACCATGCAATGCCTTGATTCTGTCCAAAACTTAGTTTTCCTCATCCAAGTAGTTGGTTTCCCATAGGCTTGAGTCCGAGGACCATGCAATGCCTTGGTTCTGTCCAAACCTAGTTTTCCTTATCCAAGTAGTTGGTTTCCCCATAGGCTTGAGTCCGAGGACCATGCAATGCCTTGGTTCCAAAACTAGTTTTCCTCATAGTTGGTTTCCCCATAGGCTTGAGTCCGAGGACCATGCAATGCCTTGGTTCTGTCCAAAACCTAGTTTTCCTCATCCAAGTAGTTGGTTTCCCCATAGGCTTGAGTCCGAGGACCATGCAATGCCTTGGTTCTGTCCAAAACCTAGTTTTCCTCATCCCCCATAGTTGAGTTGCAATGCCTTAAAACCTAGTTTTCTCATCCAAGTAGTTGGTTTCCCCATAGGCTTGAGTCCGAGGACCATGCAATGCCTTGGTTCTGTCCAAAACCTAGTTTTCCTCATCCAAGTAGTTGGTTTCCCCATAGGCTTGAGTCCGAGGACCATGCAATGCCTTGGTTCTGTCCAAAACCTAGTTTTCCTCATCCAAGTAGTTGGTTTCCCCATAGGCTTGAGTCCGAGGATCATGCAATGCCTTGATTCTGTCCAAAACCCAATTTTCTCTTTGCGTGGGACCTTGGCTTTAGGGGAGTTAGCTCCTCAGCCAAGCCCCTAGAGTTATCCACGCGATTACCGCAGCCTAGCGTAGCCCCTAGTCAAGAAGCGTAGCCTCTGGCGGAACTTTACACTAAAACTCTATAACCAGTGGTTAAAAACGACAAAGGAACTCTCTCGACCTACCGCCTATGCCAACACACATACCTTTCCCACAAACGGCGCCAATTGTAAGGACTCGATTCGTGGCGGACCGTAACAGTGTTGGGTTCACACGTAAAAAGGCCCAAACAACATCATTTGTAGAGCGTGGGTTTGAAAGGCTAGGCCTTGGTCACCAGGTGGTGGGTTTTTCGTGATAGGCATACATGGTTAGGTCGTCTTCGCCTTAGGAATCTTTCTCCTGGAGGCGGGCTGGGAGGCTCTGGTTTTTGGCCATTTTTCCCAGCCCCTTCTATAGATTACTTACCTTTCCTTTTATACCAGCCTGCGTCCACTGTCCTTCGTCCACGTGTAGGTTTAAACTTTCCAAAATTGATACTTGTCCCATCAGTCCATACACAAAGTTGTTGGAGGTGGTTGTAAAAGCCAAGGAATGCGGCTCTGTCAGGTGCAGAGTATTGAATGACAGTAAGGGCAGCTTTCCTTTGATATTTTAGATTTTCTTTCAAGCTTAGTCCTATACCGTTTTTGTCCCTCTTTCCGGTGGGACTTTGGGTTCTGCCGAGGACTGAACTGTCCTCGGCTGTATCCCAAGGCTATCTTGTACTTTATATTATCGGGTTTGGGCCATAGCCCTCCTCGGCTTGGACCTTTGGATTCCCCACAGGTAAATGGGTCTGGCCCATAAATTACTTGGGCCCCACAATTGATATAGGTTAAATTTTACTAAAATTTTCAGGTTGTTTAGCAAAGCTAATTATGTGCTTAAATTGTTTATTACTATTTGTGAATCTCATATTACTTTTTGTCTCAGTTTTATTTTAAATAATTTAACTTTCAATTTTTTAAAAATAAATTAATTTTTAACCTTTTATTTTACATTATACAAATAATTTAATGAAAATAACCATTTCCCTGTAGACACTTTTAATAGGTTTAAATGGTCTATTTGGATATCGTTTATTTTGCTGAAAACTGAAAACAATAAAAATAAAATAAATAAAAAAGTTACTGTTCATGCATTTGGCATTATTCATAAGCCTAAAATCTCTGTTCATGGACCATAAACAATGCCAAATGTGCATACAAGGGGGGGAAAAAAAAAACACAGAAAACGTAACGCGTAAAATGGCAATACCCAAACGCCACCCAAGTTTAAATATTTAAACCATTTAATTAGGTTGACTAATTGTCTCTACGATTTTCTACATTGTGGGACCATAGTTGTACTATTGTGATATGGTAATTATGCATGATGTAGGCCCACAAATAGAAATTGCTGTAGATGGATTATTAGTATTACATGATAAAAGTCATCAAATAATGTCAAAAACAAGGAGACATTTACGCACACATCATCATCTTGATCATGCTTATTTTTGGCCTTTGTGGTCCTAAATTATAACTCCACTAGATACCACCGGGCCTGCTAACCCAAGTGTTACCCGGTCTACCTAGTGACTTTCAACTCAGAGGTTTGAGCCTCTGCATAAACAATTACCACCAAAAAAAAAAAAAAAACTCCACTAGATAAAAAAAGAAGGATTTATATAATTCTAGCATTTATGAGTTGGGGTCATACCAAGATAATTAGTCACGACTCATGATAGTTCCACTAATTATCTTGTAGTTTAATTGAATCATGTATGTCTCCTTTGTTTCTTTTTTGTTTTTGTGATTAGTCCATAGTTAGGGATGAAGGGATTCAAATCATGTATGTCTCTGTTAGAAATTCTAAGAGGTGCCACTTTTTCAGTGTCCACTCTTTGTGAATAAAACTCTTCAGTGTCCACTTTTTATACCAAAATTAATTATTAAAAGTACTTGCAATTACGAATTAAAGATGTTATATTTTAATTTAAAAATAAGAGTCTCTAACAAGTGACACACACATTGCATATAATTTATATAAAAGGAATTTCTATGATTAATTTTATTAACAATTTATATGAAAAATAATTCATTTGGAATACTTATTATTATTAGGGGTGTCACCATGATCAGGTTGAAAAAAAACCCAACCCATTCCACATGGATCTAGTTGGACCCACAAATTAGATAGTTGAAAAAAAAAAAAAAAAACTGAGCATTAGAATAGTGGATTTATAAGATTACCAACACAATTAACAACAAATTTATAATCTTATTTGCATTGATTTGATGCACTAATCAAACCTGAGCATATCATCAAACAAATACAAACTATTTTATAACTTATAATAATTAAATTATAAAATCATATAAAATATATTAAATATAGGTGAGTCGGGTTGGGATAGGTGGATTTGTAAATCTACTGACCCACACTCGACCCCACCCTTTTAAAAAACATTTTGGCATCCCATCAACACCTAAAACTGATCCAACCCATCAGGTTGGGTTGGATTGGATCGTATCAGTTTTGGCGGATTGATTGGTTGACTGCACAGTCCTAATTATTATTGTGGGGCCCAAGTAATTTATGGGCCAGGCCCATTTACCTGTGGGGAATCCAAAGGTCCAAGCCGAGGAGGGCTATGACCCAAACCCGATAATATAAAGCACAAGATAGCCTTGGGATACAGCCGAGGACAGTTCAGTCCTCGGCAGAACCCAAAGTCCCACCGGAAAGAGGGACAAAAACGGTACAGGACTAAGCTTGAAAGAAAATCTAAAATATCAAGGGAAAGCTGCCCTTACTGCCATTCAATACTCTGCACTTGACAGAGCCGCATTCTTTGGCTTTTACAACCACCTCCAACGACTTTATGTATGGACTGATGGGACAAGTATCAATTTTGGAAAGTTTAAACCTACACGTGGACGAAGGACAGTAGACGCAGGCTGGTATAAAAGGAAAGGTAAGTAATCTATAGAAGGGGCTGGGAAAAATGGCCAAAAACCAGAGCCTCCCAGCCCGCCTCCAGGAGAAAGATTCCTAAGGTGAAGACGACCTAACCATGTATGCCTATCACGAAAAACCCACCTCCTAGTGACCAAGGCCTAGCCTTTCAAACCCACGCTCTACAAATGATGTTGTTTGGGCCTTTTTACGTGCGAACCCAATACTGTTACGGTCCGCCACGAATCGAGTCCTTACAATTGGCGCTGTCTGTGGGAAAGGCATGTGTGTTGGCATAGGCGACAGGTCGAGAGAGTTCCTTTGTCGTTTTTAACCACTGGTTATAGAGTTTTAGTGTAAAGTTCCGCTAGAGGCTACGCTTCTTGACTAGGGGCTACGCTAGGTTGCGGTAATCGCGTGGATAACTCTAGGGGCTTGGCTGAGGAGCTAACTCCCCTAAAGCCAAGGTCCCACGCAAAGAGAAAACTGGGTTTTGGACAGAACCAAGGCATTGCATGGTCCTCGGACTCAAGCCTATGGGGAAACCAACTACTTGGATGAGGAAAACTAGGTTTTGGACAGAACCAAGGCATTGCATGGTCCTCGGACTCAAGCCTATGGGGAAACCAACTACTTGGATGAGGAAAACTAAGTTTTGGACAGAACCAAGACATTGCATGGTCCTCGGACTCAAGCCTATGGGGAAACCAACTACTTGGATGAGGAAAACTAGGTTTTGGACAGAATCAAGACATTGCATGGTCCTCGGACTCAAGCCTATGGGGAAACCAACTACTTGGATGAGGAAAACTAAGTTTTGGACAGAACCAAGGCATTGCATGATCCTCGGACTCAAGCTTATGGGGAAACCAACTACTTGGATGAGAAAACTGAGTTTTGGACAGAACCAAGACATTGCATGGTCCTCGGACTCAAGCCTATGGGGAAACCAACTACTTGGATGAGAAGAAGATTGAGTTTTGTAAGGTCGGCTACTTAATAGCAATTCTAAGTTATTCAATCCTTGGCTCAAATGCTGTAAAAGGTCAATGCCAATAGGAGTGTTAAGAGGATGGTAAAACGCGCCATCATTCAGTAGCCTAGGGGGGCTGTTCATTTTGCGGGTGATACGTCCTCGGATGGTTGCTTCCTACACCGCATCGAGCATTGAGCTGTCATCTCGGCTAGTTTTGAGGTAAGTATCGTTTTTTATAGGTCGTCATTGTTGTGCCAAACAACTCTATTAAAGTTATGGTGATATCTTTTTCTTAGCAAGCATTTTGGCCTTAGGTGTCATTGATTCAAATGCTACATTATTGTGCCGAATAGCACTTGCAAATTCATAATAGTGCCCTTATCTTTGATGAAGGATTAGGGCCCCAAGTATTGTACTCTAAGGTCGGCGGTATTGTGCCAGGCCGACTCGGTAAGCTCGTCATAATGTCCTTCCTTTTCCCGCCTAATGGGAATTTCGGCTCTAAGTATCATTCGTTCGATTCAGTATTATTAAGCCGGACTGTTTTTATAAACACAGAGCAAGATCTTTTTATTTAACTGGGACTTTGGTCCTAAACGTCGGTCACGGTTTAAAAATAAAAAGAATTCACACGATTGTATGTATTTGCATTGCGTTATTATTTCGAAAAATATAGAGATAGAACATGTCAAGTAAAGTGATAACAATTTTTATTAATATAAAGATGTATTACAACGTACAAAGAGGGGCTTAAACAAGCCTATACAAAAGATAGATTGCCAAAACCATAAAAAAAAAAGTAAAAAGTAATACATTAAGTAAACAGCCAGATCTCTTTTTAAACTCG
The DNA here is from genome assembly GCF_001633185.2 of Quercus lobata. Lineage (NCBI taxonomy): Eukaryota > Viridiplantae > Streptophyta > Magnoliopsida > Fagales > Fagaceae > Quercus > Quercus lobata. Next base: position 34,370,640 of record NC_044915.1, read on the forward strand.
TCTCCGAAGTCCTTCCAAACTCTGCCTCAGTTGTGCCCATATCGAGAGAAGGACCTTCTTCAGAAGAAGATGGAGGAGATGAATGAAGAAGATGGAGGAGATGAATGAAAAGAAAGAAAAAGGAGCAAAAGAGGGAGAAGGAAAAGCACCAGAATGGATCTGGTGGTGGAAAGAAGAAGAAAGAGAGGTAAAATGAGGCACCAGTGAACGAAAAGAGGAAGAAGCAGGGGCACTTAGTCCCTGCCTCAGTCCTGACTCCTAACACACTAGTGCCATGTTAGGTATGCTCATAAGAGAGCGGTTGGTACTGATAATGGGTGTTCTCGACTCAGTCACGCCGAAAGTTTGACGTGACGAGTCCCTACTTCGGATTTTGGCTGAAAGGAAGGTGAGACAAATCTTGAGTCTCCGCCATCCTTGCCCTGACCGAGCCATTTCGAGTTTTATTAGAACATGGTGCTTTGGGGAGGGGTATGGTTCCTTCATTACTCGTTGTTATGGTGAACGTATTATGATTTGGTGTATAACTAGTGGGTAAAGTAAACGCTAAAGGAGGCTAAGGATTTCAGATCTCAGAAGGATAAAAGGGTCTCTGTACGAAAGCGATAGCCTCCTACTTGTCTTCTTATAGGAAGGGCAAAACGGAAGGTATTAAATTCATCCAGGTTTCCAAAAGAATCTGTAAACAAAGACGTATCCGTTCCACTTCCCCATCTCATCAAACAAACCGTCGAATGTAAATGAGTCTCGTAAATAGAAGTCATTAAAAGCGCGTTTTGGATAACCAAACGGCGAGAACGCGTCGGGAGTAAAATCAAAAGAATGTCTCGTAGATCGGTACATTTCCTGGACAAATGGAAAACCGCCAGCATTAACGAAAGGCCGAATTAAATGAGCCATAATAAAGGCTCGGCATTACCAAAACCCCCCTTTCCAACCAAGAGGTTGGACAGCAGGGTTTTGAGGGGCTATTGTGGGGCCCAAGTAATTTATGGGCCAGACCCATTTACCTGTGGGGAATCCAAAGGTCCAAGCCAAGGAGGGCTATGGCCCAAGCCCGATAATATAAAACACAAGATAGCCTTGGGATACAGCTGAGGACAATTCAGTCCTCGGCAGAACCCAAAGTCCCACCGGAAAGAGGGACAAAAACGGTATAGGACTAAACTTGAAAGAAAATCTAAAATATCAAGGGAAAGCTGCCCTTATTGCCATTCAATACTCTGCACCTGACAGAGCCGCATTCTTTGGCTTTTACAACCACCTCCAACGATTTTGTGTATGGACTGATGGGACAAGTATCAATTTTGGAAAGTTTAAACCTACACGTGGACGAAGGACAGTGGACGCAGGCTGGTATAAAAGGAAAGGTAAGTAATCTATAGAAGGGGCTGGGAAAAATGGCCAAAAACCAGAGCCTCCCAGCCTGCCTCCAGGAGAAAGATTCCTAAGGCGAAGACGATCTAACCATGTATGCCTATCACGAAAAACCCACCACCTGGTGACCAAGGCCTAACCTTTCAAACCCACGCTCTACAAATGATGTTGTTTGGGCCTTTTTACGTGCGAACCCAACACTGTTACGGTCCGCCACGAATCGAGTCCTTACAATTATCTAAGAAAAGAAATTAACGGATTTGGAGTATGACTTTTTTTCCTCGTATTTAGAGCATCCGCATTGGGCTTGTTATATGCCAAATGTAAGGCACATTTGGCATACAAGCCCAAAAAACACCAGCAACGGAAAGGCCATATGCTAAAATGCTAAAAAAAATTTGACATATAGCTACAGTACCATCTTAAATGTAAGATGGTACTGTAGCTGAATGGTATAAAAAAAAATTATTTTTTAATCCTTTTTAACCCGGGAATTTCTCTCTCCTGTATCATTATTTCTCTTCTTTTCTCTCTCTTCCTCCTCTCATTCTGCTCTCTCCTCTTCAAACCCGAAACCCATTCAATTTCAATACTTCCTTCCTCTCTATCTCAGGTCAGTTTGTTTCCATCAAAAAAAAAAAAAAAAAACTCAGATCAGTTTGCTATGGATTCCGATGGGTTTGTTATGGATTCCTTCCTCACTCTTTCTCTCATCTCACATCTCTCTTTCTCGTTCAAGGTTTGCACTGTAGCTGGGTTTGGTTCATGGTCACAGCATGGAGATCGGTGGATCGGTGTGTCGGTGAATCATGGGTCAGGTGGTGGCGCGGGTTTGGATCGTTGGAGATTGGTGGGTCGCTCAAGATCGCCGATGATGGGTCGCTCTGGCGCGGGTTTGGATCGGTGGAGATTGGTGGGTCGCTCAAGATCGCCGATGATGGGTCGCTCTGGCGCGGGTTTGGATCGGTGGAGATTGGTGGGTCGCTCAAGATCGCCGATGATGGGTCGCTCAAGATCGCCGATGATGGGTCGCTCAAGATCGCCGATGATGGGTCGCTCAAGATCGCCGATGAGGGTGGTGGTGGTGGTGGTGTTGACTGTTTTTTGACCGTGGTTGCAAGGTTTGCTTTTGACTGTTTGGTGTGTGAGACAAAAATATTGTGGGTTTTTTTTTTTCTGTTTTGGTTTGGGTGTTAGGGGAAATTCTTGATATAAACGAAAATTTGTGTGAATTAATGTGAAAGTTGATTGATTTAGATTTGAGGGAATGAACCCAATTTTTGTGAATCGTTTGTGTGTGTGTGTGTGTGTTGGCTCGATTGATTTGGAAATGGAGTCCGATTTTTTTGAATCGGTGTGGATCGTGGCGGGTCGTGGTGGGTTGTGGTGGCTCTAGGGCTGAGGATCGGCGGGTTTGGAGTTTTGGGTTAATCTATGGGTTTGATTTTGATTTTAATTTTGTTAATCTATGGGTTTCTGGGTTTGGATGGCCATGAGTTTGTGGCTGGTGTTTCTGGGGTTTCAAGAAAACGAATAGTTTGGGTATGTTCTTCGTGGTGGTAGTGGTAGCAGCAGTTGGTTGCAGAGGTTATTTGGGTATTGGGTTTTTGTTTTTATTTGGGTTTTAGGATATATTATTTTATTGTGTAAAAATATTATTTTAATGAGTAGGATAGGAAAATAAAAGTTGGGATGTTGGGTATATTGAAAAATGGTATGGTATAAGTAATAAAGTAGCTTTTTGGTATGGTAAAATAAGATAGGATTTGAGATCCGGATGTGGATGCTCTTAGTTGCTTTGCCAACAATTGAAAAAAAAAAAAAAAAAAAATCCATCATGAGACAAAAGCAAATTAACAATTTGTGTTTCCACCTTCTAATGAATATAATTGAAGTCGATTTCTAAATATACATGGACCATAAGATAATTTTTTACAAAATATTTCAAAATGGACATGGACTAATTATTTTGAATCATGTAAATCCAACCAAAAAAAAAAGAAAAAAGTAAAAGTTAATAAGAAAAAAGAAGTGAACGATTAAAAACAAATTACAACGCACTCAAAAAAATTAGTTCGAAAATTTTATTTTATTTTCCTTATCTTTGGACAAAACCATTTCTACGCGTAGGAGCTCCATAACCTATAAGCTCATTACATCAAGGTCTCTAGCACAGAAACCAACTACTCCAATATCAATAAAAATTTTAACTTAAAAAAAAAAAAAAAAAAAAAATCTACTCCAATAACAATTCTTTAATTTGAAAAAAAAAAAAAAAAACTACAATAATAATAATTACAATTAAATTATAAAAAAAAAAAAAAAAAAAAAAAAAAAACAATTCTGTCTAAACGAAAGCACACCTAAACTACTCATAACTGCAATCCAAGAAGCACTTTATTAATGTAGCAATATTGGAATTGCAGAGAATTGTCATCCTTACCAGCAGTAGAGAAGTTCAACAGCATTGGAGAAATAAAAAACACTGACCTTTGGGGTTGAACCGTTGAAGCAATCTTAATTAGTTGATATATATATATATATATATATATATATAGTAGTATTATCCAGCAACACTTTGTAATTAGTTGCTATGTTGAAGGTTGCCTAATATTATGTTAACTAATAGCAGAAACTTAGGTAGGAAAGCATGACAGATGCCCCAAACTTAATCTTGGTTAATCTCTAACTCTTTGCCTGTTATAAAAAATTCATAACTTTCTTTTCCCACCAACCTTAATTCTTACATGAGCAGCCAAGTTAGAGTGAGAGAGAAAAACCCCCAAAAAAAAAAAACCTACCAACCTCACCAACCATCACAGTACCACCTTGGTTTATAGATTTAGCCTACGGGGGTGGCGTAAACTGACAAGTCATCCAAACCAACCACATGCAACCTCTACGTGCCGGTCAGCCCAACCTTTTGGGAAATTCTCTGATTAACAATGCTATAGGGACACCTCCTATACATATACAGTACTTTCTGATTTTCTTTTATTTTTTTCTTGGTGGAAACCGCATCAAGCTTAGATACAAATCCCAACTGCCCCACTTTCTCTCTTATATTGCTTAATTAAATCCTACTTTGCCTTAATGCCTAATCGTTGCCACATCACTTGTGGAGCCAAAACCCATTTTGGCTAGCTAGCTTGCTAAGTCTTACCCTCTTCGGCTTGAGCCTATTTGGTTTGTGCTAGTCTTTCTTAATGAAATTGACTTGGTTTATTTGGTTGGTGACCAAACACCAAAGCTTAAACTTCAAATCAACCTATAGAAAGAACTGCAATACCTGATTTTGACTTCTAATGAGTGACGACCTTTCAAAGACCCATGTTGTTGTTGTTGTTGTTGTTGTTGTTAGGATTGATTGACTCTGCCTCACCTCTAAACGTTTATTCTGTTAAACTAATTATATACAATGATACGCCTCTTCAAATTTGGAATCGACAAGATTATGTATGCTTGTAACACCTAAAAGTGTTCAAAGCTTTGAATCTAAATTATAAGTTTAGGTAGATACATCATTCTAAGCTTGGGAGTTTAGTTTTGAGACTGTATTAAATGGAACTTTTGGCTATTTATTATAACTTAACTATAATTATGGAGTGTGACTAGACATGGTATTAGGAGTGAGATCACATTTTGCTGAGTGGAGATAATTGTCTCTACTGAAATTTGTAAAATTTGTAGGCGTGTAAGAGGAATTAAGAAGGAAAAAAGTGATCTAGGGAAAGTTGAATTTGTACTCTTACATACTGTGAATGTAGAAGGTAGAAAATTCTTATGTATTTTCAGAGAATAGTGAAAATAAGTATTAATACCACTTTTTTAGAAAAGTATTAAATATCATTTATTAAATTGAGTTCCATTTATTTGATTTTATTTAGAGTTTGCACCCACCACAAAAAAAAAAAAAAAAAAAAAAAAAAAACCTTGATTATTATCCTTCTCATGTAAATTAGAAATTCCCAATATTCTTTGGTGCTTGAAACTTGAAAGTACTTTAGTATAATTCTTGGATAATCAATGAATACTTGTCAAATATTCTTACACCGTTCGATAAGTCTTACTTGGTGTGCGTTTGACATGAATTATTTTTGCTAATTTATTTTACTATTCGACTTATTTTTCTTACTATTTATAAGTCTCATTGTACTTTTTGGTATTATTTATAAGTCATTATTTCAACTAACTTTTACTTTTATCTACAATATTTTCAAGAAAAAATTTTTAATTTCAACAAAATAAACGAATCTCAAACCGACCTTAATTCTATATGGATTTAAATTATTCCCACTAACCCCTTTTTTTTATTTGTTTTTCTTTATTTATAATATTTTAGGAAGAGGAAGGTAGGAAACAATGTCAAAGTACTCTTACTGAATTTGCCCAAAAAGGCGGCCGTTGAATAATCAAAACCAATCTTGATAATATCGTCAGCCTTTTCTGAAAAAAAATCTCTGCTCGCAAGTTTTACCCTGAAAATGTGATTCATATGGCTTAAAAATTAACCAATGATTGAAAAAGTGAAACCCGACCAAAAAGCACAGCCACCAAACTATACTATTTCTCTGTTAAATCAAATAATTCTAGTGAGTGGTGCAGTTAGTGTAGTTGGTAAAATTTTTAATAATTATATAAGAAATTTAGGATTTAATCTTATTTATATCAAAAAGTGATTAATATCTTAATTTAATAATAAAAAAATATTATCAAGAGTGAACTCCATAATTTAAAACTCTCTCAAAAATATTCTAATCATAAAATTTTTGTGTTTCTGAACCGAATCTCACATAATAATAATATAGTGGGGTCCTCACCTTCTTTGGCATTCCTCGTGACCAATGCTTTTGCATTAATGTGTAACGGTTACATTTCATTTTCAATTAAAAAAAGATAAAAATAAGTTATTGCTTTCTCTTCCAAAAAAAAAAAAAAGTTATTGCCTTTTATGCTTCCCTGATTTTACAACTGCAATGTGTACTGTGTAGTGTCGGCTGCACAGTGAATATCAAAATACGCACTCTACTTTCACGCTTTATTCAGGGAGTTTATCAAAAAAATACTTTATTCCGGATATTAGAGCATTTGCATTAACCACGGTAAATGGTATATTTCGAGGAATTTTAGTATCAAAGTAAAAAAACAAGCTAACATCCGGTTTTGTATCTATCTTGTATCTTAAAAAAATTTAGAATTGTGCTACAATACCATCACAACTTTGTGTGATAGTTGTGATGGTATTGTAGTACAATTATAAAATGAAATAATATTTTTTATTCATTTTTCTCTCTTCTCACTTTCTGTCTCAGGTCTCAATCTTTGTCTCTCTCTCTCTCTCTCTCATTTCTAACTTTTATTTATATTTTAAAATATATTATTTTATTGTGTAGATATATTATTTTAATGTGTTGTATTGTAAAATTAAAATTAGGATGTTAAGTATATTGTAAAATGGTGTGATATAATTGATAAAGTAACTTTTTGAGATGGTAAAATAAAATAGGATAGAATTTTCGGATGGTAATGCTCTCAGCAAAAAAAAAAAAAAAACCTTTATTCAGATGGCCATGGGTAGGGTGTGGGTGGATTTACCCAAACCCGTCTCAACCCAACTTTTTTATGAAGGTTGAAAAAGAGGAATTTTTTTTTTTTAAATTATTGGAAATCAAAGAAAATGAAGAGAATTGGATTGGCAATAAAAATAAAAAAAAAAAGATCTCCCTCTAATTTTTTATTGTGAATATACTTAGTTTGGACCTTAGGACTAGCAATTAAACAAACTAATTTAAATTTTCTAAGTATGTTACAAATGATCAAATAAGTAAAGTAAGGAAATAAAAAGAACATGATTGAGGTAATCTTGCAAATTACGTTAATCTGGCTTTTTATAGGAAGGTTGACATGCCCAAATAATTTCTTAGGGAAATTTTGCGAGCAAATTATGATTTATCTGGCATTTTATATGAAGTAATGATATTAATTGGTAGCAATACTTTCCATCAAAGTGAAAGTTAGAATTATGATATAAGGGATCTGACTTTACTAAGAAGGATCTTATCAACAAAAAAAAAAAAAAAAAAAAAAAAAAAAAAAAAAAAAAAAAAACTCTAGCAATAATACTATCATATATTCATAAATTTAAAATTTTCATAAGAATTCTACTTGTCCAAAAGGGACGTGGATCCTCTTTGATTGATTGTTGTTGTTGTTAATTTTGCAAGATGAACATTTCAGCCCAAAAAAAAAAAAAAAAAAAATGTATGAGGAAAATAATTGGTATATTTGGCATTAGAAATGTTATGCTTTTATTGAGTACTAGTTGTGGGAAACTCTTGTACTCCCATCCTTTTTTTTTACGTGGGTCCCACATCGAAGAAAACTCCTTCCCCCCTCTGTCTTATAAGCGTGAGCTGATGGTACTTCTTTCTTTTCAGCTCGTGCTTATAAGGCAGAGGGGGGAAGGAGTCTTCTTCGATGTAAAAAAAAGGATGAGAGTACAAGAGTTTTCCACTCCAAAAAAAAAAAGGCCCCCACAATAAAAAGGAGCTCCTTTTATTGTGGGCTACTTTTTTGTTGTCCCAGGGAAACTATTTTCGTACTCCCTGGGAAACTTTTTATAGTCCCACATCGAAGACAACTCTCCCCACTTGCACTATTTGCGTACTCCCTGAGAAACTTTTTGCAGTCCCACATCAAAGCTATGAAGCTGAAGGAGTAGTGTACCATCAGTTATTTAATAACTGATGGTACACTACTCCTTCAGCTTCATAGCTTCGATGTGGGACTGCAAAAAGTTTCCCAAGGAGTATGCAAATAGTTTCCATGGGACAACAAAAAAGTAGCCCGCACTAGCGAATACAAATCCTTTGTTCCATTTTTTTGTGTTTTATTTTATGCTCTATTAATTACAACTTGTTATATATATATATATATATTTTTTTTTTATAAAATAATTAAAGTTTAAAATAGTTATAAAAAAAATCAAACACATGTGATTGGTTGAGCTTGTATTTGGTACTAACTTTGCGATTTGTGATAACATGGTAGTGATAGCGTCGACGTAGGTAAGAGAGAGAAAAAAAAATTAAAGGTATGTTTGGTAACTGTTTTTTTCATTTATTTTTTGTTTTCAAAAATAATTTTCTATTTTTGAGACTAAAAAACTTGTTTTGGCAATCTAAAATAAACAGAAAATAAAAACTGTTCTTAAAACTCAATTTGTGAAGGAAACTTAAACATTTATGCTTCAAAAAAAATAAAAAACCAACTTATTTATCATTAATGACTAATGAGAGACAACTATGAGTCAGTTTGTTGCACAAAAAAAAAAAAAAAAAACCATGAGTCAGTTTGAATCCCATTACGACTTTGACATGCACAAAACCAAGTTTTGGTTTTGCATTCAACCAAAAGTCCAAAACTATTGAAAAGGACCGTAAAAACGTTGAACAAAGCTACTACATTGGGAGAAACATAAGTTATAAAAAAAAAAAAAATGATTTTGTGTGTAAAACCAGAGGATAATTTAACATTTTTTATTTTATTTTATAGGATTTTACTAATGCAAGGCACATATTAATTTTCATTTTTGGAAAATTTTTTTTCAAGAATAAAAAAAATAATGACAGTTTTTTCAATTCCCAAAAAATTATTACTAAAAATAAAAAATTTAATATTTGCCATAAGAACACGCTTTAACCGGACCCTATTTTATATGTCAACTTAATTTCTTCTCATAATTTCATTGGAGTTGCAGTTTGAGACTTTTAATGACAATTAAATTATGAATCTTGTTCAGAAAAAGGGCAAGGGGGGAGTGTACCAATTGCCCCACAGACACGTGACATTAGTCAGCCACTTCGTTGTCATTGAAACAAATCAATCTCTTACGGTCTCTTCTCCCAAAAAAAAAAAAAAAAATTATAAAATATTTTTATTTATTATAGATTTTCATTTTTTACAGTACCGGAAAAGCCCAAGCGAATGGCTCAAGCTAGCGAGCCGATGACTGGTAAGGGTTTGGTGAATGACCGGCTTCTCCAGGTAATCAGAAGGACAAAGTCGTAAAATCCGTTCTCACAATACTAGTCGCTAGATATTAGGTAGTGGATACTATATCAAAATCAAATGTCGCGCTCCTCTCTCTCTCACCAACCCCAACAAATCCCATCCACAAAATCCCTGACATCTAACGGCTCCTAAACTTTTCAGAGCAATGCTACCGTATGAACATCTCATCAACCTTAACATGAGCTCTCATTTTCAATTAAGGTTAGAGCATTTTTTTGAATCGAGGTTAGAGCATGCATGAAAAGGCCTAAAGTATCATTTGACTGTTGGGAAATATCATGGCAGTAACACGACTCAAATTATAATAAGGACAAAGTTTAGTTACAAAATTAGTTATAGTTTACAACTATAACTTTTTTTATAAAAATTAAAATTACTATATATTTTAGAAATATAACTGTTTGATTGCATGTTTTTTATACTCTTAACACACATGTCAAATTTTGTGTCAATTAGATATTACTTACTATATGATTTATAAGCTTATATTTTATGCATAATTTTAAACTACAAAAAATTGTAATTTAAATAATTTATTGATGACATAACTATTGATCTTTAATTTTTTTTTAAATTTTGCAAGCATGGTGGATAGAATAAGAAAATGTAATCCAGTGGTAAATTTGTCAAAACTCACCTCAAATAAAAAGATATTACGTAAAGTTGTAATCTTAGGCTACAACCAATTTTGTAGCTAAACTTTGTCCTTATAATAATTAGAGGAAATTATAATCTACCCCTTTTGGTTTAATCTCATCATAATTTATTTTAAAAATTGTCAATAGTAGTATTTTCCAACTTTAAGTTTGAATTAAAATGAAATTCATTGGTGTTTCATAAAAAAGGCTATAATGAATTCATTTTAATCCAAATATTAATGAATCAAGATATAACAATTGATTTTTTTTTTTTGTGATATTAAATAATGATAAAGTTAAATCATAAGGAGATAAGTTGTAATTGAAAGTTTGAACACAAAATACAAATTGAAACAAGCTAAGGCCTATTTTTACTACAAAAAAGTTAAATATACACTAATTACATGTAACACAAATTTTTATGCATCACCAACAATTGAAGAGAGATAATTATGTTTTGATCAAGTATGATGGAGGGGGTAAACCCCATGGTGTCCTACAGAGCAATAACCTTTGTGCATTGTGTGATACCCCAATTTGATTGATTGTGTGATGTGTGTGGGTGTGTGATGAGTCCTACATCGGGTATTTACTGGGTTGAACTGGGCTTTATTAACAACTGTAAGAAGTCTCAATTGTGACTAGTCTTTTTGAGGTATAGCGCAGATGTGGCTAGCGCTTTTCCTTGGATCATTACATATGGTATCAAAGCCAGCCCGGTAATCCCGTGTGGGCTCAGAGACACTACCCCACAAAGTGGGCCCTAACGAGGACGTTAGGGATTTAAGTGGGAGAGATTGTGATACCCCAATTTGATTGATTGTGTGATGTGTGTGAGTGTGTGATGAGTCCTACATCGGGTATTTACTGGGTTGAACTGGGTTTTATTAACAACTGCAAGGAGTTTCACTTGTGACTAGTCCTTTTGCGGTATAGCGCAAATGTGGCTAGCGCTTTTCCTTGAGTCGTTACACATTGATTGGTATCCCAACCCTTATAGATAAGGGGCACACGACATATGATGGTCAAACACTCGAAGCAACAAGGCTTGGTAATCAAGTATCCCTCATCTTTAGAATGAGTGCATGAAAAATGTCACTTACCCCATCATATTAGCATTAATTATGCTCATAAAATCGCCCATCATTTTGCATTAAACGTAACATGAGAGAAGCTATCACTTAGAAGCATGTCCCTTGAATCGACATAAGAAGATAGTATAGTGCATTGTCAAATTCTCTTCCCCTTTTCAGAGAATCAGTCACCAACTCCATCCATAAAATCATTGGAAAATACATGAAATTCTAAATTTCGTTACTTTCTAAGCTATCACCATTCTATCACCTTATTCAGTTGGAGTTCTTTAGTAAGTGGTTCCTCTGTTAGAAATTCAAACCTACATATATATTTAGGATTTGTTTGGATACTGCTTATTTTGCTGAAATTGAAAACTTATTACTGAAAGTACTGTAGATAAAGATAAAAGTTAGTTGAAATAGTATAGCGGAGCTCATAAATAGTACCAAAAAGTGCAATGAGATCCATGAATAGTAGCAAAAATAAGTTGAATAGTAAAATAATTATAATTTTTCATTGGTATCCAAACGCACACTTAGTGAGTGTTTGGATCCGCGTTTGCGTTTCCAAGTTCACGTTTTCAGTTTTTTTTTTTTTTTTTTTTTTCTCCAACGCGTGAACAGTAACATTACATAAATTCACTGTGCAGGAAACAAAACGCACTGTTCACGCACTATTCACAGGTCCCATGACACTATTTACACATTTAAAAATTATTTTGCTACAGTATTTTCAGTTTTTAATTTCAGCAAAAATAAGTTGTATCTAAACAGACTTTTAGTAATAATTGACTTTTTTTTATTTATTTTTAAAAATAAATTGAATTTTTTGAATTAAATAAAAAATATTCAAAATTACTTATATTTAGCCATCATTTTTCTTCTTCTAAATTTTATTAAATTTTTTTTAAAAAATATATGGTAAAGAGAGAGCTCAACGAAACTACATCAAAAACGTAGCGCATGGTATAGTGTTACACCATATTTTTTTTTTTTGAAAGACCGTGTTACACCATATCATACACCTAAAAACAAGCACCCGGTAGATCTAAAGATTCCAACCCACTACGAAAACCGTATCCAAACCGTACAAGCCGGTAACCAGTCAAAGGCCCCATTTTATCTATAAATAGCAAGCTCTCTGAAGCCCATAGTCGTCGAGTCGTTGAGTTTCGCTTCAATTCTCTTTGGGGTCTGGTACTTGTTCAAGCGCAGTTACACATACATAAACTCTAGATCTGCGCTAACCCCATCTCCTTCAGGTGCGTCTCTAATGCCGTTTAGTCTCTTTTTTCTCAAATGGGTTTTGTTATTTTGCTTCAAAAACACTAACTTTGGTTTGTGTTTCCTTAGTTTTGACTACAAAAGTTTGCAGATCTGGGTGTATATTAGTACTTCTTAACGACTTGTGTGTATGTTTGTTGGAGATTTTAATGTATTGGGTTGTTAATGTTTGCAACCTGGTAGACTGCACTAGATCTGTTCTTTAGGCTTTGTTCATAGTTGGCTTTACGCTTTGTTTATTTGCTTAGTTTTTGATGTGGGACATTTGGTTGACTGATCTGCTATTTGGGTTGGGTTAGTCTTTGTTGCTTTCAACTTATTTACAAGATCTGTCAATTGGGTATCGATAAAGTCTATTTCTTTTGTCCAATCTTATAAGAGATCAGGCAGGTCTCGGTTTGTAATTACATAGCCAACTTCCTAAGTTGTGAGGGACACAACTTTTTTCTCACATGTTTGGTTTCTCTATGGACTATGGTGTTTGACGTCATTGTTATTATGTCAAATTGTTCTTTGAGATTTAGATTCTTCCAACATTATATCTGATGCCAAAGGAATCTGTAATTATTTAATCCTTTCATAACTTCTTTTTATAAAGACAAACTATTGGAGAAAGAATGAAGACAATATTGAGTTAGGAGGAATCTCCTAATCGTTATCTGTTGGCATTAAGTTTGATAAATTTTTGTCTTTCTTGAGTATATGCTTGTTTTTGTCCTGAATTACATATTATTAGATTTAGATAGACTGCGGATGCACTTGTTTTTGTTCTGAATTTCTTTATTCTTAGATATTGATAGACTTCTGCTGTCACACCAACTGAATTTGTTCTGTGTGTTGATATATTAAGATGTCTTTATGTTTTTTTATTTGTAGCTTGAGAAATGGAGACCTTTCTATTTACATCTGAATCCGTCAACGAGGGTCACCCCGACAAGCTGTGTGACCAGATCTCTGATGCAGTGCTCGACGCTTGCCTTGCTCAGGACCCTGACAGCAAGGTTGCCTGTGAAACATGCACCAAGACCAACATGGTCATGGTCTTTGGAGAAATCACCACCAAGGGCAACATAGACTATGAGAAGATTGTTAGAGACACATGCCGTACTATTGGATTTGTTTCTGATGATGTGGGTCTTGATGCTGACAACTGCAAGGTTTTGGTTAACATTGAGCAGCAGAGCCCTGATATTGCCCAGGGTGTCCATGGACACTTCACCAAGCGCCCTGAGGAGATTGGTGCTGGTGACCAGGGCCATATGTTTGGTTATGCCACTGATGAGACCCCTGAATTCATGCCCCTTAGCCATGTTCTTGCAACCAAGCTTGGGGCTCGCCTCACTGAGGTTAGGAAGAATGGCACTTGCCCCTGGTTGAGACCTGATGGCAAGACCCAAGTAACTGTTGAGTACTACAATGACAATGGTGCCATGGTTCCAGTCCGTGTCCACACTGTCCTTATCTCCACCCAGCACGACGAGACTGTCACAAACGATGAGATTGCTGCTGACCTTAAAGAGCATGTTATTAAGCCTGTTATCCCTGAGAAGTACCTTGATGAGAAGACCATCTTCCACCTTAACCCCTCAGGCCGCTTTGTTATTGGTGGCCCTCACGGTGATGCAGGTCTCACTGGCCGTAAGATCATCATTGACACTTATGGTGGATGGGGAGCCCACGGTGGTGGTGCTTTCTCTGGAAAGGACCCAACTAAGGTGGACAGGAGTGGTGCCTACATTGTCAGGCAGGCTGCCAAGAGTATAGTAGCAAATGGTCTTGCTCGCAGGGCCATTGTTCAGGTCTCTTATGCCATTGGTGTGCCTGAGCCCTTGTCCGTCTTTGTTGATACATATGGAACTGGAAAGATTCCTGACAAGGAGATCCTTAAAATCGTGAAGGAGAGCTTCGACTTCAGGCCTGGAATGATCACTATTAACTTGGACCTCAAGAGGGGTGGCAATGGAAGATTCTTGAAGACTGCTGCCTATGGACACTTCGGAAGGGACGACCCTGACTTCACCTGGGAGGTTGTGAAGCCCCTCAAGTGGGAGAAGCCCCAATCTTAGATTTTTCTATCCTATCCTCTGCCGTTCAATGCTTGTTTTAATTGGTACTTGATGAATAATTTGCGTGTTTACTTGCTGCCATTATCTAAAACTATAGCTCATGTCCTAATCCCTGATTTCATCTTCTATTATTTCTTTTTTGTTTATTTTTTATTTTAAATATATTTTTCATTTTTATGTAATCATGCTACCAGTGTCTTGATGCAATGAAAAATTAATGAGAATTTTGTCAAAATTATGGCATGGAATATCAGTAAAGAGCTGCCAAGCTTGAGATTGCGTGCAGAATATAGCAGGTAGGGGGCAGCAGCAATATGTAGTTTTAATAGGCAAAACCAAATTTCCCTCCTCTCTTTCCCACTTCTCACGTTTATCAGTTGCATCTCAATTACTGCTCAGTGGGAACATACTTGTAAATTTCCTACTGTCGGTTGAGGGTATGATTTGACATGTTGAAATGAAGCAACCTTCTTTCATTGTGTGCAAGCCTGGTATTTGACCGTGTTTAGGCAAACAAAAAGCTAAGATGAAGTGAGGATGGTCCCTCTATAATTTTTGGGTGTGATAATGATGGCTGCTGTAAAGATCCAAAACCTTGGGGGCTACAGCCAGCTGCTGATGTGCTTCCTTAAATTTGTAAGTACTCAGTGTGCCAACATCTCAGAAGCACTTTTCAACATGCATTAAGTTCAGTGGCCCGCCATGCACATAATTAGAAATGGCACTCAAAAGGACTTAGAGACGCTTTTTGTCACTGCTTCGTACATCTGGTTCAACCGTAATCAGGTGGTGCATGAATCCCTCTCCGCTCCTCTTAGTCAGATATGGGGACTTGGCTATGAGGCTTGCTAAGGATTTCAAGGGTGTTTTATCTCCACATAGCAACCGACAAGGTAGCCGTGGCTCTCATTGGTCTCTCCCCCCGTCGGGATTCCATAAAGTAAACGTGGATGGTGCTACCTACCCAGATCGCTCAAGCTTCTGTATTGGAGTCATTATTCGCAATTCAATTGGCCATGTTACAGCGGCTTTGAGCAAACCTCTGCCAGCCCATTATTCCCCTGAAATTGTTGAAGTCCTCGCTTTGGAAAATGGTGTTATCTTGGCGCATGAAATGAACATTTCCCGGGTAATTTTTGAATTGGACTCCCTTGCAACGGTGCAATTTGTGGTTGCAATGGAATCAAGCGGTCCGCTTGGCCATATTATCAATGGAATCCGTAGCTCTTTGCTCCATTTCTGTAGCTGGAGTCTTCATCACTTGAAACGGGATCACAACAGAGCAGCCCACGAGCTCGCCCAATTGGCCAAATCGGTTGGTTTTGCTCAAATCTGGAAAGGAACTTCTCCCCCATTGCCACATTCTATTCTCTTCCCAGACCCTACATAGGCTATGTATTTTTGAGCCTTTGCTACTCTCCTTTGTTGTAATGCCTTTTCAGGCTTTTTTACTTGATTGATGAAGTTTCTCATTTTAAAAAAAAAAAAGTTCTGTGGCCCGACTGAGAAGTGAGAATAAGCATACTATTAGGTAAACATAAAGTGGAACATGGTTGGCCATGCATCAAATTCCAAAAAGAAGCCTTGCTAAAACCATTATTTTACACTGATCCTTCTTTGCAAAATTGGTGAGCCATTCAATAAAAATTTAGCAAATCCATCTTCCCTTAGAGCACTAGCATTGAGGGGTGTAAAAACCCCCCCAGTTGCTATTTTAGCAACCAAAACCCTGAAATAGAGCTCCATCCAGGGATGGGAATCTAGATTTTTTTAGCATCCATAAACAGTCAGGTTGTGTATATCCAACCTGACTGTTTGTTATAAGCATTATGTGTTGCTGATGATGGCATGAGGAATGAGGGTGCTTGGGCAGTATTGAGTCAATCATTTGGTTTTATGTTTTCTCAACACACTCATGGCTCCTCATGCCTGACTAGTGATGCTCCTAAGGGCTTTTTGAAGGGGACTAGCCTAGTCTCTCTACTCGAGTTGGATCGATGAGTAGTGATGAGAGGCAGCATGTGGAGGCACCTTGCTCCACATGATGCCCTAAAACCATGGCAAAGGAGGGTCGTGATGGGCAGAGATGGTTTTGATGATGGGTAGCAATAGGTGGTGCTGACCCTACGTGGTGGTGCATGGCATTGGTGGCTTAGTTGTTGGTTCCTTGTGTGTGGGCTTGGTGGCTGGAGTGCAAGGTAGGGCTGGGCTGCTGTGATGATTGAATGCTGTGTGCAAGGCATTAGGCTAGTGTGGGTTGGCTGAATGCATGGACAAGTGCTAGTGGGTTGATGGAAGTTACTTTGTATGCTACATATGGGCATGTTGTGTGGGTTGTAGTGTTGATGGGAGACCTTGAGCATGGGCCAAGTCTCTTTAAAATGTGTGGGAACTAGTTGTATGGGCTGCTGGAGGATGGGTAGAGGCCCCATGGTCTGCTGAGACATGGGTTGTGCATGTACAGCATGTGCAGTGGTGGTTACTAAGTAGTTACCAAGCAGTTCTTGGCTTT
This sequence comes from Quercus lobata, assembly GCF_001633185.2. Lineage (NCBI taxonomy): Eukaryota > Viridiplantae > Streptophyta > Magnoliopsida > Fagales > Fagaceae > Quercus > Quercus lobata. Next base: position 34,387,666 of record NC_044915.1, read on the forward strand.
CCTGATAATCAGACTTACTATGTAGGGGCTGGAAACGTGGAGTGCAAGCCAAGACAGCATCAGTTGAAGGTGTCCTAAGTCAGACCACAAGTGGCAGCTTGTTCAAGACCCAAGCAGTTACTAGGTAGTAACTACCATAGCAATTAATTCTGTATATTTAACCCTAAGGCTGTTGGGGTTGTCAGCAGCAGAGTGTATTTGGCCTTGGGAAAATTCCGTGTAATTCTCTAGGCTTGTAAAAGGGTTTCCTTTGTACTTGAGATTAAGTAATAAAGGTTGGGGGTATGTTTCCTATAAATATTGTGTGTACTGTGTGTTTAAACGTCCCTAGATAATCTGTTCTAAGTGTTATTGCAATGTGTGTGTGGTGTTGGCTGAGACTAAGTTATGGACTTAGGGCCATCATAGTCAAAAAATTTGAGTGAAAAATTGACCTTGTAACAATTCTTATCAGAGCCTGGCTGCAATGTCTTCGGACACCAAGGCAAGGGTGACTGTCTTGGAGAACATACTTGGAGTTTCTGCAAAAGGAGAACAACTTTCTGTGTGTGACAGATTGGATGCATTGTTTGCAGAAACTTCTGTGATACAGAGTGAGATTTCTGATCAGAGGGATGTTGTGTTAATTCGTGTTGAAAAGTTGGCTGTTGCACTGGATGCCCAGGGTAGTGCAGTAAGAGAGACTTAAAACCAACTTGAGACAGAAATTGCCTTGTTAAAGAGGGCAATGCGTGGCTTGCCTAAGGAGGGGGAAATGGCCACCAAAGTGAAGGTGCCTGAACCAAAGCCCTTTAATGGTGCTAGGAGTGCCAACGATTTGGAGAATTTCCTTTAGGACATGGAGCAGTATTTCAAGGCTGCTAGGGTGCCTGATCAAGAGATGGTAACCATTACTAGTATGTATCTTTTAAGGGATGCCAAATTATGGTGGAGAACCCGTGTGGAAGATGATACAGATGCTAGTAGAAGGAAGATTGACTCGTGGGAAGCCTTAAAGAAAGAGCTAAAGGACCAGTTCTTGCCTACCAACACTGCATAGGTTACAAGAGACTCCTTGAAGAAATTGAAGCAAATTGGTACATTTAGAGAGTATGTCAAGATATTCAGTTCTTTGATGTTGGATATCAAGAACATGTCAGAGGAAGACAAGTTGTTCAATTTCATGTCTGGCTTCACACTATTTGCTCTTTCCCTTTACTAGTCTTGCTATTTCCTGCCCTACACCTTGTAGGAACATATCATGGCTGCTTCTCATCGAAAATCAGCATCACACCGATTAATGGCAACAAGGTAGCCTTGGCAGCCATAAAGAATTCATCACCCAGAATTACATCAAAGTCATCTAACTTCATAATTAGGAAATTCTTATCCACTTGCCAACCTTGAACCTCACACCAAAAGCAATTCCCAAAACAGGTTTTGCTTTAGAGTTTACTGCCTTGATCTTACTTGGACACTTGCTCACTTTTAGACCAAGCTGTTGGACCATCCCTTCATCAACAAATATGTGGGTAGCACCAATATCAAGCATTGCTTCACCCCCATTCCCATTCATCTCTACTTGCACATAAGATAGCTCCTTAGAATTACCTCTTGCATTAAGGGCATTCAACAATTGTAAGGGGTTCACCCTGCTGGGAACTTTTTCATCAGACTACCCCCTTTCATCTTCAACAACCATTGCATTAAGCTTCTCACACTTAGGGCAGTCTCTTGCTCGATGAGAGCCATTGCATATGAAACAGCCAGCATTCAACTTGGGCTATTCTTTGCTTTGTTGAGAGGTAGAACTCTCTCCTTTGCTCTTATTACCCCAATTTTTCTTCTGCTTATCCTTGTTCTTCTTACCATCTTTCTTCTGCTTGTCTTTGCCTTTGCCTTTGGACTTATGTTTTTCATCATCCCCACTAGGTTTATTGAACTTGTAGTCCACTAAGGCATCTACAGCATACATAGCAGTGGGCAGATCACGCATTGCCTGCATTTTTGACTCCAACTGTGCCTAAGGTTGCAAGCGAGACATCCAGTGGCCTATGAAAGTAGGAAGCTGAATGATGCAGAACAGAAATGTTTAGCACATGAGAAGGAAATGATTGTTGTGGTTCATTGTTTGCTAACTTGGAGGGTGTATCTGCTAGGCCCTAAATTTGCGATGAGGACTGATAATGTAGCCAATACCTTCTTCAACACACAAAAGAAGCTGTCTCCTAAGCAAGCTAGGTGCCAGGAGTTGCTACAAGAATATGATTTTGTTTGGGAGCACAAGCTTGGCAAGCATAATCAAGTAGCAGATGCACTCAGCCGCAAACAAGTGCAAGAGTATGTTGCTGCCTTGACCAGAGTTAAGTCAAATTTTGTGAAACGGATCAAGGAAAGTTCTAAGCTTGATGCCACTTACCAGAAATTGGTGCAAGATGTGACTAAAGGCCTAGTGCGTTGTTACTGGCTTAAGGATGGGTTGTTGTATGCAAAGGGTGGTAAGCTGTTTGTTCCTAGTGGAAAGATCCGTAGAGAGTTGTTGAAAGAGACTCATGATCCACAATGGACAGGACATCCGGGTAAGGAAAGAATGTATGCTTTAATGTCCCGTTCTTATTATTGGCCTAAGATGGAGTTAGATATTAAGTTATATGTTAAGACTTGTCTAGTTTGACAACAAGATAAGGGTTTAACTCAAAAGGAAGCTGGTTTGCTACAACCTCTTCCTATACTGGATAGTCCATGGATTTTTGTTTCAATGGATTTCATTACTGGTATGCCTAAAGTGAAGGGAATGGGTTCAATTTTTGTAGTGGTTGATCAATTTTCGAAGTATGTCGTGTTTATGGCTACACCAAGTACTTGCATAGCAAAGGTAGTTGCTGATCTGTTCTACAGAAATGGGGTGAAGTACTTTGGTTTGCCTGAAGATATTGTGAGTGATAAAGACTCTCGTTTCACTGGTCAGTTTTGGACAGTTTTGTTTAGGTTTCTGGGTTCACAGTTGAAGTTTTCTACTACTAATCACCCACAAACAGATGGTCAGATCGAGAGGATCAATGCTGTGTTGGAAGATTACTTGAGGCACTATATGACTGTAAGTCAGAAAAACTGGTTAGACTTGTTGAATTCAGCACAGTTTGCTTACAATTTACACAAGTCTTCTTCAAAGGGAATGAGTCCATTCGAGGTGGCAATGGGGTAGCAGCCCTTAACACCTTACGAGATTGCAAAGCAGCATTCAGGGGGTAGATGTCCGACAACATACAGATTTGCTATTGCCAAACAAGAAATGATGTAGGAAGCACAAGACAGTTTGTTGAAAGTACAACGAAGAACGAAAAAGTATGTTGATAAAGGGAGGAGACCTCTTGAATTCCAAGTTAGGGACAAAGTGTTGTTGAAGCTAACTCCATAGATTTGGAGAAAGTTCAGAAGTGAGAGTGTGTATTGAGGTTTATTCCAAAGTATGATGGTCCCTTTGAAATTGTGAAGAGAGTTGGTGTTGTTGCTTACAAGTTGAAACTGTCTAAAAGGTTGCAAATTCACCCCACAGTTCATGAGAGCTTTCTAAAACCTTATCATGGGGATGAGCAAGATCCTACAAGGAATGAGGCAATGCGAAATCGACCTACTGTTATGGTACAGTTTGATCGAGAAGTGGACATAATTCTTAACAAGAAGGTAACCGGTTATCGAAATGGTGGAAACATGATAACTTATTACTTAGTGAAGTAGAAAGGGGCAGCTGAAATAGAAGCAAGTTAGGAGAAGGCATCGACTTTATAGCAATTTGAAAAGGAAGTGAAGGCATTTGAAGATACCCTACCGACGAGGACGTCAGCTTCTTTTGGTGGGGGTGGTTTGTTAGGAGTATTATGTGTTGCGAATGATGGCATGAGGAATGAGGGTGCTTGGGCAGCATTGAGTCAATCATTTGGCTTTATGTTTTCTCAACACACTCATGGCTCCCCATGCCTGACTAGTGATACTCCTAAGGGCTCTTTAAGGAGGACTAGCTCAGTCTCCCTACTTGAGTTGGATCGATGAGCAGTGATGAGGGGCAGCATGTGGAGGCACCTTGCTCCACATGATGCCCCAAGGCCATGGTAGAGGAGGGTCATGGTGGGAAGAGGTGGTTTTGATGATGGGCAGCAGCAGGCGGTTTTGATGATGGGCAGCAGATCTTACGTGGTGGTGCACGACATTGGTGGCTTAGTTGTTGGTTCTTTGTGTGTGGGCTTGATGGTTGGAGAGCAAGGCAGGGCTGGGCTGCTACGATGATTGAATGCTGTGTGCAAGGCATTGGGCTAGTGTGGGTTGGCTAAATGCATGGACAAGTGCTAGTGGGCTGATGACAGTTACTTTGTATGCTGTATATGGGCATGCTGTATGGGTTGTAGTGCTGATGGGAGACCTTGAGCATGGGCTAAGCCTCTCTAAAACGTGTGGGAACTAGTTGTGTGGGTTGCTAGAGGATGGGCAGAGGCCTCATGGTCTGTTGAGACATGAGTTGTGCATGTGTAGCATGTGCAGTGACGGTTACTAAGCAGTTACCAAGCAGTTCTTGGTTTTCCTGATGATCAGACCTGCTGTGTAGGGGCTGGAAATGTGGAGAGCAAGCCAAGATAACATTAGTTGAAGGTGTCCTAAGTCAGACCACAAGTGGCAGATTGTCCAAGACCTAGGCAGTAACTGCCATAGCAGTTAATTATGTATATTTAACCCTAAGGTTGTTGGGGGTGTTAGCAGCAGAGTATATTTGGCTTTGGGAAAATTTTGTGTAATTCTCTAAGCTTGTAAAAGGGTTTCCTTTGTACTTGAGATTAAGTAATAAAGGTTGGGGGTGGGTTTCTTGCAAATATTATGTGTGCTGAGTGTTTAAACATCCCCAGATAATTTGTTCTAAGTGTTATTGTAGCATGTGTGTGGTGTTGGCTGAGACTAAGTCAAAGACTTAAGGCCATCACAAGCAAAAAATTTGAGTGAAAAATTGACCATGTGACACTGTTCACTATTGTAAACATAAAATATAAATATTTTTTTTTCTCTCTCATACTTTATTCTCTCTCCTTTTCTTTCATGCTCAAACTCCTTCTCTCATGCTTACTGTCTCGTCCCTCTCTGGCTTCGATTTCCTCTCCATGGGCTCCGATTCAGAAATCCTCTCCATGGCACACCAGATTTCCTCTCCATAAAATTTTTCAACCTCATGCTTGCCTTGTCATCTCGACGTTTTTTAGTGGACTTTTGGGGGTTTGCTGTCAGTGGGTGTGCTCACATTTTCTCTCACGCTCAAACTCCCTCTCTCCTCTTCTCTCGTACTTACTATCTCGTCCCTCTTTAGCTTCGATTTCCTCTCCATGGGCTCCAATTCAGAAATCCTCTCCATGGCACTCCAGATTTAGATTTCCTCTCCATAAAATTTTTCAACCTCACGCTCGCCTTGTCATCTCGACGTTTTTCAGTGGACTTCTGAGGGTTTGCCGTTGGTGGGTGTGCTCGCCGTGGGCCTAGGATTTACTTGCCGTGGGAGATCAAGTTTGGGTCATAGTGGAGATCGGGTTTGGGTTTCAATTTTGTCTCTTCCTCTTCTGTCGTTTGGGTTTCAGTTTCGGTGGTGGTCGATGTGGAGAGTGATGGAGATCAGATTGGGGCTTGGGTTGAATCGGTTGGATTGAATTGGTTGGGGCTTACGTTGAATCGATTGGATTGAATTGGTTGGGGTTTGGGTTGAATTGGTTGCAAGTGAGGCTGTGGTGGTGGTGGCGGTGGGTATTTGAAATTGGTTATAGGTGATGGGTTTTTTGGCTATGATTTGTTCTATGGGTTCAAATTTGGCTGGGTTTGGATTTGAAATTTTTGTTTGATGTTCAATGTGGGTTTAGGGGTTTGGTTTGGTGTTTCACAGGTGATGGTGGTGGTGTTTGGTTGGTTTGGTGTATCTGGGTGATTGGTTCGATGGTGCTGGTGTTTGAGTGTAAGGTTTAGTTGTTGAGGAGAGAGACAGAGATGAGAGAGAAATCAATAGTTTTTTTTATAGTATTTGTTTTGTAGTTTATATTATTTTAATGAGTTATATATAAAAATAAAAATTAGGATGTTGGGTGAGTTGTAAAATGAGATGATAAAATCATGGTTTTAAAAACTGGTACGGTGAAAGAACCGAAAAATGAGCTAATTACTGGTTTTATGGTCGGATCGATGGTTGAACCGGTGATGTCATAAATAATTTAATTATTATTTATTTAAATTATATAAATAATTAATAATTTTTTAATATACTAAAACTAACAAACCAATAGTAATAAACATGTTTCCTTTAAAAAAAATACAAGTATATAAGTATATAACATCTTTTTAAAGAATTTAACATAATAACATTACAAAACAATCATCCTTAACATAATAAACTTTCAACAAAACCAAATAAATAAGTTTATTAGTCATTACATTTACATCCAAATGGAAAATAACAAATAAGTTCATTACATCTAAATAGCAAATAAGTTTTAAAGTTTCAAACAAACAACTACTAAGTTTTAAGACCAAAGCCTCATTTGTTATGAAGAAAATTGAAATCAATATCATCATGTGAACCAAATGCTCCACCACTAGCATCATTATCATCATGTTCATTAGATGGTACAGAGGCGGACTCCATTTCACTCAACAATTTCAAACTGGCAACAACCATTTTATCAACAAATAAATTCATCAACACAACATACACAAACAATCGTCAATAATTTTAAACTGACAGCAACCATTTTATCAACAAATAAATTCATCAACACAACATACACAAACAATAGTCAATAATTTTAGACTGGCAACAACCATTTTATCAACAAATAAATTCATCAACACAACATACACAAACAATAGTCAATAATTTCAGACTAACGGCAACCATTATATCAACAAATAAATTCATCAACACAATATACACAAACAATAGTCAATAATTTCATATTGGTAGCAACTATTTTATCAACAAATAAATTCATCAACACAACATACACAATCAATAGTTTGTAAATTATATTTCACAAATAATAATACTCTGTAAATCAAATCCACAACATACACAAAATCACAAATAAACTAAAATGCTATTGTAAACTAATAATTGAAGTTACCACTTACCAGTGAAGTCACGGAAGGAGGACCTGAGATGAAGTTGAGAACATCAACTGAGAATCTGAGATGAAGCTGAAAGAAAAAAAAAAATGAGAGAAAATGATCAAAATCAAGTAATCAAAATCAAAGAAAAGAATATTAATTATTACATTACTTGATGAAGTCGAGAGAAATGAAAAAAAAAAAAATAGGACCGAGAAAATCAAAATCAAAATGAAGTAATGATGAGAAGCAGAGAAAAGAAAAGAATATTACCTTTAGACGTTGAGAAGCAGAGAGCAGAGAAGTGGAGGGCAAGGGCGAGACTGAGAACACTTCAGTCTTCATCGCTTCAGATCCGAGAGGAATGATGAGAAGATAAAAAAAAAAAAAAAATTCAAAGGTGAGACCGTGAGAGTGAGGCAGAGAGAGTGAGGGATATTCATGATTTCAGAGAGAGTGAGCTTGAGTTGAGTGAGGCAGAGAGGCAGAGAGCTTGAGAGTTGAGAGAGCTTGATTTCATTTTAGAGAGTGAGGCGTGAGATGAGAGGCATTGAGGCGTCAGATGTGAGATGAGAGTGTTTAGGAGTCCTTAGGGTTAGTTTTTAGCCAAAACGACGTAGTTTTAGGTTGGGAAAAGGACAAAAAATCCCAACCGGTTAGTAATTGGTTCGACCATGCTGGTTTTCATTGTTTTTCAATTTTTAAGCCATTTTCGGTTTTTTGCCATAATCGGACCGAATTGAAGGCCGGTTCCCGGTTGAACCGGTTGGACCAACCGAGCCGGTTCGGTTTTTAAAATCATAAAATAGATAAAGTAGATTTTGAGTAAAATAGAACTTTTTTGGAATCTCGGATGGGAATGCTCTTATATGAAGACTGAGTCTTTTAGTGGTATACTGTAGTCAAACAATTAGTACACATATAATGATTTATGAGTCTATACTCCTAAGATATCAAAACATTGTATCTAGTTAATGCGTATCAAGAATTATGAATTGGATAAAAAATTACCTCTATATCGGTTTAAAGAAATTTTTCTACAACCCATTATGTGGCGATTTAAAAAACTATTCATATGTAACTTTAGTCACATTAACTTTTTTAAATAATGTGACTTGTTTAAATAATAACATGGATAGTCTTATGAAACATCACGTAGTGGTTAAGAGAAGATTCTTCTAAATTGGTTTGGAGTTAAACTTTTTTCGATAATTAGATGGTTGGGAGTGAAGGGATTTGAATATTGTATGTCTCAATTAAAAATACCAAAAAGTGCCAACTAATTAAACTACAAGACTCTCTTGATGAGTGTTACTAATATTATTCCTAGTTGTAGTTGATTTAGGCTTCTTATTTGAGTATTTAATTATGATTTTGAATTTACTGTCTTTCATCTTACCTCTTTTATTTTATTTTTGGGATAATTACACATAACCCACCTGTGGTTTGGGCGAAAATCACTTTGCCTACCCGTGGTTTGAAAAGTGTCACTTAACCCACCTGAGGTATGTTTCTTGTAATCTCCGTAACCCACCTCGGTCTCTGCCGTTACAAAAACACCTTTTAACCCCAAAACAGAACATAACACGAATCAAAATACCCAAAAATCAAAAACTTTTTGAGAGAGGGACCTGAGGTGAGATCAACTTGTTCTTCGTGGTTTGGAGCATTTGGAGGAGGAGAAAACACTTGTTTTGCATCATCGAAACTAGGCAAGGTATGTGTGACTGCTGTTCATCGCGACCCACCCACGTAATTAGTGTTTTCTCAAAATTTTACCATCTTTGATGAAGTGGGTCTCGGGGTTGGATTCGTTATAGAGGCGCTACACCGAGGGAAGATGCTACTGCTTAAAGGAGGGTGATCTGGGGAGATCAAGAAAATCAAGGGAGGGTAGAGAACGAAGAGCTTGTGCGTTAGTGGCAGGCCACAAGTTGTAAAGTACAGAAGCCAAAAAGGCAGAAAGAAGAGGGGAAAGCAGAGTAGTCGGAGGAGGAGAAGCGATGGGAGAAGAGAGACCAAGTGAGGTACATGGTGGTGGCGGTGAGGGCTCCGTAGCCAACGCCGAAGAGGAGAGCGACGACGACACTCAAGATGTCCTTAGTGTGGTCACAGAGGGAGCTGAAGTCATAGGAGTGACGACGACACTCAAGATGTCCTGGGTTTTATTTTGATTTATAGCTCCTGTTTTGATGTTTTTTGTTGGTATTGGCTGCTTTTTGTAAAGAGTTTGAGTTTTATTTGAACTGGGTTTCGAAAATTTTGTTCATTTTGATTCATAGAAATGGTATGGGATGTGTTTGATTTAAATCTTCTGTGCCGTGTGAGTATTGAAGAGATTTTGAGGTTTCCTGAACTGGGTTTTGATTGTTATTGTGAATGATGATGTTTATTTGGGTTTACTCAGGCACATTGGGGCTTGGTACTGTCGAAGAAAGAAGTATACTTCAGTGCAATATAGGAAACAAGAGTCCTATTTTGAAGGGAAATATTGTATAGTTTGGTTATTTGTGTAGGTTGATCTGGGTTTTATTTTTTTGGATATGTTCTTCATGTTCAAGATTTATGTGAATTAAGAGAGATCAATACCACTTTTTGATCTTGTTTCTCTTATATTTTTGTGCTATTTTTTGTTTTGGGAGGAGAGAGATATAAAATTTGAGCAAAAATATCTATTTACCCCTGATTTTAACAGAGGTGGGTTACGGAAAACAAACGGATCATACCTCATGTGGGTTAAGTGATACTTTTCAAACCACAGATAGGCAGAGTGATTTTCGCCCAAATCACAGGTGAGTTTAGTGTAATTATACCTTTATTTTATCCTATCATGTTTTCTAGCTTGGTTAGAAGTCATAGTTTATGAATCGTTTTGTATTATTTCTTTGAATATTATAATGAAACTTTTGGATTTTTTCCAAGAGATGCTTTAGCACTTTTTATCTTCTTCCCTTTGTCTTGATCGGGGCTTGACAAATCCATAGATCGAAATTGGGTTGTACTGTTAATCTTGCGTCACAAATCTTTTTCATTGTGTCATCCAATAATAGTCTCAGGTGTTAGCCATCTTTATGTTAGTTATTATTGTTAGGTTTCTTTTGTGTTGGCGTGTCAAAGTTTTCTTGTAACTAAACTCTTAATTATCTTGTATTTTGTACTTTGTGGGTCGATTTATAATTGGGTTGGGATTTCAACTTTCGAGGACTGAAATTGAAGTTGGACTAAAAGAAACTTCGGTTGAGTGAATTGGTGAAGTGTCCAGCGAAATGGCACGGCAATTTGAAAAGCAGTTGAGGCAGTGATCTAGCGGGACTTTTGTGGGACATTGAGTTGATCGAAATAGTCAGAATCAGAGAGAGTTCGTCTACTGTTTCAGCCTTTTCCCAGCCTATATATACCTCATTTCCCCTAAATTAAACCTGATTCCCGTATGAAGGTTGAGAGAATCCCATAAAAAATTGAGAGCCAAACACTGTCAATTTTCTGTACATTCTCCCTCTCATTATTGCCAAATCCCCAAGAGGAGATCATACCCATAACATCTGATAGTTTTTAGACCCCTTACAAACACAATTAGATTAAACTAGGTAATTAGCCAAGTTGTTACTTAGTCCAATTTAACAAATATTAGGTTATCACAATCAAAACAATTATATCATGTAAAGCAGCGGAAAGATAAATAACAAAAAGATATGATCACCTAAGAAACCAAATCGGTAAAAACCTGGGGAGGATTTGACCTAGCTATCCTCAAGGTAAACTTGAATCTACTATCTTGAAAGAATTGAAGTTCGTACAATAAGACTTACAAGCCCCCACGCTCGACTTCTTATTGCTACTCACCAGTAGAACTTACTGACACGACCATGTGCAAGATCCGAATCCACAGACTCCTTCTTTCTTGGATTCACCACCAGATACAAGCACACCCGCATGTGTTTTCTTTAAGTTTCAATGGCAGCAACCGAGTTGATCATCAAGGTGTAGATAAAATCTCCTCCTTGAAAACCCTAAGTTTGTGTAAAGGAAAGCTCCTCTAGATCTCACAAGAGATTTACACAAACAGCAATATGAGCAACATTAAAACGTGGTTAGGGTTTGCCTTTTATACTTAGGACAAATTAGAAAACCCTAAACGTTTTAAACAACTAGGACTGAGTTGGAAATCTGCAGAAAAACGCATTCTGCTCAAGATTCGATCGATCGAGCCTAAGATTCGATCGATCGAGCCTAAACTTCGATCGATTGAGCCAGGCCGAAATGCTCAGTAACTTCTGCATTAGCTCGATTCCAACTTTACATAAAAGATACAACTTTGAGCAAGACTAAAACACTTCTAAACACATTGTTTTGATCATGGTTTGCCAACAATACACATTAGAGTTCTAAATACATATATCAATGAAAAACTCATAAATATAAATCAATAAACAGTTGAATACTAGAAACATATAAAGCAATAAAAGTAACACTCCCCCTAACATGAATATCCCATCAAAAATATGGCAAGAGCTAAAAAGATAAAATACAATGTGAAGCACCTAGATACAATCTAAACTCCACAAGATCCAACCAACAAAAATACTCTCCCCCTGAAAATAAAAACTCTACAATGTACTCCTCCTTTTTGTGACGGAATGCCAAAGGGCAAACAAAATCCATCATCAAAAGGGAGGTGGCGGTGAAGAACGTCTAAACTGTGCCAACTTCGCACGCAAAGCATGGATCTCATCGAGCACATCCACCAAAATCTGTCCATGAGCCGCCTGAACGGTCAAGACATGATCCAATGTACGTCGAATGTCTGAATCATTCGAATGAGTCGGTGGAGGAACGTCAGCATCAGCACTAGACGTCTCAGTAGCATCAGCACCTGTAGAAAAGGGAGGAGGGGGAACAGTACCAGATGACACACCTTTAGGACGCGAAGGAGCAACTCTCAAGTGAGCAGCCCTCTATCTAAGAAAGGTGGTACCTATGGAAGCAACAACATGAACAGGCTCACCAAAAGGGAAACCATCTAGACCCAAAAACAGTAGAATCCTATGAATGAAACTATGATGAATAAGCGCATGCCCTACGGCAGAACTCCTATGAACCTCGTTCAAAGAACGAAGGAATAGATGTGGGAAACTGATAGACACACCAGAAACAAACGCATACAAAAATACACATCGCTCTAGAGGGATGGTATGGAGATGAGAAATAGGCCACAACGAATGACACACTATCTTAAAGAAAAGATAGGCAGTTTCGATAAGCTCAGCGATCGTGATCCGAGGATCAAACCCCACTAGATAGAAGACCCAGTGATGTATGACATGACAACATCTAAGGGAGGAGACCCATCATAGGGATAGTCAGGCTCCCGAACAACTGGAACCCCAAGAGCCTCAGCCACTACCCGAGAGGTAATGGTGAACTCAACACCTCGTATCCAACTCCGAACAAGGGTGTTGGAATCATAGACGTGGCAAGAGAGATTCGAGAAGAACTCTCTAATTAGGGCGGTCGGGGTTGGATGATCTATCTTTAAGAGAGACAACCAACCTCTAGACTCAAAGTTAGCCCTAATGGCGGAATTAATCTCATCTAAAATCACAGCACGCTCAGCCCAAATCTTACGCTTACAGTTCAAAGTCTCAAAGGCCTCTCTGCTTTTATCATTCCTAAACACCTCACTCCTAGAGGGAGATTCAGAGGAAGTGGAAGGGGTCCTATGGGCTCTAGTTTTCCTAGGCATGGTGCTAGGATAAAGACCAAAACACAAAGCAAAGGAACAAAACAAAAAAACACTAAGGGCAGACTGCAAGTTAGCACAAAAAAAAATATAGAACAAAAAATCTATATGATGCATGAACAAATTCAATGACATGATACATGTCCTAATGTAATGCAATTAAGTTCAAATAAGTTCAAATTCACAAAATTGGCTTGAGCATAGAGTTTCTAACACAAAAACCCCAAAATTTTGAAAAACCACTTGATCAATTTGAAAGATATTGACTAATTGATCATCATACAAGATAGATTTCAGAAAATAATGACCAATTACATCAAATCAACAAGCCAATTTCATCAATTTAGCCAAATTTGAACAAAATCCCCAATTCGGGTTAATTACTAGCCCTAGAATTTTCAATTCCTCAAAAACCACAAAATTGATCAAATTAAACCACAAGGATCATGAATATAACATCCTAGAACAAAAACCCAATGATCAATTTTACAAAAATATGGTTTGAATCATCAAAAACCCCAAAAAAATGCTAAGTCCGAAAATAACCCTTCAATGCATGGAAAAATGCATGTAAAACAGAAAATAAATGAATAAGAGAGGGTAATATGGACATACAGGCTTAGGGAGAGAGATTCCTTGCAAGAAAAATGGAGGAAAACGACAAAAAATCTCAGTGGAGCCTTGCCTAGTCGGAGAGAGAGAAAAAAGTTTGAAAAAGTGATTTGAACAAGTCAAATCGGAGTTTTTAAAAAACTTGATTCATGAGTTTCGATCGATCGAAAATCAGTTTCGATCGATCGAAATAGACAGAGGCTCGTTAAAACATTTTTAAAAAATTTCGATTGATCGAAAAATAGAATGGATCAATCGAAACTGGCAGAGGCTCACTAAACTTGAGGAAAAACACAGTTTTTAAAAAAACATTTAGGAACAACTCAAAGCATTGAAATTGAGGAACAAAATGCATGAGTATGTGATGATATGATTTTCAAAAACAAGAATTTAAGCCCAAAATTCCCAAAATTTAAAATTTCTTGCATTCTTCATAAATTTTCAAGCATCAGATCAATTTTGCACAAAATTCAAAGTATTTGCAAAACATGGTTGGTCAGACCATAAACACACACAATAACATGTACAATGTTTAGCAAAGAGTAACTTGTGTAGTGTGTCCAACTAGCAAAAGCTTGAGATACATGTGAGGTGATATGTGAATAGAAATCAATCACAAAGTCTACAAAATTCACCACATAGAATTTAAAAAAGACTATCACCTAAAGAGTTACATCATATAACTTCTACATCTCCTAAATCATAAGCTTGCAATCATGTAAGTTTCTTGAATTTTGCCTCATAATATACACACCAATTTTAATTCATTCAGAAACTTATTAAAAAGTCAGGATAATGTACACACCATTTTTAATTATGTGATTTTGGCATCAAGCCTAATAGTACACACCAACTTTAAGTATTAAGCAATTAAACCGAGGCTTCACCTTATGTTCTTTTTGTGCATGTGCTACACTTTCTCAAGCACAAAATCTTACGATATGCACTAAAGTGTTCATGATTGGCTAGTGAGCAGTGGTGAGATGGTTATTTATACCTTTCTCTAAAAGTTCAAGTCCAACAATCAAAAACATGTGACTTCAAGATCAAGACAAAGTGATCAAAAATCATAAATATCTTTCTCACACAACATGCACTACAAAGCTTCAACTAGTAAAGTGCAATAAAAGAAACTCATCCAAGCTAAACAAGGTACAAAAAAAATGTTATGTGAAAAAAAATTGACCAACCTTGTTCTCAAAAACAAAGAAACTAGTGCAAAACACAATTTTCTTCCCTTTTCCCTTTTTTTTGTTTTTTTTTTTTTTTATTAAAAAAACACCTAGAATGAAATGCATGAATGTTATGCAATGCAAATCCTAAAAAAAAAAAAAAAAAAAAAAAAAAAAAAAAAAAAAAAACAAAGGTCACAAAGGGTAGAGTAATGAAGCACAAGGACTATGTCAGGAAGACTCAATTAGTTCGAGTCTTTTGCATCCAAAACCTTTTAGATGCACCATGAGCATTGGAGTTCTTATTCACATGGGAATGATTACCAACTCTAGGATTGGAATAAAGGTTTAAAGCCTTTACCAATTCACCAATGAGTACCATAGGATCTTGTGCTTGAGGCACAGGTACTTTTGATTTGTTTGCTATCTTTGCAGCTTGCAGCTTGCAGCTTGTAACAGTTTGGACGTATGTGTCTAGACTTTCCACAAAAATGACAAACCCATGCAGGTTTATCATGTGTCTTGTCCTTAGATAGGGTAGGCTTCTTAGGCTTAGACTCTTTCAGATTAACCCTAATCTTCCTAGATGATGAAACTTCTATGGGTTTGACAACCTCACTCACAGGGGATTTGACAGTTTCACTCACAATCTCACTCACAGAAGGTTCAGAAGAAGATGAAGGGACAAAGTTTGTGGAATGGGGAGCAGACACAGAGATGCTTTCAACATAACCTAATCCAGATTTGCTAGAACTAGCAGATCTAGCAACAGATAAATCAAGTTCCAAAGATTTAACTTTATCAAGCAAAAGCATATTCTCAGTTTTCACATTATTCAAAAGTTCATTAGCATCAAACAGTTTTACTAACAAATTCTTCTTATCAAGCTCAAGAGATTCAATTTTCTTCGGACCAAGTTCAACATTCATAGCATCCTTTGCAGCAACTTTGCAAAGTTTATTATAGGCCTCTTGAAGATCTGCATCCTTAGAGAGTTCCCCATCAAAAGGGTTCTCTTCAACAAATATGCTCTCATTGACTACAACAGTATCAGTGAAAGCAATGAAATTTCCATCCTCGTCACAATCAGACTCATTATCAGAAACTTCACCATCACTAAGGGTTACAACCATAGTCTTACCCTTAGACTTCAAATAGGTAGGACATTCAGATTTTATGTAACCATACCCTTGACATCCAAAACACTGAGGACCCATAGAATTATTAGAAGACTGACTTACTTTTTCTCTAGGTTTATCATTATTGTTAATCTTAGCATGATCATTCTTCCTAAAGTTTCTAGGTTCAGCAGTGTTCGTGCCTCTTGCCTTTTTGTTACTATTCCTGAGAAAGTTTCTAAAGTTCTTGGCAAGGTAAGCAATCTTTGTAGCAGAAAGCTCATCATCAAATCCACCACCTTCAACATCATTAACTGACTTAAGAGCCATTGATTTGGATTTGGTAGTTTTGGGCAAGTCTAACTCATAAGATTGAAGAGATCCTACAAGTTCATCAACAAGAATGAAGTCCACATCCTTGCTTTCAGTAATGGTAGTCACCTTGGGTTTAAAGTCTTCAGTTAAAGATCTAAGAATGTTCCTAACAATTTTAGGTTGATCATAGATTTCATCCAAGTTAAAAGCAGAATTAACAATATCATTCAATTTAGCATAGAATTCATCAAAAGATTCATCATCAGACATCCTAATGCTTTCAAATTTAGAAGTCAATTGCTGCAATTTATTGATTTTGACAATCTTTGTGCCTTCATGCATAGTCTGGAGGATATTCCAAGCAGTATGAGCAACCTCAACATTGGAGATTCTCTTAAATTCTTCCATAGAAACAGCGTTAAAGATAGCATTCATAGCCTTGCTATTGAACGCAGCTGCTTCTTTTTGAGAAGTTTCCCACTCACTAACAGGAGTAGTGGGCTTCTCCCATCCGTATTCAACGGAGTTCTAGACTCTCTCATCAATAGATTTCAAGAATGCTTTTATCCTTACTTTCCAATAAGCATAATTATTCCCATCAAAGTGAGGAGGAATAACTAGAGAGTGTTCGTGTTCCATGACAACAGGGGTCAAGGATCAGCTCAGTGATCAAAAGATCAACAACAAGAGAGCAACCCGCTCTGATACCACTTGATAGTTTTTAGACCTCTTACAAACACAATTGGATTAACCTAGGTAATTAGCCAAGTTGTTACTTAGTCCAATTTAACAAATACTAGGTTATCGCAATCAAAACAATCATATCATGCAAAGCAGCGGAAAGATAAATAACACAAAGATATGATCACTCAGGAAACCAAACCGGTAAAAACCTGAGGAGGATTTGACCTAGTTATCCTTAAGGTAAACTTGAATCCACTATTTTGAAAGAATCGAAGTTCATATAATAAGACTTACAAGCCCCCACGCTCGACTTCTTATTGCTACCCACTAGTAGAACTTACTGACACGACCACATGCAAGCTCCGAATCCACAGACTCCTTCTTTCTTGGATTCACCACCAGATAAAAGCACACCCGCTTGCATTTTCCTTAAGCTTCAATGGTAGTAACCGAGTTGATCATCAAGGTGTAGATAAAATCTCCTCCTTGAAAACCCTAAGTTTGTGTAAAGGAAAGCTCCTCTAGATCTCACAAGAGATTTATACAAACAGCAATATGAGCAACACTAAAACGTGGCTAGGGTTTCCCTTTTATACTTAGGACAAATTAGAAAACCCTAAACGTTTTAAACAACTAGGGCTGAGTTGGAAATTTGCAGAAAAACGCATTCTGCCCGAGATTCGATTGATCGAGCCTAAGCTTCGATTGATCGAGCCAGGCCGAAATGCACAGTAACTTCTGCATTAGCTCAATTCCAACTTTACATAAAAGATACAACTTTGAGCAAGACTAAAACACTTCTAAATACATTGTTTTGATCATGGTTTGCCAACAATACACATTAGAGTTCTAAATACATAAATACCTAAGTCTTTAGAACCTAACAACATCCATCACGACCTATAAGTTGTGAGTGTTGATTGGAACTTTGGGAATCATTGGAGCACCATAGAATCAACCATGGAGGCTTATTAGCGACTATGGTGTGTGGTCTTAGCCCGGACCTGAGAGCGGTTAGAGTGTTATTATGATTATATCCAAATAGGGAAGCCACACTAGTCACCTCCTCTAACCATTTTTTGGTTTACCATTATCAAGTTAGGAAACATTATCACTATCACTATTAACATCAGAAATTGGGATCTTCCATCCCCATAAAAACCTACTACATTTTGTTCCTTATTCAATATTGAACTTGTCTCTTTCTCATACACTAAAATGACTGAACAAGTGAACACGTCATATTGAGTCGGGACTTCTAACATATTTCAACAATGTAACTAGCTAGCATGAAAACCTCTGATTTATTCAAACTTCTTCTTGTCCTGTGCTCTCTTATCAAGTCGCATACTCACAATTGCCAACATCTTCAAAGCCAAACGTAACATTATGAAAAATAACTCAGTTGTAATTTCAGTAAACAATCCTCAGGAGTTAGGACAATGATAATGCTTGCTAGCTAGTTGCTACGTAATCCTCCTCAACATTTTTTTTTTTCTTTTCCCTCAAACTTTCAAGGGAAAGAAGTTATTTTGGATACAACTTACATTGGTTCTCAGAGATGATGAGACCGGTTCCATCGAAATGGTAGTTCCAAGTGTGCTTCCCGGAGGCCTTGTAGAAGAGATTCATAGCCTATGAAGCACGGGTGCGTTTCGGGACTCGGGTGCGGGTGCGGGTACGGGTGCGGGACTCGGCAATTTTTGAAAAAGGTGGGTGCGGGTGCGGCGGGACTCGGCGATTAAAAAATTATTAAAAATATTTTTAATATATTACTAAGCATGCTTTTTTATATAATAATAATAGAAAACTCATAATATAATAATAATAATAATAATAATAATAATAATAATAATATAGAAATAATAATAATAAAATAAATAGATAATAATAAGTAAAAACAAAAAAAGTAGGAGGCTCTCACGTGTAGCTTCCCATTAAAAAAAAAAAAAAGGAAGATGTGGCTCTCACGTTTGGTCAGAGAGGCACAAAAAAACAAAGAAGAGTTTTTGTACTTATCAAAAAGAGAAAAAGAAGTTACAGAACACTTCCAAAAAAAAAGAAAACAGAGAACAACTCAGTACTTAAGAAGACGATGCAAAGAAGAACACGAAGAAGCAAAGATACGATTTCAGTCCACCGGCAACAGTGGCGTATCAATATCCAGTCTAGTCCAGAAGTTTTTTTTTTTTTTTTTTCCCTCACCGGCCGATTTCCTTTTTCCGGCCGAAACACGCCGATACGATCCGATTCGGCCCGAATCGGCGCGAATCCGTCCAGTTCGAAGTGAATTGGCATGCGTCGAAGCCGAATCGGCGCGAGTCGGCATCGATTTGAGCCGTGTCGGCACGAGTCGGGAAATCCACGTGGCACGGACGCGCAGTCTGCAGCATCCCTCCCGCGTCGCCGCATTGGACGCGGGTGCGCTGGGTCCGGAGCCGCGTCCGTGCATCCCAGTTCATAGCAATTGAAGCTTGTGAGACTACATTTTCTGGATCTTAGCAGCTAACTCCAGGTTCAATGCTACTGTAGTTGACACGAGGTTCTGCGCAGCTATACTCCATGTTGTGACGAAGTATATCAATGTTTGTGGAAAATTTAGCAATGCACCATGTAATCTCGTCTTCATTTTCCGGCTAGAAAACATTGACAAGAATTGTGTTGAGGAGCGTTAGAGATATAAATATTCAATACCCAATTGTCAGGCGTTTACTCACTTTTCTACTTGGCTTTTAAGTCCTACAGGAAATAGGACTTTGACAACAATGTGAGAGACCTCTTAGAAGGGTGTTGTGCTGCAATTGCAGAGTAGAGAAAACAAATTCTCATTGTTTTAGCAGCCTTGAAGAGTTCTTCTACACCATTTTAATATTCTCTAGATTTGTTAGTGAAATTTCTCATCGTCATTGCTCGAAGACCTAAGCCAAAAGCCAAACTGCGTAAATCCTAAGTATTCTCTCTTGTATGCTTTTGTGTCTCTTTTTTCTTTCTAACACTCTTTGTTCCTGTTATTTGTTTTGGAGATATTTCTGAAGTCCATAATATTTTGCACAATCAATCTTGTGTATCCATACTGCTATCCAGAGATCCTTTCCCTCTACAAATTGGTATAAAAACTTCCACTGTCACAACAACAATCTTAATCAAGACCCAATTTGTTGCATAACTCTAGGCTTAACTGTAGGCAGAGCTAGGGGGGGTGCCAAGGGGGGCCATGCCCTCCCCCCTAGCTTTTGAAATTTTCCCTTAATTTTCTTTTACATTTGGTAATAAATCTAAAAAATTACACAAAAATGTATTCACCGCCCCCTTCTTCTGAGAAAATTTCCTGGCTCTGCCAACCCCCGCTTAAGTTTATTGTATCCAGAGCCCACTACACAACCATTAAAAAAGGCTTTAAGATCACTAAGCCGTTTTTGAAAATTTCAGCTTTTATGAAAAAAATTATACAATCCACTGTGTATCCTTTATAAATCCATAATTTTAAAGCATTATTTATTAGAATTTTCCAAATACTTAAAATACTAAAGAGCTTCAGTTAAAACTCTATATCGCAAAAACTCTATTGTTAAAACCCTAGCTACTTCCTACAGTAATGTCAAACAAGTAATGCTACATAGAGTACAATCAAAGTAATTATAATCTTACTTAGAATTCAGGCAAAATAATCTTGTAGTGCAAGTATTGTTACCAATACATAATAGTTAGTATATGGTTCATCAATAGGTTTATCATAATTATTGAGTTTGATAGTAAAGATGTAGCCATTTAAGGGCTTTTTGCTTTGTATATAAGCCTCTAAGTCTGAACCAAATTAATTTCTTACATTTTCTTCCGTTCTCAACACCAATTCTATCATGATATCAAAAATCTGTCTAAACTTTTTTAATACAGTATTGGAGTTATGTTTTATCTTTTCTAAAAAGGAGAATAACCAGGGCTCACCGGGGGGGAAAAAATCCTTGAGCAATTATAGAAAAATATGGATTGAATTTTGAAAAAGAAAATGGGCGGGGGTTGCATTTTTGTTGTTTAGATTGGCTGCCTTCTGAACCCTGCTAAGAATCAATATCAAAGGCATTTACAAATTACCACAATTGAAAAGGCCACTGGAATGGCTGGAAGACTTTCCAACTTTCTTCCAATCAGTGCGTCCTTGACTCTGCTTGGTAAAATTAGGTGTAAAATATTACAACCATCCCATCAGCCCCAAAATTTAAAACTGTACATGCTAAAATTAAATTCGTTCTCATCCACCAAGTTTCCACTTTTGCGGGGTTTGAAAGTGATCATGGTAGGTAACCTTATCTTTTTTCTTTGAAAAGGATAATTTTTGGACTCAAACTTGCGGCTTGTTGCTTTTGGTGCAAGGCACTTGCTATCACACCAAAACAACCTCTACAAATCGTTTAGCATTCATCAAATCAAAAATAAAAAAAAATGAGGTGAGAAAACTAAGGTGCAGAGAAGTTGGCATGTGAAACACAAAATAAAAAGGAGGATAACTTGTTAATAGGCTTACTCAAGAAAAAAAAAAAATTTGGTGCACCGTGCATCTCCTTATATACCTTTTGATTATGGCAAGCATGGATGCACTTGATATGTACGGTGCAACTAATTCAAATGGTGCTTGTTAAAGACACTTCAATAATATGCAAATGCTAAAAATGCTAGGCGTAATAAGAAACAAGACACACCAGTGCAAGCAGCAAAACACAGGAGAAAGGCCAAGGCCAAGGCCAAAGGAAGGAATATTGCCATAGGCCCTCTAAGCACTTCCATTTTTATTTGTTACCGCACGAGCAAACAACTCTGAGAGAGAGAGAGAGAGACTGCAGAGAGACAGACAGAGAGAGATTGGTGAATAAAGAAATAGATATATATTGGTAAAAGAAAATGCCTTAGAGATTGTTAAAATAAAATACCTGTACTAAATTAAAAAATGATAGTTAATTCTTGGATTATAAAGAGATAAGAGTGGCGGTAAGTGTAACTTGTAAGGGTAGAATTGTGTTAAATTTTTAAATCTATATATGCAAAGGCTCATTTAAATTTCCAAAGGGCAGTGGGCTAATTCAATTGGTTATTTTATTTTATTTTTTAAAAAAAAAATTTTGGGTCTTGCTTATTCATGCAATTTTTATGGCTAATTCCTAGTCTGCCTTACTTTTGGTTGGTACGATAGAATGCTTAGTAATGATGGGAATATGTACGAAATTCCCACATCTATGAGAATAAAAAAATAGAGAAAAATATACACTAAAGAAAAATAATCACACACAAGATAGTATTTACGTGGTTCGGCAATTTGCCTACGTCCATGGAGTTGCAGAGATTTCACTATTCTCAGGAAAAAATACAGAGTGCGGCAATACAGTTTTCTCTCTCAAAAACATCAAACCCTAATCTCCAAGGCAACATAAAACCCAAAAATAGTTTTCTCTATAGCTTGGGCCTATTGGCCCAAGTCTTCGTTCCATGGACTAAGCCTCAGAAAATCTCTCATTAAAAACTGTAACAATATTATTTCGGGTCAAGTTATGATCCGGATCAACACACAACTAGGCTCCACAAAAGCCCAACAAATCTCCCATTTGGAGACTAGTTCAATCACCAACATCAATCGTAATCCTCCAAAGACAATCTCTCATCACTGCAACTCATCCTCCTATCCCTTAAGCTAGAAGACCAACTGAAACTACACACAGCTTCAGCTTTTTAGTAGTGACACCCTTAGTCAACATGTCTACTAGGTTCTTAGATCCACAAATCTTCTCAAGTATTACCAGTTTATCCTCAACAAAGTAACGGATAAAATGGTATCTCATCTGTATATGCTTCAACTATTAATGAAAAGCCAAATTTTTAGCAAGAAAAATTGCACTCTAACTATCACTATGTAGAACGCCCAACTCGTGCTTCTTACCCAATTCATCCAAAAAGCTATGTAGCCAAATCATCTCCTTTCCAGCTTCAATTCCTGCAACATACTCAGCTTCTGTAGTAGATAAAGCAACAATCTTTTGTAGATTTGAAGCCCAAGATATAGCTGTACCACCCAAAGTAAATACAAATCCAGTAGTACTCTTTCTACTATTAATATCACCTGCTAAATTAGCATCTACATAACCATGCAGTTTCAAACTTGCACCTGTGAAGCAAAGATATGTATCTGTTAAGCCTCTCAAATACCTCAGAATCCACTTGACTACCTCCCAATGCTGCTTTCTTGGCCTACTTATGTATCTACTCACAACTCATATTGCATGTGCAATGTCTGGCCTTGTACACACAATAGCATATATCAAGCTACCAATAGCTGAGGCATAGGGCACCTTACTCATATGGTTCCTTTCTTCTTTTGTATTTGGTGTATGTTCTTTACTTAGTTTGAAATGACTACCCAATGGTGTGCTCACTGGTTTAGCTTCATTCATGTTGAACTTGCTGAGAATCTTCTTCATATATTTTGTCTGTGAAAGTTTCAATGTACCATTAGCCTTGTCTCTAATGATTCTCATACCAATGATTTGTTTTGCAGCTCCCAAATCCTTCATTGCAAATTGTTTTGACAATTGCTTCTTCAAATTATTAATCTCCTCAGTGCTAGACCCTGTAATGAGCATATCATCCACATACAACAGTAAAATAATATAAGAATTGTCAAAAAACTTAACATAGCAACAGTGATCAGTTTCACATCTCTTGAACCCAGTTTTATTCATAAAACTATCAAATTTTTTGTACCACTGTCATGGAGCTTGCTTTAGGTCATACAAGCTCTTTCTCAGTTTGCAGACTAGACTCTCTTGTCCCTGAATAATAAACCATTTTGGTTGACTCATGTAAATGTCTTCCTCCAAGTCACCATGAAGGAATGTTGTCTTCACATCTGACTGCTCAAGATGTAGATTCTCTGTAACCACCATTCTCAATACCAGTCTAATTGTTGACATTTCACAACTGAAGAAAATATTTCTGAGTAGTTGATGCCCTTCTTCTGCTTGAACCCTTTAACAACTAATCTAGCCTTGTAGCGTTTGCTACTATCATGCTCATTCTTTATTTTGTATACCCACTTGTTGTGCAAAGCATTCTTTCCTTCTGGCAATTCAGTCAATTCCCATGTTTGATTCCCTAACAAAGAGTCTATCTCATCCTTCATGGCTAACTTCCACTTGCTTGAATTTTCATCCTGCAAGGCTTTATCATAACACTCTGGCTCACCACCATCAGTCAACAGGAGATAATTTAAAGCGGGTGAATAAAACTATAGAGGTCTAATGATCCTGGAGGATCTACAGACTTTAGCTACAGGTTCACTCTGATCTACTTGTAAATTTACATTCTCCTTTTCTTCTTCACCCTTTTTTTGGACAGTATTTTCAATCAATTCATCTAAGTTGACAAATTCAAATTTCTTTTAATCTATCTCTATAACATCTCGCACTACAGTTGATATGTCCTTGTACATAACATGTTCATTAAATATCACATTTCTGATTCTGATGATTTTTCGGTTTTGTTCATCCCAAAATCGATAGCCAAATTTCTCATCACCATAGCCAATAAAAAAAATATATTTTAGACTTTGCATTAAGTTTACTATAAGCTTCAAAATCAATATGAACATAAGAAACATAACCAAAAACTTTTAAATAGGAAAACTTTACCTCTTTACTGCTCCAAACCTCTTCAAGAATTCTGAAATCCATGGGAACTAATGGTCTTCAGTTTATCAGGTAAGCAGCAATACTAACAGCATCAGCCTAGAAAGTTTTTTGGTAATCCAGCATGCAACCTCATACTCCTTGGACACTCATCGAAAGTTTTGTTCATGCACTTAGTCACACCATTTTACTGTGGTGTTCCAGGAATGGTCTTCTCTATCCTAATTCCATGTGCAGCACAATACTCATTGAACCCTTTGTCGGGGGCGAAAAAGTTTCCTTCCCGACAAATAAGATTTATGTTGGGTCGGAGGATCTAAACAGAAACTCGACGATGGGCTTGATGCACGGCCCAAAGGCTATCGGTGAAGATTCAAGAAGTCCATTATATTTTATGCCTTGGGCTTAGATTGGAACTGTCAAGAGTGGCTCATGAACAATCCCTACAGCGAACACGTCAGCATAGTTGAAAAACATACTGTAAGAAATAACCCAACAGTAAAGTATTTCTGCAGGAAATAGCTCAGCGGTAAAAATGTTTCTGCAGAAAAGGGCCCAGTTGTTAAGGTACTCCTGCAGAAAATAGCCCAGCGGTAAAGTAAAACGAAATTAGTTACTTTACAGATTAAGGGAAACATCTATGTTTTCAGACTTATCATCCGTTAGCTCTGGAGAGGAATCTTCTAATACAACAATATGAGGGAAAAACTTTATAGTGACAGTCACATCATAACCATTGATAGTAAATGAGTAGATAAATATTATAGGTTCCATAATAAGAAATAATGGAGAAGACTTAGTGTGAGATAAAGGGAGAGAGAGAGATCCTAGCTAGCGCAGCAAAATCATTATGGTGCCATGGCATGCTCATGAATATAATATATGTAGTGAGTAGAGAGAGTCATTTGTGAGTAGTATGAGTAATGAGTGAGAGTGTATAGTAGTACTGCTAGAATATTCTGCTGGGGCAAGTAAGTGTTTATGAGTAGAGCTATGAGAAAGTATTTGTGAGTTAGGAGCTGGGAGACTTAGTTTCTATGCTTGAAACTAAAAACTCAAAGGCTTTTTCAAAGCTTAGAGAAAGCTTAAACAGAGAGGTTAAGGTAAAAACTTTTCTGGTGTAAGTCTTAGTGTGTTGTTGGTCGTTGAAGTATTAATGGAGAGCTCCATTTGTATTAAGGTTTTCAGGGGGTGATTAGCAAATAAGCTTTGCTAAATCTTCCTCAATCTCCAGAAAATCCTTAGAGAATCGTTCTTAAGATTTTTAGCTAAAAGTAGCAAGCTTAACTTTAGAAGTTTTCTGCTATTTTGGGTAATCACAGCTGGATTTCTGGCTTTAGCATTGAATGCTGATTAGCCTTGGTTGATGGATTAGAGCATGCTTTAGGCTAATGATCTTGGATATGCTGCAACTAGAATCAGAGTTTCCTAGGGCAAATTAGACCACCCCAAGCCAGGTGTCAACCTTGGAGCCCTTATTGAGAACTCTGCTGGAATCCCCTTTGGTGCCCTCCAAACCACATTTTCCTAAGTTTCCCCATTTGGGGTTCATGTGCTTGGTTCATGAACCAGAAAATACATATTTTTAATATGAAAATGAGCTAATTTTGTGTCGTTTCAGGAGCTTCACTGGTCTGGTCATGGCAGCTTTGTTTTCTTGACTGAATGAGCTGAAGGAGAAAGAAGTAACAACTGGCTGAAGCTTTCCCAGCTTTTTGTCACATCAGTTTCAACTTTATATCACTTGAGAGATGATGGGATTTCAGCTTGTGGAGGAAGGATTCATCCCCTGGTGGACACATGTCTATTTTCTGACTGATTAGACATGTTGGGACCTGATGGGAAGGGGCTCTAGCTATTTATTTATTGCTGAAATTTGGCTGACCAGTTCACGTGTTCTTCAATTGCTGAGATTTGTTTATGGGCTGGTCTAACCCAGCTGGGCTTTGTTGATAAGCCTTCTTGGGCTTTGTTAACCTTACAAAAAGAGTAGTTTTGCCATGGGTGATATTCATAGGCTTTATAGTTTGATTATGGAAATAATAGACATAGTTCCCATAAAATTTTGTGAAAGAGATATTCTTTTGAGAAATGAGTAATTTGTATTTCCCATGAGTTGGGGATTTAACAAATGTTAAAATAATATTTGAATTTAGTAAATATGTGCCAAAATAGCATTTGGGCTTCATGAAATAGTTGCCAAAAGATTATTTGGTCTTTGCAAAAATAAGTGCCAACTTAACATTTGGGTTTTGAGTATAAAGTAATTATTTTTGCCAAAATGTCATTTTGGACTTTGTAAGATAATTGCTAGAATGGTTTTAGGTTTTGTAAAATGGATGCCAAATTAGCATTTGGGCTTTTATAAAAATAGTGTAAAGATAATTGCCAAATTAGTATTTGGGCTTTATGAAAGAATTGCCAAAATAATATTTGGGCTTTATAAAATAGTGCCAAATTAGTATTTGGGCTTTGTAAAATAGTGCCAAATAGGAATTTGGGCTTTGTGAAAATAGATGCCAAATAAGAATTTGGGCTTCGTGAAAATAGATGCCAAATAAGAATTTGGTCTTTGTAAAAATGATTTTGAGATTTTGTAAAGTATTGTCGTGTAGCAACGAGCTTTGTAAATAGTGTCGCATCATAGTGGTTTTTGTAAATATGTATCGCATCGTAGCGGGCTTTGTAAATAGTGCCGCATCGTAGCTGGCTTTGAATTTGCCACGTCGCAGTGGGACATCGAATTAGCCACGTCGTAGTGGGACTTTGGAATTAGCCACATCGTAGTGGGATTTTTGGAATTAGCCACATCGTAGTGGGACTTTTGGAATTAGCCACATCATAGTGGGACTTTGGAATTAGCCACATCGTAATGGGACTTTGGAATTAGCCACGTCGTAGTGGGACTTTGGAATTTGGGCTTTCTTTAAGTTTTGCCCACAAGCCAAATGATGTTGGGCTTTGTGTGGGAATAGTGTAATTTGCGGCCCAATTTTGGTAGTGATATGATGAGCATATTTTGTGGAGAATTCAAGTTTGGATGATATGTGGGATATAATAGGTAATATTTGTGAGAGGGCCCATGGCAATTTATGGGCTTGTGTACAAAGTATTTGTGAAGGCCCAATAACATGGAGAATATTTGGGTAATATACATATATGGGAATATTTATGTGGGTTTAGAATAATGTGTAGGCTCATGTGGGTATTTTGTGAGTGGGCTAACAAAATCAAGGCCCGAAAATTTGTGCCTCAACACCCTTCATCTATGTACTCTCCTCCATTGTCTGACCTAAGACATTTTACTTTCAAATCTATTTATGTCTCAACCATGGCCTTCCACTTCTTAAAAGTCTCAAATACATCGGATTTATTTTTCAGAAAATAAACTCATACTTTTCTACTTGAGTCATCAATGAAAGTGATGTAGTACCTTGAACCTCCAAGGGATGCAACTGGAGAAGGCCCCCACAAATCAGTGTGTACTAACTCTAATTTTCCAGCCTTCGGTGTGCTTCCAGTTTTCAAGAAGCTCACCATTTTCTGCTTTCCTAAGATGCAACTTTCACACATGTCAAGATTAATAGACTTCAATTCTGGAAGTTTCCCTTTGGACAATAGCAACTTCATCCCTTTCTCACTCATGTGACCAAGTCTGCGGTGCCATAGACTTGTATCAGTACTTGCTTCAACAACTGCAATTGTGTCTCTTGGACTTGAGGTCATATACAGAGTGCTAGTTTTCTTTCCACGAGCCAATACCATGATTCCTTTTGTAACCTTCCATGTACCACCAACAAATAGTATTGCATGCCCTTCATCATCAAATTGTCTTACAAAAATCAGATTTCTCCTCAGGTCAGGAATATGTTGAACTTTCTGCAGTAACCAGATAGACCCATTGGGCAATATAATCCGAATGTCTCCCATACCCACAACATCTAAGGCTTCCCCATCAACCAAATACACCTTACCAAAAATGACTTTCAACATAGTTCTGTATGATTTCTTGGTGGGAATGGTATGTCATCAAGTGGACTATCTACAACAAGAAACAGTGCATCCTGTAACTCATCTGTTATAGCATTAGCAGAATTTTCATCATTCTTCTTCTTAGGGCTTTTGCAGTGCCTCTTAAAGTAGCCAACTTTGCCACAGTTCCAATATTGTACATGCTGGCCAGATCTAGATTTACTTTTGTTCCAATTAGAATTCTTGGATTTTGATCTGTCTCGATTTGAATTTCTGTCATTACCTCTACCACTTGTCTCAAGGTTTAGGACAGAACCCCTGAGGTTTCACCTGCATCTTTTCTGCGAATCTCCTCAGCCAGAACTAGATCTCGTATGTCATTGTACTTCAACTTCTCTTTTCCAGTAGAATTGCTCACTGTCATTCTTATAACCTCCCAACTATTTGGCAATGAAGCCAAAACGATCAGTGCACAAATCTCATCATCAAAATCAATTTCTACAAAGGACAGTTGATTTGTGATGGTGTTAAATTCATTCAGATGTTGTGCTACTAATGCATTCTCTGTCATCTTCAAATTGAATAATTTCTTCATCAGATGCACCTTGTTGTTTGTTGACGACTTTTCATACATACTAAACAAAGCCTTCATCAGATCTGCTGTGGTCTTCTCCTTCACGACATTGTGTGCAACAGACCTTGACAGAGTAAATCTGATAACTGATTGTACTTCAGCTTCTCTTTTCCAATAGAATTGCTCACTGTCATTCTCACAGCCTCCTAACTATTTGGCAACGAAGCCAAAATGATCAGTGCATGAATCTCATCATCAAAATCAATTTCTACAGAGGACGGTTGATTTGTGATGGTGTTAAATTCATTCAGATGTTGTGCTACTGATGCATTCTCTGCCATCTTCAAATTGAATAGTTTCTTTATCAGGTACACCTTGTTGTTTGCTAACGGCTTTTCATACGTACTAGACAAAGCCTTCATCAGATTTGCTGTGGTCTTCTCCTTCACGACATTGTGTGCAACAGACCTTGACAGAGTTAATCTGATAACTCCTAGTACCTATCTATCAAGAAGAGTCCATTCATCATCTTTCATAGTTGCAGGTTTCTCCCCTAAAAATGGCAAGTGCAACTTCTTCCCATAGAGGTAGTCCTCGATTTGCATCCTCCAGAATCCAAAGTCTGTGCCATCGAATTTTTCTATTCCAAACGTTTTTCCTGTTTCCTCTGTCATTACTCAAGCTCAAACCTAACCCTAGGCTCTAATACCAATTGATAGGAATATGTACAAAAATCTTAGATCTGTGAGATGCAAAAAATAGAGAAAAATATACACCAAAGAAAAATAATCACACACAAGACAGTATTTACGTGGTTCAGCAATTTGCCTACGTCCACGGAGTTACAGGGATTTCACTATTCTCAAGGAAAAATACTGAGTGCCGCAGTACAGTTTTCTTTCTAAAAAATAACATCAAACCCTAATCTCCAAGGCAACATAAAACCCAAAAATAGTTTTCTCTACAACTTGGGCCTCTCGGCTCAAGCCTTCGCTCTATGGACTAAGCCTCAGAAAATCTCCCATTAAAAACTGTAACAATATTATTTCGGGCCGGGTCATAATTCGGATCAACACACAATTAGGCTCCACAAAAGCCCAACAAGTAATGTTTTCATTGGTAGTGAGTCCTGCTTATTATGCCTATGCCAAATGCCTCAAGATCAGAGGTGGTTCCTTCCTTCAATCGGGTATAGCATGTTGAAATGAAGTCTTTTTTAAGTATTTTTCAAATTGTAAAGAGTAGACCTAATACCCTCCAGTGATTTACATACAAGTGCTTTTTGGATTTTTGTCATGACTAAGTACAAGTATCATCAACTGGGTTGATGCGAGGCTTAATCAAGGTTATAATGACGTTGAGGGAGTGTCTAGATATTGTATATGATTAATACTTAGGTCCAATGGGGAATCCTAGTTTGACGATGTTAATGTATAATAGGGCTTTTGGGATTTAATGTTGTGACTGTAGCTGCCGAGGAAGACACTAAAGAAGACAAGACTGCTGATACCATGTTAGAAATATTGAATAATTGTGTTGTATTTCTCTCTTAAGTAGTAATATATACAAGAGTGTCTTTATAGTTTATATTGGAGGTAGATGTGTGTAGTATAAGTAAGACAAGTAAAGTGGGCCTAAAGCCCACAAACCCTATTACACGTTAATGATGAAATGTAAGATCAAGTTTTTTTTTTTTAGTAGGTTTAAGTTAGCTCAACTGGTAAAATCTTTGATAATTGAATAAGAAATCTGGGATTTAATTCTCTGCCTACAACAAAAACCAATTGATATCTTGATCTGATGATAAAGAACTATCATCAGAAGCTGACACTATAAGTTGAAACTCTCCTTAAAAAATATTAATAAAATATAAAATAAAATAAAAAAGAGATCAAGTTTTATTTTCTTCCTATCAATTAATTTTTTTTTTTTTTTTTAAAGTCATTAGTAAGAGTTTGATAAATGGTTTATTGATTGATCAGTTGCTGGTATTTTATATTTTACTACTTGTTAATGGTTTCATCATTCATGGTTTGTACAAATTTTGTCATTTCTTCTATCCAATGATTGCCTCCTCCAATTCATGGACTAGTGGTGCACTTTGATGAAAAATCAAGCTGGCCTTTCTTGCCTATATTCCTTGTCTCTCACAAGTCATTCCGGTTTCTCAACTAATACATTTTTTTATCATGACAATAATTAAGCATACTACTTCAATGGGATTAATGAAGTTTCCGGTTTATATATTAGTAACTCTTGCATAATGTACACACCAATAGTCAAGTTATGTAGGTAGATCAGTGTGCAGATAGTACATAACTTTATAGACCCCCCATAAATCATAATAATATACCCAGGTAGGAATCCATAATGAATGTCAACACGTTTTTTTTAAGGATTGGGATCCTCTTTACTTGAAGCTCAAATTGAGAGGGTCCTACTTTACAAAGTGTTTTGACGTTTTGATCATGAGAATATATAATCTTCTATACAGTTCATTTCACACTTAAGATTTTGTTTCTTGAATTTAACAATGTAAACAATGTCATCATTTAAAACATTTATGACATGGTACTTAATATACCTTGGATTTGTAAAATCTAATTAGAATCATGAAGTGCAAGATGGATGTATTTCAAATAAAGATTAAAGAGTGTCTGTCCCACATTATTAGAGTTAAGTCCGTTTTGATAAGATCACAAGAACATCATGCTTGTACATTAATGATTTACGTGACACCACCGCGCACCCTTGACGTGATGGTCACTCTACAAGTATAAGTGCTTGTGAGGTGTGGGGGGTAAGGGTTGGGGGTTCAAGTCTCTAGAAATGAGCTTTACACACGTATACACTTAGATTATGCTAAAGTAGAATTTCTATCTTGTATAAAAAATAAATAAATAAAAATGATTCACTTGACAAAGTCATACTTATTTTAAAATGGGTAATATATACACGTTTTAATATATTTAATAAACTCTATTAAAGTATTAGTTAGCAATTATTAATATAATTTTGATATATTTACTTATAATTTTGAGTAAAGTCATGCATCGCACGGTCATAATACTAGTTTAAAAATAATAATAATAATCTTAACCTTCTTTAAATGGCTAGAAAATTAAATTCCATTACCATGACAAGTGAAAAACCAAATGAGGCCATTTCCAAATTGGTTTGATTAAGTTCATTACACCAAAAGACCATATGTTTTGGTTAAGCATGAGGAGTACTTACAATAAAGTTAGGGTCACAGTAATTCACTTCACCCAATTTGCCAACAACCTCAAACATGGGTCTACCACAATTTAATCTTTTCTTGTCCTGTTAGGGGTATAGAGGCTAATAGCTAGGTAGCGGTTAATGGACATGCCTTCAAATTTTTGTGGTCAAAATACAATTAATTTCTTCTACAAATGCAACAAAATCTCACCATATTTCAAAAAAAGTTAAAGCGTTAGCCCGCCATAAGTCTGTGGGTTCTTTTTTGGGATAGTACCCAAGCTCAAGTGGAATCAAGGAACCTGGGCCCCCAAAGATTTTTGTATTTGTGATTTAGTGGACTGGGCTTGGTTCACAGCAACTGTGTTGGGCTGATTACGAACCAAGTTGTACACAAAACATGGATCCTACAACACATACATACTCATACATACAAATATATATATATTTATATATTGCAACACAAACGGCTAAGGAACAGTAAAGAAATAAAGAAAAAAAAAGCAATTAAGGACGTCAGGGATCATCTGAATGACAAATAATATATTTCATTATTTTGAGTTTTTTTTTTAGTACATTGGGTCCTTTCTTCACTGGGACATGTCACAAGGTTCAAATAAGTTCAAAAGTCACAGACTTAGACAGCACTTTGTAGGCTTCTAAGACTTGTGAGGTTTGCATCCCTTTGAATCCAAGTGTATCTCCTAGTGCCCGTCTTAGGATCTCTTACAGTGTTTTCCCTCTTCTCTCTCTTTTTGAAATTTTAAGAAGTTTTTTAAATGATCTTTTTGCTCTGTTTCCTTATTGCTGAATGGTTTTTGCTGTTGGCTCCATCCCCTTTTATAATGCCTTCCAAGAGTTTTTGGTGTACCATTGATTCCCTCCATTTGCTGCCCTGGGTACCAAAATCAATGTTGTGTTAGCAACATTGGTGGCTGGTCTCTTCCTTATTTTCTCATTATTTTCCCCTTTTGAGGTCCCCCCCCCCCCAAAAAAGTCCCCAGCTGACCTTCCTCTTTTGGGAGGTCCTAAGGGCTGGCTTTCAATCTTCTTTTTTCAAGGCTTCTAGAAACTACTTTTCAGACCCACCTTTTAGCAGCTTCACCTTTTGTCATTTTTTCTAAATAGGCAAATTCCTCTCTGTCAGGCTGAAAGATCCCTAGCCACCTTCCTTCATGGTCCACCTTCCTGTGTTCCCCTAGGTACCAGGCTTCTTTTCATGAAGTGTTGATTCCTAAGTCATTAACCTTTTTCTGAACCATGGGTGGCTAATGGGACATATCCATTTTCGTTCTTTGTGTTCATGAGCATGATCCCTTGAGCTGTCCCAATCCTAGCTAGTTTCTTTCTACATATCTTGGGGATCCCAGGCTTCTGGGAGTCCCAAGGAATCTTGGTCCAGTCCCTTTCTGGGCTCCCCAGCAAATTTCCCTCACAATGGTTGGGCTGAGCTTTCTTTTTCCTTTTCCTTTATTTTCTAAGACTCAAAGCTTGCTCTTTCATGGGTTTGGACCCCTCCTTTAAGTGGGCCTTGATTGGCGAATTTAGGCCTTGTCCTTTCTTTAAAGGCCCAAATGGGTTCTAAATTTCAATTTTGTAAAGTTTTGGGTCTTGACACAATGCTTATGATATTTTGGATCTCAACAAAGTCAAAACAAAATAAAATAGCATTAAATTTAGGCGCATCACAACTTTTTTTTTAAAGATAATTATAATATGTTGCTAACCTCACAACTTGAACCCTCATCCCCCAAAGCACTTAGTGCATGGGCAGGCCCACCACAACTTAAAACAATGTTGTGAAAATATTGACTTTATTATGTTTCTAGATTTTCTTAATACAATTTTGGTAGTAGAATTGAGTTAAAGTGTTTTTATTTTTGGTGAAACCAAACTAAGTCAAAGTTTAATTATATCAATTTAGTATTTAGTGATTACAAAACAGCTTCCATATTAGCCTTATCTTATTCTTATACCAAGTCTAATAAATACAAATCCTTTATTCAATTTTTTGTGTTTCAATTTATATTTCACTAGTCATAATTTGTCATAGATTCTTTTTTACTTTCCTTATAAAGTACTCAAAGTTTAAAATGGGGGAAAAAAATCAAACACATGACATAAAGTGAAATACAAAAAATAAGACAAATGATTTAGATTCCTACTCAGAACTTGAAAATGGTACCATTTCATTTATGTGAATAATTTCACATGTTAGAAAAGTGATGCTTGAAAGTGGTGGAGGAGTTCCCAATTTCATTCTTGTCATAAAAAAATAAGTGTTGTAATGATGCAGCCCCATCGTGGTTGACTGGTTGTTTTAATTAAATCATTAATAACAAATGATTAGTTCTCCCAATAATTTAATGGCAAATACTTGTTGCACATCAACGTGTACTTGTGCGGACATGTGTGCAACAATCCCAACCCTAATTAATTTAAGTTAACGGGTAATAAGAAATTTTAGCCGGGCTGTTCTTATTCTATCATGAATTTGAATAGTTTAGGCAGAACCTGACCCAGGTGATGCTTGAATGAAGTTGATCATGCCACCAGATTTGTTGTTATTTGGTCTTGTAAATTCCTACTCGTGGTTGAATGTGTTGGTGTTTAGTTGGGCAAGTTGGTAAGCAAAGGGAGTTGATTTAAATTTTACTAAGGTTGCAACATATATATTATATAAGTATTTCTAATCATTAAAAAAAATAAAAATAAAAATTCGTGGCGTTTCTTCCTACTGTGAAAAAAGTGATGCAGAGATCGAAGTAGCTCGTGGTTGTTTCATTAAATAATTAATAATTTATTACTTATCCAAATTATTTAATTTAGTGGTTATGGGTTACAAGAAATTCAACCATCTTATTCTTTTTCTATCATGAATTTTGAACTGGTTAAACAAAACCTGAGACCAAGGTGATACTTGAATGAGGTTGATCATTGTCAGTGTAAGGGATGATCATGATGCACACTCTCGTGTATATTTTTTCACTATTGAGAGATTTATATGTTTCACAATACGGTTGTGTTTTTTGTAATGCGTTGAACCCCTTATGAAAGATACAATTCTTCATAGAGTTGACTCTTCGTGAATATTTGTTATTCTTGAAAAAAAAAAAAAAAAAAGGTTATAACCTTTGATAAAAGTTCTAACTTATATAGAGGAGAGGCACAAGTCACAAGTTAAGACCTTTCATGGAAAGGTTGATGTATTTTTATAAATAGGACATTATACATTTTCATTACACTATACTAAATGAGTGAGTTTTAGTTAGCTTAATTAACTAGTATTTTTTTTTTTTTTTTTGAATAAAAGATCTAGATTCGAACTCCATCTAAAAAAAAAAAAAAATCTTAACTCTCTCATAAATGGTTGACTCAACTATTAATTTAATTGTGAGTTTCAATTAGCCCAACTAATAAAATCTTTGATAGTTGAATAATAGATCTAAAGTTATTATTGCCTACATAAAAAACCGATTGATATTTTGGTCTGATGATAAAGAACACAATTATTCGAAGAAAACACCATAAGTTGAAAATCAATTAAAAAAAAAACCTATAAATTTAATTAATAGAATTTACTATTATCCATAAATGAGAATACGACCTTACTATAGTTATACAATATTGTAAAATAGTTACGTAAAAAATAATAATAATTACGATCCGTATTCGATACCAACAATCATGATTCATGCCATGCCATGCTGCCAATCATATATCAATTCATGCCACCAGTTGTGTGTTTGATAAAATGCAATTCAAGCAAGCATGCCCCTTAACTGAACAAAAGAGTCAAGAGTCAACCTCCTCTTTTATTTATTTTTTATGAAGAGAATGGAAGCCTGTTTCATCCTCTCTAGTTTCCCAACTTAATTTTATTTTGTCCAATAGTTGACAACATCACATAATTCTGTCTTTACTCATTAAAAGCTACTGCAGGAAGAAAGAGACCTATGGTGAGTCTTTATTCATTAAAAGACTCACCCTTAAAAAAAAAAATTAAAAAAAAATAAAGAAGAAGAAGAAGGAGAAAGGGTGACTCTTTTTTTTTAATTATTTTAATTATAATTTTTTTATGGTAAAAGGAAGGACTGGAATTTCCTAATGGCTGTAGGGAACTGAAATTCCTTTCATTCAATTAATATATAAAAAAAGAAAAAAAAA
The DNA here is from genome assembly GCF_001633185.2 of Quercus lobata. Lineage (NCBI taxonomy): Eukaryota > Viridiplantae > Streptophyta > Magnoliopsida > Fagales > Fagaceae > Quercus > Quercus lobata. The sequence goes on from NC_044915.1 coordinate 34,424,016, forward strand.
ATGAAGAATGAAAATACATTCTTAAAATTCAAAAAAATAATGACACGAGTTACTCTTTCTACTGAACGAGAGAACAAAAGATATAACTTTCTAATTACCCAAGGATGATTTTTTTCTTTCATGAAATTAAAAGACAACATGATTTAATTAAAATAAATATTACAAGAAATGTAACTAAGTAAGAATATACATGTAACGCGATAAAAATCACATTAGATAACTAAGGGTATGTTTGGAACAGAGAGAGAGATGGAGAGAGGAGAGCTTCTAGCCTTCTAGCCACCTCTCCTCTTGTATCCCTTCATCAAAATATAGAATAAAGCCATGGATTGCTTGTAGGAGTTCATACCTTTTAAAAAATTGAGTGTGTGTGAAATATAAAAGATACATAATACCAAATAAGTCTATAAATAAATCAAGCTATTTTTTTAACAATTTAGACCTGATTTAGGAAAAGATTTGTTTTTACTTCATTTATTTTAAGCTCAAATATAATAATGTGTTTGAGAACTAACTCATGAGTATGAGACTCAATTTAATTTTATATAATATTTTTTATATACAAAATAATTAGATATTGGATTAAATTATTTGAGCTAAATAACAATTATGTAAACTGAATCATCTAAACTCAATCTTGCACCAACAATCCACAAGAATGTCATGAGCATACTCAAACTTACTATAGGTATGATTATAAATATATTTTCTCAAAAAAGTGGTATCAAAACTTTGCTAAAATGATTTAAAAAAAAAAAAATCTAATTAAAATGGTTTATTAACAAATGTCTTAAGAATACCCGTTAATTGAACCCTGTATTTTTTAATAGAAAGGAATTGAACTTATGATATTTTCTCTATTATTATTGCTCTTTATTATGACATGCTTATTGCATTTGATTTTGAATATTGCTCAGCTTTAGATGAAAAGTTTTTCCATTGTTTTTTACTTTTTCCCTGCATCTTATTTGGACTAAAAGCTTTGAAAGGCAGCAAGTATATCCATGTTACTTACTTTTACTCTATTATGCATACAGTTTAAGATAGAACACTACTTGATCTATGTTTAAAATTTCTGATTGGGACTAGTGAGTAGCGACCACCCCGACAGCAACCAATTCTAACAGTGGTCATTTATACCAGTAATAGAGCTTGCTTGTGCTTTACACATGTAGCCTGGCATTTATATTAGTTTGATAGACCAATTAAATTTAAAGTGGACCAAGATAGTTTAACCTATTATGTATTTTTTTTTATAGCAAAACAATGATAGTAACACTATTAAGAGCAGAAACCTTTAGAATCATTAAGAATATTTTGGTAATTTAGTTTGAATCTGGGAGAGTTCGTGCTTGTGTACTTTTTAATTTATTTTTTATAGCAAAAAATTAAATGATAACAACCCTATTATATTTTTGGTAATTCAGTTTGAATCTAGGAGAGTTCATACTTGCACTTATTATTTAACGTATTTTTTATAGCAAAAAAAAATAATCACAACCCTATCAAGATCAGAAACCTTTAGAATCATTAAGAATATTTTGGTAATTAATTCAGTTTGAATCTGAGAGAGTTCATACTTGCGCACATAATAAAGAAAAGGTTTAGGGTGTGCATAGAGGTTTTTTTTTTTTTTTTTTTTTTTTAAAGAATTTTTATAGATTAGAACTTTCTTATACATGATCTTTCATTTAAGGTTAAAAAGAAAAATTAACTAGGATGTTATTTATGTTGTTAGGCATAAAGGAACTTAGGCATATTAATTATAGCTTTCTCATAAGAGTTAGTAATATCAGTTGAGTTTTAAGGTTCTGTTGGCCTTTATAAGTTCTTCCAGAGATGGTGGGTTCTTATTTTATTTTTATTATTTTTAATATATATATTGGGATCTGAAAATAGAAAAATAGAATGTAGTTGAATTTAAATTTTTTTAAGCTTTAGGCACTAAAGCTTTGCACTAGATTGAGACGCTCTTCTCTTCTTATTTGTTTTTTTTTTTTTCCCCTTTCCCATGAGTTTTGTATATTTACTATATAGTAATTAGCAAATGCTGAAGGTGGTTTGCCACTGATTTAGCTATTAATCCTCTGTTTATTCAAGTGTTTTAAATTTGTTTGGCTAGGAAGACCTTATAATTTCAAATTAAACAAGTAGTAAAATATGTCCTAATTAATAATTTGAGAAAAGTGTCTACTTGGGGAAGAATTTATATATATATATACACACATAGAAAAAAAAAAAAAAAAAAAAAAGGTAGTAAGTAAAATGAAACTTGATATGAAATGTCATGGCCATACGACAACATATAGAATCATGAGTCTAATTCTCCTATTACTATAAGCTTAGAAGGTAGAAACAATACAATAAATCAAATTAAGCAAATGGAACCCACATTTGATTTAATCAGTAAACAACTCTGCTCCCAGGGACAGAGCCATTCCTTGGCTTTGGGGGCAAGAGCCCCCCTTCAAATTTGGGGAAAAAATTATTAGTATATACATAGAGGTACTAATTTAGCAATTTGGTTCAATAAAATTACACTTAGCCCCTATTAAAAATAGCATACTCCCAAAAAAAAGCCCAATAACAAAATCACCAATAGGAAAGTTACAAAAATTAGCCCAATTTACCAAAATAAAAAAAGCCCAGCCCTTAAATTCCCAAAGAAAAAAAAAATGCATATGAGAGTGAGTGAGAGACGCTGAACTGAAAATAGAGGCAAAAAGGTGGTGTCACTGCGGCACAACGCGATACTAGATTGAGTATACAAATACATGTAGAACTGATGCTTTGAAGGAGAGAGAGAGAGAGAGAGAGAGAGAGAGAGAGAGAGAGAGAGAGAGAGAGAGAGAGAGAGAGAGAGAGAGAGAGAGAGTTTAAAATGGACGAAATAAAGAAAAAGGAAGAAGATGAAACGAAGCAAGAGAAACAAGTGAAAAAGGAGAGGAGATAAATAAAAATGATTAATTGTATGGATGTAAAAATGGCGGAGAAAAAAATAGAAAAAGAAAGGTCTAGAAGATAAGGAATGGGTGGAGGGGTGTTCACCAAACCCCACAAACTGCAAAAACTGCACCAAAATCGCCCACAAAATGGCATAATCAATCCGCACTGCAAGTAACAATGCACCGCACCGCATGGTGCAGTTTGCGTTTGCGTTTTTATAATAAGAAAACCGAACAAACCTCACCGCACTCTCTCTCTATATATTAATATATTTATTTATTTTATATTAAATATATTATTAATAGTTTAATAACCCTATTTTTCAACCCAAAAAAAAAAATTAATAACCTTAGCAAGTGTTGATTAGGAAAGTCAACCCAAAATAAAGAAAAATTAGTTCAATAGTTTAAAACTTGGCCCAAAACAAAGGGAAAAATTAGTTTTCGACTGAGCAAGAAAAGTCCAAAATTTGAAAAATATATCGGTTTCAAACCATTCAAATTGTATCTTATACACCGCACCGTACATGTGACCTCAAAAATGAGGTGCGGTGCGGCTGTTATGATTTTGGCTAAATTCTAAATTGCACCGCACCGCACATGTAACCACAAAAATGAGATATGATGCGGTTGTGATTAGGGCTAAACTGCACCGCAAAATGCAGTGCTAAAAATAGTCCAAAACCGCACCGCACCGCATCGCACCACGAATACTCCTAGGAGGAGGGGAATAAAACTGAAGAAAATATATATATAAAATGTGGCATGTAGGTGGGTGGGAAAACTAAAACCATGGCCTAGTTGGAATTATATTTATGGTAGAGATATAAGCGAAAAAAAAATGTAAATTGATCCAAAATTACTAAAAAGATATTATAACTCTAATATAATATATTTTTATTTTACTATATATTAGCTATATATATAAAGTAACAGTAATTTCGAAATAGTACACTAGTATTAATTGATATTGAAATATTTAGTTTTCTTGGCCAAATTTAAAAACACCCTCAAGTATTGTTTTGACTCCCTTAATTTGTTAATACTAATTGGAGTTTCATAATTACTATAGCCCCTCCTAAACTCAAAGTCTTGGCTCCGTCCTTATTTGCTCCTAAAGTTTTAGAGAGCTCACTTACAAGGCCAGCTCAACAATTTTGGGGGCCTAAGATGAAAATTTTAAATGGACTTTTTTTTAATATTTAAATATTAATTAAATAATATTTATTAAACTTTTTATTTCTTATTTAAAATCTATTTTCTTGCTTTTTAAGATGCAAAATTACTAATTAAGTTTTTGTTTTTAAATTTCTCTAACATTTCTTTTTCAATTAATAATATGGCTAATTCACTTAATTTTAGTATACCTTAAATAATAAAAAAATTAATTGGTATGATAAATTATAATAAAGTAAAAGAGACTATTCATGCTACAGTGGGTCGGTTAGTGTCTTTTAGGGAAGTTAGTTTTAGCGTGTGGGGCTGTGGGTCATGTGCTGTGTGTGCTGGTATGTTATGGGCATACTCTACTGCTATCAACTATGCGTGTGGCGTTGTGCAATGTACTGTGGAGTCTTTTGATTTTTTTTTTTTTTTTTTCCTTTTTAATATTTTGTATTTTATGATACAATTTTAATGGATTCTATTGACCAATAAAACGACTTTTATATATATATATATATATATATATGTGTGACCCCTACTTGTATATATATTTATACAAGTAGAGGCTTTTGAATACATTCTATTGTCCAATAAAATGATTTAAATATATGTGTGTGTATGACCCTTACTTTTATATATATATAATACAAGTAGGGGCCATAGGCTTACATCACTTGCTTCTATGCTTCAACCAGCCCTGCGCGATCACTTGGCTCAGTTTTGATAGGAAGAGAGAGGGTATGTGTATATTTATATATATATACACGTATAGAAGCTAAGAGAGTTACAATGTAAAAAAAAAATGGCGGATAAAGGAACAAGCATGGACACGAACTTGTCCATACTTCACCATGCATCAAGTTCCGGGAGCAATAATATTAATCCAGAAAGTGCAATAGAGTTACAGTACTGGGCTGAGATTGAGAGATTACCCACAAGCAAACGAGTGAATAAATCGTTGGTTGATCATAAGCTGTTGAATGATAGCAAAGAAAAGAAAGCAGGAAAGAGAATGGTGGATGTTACCAAGCTTGGAGCAGTAGAGAAACACATGTTCATTGACGAGCTTTTGAAGGAAATTGAGGAAGACAACCTTCGGCTCTTAGAGAAACAGAAAGAAAGAATAGATAGGTACAAACACTCATCCTTCCTTCTATTCTTTATTTCTATTCACTACTTGTTCAACATATGCTCATTACATTTTCACTGATGCACAATGCAACGTGTATTTGCATGAAGAACCATTTTTTTTTAATTAAAAAAAAAAAGTACAAAATCAAAACAAAATATTTCAAATACATCTTGTTTGATCATTTGTATTTTGAATTGAATGTACTTTCTCTTAGTACACTGCCATTGTACTTGGTTTATTTTTTCTAATAAAATTTTTTGTTACTTATCAAAAAAAAAAGACAATTTCTCCACCGGTTTAGGAGAATCTCTTCGAAGTGGTTATGTAATGACTAATGATTCGTAAACCCTTCCCGCGTCTGAAATTATATGAGTTATCATATGTAATAAAACATGTACATGAATGTTTGTTTAAATTATTATGTCATGGATTGGATGAATTTTCTTCTAGCTAATCTGATTTGGAAATAAACTCCATCCGTCCGAAAGTAGAAAACTTAACTCAAGCGTATAAAAAAAATTTTGTTTTCTCACGTGACTTGCAAGTTGAAGAGAGCAAGACATAAAGATTAATATTTTGGACAAAAATTCGATCCAAAAAATAAAATATCAGACCTCTATAAGATTCCCCCCCTCCCCCAAATGCCCCCCTCACCTAATTTGCAAGCAAAAGAGTAAGACATAAAGCTAAATGATCTATATTATATACACATGAATAACCAAAGATTATTATTTTTCGTATATTTTTCATGCTTACAAAATTTAAAGATAATAAAAAATCAATAGCCATCAATCAATAGTCATCAATCAATTATTTAAATTATTTTCGTATATTTTCCATGCTTACAAAATTTAAAGATGATAAAAAATCAATAGCCATCAATCAATAGTCATCAATCAATTGTTTAAATTATTTTCGAATATTTTCTATGCTTACAAAATTTAAAGATGATAAAAAATCAATAGCCATCAATCAATTGTTTAAATTCAAATTTTTGTAGTTCAAAATAATGTATAAAATATGAGTTTATGGATTAAATAGTAAATAATATCCAATTGACATGAATGTTAAGAACATATAGAACAAGTTCAATGGAATTTTCAAAATATGAATTCTATAATAAATTATTGAGTTACATAAGGTGTAATTTGAACCTAATATATATATTGAGAGAGAGAGAGAGCATTGACCTCCCCTAAGATTTTCTTTTATTATATTATACTCACATCTCCTAAGATGTAAACTATTCATGTTGATATCTCTTAAATAATTAGTTGAAAACAAGGTTTTAAAAAATCTCAAAGAAGAGGCTTTTAAAAATCTGAATTTCCTATTAAATAGGGTGGGAATGACAGTTATAAACTGTCGTCCCCAAATTTTGAAATTTCTAATTTAGTCCCCACTTAAAATAGAAAATTCAAGTTTTGTTTAAAGTTTTTTATTTTTTTTATTTTTTCAATCATGTTTGAGAGGTCAAGAACATATAGAACAAGTAATTCAACGGTGAGATTTTCAAAATATGAATTCTATAATAAATTATTGAGTTATACAAGGTATAATTTGAACCTAATATATATATATATATATATATTGAGAGAGAGAGAGAGAGAGAATTGATCTCCCCTAAGATTTTCTTTTATTATATTATACTCACATCTCCTAAGATATAAACTATTCATGCTGATTTCTCTTAAATAATTAGTTGAAAACAAGGTTTTAAAAAATCTCAAAGAAGAGGCTTTTAAAAATCCTGAATTTCCTATTAAATAGGGTGGGAATGACAGTTATAAACTGTCGTCCCCAAATTTTGAAATTTCTAATTTAGTCCCCACTTAAAATAGAAAATTCAAGTTTTGTTTAAAGTTTTTTATTTTTTTTATTTTTTCAATCATGTTTGAGAGGTCAAGAACATATAGAACAAGTAATTCAACGGTGAGATTTTCAAAATATGAATTCTATAATAAATTATTGAGTTATACAAGGTATAATTTGAACCTAATATATATATATATATATATATTGAGAGAGAGAGAGAGAGAGAATTGATCTCCCCTAAGATTTTCTTTTATTATATTATACTCACATCTCCTAAGATATAAACTATTCATGCTGATTTCTCTTAAATAATTAGTTGAAAACAAGGTTTTAAAAAATCCCAAAGAAGAGGCTTTTAAAAATCCTGAATTTCCTATTAAGTAGGGTGGGGACGACAGTTATAAACTATCGTCCCCAAATTTTGAATTTTCTAATTTAGTCCCCATTTAATTAAGTGGGGACTAAAATAGAAAATTCAAGTTTTGTTTAAAGTTTTTTATTTTTTTTATTTTTTCAATCATGTTTGGGAGGTCAATATAAATACTTTGAATTTTAGGGGAAGCGAATGTCTTAATACAAACTTAAGGAGATGTGAATATAATAATAGAAAACCTCATAGGAGGTTAGTGCAATTTTTCCATATATATAAATATAGAATTATAGATTTTGCTTTCTTCAGAAGATGCTACAAACTAATTTGTAATTTAAATGACATTAAAAAAAATTAAAAAATTAAAAAAAATAAATAAATAAATAAAAGCTGTTGAAGAGTCATAATATTGCTCTTAGTACTTCTGGGGTTTAGGAGTCTGCTGCAATAAAATCGAATGGTGGAGATTAACTCTAATGTGAGATAAAACTATAATATTAGACGAACATGAAATGGCCAGAGCATGTACGTACTGAAAGATCTGTAGACCTTGCTTCTACTACGGAATGTTCCCTCTTAAACCAAAGAAAAAAAAGAGAAAAAGAACAAGCTATTTAATATAAAAGGATTATATGTTGAAAAGTCCAATAGGTGGATTGAACCAAAAAAAGAAAAGCATTTCTCCGAAGAGTTTTAAAAAATGATGTTAGAATTAGAGTTATAAACCTCTGGATTCTAATAGAAAGACGTTAATTGAACCAAAGCAATTAGACCCAACATATGGAATTTTTAACATTGTAAATAGAAGGTTGAGCGGAAACATGGGTCAAACTTATGACCTTCTGACCTATTGCTCTTATATTACCACTTATTCTAAAATTTAAATGGTAAGAAATGATAAATTTAATCATTTAACCATAATTTTAACATACTGCAAATTGTAAATGTAAACTTGCACATGCTACCATGCCGTTTATACTGAAACTTTTTTGTCTCTTTAGAGTGGGTCTGGAATTGCCAAGTGTGGAAGTAAGATACCAGAATTTGTTCATAGAAGCAGAATGCAAGGTTGTTCATGGAAAACCCATTCCTACTCTTTGGAGCACACTCAAAGACATAATCGCTGTAAGTGTTCCCCTCCATTTATTTTTTCTAATGTGTTTTAGTTTTAGAATAAATCTAGAGCCTTCAATAGTAATAAAAAATAAATAAATCTCACATCATTCCGTGTATAATTGTGTAAATTTACACTAATACTATTCATTTTATATTTAGTTATTTATTCTTCCTTTACATATCTTGAGAATGAAGGAAGAGGGTGGATGGTGGTTGTTGTATGTGAAGAAAAAGAAACAATAAAAAAAATCAAGAAAATTTGATATTTTAATGAAATGTAGTGTAAAATAAATACTCAGATGTGGGTTGTTTGAAAAGTGAGCGTGTAAAATAAAAAAAAATAGGTTCTTATGCTAAAATAGACTTGAATTTTTATATGAACTGATGCTAATGCTCTCCAGTGAACATGGACTAGCTATACTAGATTTCAGCTTTGATATCTCTAGCATCTCCCTCAAACTCAATTTGTCTTCAAACTTCCATCTTGAGAGGCAACATATTAACTATATTGAATTGTGTGTTACAATAGATCCTATCTAGAATGATAAGATATATATACCCTAGTCGGTAACCCGTGCAATTGCATTCTATACAATGTACTAAGGTAGTTGGAATCATATGGGGCCTGTAATAGAGTACTTCAAAATTTGCTAATGTTTGGATATCAATATATTAATATAGGTTCAATATATACCTGAAATCATGCTATTGCATTTCTTGCTTTTTCTATGATGAGCTTTATCCTTTTCTTTAATGTTTTTTAACAAATGCTTAATCTTGGATAGTAAATGAGATGTCAAATATTGAACAGGGTATGAGATATACTAATGGATACAATAATTCTCAAGTGAAAAAGCAAAAGATTATCAACAATGTCAGTGGCATCATCAAGCCTTCAAGGTTGATCCTGAACACACATGCTAGTAGAAACACTCATGTGTTTTGATATCTTTACATTGGCAAAAGAAACAATGTATTCTATGAAACAACATTACTTACTGGCTTAATAAGCTCACTTTAAATGCAGGCTGACTTTATTGCTTGGCCCTCCAGGATGTGGGAAAACCACTTTGTTACGGGCACTTGCAGGGACACTAGATCAATCTCTCAAGGTTTTCTACTTGTTCTTCATGTCCTTTCAAGGAAACAACAAAAATAACAATATAACCTGTCATTTCCTATATATAAGATAGAATACATGAAATTTGTTGTGACCTTTACTACATATTTATGCATTTGAAACAAATTCATTTGATTTTAGAGATACAGATTCTAATATAACTACTCATCTAAACTAGTGGATCAATCAACAAAATATAAATTATTATGACGTGAAAGTTGATTTTCAGGTCACTGGTGAAATCTCCTATAATGGTTATAAGGTCAATGAGTTTGTTCCTCAGAAGACATCGGCTTATATAAGCCAATATGACCTTCACATTTCTGAAATGACAGTGAGAGAAACACTTGACTTCTCTGCACGTTGTCAAGGCATTGGGGACAGAGCAGGTAGGCTTTGTTCTGCATCTTATGGCCACAATCATGCTCTTATATTATTAAGTTGATCTTATAGGACTTTCTTTGTTGAAGATATTATGAAAGAACTTTGTAGAAGGGAGAAGCAAGCTGGAATTATCCCCGAATCAGATATTGACACTTACATGAAGGTAAATAATTTGCAAAAAAACAATTTACTTCTCTATCATATTTCCAAAATAGTAGCAGCTCCTTCCATTGTCTTGTTTTCCCATTGCTAATGAAAACTTGATTGATAGGCTACTTCTATTGAAGGATTAAGAAAAACTCTCCAAACGGACTATATATTGAAGGTAATTATTTTTACTAAATTCAATGATCCATGATCCAGTTCCTAACTTCCTATCCTCACTCTAACAGCAATTTTGTTATCATTATTGGCGATAACAGATTCTAGGACTAGACAATTGTGCTGACACACTTTCAGGAGACATGATGAATAGAGGAATTTCAGGCGGTCAAAAGAGAAGGCTCACAACAGGTTTTCCAGAATGCAAAATTTTTCTTGTATACACTCAGATTATAAGCAAAATAAGAATCCAATTCTAACATGGGTCGCCTTTAGGCTTTAGCTGAAACCTTCAGTGTTAATCCTAATAAGGACAACTTTCTAATGTTTGAACATATTTTTGTCTTTCATCAAAATAAACTTCCCTTAATGTTCTTCGCCACCAGGGGAAATGATCATTGGTCCAACAAAAGCTCTCTTTATGGATGAGATATCAAATGGTTTAGACAGCTCCACTACTTTCCAGATTGTTACCTGTCTGAAACATCTAGCAAACATAACAGGATCCACCATTTTGCTATCACTTCTTCAGCCAGCACCAGAGACCTTTGACCTTTTTGATGACATTATCTTAATGGCAGAAGGGAAGATTGTATACCATGGGCCTTGCAACAACGTTCTAGCGTTCTTCGAGCATTGTGGTTTTCGATGCCCACCACGAAAAAACATAGCCGATTTCCTCCAAGAAGTATGCATCTTTCTTTAAAGCAGAAACATGTTAGCACATTTTCATTGAACTAGCCCCCCAATGCGTTCTCCATTTGTGTAGGTATTATCTAAAAAAGATCAACCCAAGTACTGGTACCATGAGGACCGAACTTACACTTACATCTCTATAAACAACTTTGAAAGATCATTCAAGGAATATCACCTGGGAGAGAAGCTAAATGAGGAACTTTCTAGGCCAGTTGATAAATCAAAGTACCCTAAGAACGCTTTGTCGTTTAACACTTACTCATTGAGTAATTGGAAACTATTTAAAGCATGCTTGGCTCGAGAATGGTTACTTATAAAGCGTAACTCATTTGTTCATGTGTTTAAATCTACGCAGGTAATGGATAGAGTGACAAGTAATTTCTGTGTTATCACTTATTTGACAATCTTACAAAACAGCAAACATTTCACATTTGAATTTGTTTACTACAGCTTTTGTTCGTAGGATTGGTCACGATGACGGTGTTTATACGCTCAAGGATGAGCATTGATCTGGTCCATGCAACTTACTACATGGGTGCCATGTTTTACACTCTTCTTAGATTTATATGTTTGGGTCTTCCAGAATTGTCATTGACTGCTTCCAGACTTGCAGTCTTCTACAAGCAAAGAGATTTCTACTTTTATCCCGCATGGACTTATTTCATTCCAGCTGCCATTTTAAAGATTCCATTCTCATTACTAGATGCTTTTCTTTGGACAAGTCTTACTTATTATGTCATTGGTTACAGTCCTGAACTGGAAAGGTGTGTTTTTCAAGGGGGAAAAAACTTAAATACACGGTTGGTCAATAACTTTTTCAAGTTTTTTAAGGACTAAAAACGATCACTTTAAACTTCATGAACTAAAGTTTTGGAACCAACCGTGTATTTTGGAAAGTATAAAATGCCATTCAATTATGTAAACAATATGAATTATATATATGTCCCCTGCTCATATTCATTTTATTTATGACTTTCAGGTTCTTCAGCCAATTCCTTATTCTATTCCTTGTCCATCTAGTATCAGTGTCAATGTTCAGTTTAATTGCATCAATCTTTCGAAATCCATCGGTTGCAGCACCATGCTCACTTCTCACTTTGATAGTAATATATTTATTCAGTGGATTTCTGATTCCAAAATGTAAGGACTTTAATGATTTCAATCAGAATCCTCAATCCCCCGGTCTCAAAAAAGAAATAATATATATATATATATATATATATCTTGTTCACTTTACAAAACCTTGAGTTAAATTTCAACAAAGTATTCACAAGAAAGAGGAATGAAAATTTTATTAGAGTACTTCAAACTCACAAAAAAAGAGATTTGGCTACTGCCTTGAGCTCACTGCAACTTTTTTTCTCTCACACACTTTCAAATCATACATCTATCCTCTTTTATAGGGTGAAGTTACAAGAGCTGTCATTATTGTCATGACTCTTTGTTTCATAACAAAAAATTCTAAAATGTGGAAAACTCAAAGACACAAATGTTATGGAATGACAATAAACACAAACAGTTATGGAAAAACAAAAGACACAAATAGTTATGAAAAAACAAAAGACACAAACTGTTATGAAATATCAAGAGACTTGGTTTACTACTTCCAACATCTCTAACTAAAATGCATTTCATGACTGCAGCTTCTCTACCTGCTTTTTTGAGGTGGGGCTTTTGGATTTCTCCTTTGGCATATGCAGAAATAGGAATTTCATTGAATGAGTTCCTTGCACCAAGGTGGCAGAAGGTGATAAGCCAAACTACTAATATTTTTTATGAAAACTGAAAAGTATTACATATCAGAGGTACCTATGTTTCTCACAGTTAATATTCACGATCATTGCAACGTACAGGATTCATCTTCAAATGTCACTCTAGGGCATCAAGTTCTAATGAGCCGCAGTCTAGATTTCAGTGCCCACTTTTACTGGATTTCAGTGGCAGCATTAGTAGGATATTGGATGGTTTTCAACATTGCAATTACTTGGGCTCTGAGTTACATGAAGGGTAATTTATCACTCCAATGCATATGCTTGAGAACATGAGAAAATAAATAGTCATGGCCAAAAAAAAAAGACAAAGGTGAATTATAATTTGATTATCCATCCTGATTAATCTTTAATGAAATATGAATTTTATACAGCTCCAGGGCGAGCCCAGACTCTGATTTCACATGTAAGGCTCTCTACTCTAAAGGGAAAAGAAGATTTGAGAATTGTACCTCAAGAAAAAGAGCTGCCTCCCATTGATCGATCTACAACTGTCAAAGAAACCGAAAGAATGGGTAAGAAGCTTACTTATTATTTTTCCAATACTTGGTAAATCCTAATGCATGTAGATACTCCTAATGGATCAATTGAAATACTCTATATATCATCTCTTGATTAACAAACAACATATGGATGAGCTGCTTTTTTTTAGGGGCGTTGAAATATCAACATTAACTTCTTATGTGTATGCTACAGGGGTGGTTTTACCTTTCGAGCCCATAACAATTTCATTTGAGAATGTGCAATACTATGTTGATACCCCCAAGGTATTTGCAAGGTCTACTGAATTGACTTTTTGATCTTTTCGTGTGTTAGATATGATTTACATTGATCAAATTTCATCCTTCCATCTCCCAGGAATTGAGAAAGAAAGGTTTTCCCGAGAAAAGAATACAGCTTCTTCAAGATATTACAGGTGTATTCAGGCCTGGAGTTCTTACAGCTTTAATGGGAGTTAGTGGAGCCGGAAAAACAACATTGATGGATGTTCTTTCGGGAAGAAAAACAGCAGGACATATGGAAGGCGAGATAAGAATTGGAGGGTACCCTAAAGTCCAGGATACATACTCCAGAATATCTGGTTACTGTGAACAAAGTGATATACATTCCCCACTTCTTTCAGTGGGAGAATCAGTAGCATACTCAGCTCGGTTACGCCTGCCAGCTCAGATTGATAAATTTACAAGACTTGTGAGATGACTTTTAACTTAAAGCATGTATTGTAACTGTCTGATGAACATGTTTCAAATCTTATATATCTTTTTAGAATTAAAGATCAAAGAGAACCAATTATGGAAAAACCATTGAGTTGACATGAAGTGGCAATTCAATGTTTCACAAATCAAATAATTTCATCGTGAAGGTGGCTCATGGCTGCCTGCCTCTAGTAACAGGCCATTCTTTCTAAATTTTGGAAGAAATAAACACATAAAGTATGTGAAAGTATTGAAATTTTCTATATATGCCTTTAGAATTTGCATGCATGAATTTTTCAATCTATTTGTATAAAAATGAAATGCTACCTAATGGAATGTCAATTTGCCAAATTTGTGTCTCAGGAATTCGTAGCAGAAGTTCTTCACTTGATTGAGCTTGATGAGATTAAAGATGGTTTAGTTGGCAGCCCCGGGATTAGTGGTATTTCCACTGAGCAGCGCAAACGGCTTACTATAGCAGTAGAGCTTGTTTCTAATCCATCCATAATATTCATGGATGAACCCACATCTGGTTTAGATGCCAGAGCAGCTGCAATTGTTATGCGAGTTGTGAAAAATATTGTTAGTACAGGAAGGACAGTCGTTTGCACCATTCACCAGCCAAGTATTGACATATTTGAAGCATTTGATGAGGTAATTAACTGATACATTTCATTCCATAAAGATAATATTTAGAGGAAAATGGGAAAGCTTAAGATTATTAATGTGGAAGCACCCGCCGGGTAAATGTTTCACCAACTAAAATAAGTCCTCGTTCTTCCATAATTTTATAACTAGGGAAGGTTTAGATTTTATTATACATCTCTCTCTTTTCTTTTCTTTTTTTCCAACTAAAGAAGAGAGATGGAGTTTAAATTAAAGGCATAATTCCAAGCCAACTTCAGAAGGAGCACCCTATGCTTGTTTGTTTAATTTTCTACATTTACTGATACTTCCTGCAGCTGATGTTGCTTAAAAAAGGGGGGCAAATAATATATTCTGGAGAGCTGGGTCAGAATTCAAGTAAGCTTATTGAGTATTTGGAGGTAAGTTATTAACAGGAACTTTTAAGGTTTTTTTATTGGCATGAATGGTCAATTCATTCACTTTATTGGTCAGAAATTCAGAAAATAATGTCTCAATAGAGAGATTCCTCAAAAACACACTATGTAACCCAGGGCAAATAATATATTATGATTGTCTATCACCTTTTTCTGGACAGGGTGTTCCTGGGGTTCCAAAAATCAAAGAAAATTACAACCCAGCGACATGGATGTTAGAGGTTACAAGTCCTTCTGCAGAAGCTAAACTGGAACTGGATTTTGCCAGTTTATACAAAGAGTCTAAATTGTGCAGGTACAAATCGCAATCATCAGAAGTCAAAAGGCATAGTGCCTGGGTTTTGTATTGGTTAAAATCTAAAATTCTATGCTTGAAGAGGGGAGGGGATAGTAAAGAATATAATAACAAAGCATTAGCAAGTAATCTACCACATCAACACCTACTACATCAAACCAAGTGACATTATGTTCATGTTCTATGTAGAGAAAACAAAGAACGAGTAAAAATACTAAGCTCTCCAGTACAAGGTTCAAAAGAGCTGCATTTTTTTACTCGCTTTCCACTAAATGGATGGCAACAATTCACTGCATGCATCTGGAAGCTACATCTGACTTACTGGAGAAGTCCCCATTATAATTTGGCGCGCTATCTAGTTTTCATTTTGTGTTCTTTATTATTTGGAGGACTTCTTTGGCAGAAAGGAAAGAAAATGTAAGCCCTCTTTACCTATTTAGTTTTTTTTTGGTACAATTACAGATTAAGTTTTGGGAATAATTTATTGCAGTTCTTGAAAGCACATTAGGACTTGTAACACTTTCACATTAGCTGTTGCCCGAAGCATATTCACTCCTTATTTGGTCTAAAAACAGGTGGAACAAAGTAATGAATGCATTTTCTAGAAACCACGTATTCATAAGTTTTTACTTGTCAACACCACCCAAGAGATTTACCAATTGAAACAACATATTAGGGTTAGACTCAGACACCAGTGTAGTATAACAAACTGAAGTTTAAAGAGCTGCCTATTATTTGTATATTTTTCACGTGCATACCCATTATTCAACTAAATATATCTGCATGAGCAAAAAGCTTTGCTAATCACAGGCTTCTTAAATATAATTCGAGTAAACTTGTACCGTAGATCAACTCATCTATCTTAGCAAAAACTCAGCTAAGCGGCAAATTTGATTAGTGCAATCATGCACAGATGGTTCCCTAGTAATGTACATTCTGGATTGTAAGAGTGTTACATTTGGACCATGTAATCAAAATGAGGCTAAGCCTTCAATATTTTGTGAGCAGTAACTTATATCTAGCATCTTCCAACAATCTGCATGAAATATTCATTGAATATTGAAAGACACATTTCACTCACTGATGTTCTCAACAGCATCCTGAGTGGTAATCTTGGTATTTACTTCAAACTTAAAATTATGCCTATCAAAAACAGTTTTTAGAACTTCAAACACTACATGCCAGAGATTTTATGTCAACCATTTGAAATGTCGAAATATTGTCTCTTTCTCTGAACAGAGAAAGTATGCAGGATATTATCAACATACAAGGAGCAATGTTTATTCTCATGCAGTTTTTGGGAATTTGCAACTGCTCAGGTATTCTACCATATATATTCACAGAACGCAATGTTGCATATCGAGAAAGGTTTGCTGGAATGTATTCCTTATGGTCATATTCATTTGCACAGGTACTAAAATTTCCTAAAGCAATTGTTAGTTTGTTACCATTGCCAAAGGTTAATGTAATATTTTACATTTTACAGATTTTGATATACAGATACTCTATCATATGTTGCAGGTGGCTGTTGAAATTCCATATATATTCTTTCAAGCAATTCTATTTACTACAATTACATATCCAGCAATAGGTTTTTACTGGTCAGCATACAAAGTGTTTTGGTACTTCTACACAATGTTTAGTATGCTCCTCTTCTACAGTTATTTTGGTATGCTGTTTGTTTCGTTGACCCCTACTTATCTAGTGGCTTCAGTATTGTCGGCTTTCAGCTACACCATGTTAAATTTGTTTGCGGGGTTCCTCATGCCCGGACCAGTAAGCCAACTCTTACCTTTAATTGCTCTTGGACATTCACATTTACTTGGTCTAGCATTTTGACAAAGTATATGAATCTAAAAATGGCTATCAAGGAAATATGAGAGATTATGACTTCATATAGCATAACCTAACAAAAAAATATACGTGGCCAACTCTGACTAGTGTTTAAGAAATCATACTCAACTCCAAACTTTTGTGACTAAGGCTTGGTTGTTGTGGTATTGTTGTTGTATATAAATCTAAAAATGCATAGATAGGGATGACAAAGTTAATTTATTAAATCTCCATAAGACAGAGATCAAGAATTCATGAGTTTATTGATTTTTCTAGAGAAATTTATTGGGAATTATGAAATTAGTAGGAGTTCAGTTTACTTATTATTTTTTTTGGATAGGTAGGAGTTCAGTTTACTTATGTTAAAAAGTACCCAGTGCACAAAACTTTAACTTTTGCGGGGTTTGAGTGAGATCATGGCAGGCAATCTTAAGCCAAATTTTGTATGAAAAGGCTAATTCTCGGACTCGAACCCATGACCTGTCGCTTTTAGTGAAAGGCACTTGTCATTGCACCAAGACCCGACCTCTAGTTTACTTATGCTATAATAGAATTCTATTCTTTTAATCCTAGGAATAAGATTCAATTCAACTGACCCAACTGTGATTAATTTTTCATGCAGAAAATTCCCAAGTGGTGGGTTTGGGCTTATTGGATTTGCCCATCTGCCTGGTCCCTGCAAGGTTTCCTTTCTTCACAATATGGTGATATAGAGGACGAAATAACGATATATGGAGAGCGCACAGCAATTAATGCCTTTATACGAACTTTTTATGGGTATAACTATGATCAATTGGTTATTGTAGCAGTTGTTCTTTTAGCATTTCCACTTGTCACTGCATTTGCTTTTGCATATGCCATGGCAAAACTAAACTTTCAGAGGAGGTAAAGATGCTCCTCTCATACAGATGTAATACATACTAGCAGCTTTGATAAGCTTCTGTTTTAGCCATTAAACTTGTTTGTGGTTCAATAAAAAGCTCTTGCTGCATTTGGTAAATATGATTTGGCAGAATGAATTCTGACAGGATAAATTCTTGGGAGAAATAGCGTTTTGGTTAGGCCTCTCTGCAAAAAGAACACAAAGATCTCAAGAAAAGCTCGTGCTTACAATCTGGTACTTAAGACTAGTTGCATCACATAGTGAATATGGTTTTTCCAATCAAGTTACAGTTACAGTATGAATTTGATACACTAATAACTGACCAGTTTCTACTTTCCACAAACACTAAAGCAAGAGAATGAAATAGTGGAGGAGATTCACGTTGAAGCCATGGCCTCTGCTTTTATTTATAAAATAAAAAAATAAAATAAAATAAAAAAAGTCCTTTAATGAACCAAAAGAAGGAAAAATAATAATAATTTTATTTATATATCTTAAATTTGGATTATTGCGTGAATTCCAATTAACTCAATAAGTAAAAATCAAATTTGCTCATATTTTCAATTGTCGGTTTGGAAGTTGGTAGGTCAGTGGTACTTTAAAAATTGCTCATCTTTTCAATTGATCGGTTAGTATTGGAGGTTCAAAGAAAAATTAATTTGCTTTTCATAATCTAGCAAGTCGAAACAACTCATATTTTCATTCTTAAGTTCAAGTGTATTATGCCAAGAAAATTATTGCATTTGAGTTTTAAAAAATTATGTTTTCATTAGATTTTACATTGAGAATCTAGGACAAATGATTAATTTGGAGAAGTATTTAAACACCATAGTGGGTGTATAATAGAAATGACTCACATCAGTGACGGTATAATTGTGTAAATTTACATATTTGCTACAGTAACCATATATAATTACACTGACATTATTTATTTTGCATTCAATTTTTCTTTCTTCACGTATCCTAAAGATGGAAAAAAAAAAAAAGTTTAATAGTAGTGGTTATATGTGAAGAAAGAGAAAATTAAAATAGTAAATTCCATTAACATACCCTGAAGTTTGGACTAATGTCAACCAGGTCCAAAATTTGTCAAAACTAACCAATTTGGTCCCTAAAACCAACTTAGCCCCTAAAACAGTTGAGAAAAAATAACTAACTATTTAGGGACTAATTTGGCTTTAGAGACTAAATTAGCTAGTTTTGAAAAGTTTTGGACCTAATTAGCATTAGCCCAAATTTTTCTCAACTGTTTTAGGGACTAGGTTGGTTTTAGGGACCAAATTGGTTAGTTTTAAAAAGTTTTGGACCCAGTTGACATTGGTCCAAATCTCAAAGTATACCAATAGAATTTACCCAAATTAATTTTTTTTTTTTTAAATCAAAAAAATTAATATTTTAATGAAATATAGTATAAAATAGATATTTTGATGTATAGTGTTTTGAAACATGAGCGTGTGTATATAAAGTAGGTTCTTGTGCTAAAATAAATAATAATAAAATTGCAAAACCTAATGCGAATGCTTAAAAGTTAAAACTTATGAAATAATCTTAGTTTTAACTAATACTTAGCTTTAAGAATCTTAGTTTTAACTAATACTTAGCAATTACATACAAGTATTGCAGTTGTTTTATTTTATTTTATTGGGTGAGAATAGGTTTCAAATTCCCCCCGATTTCTATCCAATTATCAAATATACACCAGTTTGTTTTCTACTACTTCTTGGTGTAAAAACGATGAGGCAAGAGCCATATCTTATGGCGGACAAAAAATCAAACTAATAATTGGAAATTAAAAAATAAATAAATAAACACGAAGAAGTAGTGTAAAATTGGCCGAAAATTAGGTTAATTTCTAATTTTTGGTCAACTCCACTCTTCTCCTCCTCAATCCAAGCTGACCATCAACAAGTTAATTTCACCTTAGGATCAGCAGCCTTGTCTTCCAGCATGAATGTTTTTCAACTCTTGATCATCTTTCATTTAGAGACTGAAACCTAAAAGGAAGAAGCAAATTATTCATAATGGTGGCACAGTTAAACATATTGCTATCTTCTCATCAGTCAACACCAAGGAAAAACTCCAGAGTGAGTCATTAAGATATTCTTAAAATACCTCTAATCTTTTATTCATTCTAAACCGAAAAATGTCACCAATACAAAAGGAAACCCAGGGACACAGAGAGAGATAAAGCGGTAGTAGAATGCACTTATTTCAGTGAACACTAAATAAGCTTGAGGGAAGTACACTGAACATTAAATAAGTATGTCAACAATATTATTGAGTCCAAAACCCACCCCAAAGCACGGGTTCTACAGGAAATCTCTACTTTACAGTCTATAAATGCATACAATTACAAACACCTATCATATATTATCAGCTTCAGAGTTAAAGCACCTCAGATTGGACCATAGGACAACGCTTCCCAACTGAAGGGGCGGAACACAAAGAGAACTTCAGGTGAGCTTTTGAACAGAAGGGCCACACAGACACAGACTGCAGCAATGGCAACCATTGAGAGCATCACAGGTCGGTACACCAGAAACCTGCTGCCCGTTTTATAAGCCAGTTTCCGATCACAAAGCTTGCACTGCTGCCGAATACATTTCAAGTCAGTCCCTTTAATCTCAAAGGTCGAGGTCAGCTCATTATTTTGCTTTTTATTCACACTACAGTCTGAGAGAACACTGTGAATGTCAAGCACCACATGCTCAGCTGCAGATTTCTTATTAATTTTCTTCTGGACCAGGTGTATGTACGAGTAATGGCCACGCAAGCGAGCATAATCTTCAGGTGTGGAACCTGTGCTGTCACGAGCGCTATTCCACGCTTCAATTCCCACCTGAATCAGACCCACTAATTTAGTCATCTTTGAAGGACAAATATAAATAAAAGTACGTAAATAAGAGTGCCATGGTCTTTACTGGTAAGTATACATATATAGTGCTACGTTCAATTATAATAATTCTGGGTTGCTAACTAGAAATTGCCATCAATTTCCCATCTAAACATGTACAAAAACTTCAACACCAACCATATAATGTCCAAATAAATGAACACTGGGTTGGGTTAGCTGGACCAATAACGGAAGATAGTAATGAGTCTAGAAGATTGAACAATTGGGTCAGAAAGGGTTGCCATTGACTTTGTCAAGTAATTTCAAATGGAAGCACTAAAGCTAACCAGCAGCTACTGAATAAATTGTATGTATGACCCAATTGACTGAATCACACTACCATAGCAAATAACTTGGTTTAATGTTTAAATCAGGTTGGTATAAATATCATCAATATGGAATATGAAGGCCAGAAAAGGGTATATAAAAGCACTGATGAAGGTAAGCATTCAGGAAATTCTAAATATCATACAAAATTAACTCTCTTCTTTCCAGAAATAATTTAGACAGAGGAAACTTTACCATTTTTGGATCATCAGTTAATGCATCCAATACATTCTCAGAGCCATCTTTACCGGCTGCAATGTGAAGTGGTGTCAAACCTGAAGGGCCTACAACATCAGGTCTAAACAAGAATCTTCCTTTGCCTCCATCAACCTGTGACTTGTTTTCAGATATTAATTTATCCGAGATTTGATATCTCAAAAGAAGCTCCACGAGTGCCCTACTATTTCTCCTTACAGCTCTGTGAAGGAGACCCATCTCCGCTAATGCAAGATTCAGGGAAGAGTGCTCCCCTGCACCCACAGTTTCATCAAGCAGTATGCCCAATAGTTTTCTCACTACAGCACACCAATCATGGTCCATCGAGAACTCCATCAGCCAGTTGAACCTTTTTAGATGAAAAGACTCTGGATTAGGATCCATGTTTCCCAGTCTAGACTTCAACTGACTTCTATGGAGAAGCCAACCCATTTCATTGATGAAGTCCAAAGCTTGATTCTTGGTTTCCATTCTTCCACTTCCTCCCAGATCTGCATTAGTTTCGCTCAACTCCAATTCACTTTCAAGTGCACGGATCTCTGAACAAACATCCTCCTCTGCAACTATAAAAGGAAAGAAGGTACTGCTGAAACCATGATCTTCAATCTGGACCATATTCAAGAAAAGAAAAACCACAGTTTACACTAAGGCCATTGTTAAGAGAGTTTTATGTTCTACGAAGATGGACAGAACTGTAGACATATGCTTAAAAATATCAACAGAATCAGATGAGACAGCTAAAGAACCTTTTTTTTTTTTTTTTGAGTAAAAGACAGCTAAAGAACTAAGTCATAATTTATAAGTAATCAGTGCGCGTGGATGTATATGCAAATGTAAATGTACATATGTTGTCCAAGGCACACGCAACAGCAGACATTAATCAGTCTCCAAATCTTTTTTATTTTTTATTTTTATAGTAGAACATGAAGATAGAATCAGTCATCCACCATTTGTCTTCTCTCTCTCTCTCTCTCTCTCTCTCTCTCTCTCTCTACTATTTCTACCACAAATTCATTGCTAACAACCAAAATATTGACAGAATTAGCGAGTGACAGCAAATCCATCTCAAACCTCTCTCTAATTCATAATTAATAAACCAAAAACAAGTATTTAGGAAACAATCAAGACTGAAGTTTACACCACTAACAAAATGACCCCCTATCCAGATGAAGAAAATTGCCAAGTACAGCATAATGACATCACAAAATGGATGAAAATAATTATTTACAGTCAACCATTCCGGAAATTTTAGAAGTAAAACCCACTATTTGGGATGGGAGGTTGGGCAATGGACCAAGATACATGAGAAGAAATAGAAGACAACAGCACCTCAATGAAGCCTCTTCCATTTACTGCAGGAATAGAGCAAGAAAAATTGAGGCATTGGAGCTCATCATTCTCCTTGAGGGTATTGAGACTATCCATTGAATCATTAGTATTTTCCTCAACCAGATAATTCCCTTCAAGTGCACAGAGTAACCTGGAAAAAAAGGGTGGGGGGGGGGGGGGGGGGGCGCATTAAAGGCTCTGTAGAAGCACATTGGTCCACTATAAAATACATGGCTAAACAAAAAGAAATTCATAGTTCAAATGAAGCTTTAACATCACTTCAAGGGCATCAGGATTTAAGAATAATGCAAGCCACATTGACAGGAATGATCACAAATACCTTGTGGTGGGCCGAGTGAGGTTAATGCCTTTGACTAAAAATTGAGCTCTCTCAGTTGTAGATATGGCAACAGGTCTAACACTTAATATTTTGCTATAATTGTTACTTCTAAGAGGTAAAGATGTATCTATGACAACCTGACCTGTAGCACAAATTTAGTAAGAATGTTAATTCCTCCACACCAGAAGTGTTACTACTTCACATACATAGTCACATCACTAATATTAACTTTGACAGACCATCGTAAATAAAGGCTATTTGGTGCTGCACTCTAACATAAACCCATCCAGTTCTCCAGAAAGAGTCATCTGAGACATCTAGAAGCCTATTCAAACTGGAACTCAAGTCATAGCAAAGCTGCAAAAGGCCATCCAGAATTATAAAGTCAGAACTCTTGCCTGAAAGAAAAAATAACACACACACCCACAACAGATGCAGTTCCATTAACATAAAGCTTACTTCCTCCCATGCAGCCTCAGCCTGATGTAGATATATAGTAAGAATGATACAACCAGGCCTAATGTAGCTCTCAATGTCAGTAGGACTGTGAGATAACCAGTCAAGAATCTGGAGGTTCAAAATTAGAACGTTAAAGGAAGGAAATGCAAAACAACTGCATTCATTAAATTTTAAAGTTGAAACTACCTGTGCTCGCAGTACAAGAGGGAAATCATTTGGATCTTTCCCAAAGAGTTTAAATACAATTCGATCTGTGCGGCTCTGTAATGGTGGCGGAAAACAAAGTTAGAAGACAACCTCTTGATGCCATTCATATAATTGAAAAGAAGTACAAACTATTCATTCAAAAGCATAACAAAATGAAAAGGGGAGTGGGTTATTAGCAGTACAATTCACATTGGAAGCCAGTAAACAAAAGTAATGGGATTCTGTATCATAACTAGAAGGCAAAAGAATGAGAGACAACATTTCATAAATAAAACTCATGTCACAAGACTATAGACATGGGTCTCAAACACAACAACAAGGCATACCACTTAAATGATGCAGGACAAAACTAAAATTGATACAACTCTGAAATTAAAGAAATTTTAAAAGATAAAAGTAACCTAGGAATTAATACCTAGAGTTGGCTGGAATCAACACCAGAACATTCCAACGGAAATTTTATTAATCAAGCAAACTGTCAACTTTGTTGTAGGTATACAATCACATGCTTATATAGACTACTAGGAATAAACCTTAATTTTAATTAACTTAAGAAAGTCCAATTAATAATTGGGAATTAAATTAAATAAAAATAACCCAATTAACCCAATTAACTAATAAGACCTAAAATAAAATCCAATGGACTAATATAAAATACAATTGACTACAAAAATGAAATTGTATCCATGCTTCCTGCATCATTTTAATAGTGAATTCCACCATAACAATATCCCTGTATGTCAATTAAGAATCTAAAAAGTACATTTCAACTAGTATAAAAGTGAGAAAGAAGGTGGGGACATTGTAATAGGTCAATTCTTACTATGTTAAACAACGTCTTAGATATTTATGCTCTACTTGCTGATCAACTTAAATGAGGCACATTAGTGTTGGTTCTACACAAATATGCAGGCACATGTTGTGCATACTAATGCCACTCACTATATACGTCCATAAAACATATTCTGAAGCAGAAAATATACCTGAGCTTCTCCACTTGAACTCGAAGGTGACTGAGCAGATGCTGAATCTGAATTTCCACTTGTTTGAGGTGGACTTGACTGATGAGAGTCCAGGGAGCTAGTCCCCATATTCACTGGGATAGGAGACCTCTCCATATCTTCCATGCCATCATCTGAGTCAATATATATGTCATTCAAATCGAAATTGTTAATCTTGATCTGCCCCGCACTACTATCTCTGACTTCTGAGTAAGCTGGAGGGCTGTTCAAAATGCTGGGTTTAGAAGACGTGTTTTGTATGTCTCCAACTCTAGCATCATCCACACTAAGGCCTTGGCATGGAATTTCAGATACAGGTACAGGTTGATGTTGTTTAAAAGGCCTTGAAGGACCTTGAAGACCATTTGAGAGTAAAGCAGAAACAAGCTCAGAATTTCCAAGTGATGCCAAATTTGAAGGTTCCCGCAAAATCCCAGATATGTCCTTTCCCCCATGTTCAGCAGTTTGGTTGGCAAGGCTCCTTAGAAGATGAGATAGCACATCCTGTTCCGTCGTTTGGTCTGATCTATTGGCTACAATTCAAGAAAGGGAAATACACATCTCACTAATCATTTCAAATATTTATGACAAAAATTACTTATAGAATTATAAAACCACCGTAAAATCACTGCTTCTTCTTCTTCTTCTTTAAACAACCGGTTATGAGGAAAGTACATAACAAATCTGACAGAATAGTTTCTAATAATCGTGACTACTTCTGTGACATGAATTACAGTTTCAGAGACCACAAGACTCATCTGTCATGACAGCCATTTCAACCAGAGCACTTAATTCCAATTCACAATCAATCTCGTAAAAAAGGGCTGGGTGCAATGATAACCATCAAGTGTGCTAGACACGCTTATCATCTGATAAATGAGAATAAAATGCATCTAACCAATAACATTTCTTGGTTGAGTTGCTTGACAATTGATTTGAGATAGGAATCCTCGTAATTTCTCTAATTAAAATAACAATGAAAGATATTTTTATATTAAAATGCTTGGTAAGGGGCAAAAATATTCAGTAGGAAAAGTAAGAAATCACAGTGCAGGGAAATCAACAGTTCATTCCTCTTTGAAATCATTTAGGTATGATGACAATTGCTTAAGTAAGAAATCATTTGCAGGTTCCTTAGGTTCCTTCTTGTTTGTTGTTCACAAAGAAGTCTTTTTTCAATAAAATTATTCTTAACTATAAAAAATAATATAAAAATAAAAAATAAAAAACCATTTGCAGGTTAAAATCAATAGGCAGGAAAATTCCCAAATCTGCAAGTTAAATCATTAGGATTGTTTTCTTAATAAGTCATAAATTTTTTTAAACAAGCATATTAAGGGGAGCCCATGTACATAGGATTTATACAGATTTAATCCTCAGTATTTAAAACAGATCGGTACATGTTTAATATCAGATGATGTAAGATGTCATTATCACATACTTCCACATGTCCCAGCCTCCTCATTTCTCTCTTACTTCAACGAAAGGCACAGTTCATCACCAAAATTTGCATGTTCACAAACAATCCTCCCATATTTTTCACCCACTTATTGTGTGCTTAATTAGGTCCATACTATCTTTATATTTCATCTCAGAGGTCACCATATGCTTTTTCTATTGAGACAAGTAGACAATTTAATCAAGATGTCAATTTATTGATTAACGTAGCTTCTTCTTAAATTCATCTCTAATCTACTTTTAATAAATTAATAACTATAAACAAGGTATGCAGGAGTCCAAATCAAATCTGAGCAGCTAACAGTTCATTCTCACATGGGCCAGAGAAGACAGAGTAATCGTGCATCAAGAAAGAAAAGCTCAAAAATCTATCAGCATCCACTATCATTGCAAAAAACATGACCAAGGGAGAAAAGCAAGGTAATATAGAAGGATCAAACAGAAAAAATTCAAATGGAATCAGTTTTTATAATTATAGTGCAAGTGTGTCATACTCACAGTGTAAGTTTGAAAGTATCCTCAATAGACTAATCAATAAATAACCACTAGTCTGATCATCATTCAGCGTATTTCCATTTACAACAGGATCGGGATTTGTTTTCCTCCTCCGTTTATTATGGCCAGCCAAACGTCTGCGACAACTTCTCTTCCCTTCATCAAACTCTTGAAGTAGATGAAACCTGCCAATATATATTAACAACAAACCATGTAAACAGCATGATTGTTGCTAAAACATGAATTTGCATAAAGGATAATATATAAAGGAACAGCAAGCTGTGGGAAAATAATCTCAAGCCAAATTTGGGCATGGGGCTGGAGACCTTGAGAACATTTCAAGACGCAAAAATTCTGCATAACCATATTTCAAACCTTTTATTGAAATTCAGCAACTATGATTTGTTTCTTTGTATTACCAGGGTGATCAATAATAATGCACATTTTCCACATGATTATAAGAAGTGATTATAACTACAAATATTATCTAAAGCAACAAAGAACTGAATGCTTACCTACTACACTGCTGACAGAATCTTTGCCAGGTATTTCCTACAAGTGCCTTACTGGCCTTGGAATGCATCTCACAGACCTTGTGCCGTCTGTGATAGTCTTTCGCATTGTTCAGATCAGCACCACAGTCCTCCACTTGACAAACAGCACGGTTTGAAGTACTTCCCACCAACTTAGTCTTCTTTCCGCTTGTTCCTTCCCAATTTCCTACTTCCCTCTCCGTCACCTGATAACCCTGTCCACCAAGCTTCAAAGCAAGGCTACCTGCTTCTTCATCATTCAAATTGTCATCCTCCACCACTATAACCCTCCTCCTTTTCTCCAATTCCCTCTTCCCTTTATCAACTCCCAGACTTACTTCATCAGAACATGATGATGAACTATTCGATGAGCCCCCATTCACTGGAATCTCAGACCCGATTGGGAAAAATTGTTGGCCAACACTTTCTGATGGCAACGGATTCAACCTGCTGGCAATAAAAAGATCACCATCCCATTTCCAGTCATTCGAATCCCAATCTGAAGTCCTCTTCCCCATGGCCCGCAAATCCGCAGCACTCATAGCATAGAAACGATGAGCTTCACCTCCAAATCTAGCCTCCATGATTAAAACCCAAAATTTCCGAAAGATCCAAATCCACTAATTAACCCCCTCCCCACAAGGAAAACAGCACAAACCCAGAAAATTAAATCCTTTTCCACTAACAAATCAGAAGTCAAACCCCAAAACTCAATTAATCAATCAGCATCACTTCTTCCCCAAAAGTCCAGAAACAGTACACTGACACAACCATGGTTCCAATTAAGGGCAACCCACATACCAAATAATCTTAAACTAACCACCAAAGCCTCCAAAATCAACTAGAAAAGCCCCAAAACCATGACCCAAATGTCAAAAACTCAAATTTCCACATCTAAACAAAGTAAAACAGTCTAAATCAATACTACAAGATCATGTACAAGTTCAGGACATAACAGAACAAAAAAATATATATTGAAAATTTTTAAGAAAGAAAGCAGAGTACTTGCGCAGTAGTGGTTCCTGAAGAATCAGAGATCAACAGTTGTGTCGGAAAAGTGCACGATTCCTTAGGCAAGTTCTCTGCTTCAGCTGATGATGATGATGGATACGATGGTGACGATGATGACTATGGTGATGATGATGTTGTTGTTGTTGTTGTTGTGTTTGTGTGGTGTAGTGTGAGATGTAAATATGTAATGGGTGTAGATAGTGTACGGTGCACATGAAAAAAGAAAAAAAAACCAACAAATTTTTAAAAAAGCAAAAAAATAAAAAATAAATCTTTACCATAGTACATGGATCATGGATGAGAGAGAGAGAAAACAGTACACCCAACTGGGAAAATGGTGGGTCCCACAGTGCACACCGCGTGTCTCTCGCCCTCACGATAATAGAGATGCCCACCTTGCCTTTTCTTCCTCGCGTGGTTGTGGTTGTGTATGTGTATTTCTATATGTCTGTATCGCATCATGGTGCTACGCTCTTTTGTTTCTGTCGTAGTTTCATGGAATTTGGATAAAACTTGTATCTTCATTTATTTCTTCTATGTTTTAGTGCAGAAAAATTACTGACTGCAAGAGTACTATAAATGTGTATTCTTTTCTCTCACATTAATTATAGATCTCACCATATATTTAAGGAGTCATACTAACGAGTGCTTTTAAGGAACTTATTAATAATCTATTTTAAGAAAGTTTTGATACTACTTTTATGATAAATGAAAAAAGCTGTCAAAATATTAATTTTTTTTTTCATTTCCCATAAAAACTTTCTTTAAATGAATTATTAACTAGTGCCCTAAGAGCACTCGTTAGCATTTCCCTATATTTAATTAGTAGAACTCACAGTTATGTGAGATAAGTGAGTACACATTTATGATATTTTAGGAGTACTCAATAATTACCCGTGTATGAATTTTTTTTAATTTCCAATAAAAATGGTATTAAAACTTTCTTAAAATAGGTATCCAGCTTTCTTTGAGTATTTAACAATTCCATCGGGCATGTACAATTTCTCGTAAAATTGATATCAAAACTTTCTTAAAATGAGTATTTAGACCCCTTTAAGTGTCTAACTGTTTCCTCGGATGTATGCAGCCCACATACACCAAGTTATAACAGGAAGGAATTCTATAAGAGTGGTCCAAGATCTTGGTAAAAAGTTTTAAAACCAATATCTTATTGATATCATGAGACTTTAAAGACTTTTAACAAATATTCTAAGAATATGTTAAGTGAATTTTTTCTTTTTTCTTTTTTGAAATAGTTGACGAGAAAGGGAGGTGTTGTTCAAAACCACGTATATAAGACACCATAAAAAAATATAATTATCATTAGATTATCTCTTAAAACCATAATGAATAGAATTATTTAAGTGTTTGGCATAAAATAATTTAGATAAATGTACAATTATTAAAAAAATAAATAGTACCGAAGAAGACAACGAAATCTTTCTCTTTTTACTATGAATAAAAATAAAGACAATGAATGAGGTGGTTCATTGTACTTCCAAACTTCATTTGCCCCCCATTTTTATAAAGTGCCCCACCTTAACTCACCTTAACTAAAAATCCCTTCTTCCTCGAGATAATCCACTTGTTAAAAGAAAAATATCCTAAATGTTGTGGGTCCTGTATAAAAAACAAGTATCGTAATTGTTGTGGATCGGTGGGTCCAATATTTAAAATATAAAAAAAAAAAAAAAAAAACCCAAAGGTGATATATATCTGATTTGTCGACCTTTATTCTTTATTTTAAAATTATTACATAACAAAGCGGCACCTCTTTAAGTTTTATTTGAGTTTAAGGTTTTTTTCTTTACCCTCCCTGATTTATATATCAATTTACTCATAACTATTTAAATGATGTGTTTAAATTTCTTATAATTTGATGGATCCTTTAAATCAATATACTAATAATATTATATAATAAAAGTCAAAAAAAATAATTATATTTTTATACATTTTAAAATTTAATGATATATACTTATAATTATTTTAGATTACCAAGAAACATAAAAATAATTAGATCAAATTGAACTCCACATAAAGTTTAAATCAACTTATCGATGTAATTTTTAAAAAAAAATTATCATGGATCCTTGTTTACAAATCAACTTTTTTTTTAAATTTCTAACTAAATTAAAATGTATATCTACATTGTATCTTGGCTTAAAAATTGAATTTTTTTATTTAAATAATTAAATAGTTACAATAAGAAAAGAAAGATGATTTACAATAATTTGATAGTGGTAAAATTTTAAAGTATAGTCTCACATTTGTTATCCATTATATTTATTGTTTTCTTTTATTTTTGAGAAAAAAAACCATTATATAATTGTTGATATTTCTAATTTAACTTTTGTTTTACTTAAAGTTTAAATAAAAGAGGAAACTTTCAAAGATTATACTACTTTTATATGAATAATAATAGTAATAATTGACAAAGTCTCCTCGCTACATGTAAATCGATCAGCGTGAGATTATTGTATTTAATTAAAAAATAGATGACCTATTCATCAAAAAAAATAAAATAAAATTGGTGACCTAACTTACAAAACCTCTTCATTGGTAGTCTTAGTTTAATCACGTTGGGTTTTGGGTATTGGAGTCTTTTATATTAATTTTCTTGTTTTTTTGCCAAATCATAGTTCACATGTTCATATGTACCAGTTAAAAGGAACCAATTACCAATAGGGTTGGGCTCATCAAAAAAACAAAAACAAAAAAATAGGGTTGGGAAAGCTAGTACCATAGGAAAGCTACGTGTTGTACAAAATAATGTTGTGCTTGTGCAACACCTCCTAACATTTAAATGTACCTAATCAAGTCCTATTCTTATTGGTGCTTGAATGATGAGAAAAGTTAATTGATGTCTTAAAGACATTAGTTTAGTAAATATTTTTATAAATTTTTTATGAAAAAAAATATAATAACTAACTCTTCTTATGGTTTTTATATTTTTCATAAAAATAATATTAAAATATTCTTAAAATATTTTATTAAAAAATGTTCTAAGGACAACAGTTAACCAAATACTTAAATGATATATTACGACACGCTTAATAAGAAAACAAACAAGTCTAACTGGAACCCAAGTGAACTTAATTTATACATATATTAGGAAAAAAAAAATTTTGATTTTTTCTTCAATTCTTAAGAAAAACTGCATCCATTTTTATAGGGTTTTAGATTGAATTCTGCCATACATACATGACTTAAAAAGATTCGGAAATTGTTCATAGATATTGAGACACAATATTTGTATGCAATCAATATTCATTATTTGTTAAATTATATCTATTTTATTTTAGTTTAAAACCTTATAATTCAGTAAAATTGTTTGATTTGACTTATTCCAAACACATATAGGTTCAAATCGTTGTCTCCCATTTGTTATAAGCAATTAAAAAACATCTATATTTTAAGCATGGCCTGTTATTATTAAACCAGCTTATAATTCCATGTATATACATGAACACACTTAAAAATATATAATAAAATGCATAGTATAATTTCTATATATGTATATATATATATATATATATAATTTAAATACTATTGATAGACATTCTTATATTTTGTTAACTCTTTAAACAGTCTTGTAAGAATATTATTAGATCTAAAATGTAAACTGTTCATTTTTATTTTTTATTACTTCTTAATTTTTGTTATTGTGAAGCACTTTTTTTTTGTTACGATTCATTTATTTTAAAATCTTTGGTTTTTATACTCAATAACTCACTTGGATGAATATTTATGATGTGGTCTCACATTTGATTCTAAAATTATGAAATAAAACTCACTCTAAAAATAAATAATTTATGACACATGGTGCAAAATTGGGCTATAATTTGAAATTTTAATTGGACTTTCTATGAGCTTTATCTATTAATTATATAGTAGTTTATAATCCGTGCATATGCACAATACAATTAAAAACAACACAACTACACGTATATGGATTCAAATTATACATTGTTTAAGTCATGCATATATACATGAGTTTTACTCTTTCTTTCTTCTTTATTTTATTTTATTTTATTTTTTGGATATACATGAGTTTACTCTTTTTTATTGGGTATTTTTTTTTTATGATTTATTTATATTAGACTCTTTGCCTTTTGCATAACATTATCTCATTAATAAATTAATACATATATAGCAAATTTTTAGTGGTTGTCAGGTGTCAATCTTATTACCAATAAAATGAATTGATGAAATGATGGGTTATTTATTTTCCATGGTGAAAAACCAATTACCCTTGGAAGTACATGTAATGCAACCAAGGAAAACTATTAGGGTGTGTTTGGATATTGCTTATTTTGTTGAAACTGAAAAATTATTGCTAAAGGTACTGTAGATAGAGATAAAAGTTAGTTGAAATAGTACAGCAAGACCCATAAATAGTGTCAAAAAGTACAATAAGACCCATGAATAATAGCAAAAATAAGTTGAATAGTGAAATAATTTTCATTTTTCATTCTAATCCAAACGCACACTTATTTTAAAGAAGCCTTGGGCGTAAACCTTCAGTTTTTCTTTTTAAATATTGGACTCCCTTTTTTATTATATTAAGTGAGCATTTAGATCACTGGGCGTTTTGTGTTTCCTGTGTTTTTTTTTTTTTCTAACCAGCGCTTATTGCACTATTTATGGGATATGAACAGTGCAAATAGGCAAATGAACAGTAGCCAAAAAAAAAATTTTAATTGTTTTCAGTTTTTAGCAAAATAAACAGTATCCAAACACACCTTAAGAGTCAAATTGGATGAACTTATTTTCTAGTTTATTCTTGCTTGGTTTGATTAGGGGACACTTTTTTAAGAACTCATGTTTTGTAGGTTCAATTATAAAGCTGGGTTTTTCAAACAAAATAAATATTAAAATATAAATTAATCCAATCATAAGTAGATAATAAGGTTCATGAAATATGAAACGTTGAATTATTAACCATTTTAACGGTTTATTATTACAAGCACATCAATAATGGAGAGTGATATTGATTGGTTGCCCCAGCATTCCAATAATGTTTTGGACGCAAGCATATCTAAGAAAGAAGAAAATCTGTCGTACTAAAACAATTTGGGTTTTTCTTCTTCTTTAAAAAAAAAATATATATATATATATATATATATTTGGGTTTTGATAATCTTACTTATTAAAGCCCAGAGTGCCAGAGAGTTGTTGGTCTAGTCAGTGGCTCAGTCAGAAACTGTCATGGTCAACTCAAATAGTCTGCAGTGGTGCAGGGTCTCTAAGGCGGACCTGGGTCGTAGGCAAAATGTTACCCCGGTTCCCTAGCTCCAACTCATTCTATCTTAAGGGCATTCATAGTTGAAAATGTCATCTTATTCTATTTTATCATTTCAAAAAATTACTTTATCAATTATATCATATCATTTTATAATATTCTCAACATCCCAACTTTTATTTTACAATACAACACATTAAAATAATATAAATTATACAATAAAATATATTTCATTCTCTCTCTAATTTATGTCTCCCTTTCTCTCTCTCAACCAGTCATCACCTCACCATAGAGAAAACCCAACACCCCCAGCACAGAAACTCATCCCAAACCCCAGACAAACCCAGCATAGAAATTCATCCCAAACAATACATCCACCTCCCAAACCCAAATCAACCCAACCATCAACAACACAACCAACCACCGATCCACCCAAAACTTTCCAATCACCACCCACCAATCCACCATCAACAACAAAAGCACCACCCACTGATCCATCATCAACAATACAACCACCACCCAAACCCAAAACTTTCCAATCACCACTCACCGATCCACAAACCATGGCACCACCCTAATCCACTATCAACAACACAACCACCACCCACCGATACACCACCTCAGCAATGCCCTAATCTGCCACATTTGCCACCATATCAAACCCATGAGCTCCACCAAACTATGAGACCCACAAAGGCTTGATTCAAGGGAAAATGGAGAGAAAAAAAAAAGGGAAGAGATTTGCCAAAGCCACCAGACCCACGCCACCGCAACCACCTGCTCTGATATACACCAATGCACGGGCACCGATCCACACAGAGAGGGATGAGAGAGGGGGAGGGATTGAATGAGAGAATCAGAACTGAAAAAAGAAGAAAAAAAAAAAAAAAAAGGAGTTGAAGTATTAGCTAAAGCAAACAATGAAAAAAAAAATATTAATATTTTGTTTTACAATTGAGTTACAGTGCGATTCTACATTCAGAATTGTAGCACGATTGCAAATTTTTTTGCAATAGTCAGCTTTTACAAGTCCGGATAGTGTGGGAGTTTTGGACTTTTATGCTAAATTGAATCAACATATGACATATGTCATTCCCAATATGAATGCTCTAAATAGGCTGGGCTCGGTCACCACTACGAACCTTCAAGGACCTGCTATACAATCAAGTTAACTCCCCACCCTTTTTTTAGGCATATTATTAAGAAAAACTAGCAATGTCAGCTTGGATATGAAACATATATAGGAGAATTTTCTTCTTATATATATTTGTAATATGGTCGAGTGGTCAAAGTTGATGGTTAAAGTTGAGTTTTTTTATTATAATTTGTTAGCTTTTTTTGGAAAGTCGCAGTACATGAGTCAATTAACGAAATATTTATTTATTTTTGCTTCCAAGTACAGTAGGACCTAGGACCCATTAAATTCGTTATTAACAGTGCTCAAATGCACTTATTAACAAAAAAATTATTAAATATTTCATGTATTTCGTTAAACACTCTCCCTCCCACTATGGCACAAAAAACTCTCACTCTCTCAATATCTTAGATAAATAAACATACAAGCATGCAAAGATTTAATATTTAGGTCAATCTATGAAGTGAAAACTCTCTCTCATACAAAGTTTAATATACATAACTATTAACTTTATTGTTTTCAGAGGGATTCAAGCATTGGCGAGTAATATTGACACCTTTTGTTGTCTGTAATGACTGAAGTTTGAACCTCGTTTCTTCTCCTCTTCTCCTGTTTGCCTAGCCAAAGAAAAAAGGGAAAAGAAAGGAGATCATTTTGAGGGATTTAGAGAAATTATTGTTGACAATAATTGGATGATAAGGGTGAAATTATTGCGTTATCATTACTATACTACAATGACAGTTTTCAAACAAAATGGACAATTGATGGAGATATAAATTTTGTTTTTTTCCAAGAAGATAATATTATGGCAATGGGCAGCTGGGCATCAAGAGGGTGCCCAATATGGTCTCAATAACACCAAACAACTCACCTAGGTTCTACTCCTTAATTAAGACCCACTGTGCCGCGAGTTGCTTGACCGTCATTGCCTCTGCAATGCTCAACTTCACCTCCCTTATTTGAGCTTGAAATAAAGAAATGTGGATATAAATAATTAAATATTACATGCACAACTAAATATGTGTGAATGCCAACTGTCAGTACTTCCGACTATAGCAATAATATCTCTCTATAAGTTTATAAATAAAATAAAGATTATATATCTATACATAGTTTTAATCACATGACTTTTTTTATAAATTGCTACATAGTGAGTTTGAGAAATAACTCCAAATTTGTTTGTTTCTCAAAAAAAAAAAAAAAAAAAAACTCCAAATTTGTTTAGAGTTAAACTTTGTCCTAAATGAAAATTAGAATGATAGGACTTTCTGGGTTTTGGAAAACACAATGTACCCTTTATTACCATATTCTTCTCCTTTCTTCTTTATGTTTTTTGTTTTTTGTTTTTTTGTTTTTGTTTTTGTTTTATTTAATATTCCACTGGCTG
The DNA here is from genome assembly GCF_001633185.2 of Quercus lobata. NCBI lineage: Eukaryota > Viridiplantae > Streptophyta > Magnoliopsida > Fagales > Fagaceae > Quercus > Quercus lobata. The sequence goes on from NC_044915.1 coordinate 34,460,149, forward strand.
AGCTCAAGTGCTCTTGATCATGTGAACTGTATAAAAAATAAAGTTTGTAACAGATTTTATTCTTTCTTTATTCTTTTTTTATTTTCATTTTTGTCATTTTTCTTCACCCTGAACTTGGTTTTTCTAATCGTTGCGTAAGGGTAGGTAATGGGCACATGAGCCCAAGAATCCAACCACAAGAATAGGCAGCGTATCTTCTTCAAGTTTCTCCAACCTGTTATATTCTATAACAATTCACAATTGATGTAGCTAGGAGACCAAACAGAGAAGAAAACCTCTGCCCTCAGATGACGTGACACGACAAATCACCTGGACTAGCCATGCAAATATTTTATACTCTTTTTTTTGTGGGGGGGTGGGGGGGTGGGCATAGACTCACTCCAAAAGCCTAAGAAAATAAATATAAGAGATTGCAACAAAAGGGAATGGAATTATAATTAATTTTATTGTAGTTTGATTCACAAATGGCAAATTATTTAATAATATATTTGTTTTTGCATGCAGCTCAAGCAGTTCTAGGTGGCAGATTGATTATGACAAAAATAATAACATGCTTAGATTTTGATTAGATCCCCTCCTACCTGACAAGAGATTCTTCGAAAACCATTATGACTATGTCATATGTTAACGAAGTTTATAAAATATTATTTAGATTGGGCGATATATCATTCTTATTGTGAACATATCGTATAATACATGTATAATTATTAATTATATATAATTACAAAATAATACTACTTTCTTAATCTAGACTTTTTCAAAGCTTATAAGGAAACTACATGTTTTCATAACTTATAAGGAAGCGTTACTATAAGAGGACAAAGCCACTGTAATAGGTGGTTGAACTGTTTTTACACCTAATTTCAAAGAGAGAAATGCCAAATTTTACACGAACTTTGTAAGAAAAGGTAAGGCAGATGCAGATGTCAATTTTCTAAGATGATGGCGTGTCAACTGTCAAGTGTCAAGCCATTCCCTTTGAATTTTGAAATGATGTGTGGAAATTAAGTTTGTATCAAAAAAAGTTAAATTGTCCGGACTCTGAACTATCCTAAATTTACGTGCCTTGATTTGGAGGTTCTCATTTCTCAATTATTGGTGAAGATATTCTCTGATCCAAATGTTTAATAGAAGCCCAAAAGCAAAAGAATTTTATCAGGTGAGTTTGATTTGTAGTTTTTTAAATTTGTAGTTTTTTAAAAAGTTTAGAGTTTTAAAATATGCGGTATGAAATTAGTTTTTTATTTTATTTTTAAATTGAGTATTTGGTAAAAGTTATTAAAAATGTTTTTTAAAAAAACGGAATATTTAGCTAGTACTTATAAAAGTGATGGTTTCAATTATAAATTAACAAAAATAACTATATATAAGATAGTTTATTTCATACTTAAATTAACTACTTAATATTTTCTCAAAAGAAAAAAAAAATCAACTACTTAATAATACTTACTAAAAAAACACTACTTAATAATAATAATAATAATTTATTGTTAACTAAAATTTGTTGTAAAAACATTTTAAAGATAGCATTACTCTAATATAATTTTTTGCTTTTCATAAGCTTATTTAAAAAAAAAATTGTTCATGCCCTTGCCCCACACCACATGTATAACCAACACAACCATGGTTTTTAAAAACGGGTACGGTGAAAGAACCAAAAAATGGATTGATTACTGGTTTTTTGGTCAGATTGAAGTTCGACCAATAGTCGAACCGGTGACATTATAAATAATTTAATTAATAATTTCAAAATAATAAAAATTAAAAAAATATATTTTAAGTTTTTTAACTAAGAATATTCAAGTTAAACATATATATATAAATTTTAAAAAATAATGCGAGTTTAGTTTTCGTATATTAAATTTAGGAAATAAAAGTAACAAAACCCAATGGTAATATTTTCAAAATTTCCAATGATTTGTTTTTAACAAATCTAGTGGAGCACTCTATAATGACTCCCAGAATCATCAAATTTTAATGAGAAGTGTCACGTTCCTAATATTTTTACAATACTTTCACAAAAAATTATATGTGGTAAGTTGTTACTGATGTTAATTTGAACACACCAATTAAATTATTATTTTTTCACTAGTATTAGCTAGTAACAATCCACCACTTAAGATTTATTGTGAAAATATTATAGTAGCATTTCTTAGTTTTTATTTCTTATTCTTTATTTTATTTTTCTCTTTATCTCTTTGTTGAGGGTCATTTGTGAGAATCCAGGTGGAAAGAAAGAAAGCCCAATAACAAGGGCAACAAAGAATTGACAAAGTAGACAGCAAAACCATTAGGCCCAAGCGGCAGGAATAATGGATCACAAGCCCAAGAAATAAACAAATGGGTTTTAAAGAGGCAAGTGGGCTCAAAGAAACCCGGAAATAGAGAAATAGCATCCTATGGGTAGTGTATGAGGTAGAAAAGCGAGAAAGGGCCGTCGTAGACCCAAAGTAAGGCAAACTAAGAAAGTAAGGGGTTTATGGCAGGCCTATAAACAAATGGATCTTAAAGAGGCAAGTGGGCTCAAAGAAGCCCGGAAAGAGAGAAATAGCATCCTATGAGCAGTGTATGAGGTAGAAAAGCGAGAAAGGGCCGTCGTAGGCTCAAAGTAAGACAAACTAAGAAAGTAAGGGGTTTATGGCAGGCCTATAAACCCCAAGGATGAGAATAAAGTTATTGGGCTAGGGAAGCCTAATGAGGTTAGTAAAAAGCGCATGGGAATGCAAAATTAGCAAAAGGGTTGAGGAAGCCCAAAAAAAGCAAACGGGCAAATGATGCCCAAGGGAAAGCCAAAAGAGACATAGAAGCCCATAAGTAAAAGCAAACCAGTGGCCATGCCAAGCCACTGAGATAAGGAATAAATGGCTGGCCTAAAAGAGGGCCAGCAGGATTAAGTTATTACAGCAGGAATAACAGAACGACATTGCAAGAAATAAGGGAAACTAAGGAATGGACCAAAGAAATGTAAGACCCATCATCAAATAAAGCCCAGCTCCTAAGAGGAGCGGGAAAACAAAAAGCAGCTCACACAAGAGGTCAAAAAACACGGACGGCAAGCCTCCAGACCACGGCAGACGAATGGGCAACAAGCAAGTTTTAGACACATATGGAATGAAGGCACGCGCAAGGCCCAAGCACCACCAGCCTGTACCCAGCTAATACAGAGCATGGTGAGGTCGGGGGGGGGGGGGGTTAGAGAATCAGATGGCATGGTTTAGTGGTGGGGAGAGGGGAAAAATCTATTTTGAAAGTTCCGGCTTAGGCTCTTTCGGGGAGGTGTCTTGCTAGGATGGCTTACTACCCAAAAGAAGCAAGCTGAGTTGGAACCATTAGGTGCATGCCATGAGGGATAGGGAGAGATAAATAACTCAGACCGTAGCAAGAAAGGGTGTCACGGCAGACTAGCAAACAAAATACTCTTCCTTGTCTGGCGATGGGAGGGCGACACACAGACGGAACAGTGATGGTCGGCCAGTACACCCAGACCAGACAAAGGGAGTTAAGGACTAAAATAGTAAAATCTGGTCACAGCAGGCATTATAAAATGGGGGTCTTACCGTGAACAGGGAAGGGGAGGAACAACGGGAACTTTGACTAAGGAATAGAAAACTTAAAAAGAAATAGCAAAAGAAAACGAGTGAGAAGAAAGAAAGGAATAGTGAGAATTAGAACGATGGGCATGCACTGGTAGATTGGTCTCTTCTCTCTCTCATGAAATCCAACTCTCTATGAAAACCTCGAGAGTATCTACGCAGAAAAATCACTCAGATTCGTTTTCCTCAGGGCGGTTAATCTCCATAGCAGGACTCTTTCCTAAGAGATTGACCGCATTGAGAAGGAACATTATTCCCTTTGTGGCTCTGCTCCTGCGGATTGGATTTTTGATCGATTTTCCCTAATATTCTGACTAACCCATGCATATTTACATTTGATGTCCTTTGTTATGCTTTTTCTCTTCCGTAAAAAAAAAAAAACAATTAGTAATGCTGTTGTAATTGATTTTAAGGGCTATTTGGTCAATTCCCTATTAAGTGGCTAGATATTTTCTGTTTATTTTATTATTATTATGTCTGCTTGCCACGATTTTTCTGAAACAGTTTCGCCTGCCATGAACACGTCCCTGGTAGACTTAACCTAGTTTGTGCACAAGCCGGACCAACTTCAACTGAAACTGGGCCGGTCCCAACTCTCTTATCCAGAAAACTTGGGTTTAGTGCAGCAGGAGGCAGCCCAATATTACTAGCACAGCCCACCCCCTTACACTCTTTTTCTTTCATCCACACGTTTATTTATATTTTTTTTCCTCTTTTTTTCTCCTCCACACACGTATTCTTTACCTTCTCTCAATCTTTACTTTTGATTTTTCTTTTTGCTTTTCTTCTCTACTAGACTACCATTTCTTCTCTATCTTCCAGAACATACCAAAAGCCGGTGTTTGGTACTATTGTTTAACCAAACAGTTTTCAGTATTTAAACAACATTATATATATATATCTCTACACATTTTTTCATCGATATGTATTTTCACAAAACAACAATAACATTACTAGAAATCTCTTACCAAACGAACCCTGCTCTCACTCTTTCTTTCTTTCTCTCTCTCACACACAATCACACACATACACACACACAAAAAGATCGCCAACTAATGATAGAGGCAAGAGAGACAACCTTTTAAATCGGGGTTCACGCATGCCTGTAGTCGGTCATTGACTGAAGATTGGATCAGAGTAGAGCAAATGAAAGGGAGATACTACATAAGGGAAATTTCGCTATATTCTGATTTTTTTTTTTTTTTGTCCTTAGCTGATTTATGAATTTGTTATAGACTTTTTTGGGTTTGGATTTGGAAATTTGTTATTGAATTGAACCTAGGCTAGATGCTATTTTTTTGTGGTCTTTGTAGCAATTAATTTATCAAAGGGTTGTGGGGTTGCAAATGGTGATCTGCCTTGATTTATCAAAGGATAAAATTGAGTTTTTAAGAAAACATAGTGGGCAATTTGGAAAATTGCCGGTGGCTTTCCAACGGTAATGTTAAAACGCAGCTGTGGTGTTTGCCAAAGCTCCTCAAACCTGTCCGCATGTTTTGACTCAATTCTTTGCATTTCAAAACGCAGCTTTTTTGAGAAAGCATGTTTTAAAACATTACCAAACGCCTAACTTTTACTTTTTGCTCTCAAAAAGCGCGTTTTGGCTCAAGAAAGTGAAAACAAACGCACACTAAAGCAAGATTACCCTTTTAGGTTTCAACTTATCCATGTTTACCTTTTAACTTTCAACATCAGAATCAAAGGAACAAAATTTATCCAAGCTAGTTTTGGTGTGACACCACACCATGCCCAAATCCAAATTAAGGTAAATTGTGATTTGAGGTCATGATTTCATGGTAAAAAGTGTGTGTATGATTGTGTGCAGTAATTGGCGTGAAATACACATTGCTCTTCAAATTATGGCCAAAAGAGTTCACCAAAAACAACCCAGAATTTTCAGGTTGTGGCAGGGTGTAGGACTAAGCTTATGCAAGACTAAAAGAATGTAGGACCTGGTAAATTGGGAGTCTCTTGATTAGGTCAGGTCTTTCTAGTTTCTAGGAACATTCCCCAATACTCAACTCAATAGCATGCAGCCAAGGAGCTGATTATTGGATAATCAGTTTGACCAACCGCCTTTGGGCACACGCATGAAGCTTCCTCTCCTATGGGTAGTGATTATTCAGAGAAATCCGGCATTAGCGGCAACATTTTCAACGTCAATTGGCTCCAATAACTGTTAAGAATAAGATTTGTATATAGCCAAGTTGCAGTAATAAAACCTTGGAGCATGTAAGCAATTGTTACTTGTGATGACATTAACAATAGACAAAACATTCAAAATGCACATTAGAATGACAAAAATAAAAGGTGGGAAAACAAAAATAATTTAAGCTAAAGCCTACCAAAAAAAAAAGTTGGCTAAAATGTAAAATGTATATTCTAAATTTGACTAAAATCTAACTTACTTTTCTTCAATTGAGTCTTCTAAATTTCAAATTTATTTAATTCGAATTTTTTGTCCAATTTTGTTAAAAAAATTGCTTTTAAGTATGTAATTAACTAATGAAAATAAAAATTGAAAAATATTCGTATATAAACATTTTATAAAACATTTTTATTAGTTTTATAGAATTTTTATATAAAAATAATATTTTTTTAAGGACAATATTTTAACAAAATTGGACAGAAGACCTAAGTTGAATAAATTTGAAACTTAAAGTACTCAATTGAACAAAAATAAAATTAGAGGACTGAAATGAATTTTAGTCAAATTTAAACAATGCACTCTACATTTTAGCATAAAAAGTTTGAGACACTTTGATGAATAGTAAAATATTACTTTTTATGGTAGGTTCCAGTTAGTTCAATTAGTAAAGTTTCTGATGATTGAATAAAAGATCTCAAATTCAATCATCTGTCTACACCAAATACTAATTGATATTTTTATTTGATGATGACGTTTAATGATATAGAGTTATCATAAAATTCTCTTCAACATTACTTTTCATGGAAAGGCAAGGTTATGGCAGTAATCTTCGTCCTCCTTATCCACAATATTCTTCTCATTCAAAGCCATCCCATCACAATGGTATTCATTTAGAGGAGACCTGATTATTTTTTTGGCTAACCAGAGGAGACCTGACTAGCTACAATCATGTTACGACAAATATATAATTTAATCAGGACATAACATGACATTTGGCTTTTATTTATATGTCCCACACATTACGGTGATAAATGTTACATAATTGATGACCGACTCGTGTATCCAAATTAAAAAGTTTATCAAAAATAAAAATCCAAACTAAAAAGTGAATAATAATTAGTCTCTTCACAAAGTGCGTGTATTTTAAATCATAATTGAAACTAGTTATAGTTTGAGTGTGTCCTAAATTTAATGGAATTTTTTTTCCTTTCAAATTTTTTATTTCGAGATATGAATTTTTTTAGAGTTTTTTTTTATAGATAATGTGTAAAATTGTTAGTAGGGATAAAGTTTGATGAATAATTTTAAAATTTTCAATTTATCTCTATAGCTTTAATTTTATATCATTGTAAAATAAGATATCAAATATATATATTTTTTAGTTATATACTTTAGATAGATAGATAGATAATATTTCTTTCTCAAAAAAATAAAGATAGATATATAATATTTCAAATTATCAAATTCTCCTATATGAATTCTCTTATTAGCCCATTTCAGTAGTTCATAAAGAGTAATTATAGAATACTTTTATTAGAGTACTATAAATGCATGTTTTTATATATATAATAGTATGTCTAACTAATTAAATTTATGGTGAAATTCATAATTCATGTGAAAGGGATAATACACATTTATAATACTTCAGAATATTCAATAATTTTTCGTTCTAAGATATTCCATGATCACAATCTATTCCATACAATTTTTGGAAAAAGTTAGTGGGTATTCTAAAAACATTAGTTTATGATATATTTTTAAAAATATTTTATGAAAAAAATAATAATTAATTTTTAACAATTTTCTATAAAAAAACAACCTTAAAACTTTCCTAAAATTATTTATTAACTATTGCTGCAAAATGACACTACTATTTTTGATACGGCAAAATCTGTAAAAGTTATTAACGATTGTCTAATCACATGTGAACAGTGGTAATCCATTAGCAAAAGTCAAGCAATTAGTCCTTTTTTCAGTCATTACAAAAAAAAAAAAGACTAATTATTACTAGTAGTATTATTTAAACATAATTAGGGTGTTTCTCAGTCATTGTAAAAAGACTAATTCAGCAAAAAGAAACACTCAAATTTCAAACCAATCAGCTACCGACACGTAACAAAAATTGTTCAACTTTTGTAGTGTAGTCAAGTCTGGCTAGCTCAACCTTAGCCCACTTTACCTCACTACCAAATTAAAAAAATTAATTAAATAAAAATAGTATATATAAATTGCTGTGAAGAAAATCCTGTAATAATTTGTGTATATATAAAAAAAAATTGAATTCAATTTTCGAGACTGCAAGGTCTGAAAGCGCTTTTAACCTGCGCACTCTGTCTCTGCTTATCGTGCGCACACCTTTTTCGGATTCGGAACTCAGATCTTGAAGCTCGCTGCGAATCGCAACACTGATTCAAGCAACAGTGAGCTCTTCGTGTTTCTATACTATCGTTTCTCCGATTTCCAGGTACGGATCGGTCTCTGTAGCTCTTCGAATTTTTCAATTACTGTTGGCTTTCGTAAAACTCGTACCAGTTCTCGCTTTATGAATCAAATTTGGCTTTGAATTCGTAGATGATGAAGTTTCTGAGTAAGAAATGAAGTGTTTAGTTCTATTATCTGAACCTGTGATTGATCTATGTTCTTTTTAGTATAACTATTTTCGCTGTATATATATATATATTTTTTTTTTTTTTTTACTTTTTTTTTTTTTGGTTGTGATTGGTTTTGATCCGCTGAATCTGTGTTCATGTTAGAATATATGGTGCAAAGTGAGGTTGTTTGAACTTGAATAATGATATGCAAAAAAATTGAGACTGAATTTGTGGAATTTTGAGGTATCTTACTGTGATGAACTAATAGGAATGAGAATTTGAATCAAATCTCATTTGTGCAAAGTTTGTGTTACTCAGAATTGCCGTGCCGAGAATTGAATGCGTGCAATATTTGGGCTTTGGTTGCAGGGAAGTTTGTTTTAGGGTTCGTTTATGAGTTTGCGTAAAGCAAACATTGCTCTGATACCTACTTGTACTACTTGATATCTCTAGCGGTTTATGTGTCAATTTGGCTACTAAGGTGGTATTGCAAATTGCAATTATATCTAGGGTTGGAAATGTTGTGTTGAAATTTTGAGTAGTTATTTGCGTGCACTTAGATAAGAGTTAATGGGATTGTTTGTTATATGATAGACAATAAGGTATTTATGAAATTAGTTTTGTCATTATTGGGTTTGGAGTAGCATGATTTGAGTAGGAATGCCAAGGTTGTAGCCAGTTAGATTGTAACATGGGTGTAACTAGAAGGCTTAATTCAATAGCTAGAATTTAGAGACTTAGGTTGGCTACTGATATTTCTGGACTTTTCATTTAGCTTCACATAGGTTCATATTGTTCATGTATTGTCATTGCCATAGGCCACATTATTCTTGGTCTTCTTCTTGTGCGTGATAATCTGTCTCATACAGAAAGCCATATGTAGTAGGGATATGGAGAATCTATGACTTGAACTGAGGACTGACCTCAAAAATGAAGGAAGCAAAATGAGGAAAATTTAGATTGCTTTTTCCCCATTATTTTACTTCAAGCCAATCCTTTTAGTGGAAGAAGGAAAATGTATCATGATTCTGATTATGGAATATAGTTGCATGTTGCTTGTGTGTCTATGGTAATACATTCGCATTTATTGAACCATGACAACAACTCTTTGCATTTTCTTTTAATAGATTGATGGTATATTGATCCTTTAAACTGCACTATTAAACATTTATTTTTGAAATGGTTCTTTTGAACGATGATCAACTTCTCATAAAGCACTTCAGCTAGTCTGTTCTATATTTTCAACTCCTGTAAATTTCATGCATAAAAGTTGGAGTTGCTGCTTTGTTCATTTAGTCTGATATTTTTTGATCAGAGAGGAGTATTCTTTAGGCAAAGAATCATGAGCTGCTTCGGTTGTTGTGACGATGATGATTTTCACAAAGCTGCTGACACTGGGGGTCAATATGCGGTGAAAAGTTCAGCAGGTAATTTTGTCATCCTAGCTAGAGTTGTTGCATCAAGAATGAATTAATTCAAGCAACTATGTACTTAATCACTAAGAAACACTTGAATCAAAGGAGTTTAAAAAATGTACCTTGGAGACTTGAGAATTTAAGCTGTATGGTTTATGGTGCTTAATGCCATTTACACTTCACAGACATACACACATGGTTCTCATATACTAACTTTTAATTGTTTCTTTTTCTTTTGATATTTTATTTTTATATTCTTTTTATGTGTTCATTCAGTTACTGATTTCGTTAGTGTAATCTGGATTGGCCTGCAGGAAATGATGGAGGTTATCATGCATCAGAAACCGCACCTAAGGGTGCACAAGCTGTGAAAGTTCAGCCCATTGAAGTTCCTGCTATACTAGTGGACGAACTAAAGGAAGTTACAGAAAACTTTGGGACAAATGCTTTGATTGGAGAGGGATCATATGGAAGGGTATATTATGGGATTCTTAAAAGTGGGCAGGCTGCAGCCATCAAGAAGTTAGATGCCAGCAAACAACCTGACGATGAATTTTTAGCCCAGGTTTAGAGGACAACTGTAACTTTGCTATCTTTGCTATGTCAATGGGATAAGTTAAGCTTTATATTTTTATTAATGGTTGACTTTACAGGTTTCTATGGTATCAAGGCTGAAGCATGACAATTTTGTTCAATTACTTGGTTACTGTATTGATGGAAATTCCCGTATTCTGGCCTATGAGTTTGCGTCTAATGGATCCCTTCATGATATTCTACACGGTATGTAGGTATTTTATTTGCCAGTCTACATGGTATAGAAGATCAAAGATCAAATTGCAACTGTAAAGGTTGAAGGCATAATAAATTTTTTTTATGTTTTTGCTGCATTTTCTTGGTTCATTTATATGCTGAAGTAAGAAAGTTTCATATGCAACTTTTCAATTTATAGTTTAGATTCATTTTTCTGCCATATCACAGTTTCTGAGTAGTGTTAGTGTTCTATTTATCATTTATTTATGCAGGGAGGAAGGGAGTTAAAGGAGCACAACCTGGTCCTGTTCTTTCATGGGCACAACGAGTAAAAATTGCTGTAGGGGCCGCAAAAGGGCTTGAGTACTTGCATGAAATGGCTAGTCCTCACATCATCCATCGTGACATCAAGTCCAGCAATGTACTAATCTTTGATGATGATGTTGCTAAGATTGCAGACTTTGATTTATCAAATCAAGCTCCTGATATGGCTGCGCGTCTTCATTCCACTCGTGTTCTTGGAACCTTTGGTTATCATGCACCTGAGTAAGCAATTTGTGGACATTTGCAATCATATATGTTTTATTGAATAGCCCATCATTTGTTGTATGAACTGTGATATATAATCATGAAGGAAATTAATGCACTTAACTACGTATGAAATTGTCTAACAAAGATTTCGTTGAACAACCATGATAGGCATCTCCTTTTGTAACTCAAATAGTGCTCCTTTTGGTTGCTTAGTTATTTTGTGATGACAAATGAAAACTTGGCATTTTCTCCAAGGCTAACCCAACTTCAAAAGGGTTGCAAGTCTTTTACATCCTTATTAAACTAAGCATCAGCTTGGGCTGCAAATGATTCTATATTTATAACTTGATGTGAGACTGCATTCCTTGAGCACCATACACTTTTTTTCATTCTGTACTTATGTTTGGCAGATATGCAATGACTGGACAGTTGAATGCCAAGAGTGATGTGTACAGCTTTGGTGTTGTCCTGCTTGAACTTCTGACAGGGCGAAAACCTGTTGATCATACATTACCACGTGGACAGCAGAGTTTAGTTACATGGGTACTAAATTGTCCTACTCTTTTCTTATATCTAGCACATCCACTTTGTTTTTAATAATTTTCAACATAAAAATATGTTCCACGCACCCAAGCTGATTACAGTAAGGTTTTGAAATGTGTTAGGCTACCCCAAAACTTAGTGAAGACAAGGTTAGGCAGTGTGTTGATACAAGACTTAATTCAGAATACCCACCTAAGGCCGTTGCAAAGGTATTTACTTCGGCTTATTTTTTATTGTTGCATTCCTCCTTTGTTTTTTGTTTTTGTTAATAATCGATTTGTACCACATTTCTGATTTGGTAGTATTCCTGATTAACAATGCACAAAACATGTCAAACATGCAGCCTCAGAACATAAATTATGCAGGTGGTTAGATATAACTCATATGAGTGTAATATTTTTATCCTTTCCATTCCTTTGATGAAGAGAGATAGGTGGTTGTCGGAATATGTGTCAAGGACAATTACAGAGTCTTTGCCCAAAAATAATTTATACTTTACAGACAGACAATGCTCAATTAAAAAAAAAAAAAAACAAAAAAGGGAAAAAAGAAAAACCCAAAAGAATACAATGGCTTAGATTTAGGTACTGCCCAGAAATGGAAAGCATTGTTATAAACCTTCAATGCACACTTGGCCTACCTTTATTAGAACTAAGGCTAATTAGGCCTTAAAAGATCTGTTGCATCAAGCCCTTTCATGGCTGCAAAACATCTAATTTTGTTAACCCTTCATCTGTCTGAATTACAGATGGCTGCTGTTGCTGCCTTGTGTGTGCAATATGAAGCTGACTTCCGCCCAAACATGAGCATTGTAGTTAAAGCCCTACAGCCGCTGTTACATGCCCGGCCTGGACCTGCCGGTGAAGCACATAACTAGTGCTTCTGTCTCTCTCTGCCTGTGAGTGTGCGCATGTGTGCACGCATGCGAGCATGCATATATATAACAAAAGGATTGTTTCAGAGAGTGGTGGTAAACTGTTTGATCAAGGTTCCATGTGCTTCCGTTATTTACACACTGTTTATTTGTTCATAGTTTGTGGGGCTGCTTTTTTCTCGTCTGGAATTATCCTAATTTTTTTTTTCCCTTCCCCCAAAAATGGTTGCCATCTTTAAACTGATGTGTAGCTTACCCCTGTTTGTGATCCCCCCTTCCCCATAATAGTGGGGTCCCTAAAAGTGTACCCAAGTAGTTTTCGCTCTAGAACAAAGCAAGAGGAAAAGGAAAAAACCTAGATGCACTCTAGCAAAACATTGTAGTATTGTACCTCAAGTCGGCTTGGGTGAGACATTGTGCATCTCCATTAATTGGCATATACTTCAGAAATGAAATGTTATAAATATTCTTTTTTTTCGTCTCATTTTGTCATCTATCAAAGGTAAATTGATGAACTTACTCTTAAACTACAACATGGTGATTCAATGAAGAATGTCAAAGAAAACAAACACTGAAATTATAAGTCAAGATGTGATTGTTATAAGAAGTAAAATGCACATGGCTGTCACATAACAACTTACAGAAGATCAAGAAGCCTACTTTGATGCCCTCAAACTAGTATTCCAAATGAAAGCTGCTCTTTGATAGCTTTCTTATGCTCCCGGAGCTGAGTATCTTATGTATTGCCGAACAAGATAAGCCGGGAGATGAATAATTGTATCAGGGCTGTCAACTGCCTGTTAAGGGTTTCTTTGTTTTAGTTTAAAATGTCAGTTTATTTATTTTACTGTCAACTTATGTATAATTTTTCTTTTCATTTTTATTATTATTTTTTTTAAAAAAAAACTCGTTTCTTGCAATTACTTTTATGCATATTTCTTAAATGAAATTAACCAATAAAAATAAGATCATTAGCCGTTTATAATCAGTTTAGCATTCTCAAAAGGCATTTTAACCTATATAAAAATTGATAAAAGAAATGAAATCGTAACATAAGTAAAGAAGAAAATTTTGCTTAAGTAGTACAAACTACAAAGTATAAGAATTATTCACCTATGACCTATTCATATTCTTAAATTCCAGGAAGTAGAAAAAGATGTTTACAGAATGGGTGATTTATGTATGTTAACAATAAGATACTTAAGGAGCGGCTATGTGACCCTACTGACATTTTTTTTTCCCCTCATATGTTAGATCCAGCATTCAGGAGTCGAATCCCCTCAACTTTTATTTAATTAAAAATTTAAAAAAATAATAAAATAAGGATCTAATGGCCTTTAGGAGAAGTAGTCTACATCCAACAGATGATCTCTTTGTACTTTTTTTTTTTTAATTATATATATATATATACATATTTTTTTCAGTCTTTTATTTTTTTATTTGTTGTCAATTTAATCATTTCGTCTATTTCTATTAATGGATATTAAGTGCCAAAAAATATATATAATTTTAGTATTTTTTTTTTAGTTTCTTAAAAGAGAAAAACCCCAAAAAAAAAAAAATTAAATACTTTTCTTTAAAAAAATTTAAAAATATACTAGTACATGTTTTCATCCAATTTAGGGAAACCCATTTAACATAGAGACTTTTTTTTTTTTTTTTATTAAAAAATTCTAATGCAAACTTTTTATGCACAAATTTGTTTTAAAAATTATTACTACTTGAATGCAAAAATCAAAAACCAAAAACCAATCTAGATTATCAATCTCAATCTCTAATTACTCCATTCGTCTCAAATTATTCGTCATATTTAAAAAATCTAACTTTTTACGAGTACGTCATTTATTATTTTTCCAAAATTACCCTTAAACAAAGTTATAGAAAATTTTAATTTTTTAAATTAAAAAAAGTAGTTATTAGAAATTTGAAATAAGAAATTATCGGTTGGAATAAACCTCTTTTGGATCATTTTTTTTTAACAAACTAAGTGACGTGATTAGAAGGGCTTATAGACTCCTACAACAATTAAATGAATGTTTTACTAATATGGCGTTTGGTACAGGGGAATCCATATTAGTCTTGGCATCTAGATTCCTAAGAATGTGATTCCTTGCAATCTAGATGTCTAAGAATGTAGTTATTTCTATGTTTGGTTTCATTGGGAATCTCTTAAGATTCTTAGGAATATGAGATTATAATGTTTGGTTTATTCTTAGGAATCTTAAATGAATTATTTATTTTTCTCATTTTATCCTTATATTTGAATGTGAACTACCAAGTCCTTCAAAAAAATTTCCTCTAAATAAATAATGAAAAACAAAATATAAACTATTAATTATGACAAATTCATTAAAACTATAGCCTAACATTTTAAAATGACAAGTATAATACAAAAATAATTGTTTAAATTCTCAAAGGCCTTATTTTTAATACTAATTTTTAAAAGAGTTTAATCCATAACAAAACAACCTAACAACGTTTGGGTCTATAAGACAAGAGAAAAGATATTGATGATTTATTTTATATTTTATCTTAATTGCTTAAATGATAAGGAAAAAATGGTTAAAATTGTCAATTTATAAAAAAATACAATTTCCTTTAAGCTTGGGAATCTGGATACCCACCTGTTTAAAAGGGAATCCGCATTCTTACTGGGAGGGGTTGGGGAATCCATATTCCTCTGGTATCTGATTCCCTAGCATGATTTGCAACCAAACATGGGAATCTTAAAACATTACCCCGTACCAAACGCCACATTAGTGTTTGGGTTTTTTTTTTCAACAAATAAAATAAAATCAAACCTAAAAAACATACTCCTAATTCAATACAAACACTATTGGCTTTGCTTTCAAATTCAAACTTATTGTTTAAATGATATCTAAAAATAAAAATACTCCTAGCTACTATAATGCATCTATTGGGAATTTTTTCCCCCCTTTTTAAATGCTCCCAAAATAAAGTAGGGCATAATAGAAAATTTTGTAAACTAGTGACTTCTAATTTTAGAAATATGACAATATTTTGAGATATCCCAAAATAGAATACATGACCAACAATTTGGAATATAGTACTATTTAAGTATTTATCTGTCATTGACTATTAAGACACTCCCTTATGTTGTTAAGGGAGCGTTTGGCTCCATGTAAATGAATTTTCGAGTGTAAAATAATTTCAAGGGAAAATAATTTCCGGTAAGGAAAATGCTTTCAGTCTGTTTGGTTGCACCATGGATGATAGGGTAGAAAACGATTTCTAGTGTTTGGCTACTACGAAAATAGTTTTACTATATTCATTTTTCCATGTTTGGTTTGTTCAAAAATTTCACGGAAAATATGAAATGAAAAGCAAAGAAACACCTGCATCCCTGTAACAACACAAAAATAAAGTACTCATCCACTTCAACATCAACAAAGAGCATCCGAATAGTTTCATAATATCAAAATGCACATAATGTACTTTCACCATTGGCATTACACCTCCATGGTCTACAAAAATGATACTTTCACGTGGTATCTGAATAGTACACATGTGCCTTACATTTTTACACTAAACATACGTAACTTAGGCAATTGTATCATCCCAAGCATACAAAAGACTACGTCTTACAGTCAAGGTACGTAACTGTTATCCCTTAGAGCATAACAATTCACAAAATATACGTACCATCATCGTATGTCCAAGGTTAGAAGTACATACATAACCGCCTTACAGAGAATACAATACTATCACATATATAATACAATCAGAGGTGAATACTAGTACTACAACATATTACCAAATCCTTAACTACCATCACAGTCAACACCAAACAGTTAAGTCAGAGTCGAGTAAAAAAATAACTATCCATCCAAAGCTTCCTCAACTTAGCATTCTTGGCCATAAATCCCTTAACTGCCTTCTTATTTTCACACAGATGGTCAAAGGTAGCAAGCATATCTTCACTATACCCATCTGACGCCATAGCTATCACCTCAGAGTAAAGACTGGTGTAATCAACAGGCCCCCAGTTGATTTCTTACAAGGCCACAACAATTTCCTTAAGCTGATCAAACAGATTAGTCAGAACACTATCATCACTGGGAGGTGGATGGACTCTTTTGCGGGACTTTGAAATTGTGGACCCCATGGTAGATGATTCGACCGCATTCTTCCCCTTCTCCCCCTTATCTACCACACCCTCCTCGCCATTGTCGGCCACAATCTCAATGTCATCACCATTCTCTTGCTGTGTGTCAAGATCAGCATATGACTTAGGAAAGCTGCTTGTGGCCATATCCTTACCCACTACAATGGCCAACTCATCATACATCTCTATCCTCTTGTTCAAAAACTCGGCATGCTTACGATGCGCCTGTAAGAGAGAATAGCAAACATGTATAATATAATTCAATATTCACTTCAATAATCAGAATTGACTCATAAGATGCCATATTACTCCATAACCTCAATATTTACTAACATAACTCAGTACACATTGCAAGAGCATCAAAACATGACTATATTAGCAAAATATTGTTGGAAGTCATACCATAACTTCCTCCTCATAGGTCTTGGCATCGCGTGTGATCATCTTGAGGTTGTTGTCCCATCCAAATCCACTCTTCTTTCAAAGAGTCTGGATGGTACTCCACATAGTCCTTAACGTACGCAACTAATTCTCCATAAATGAAGGGTAGCACTCCACCCCAAACTTAGCATATATGGTCTAGGCTACAGTGGCAAAAGAGCCTACCTTAAAAGTGTTCGAGGGCTTGTTGCCCTATATAGCCTCTTTGGCAAGTAGGGTAAGTATGGTTGTGCGCATTGGAGGTAACCACTTGAACTGCTTAGAGCCCACCTTCTCCTTCTCTTTCGACATTGCTACATATAAAAATGGTATAGTGAGAGTAACATTTAATAATTACTGTGCATATGAATAACAAAACAAACACGCATTAACATTAATGAACCTACAGATGTGCACAACAAATAAAACAACTATTGGAAATAACAATGTAATACTGAAAATAATAATTATCCTTACACCACCACAAGTCTACACAATAAATAGTTATAATTCATATCAGTGTCATCAATCATAAAAAAAAAACATTACATATTACAACTATAGAACTCTGAATCATACGTATTTATTAAAGTACTACTCTCTACTCCTGGTATAGTCAGACCACATGGCTTGGCACATCTCATTTTTCTTATCATTTCACACTCTACTTTCTTCAGTGGAGTCTCGATGTGAACGTGTTTCTGGTTCTCCACCGCTAGACTCTACTTGGTTTATTGCAGCTTCCATAATATGGTCAGTAGGACCAACCCCCACAATGTTATTATGAATCACACAACATGCTAACACTACTTCCACTTGGGTTTTAAAAGACCAAAATGGTTTTGCATCCAAGACTCGAAAACGTTTCTTCAATACTCCAAACCCTTGCTCAATGGTAGTTCTCAAGGATGAGTGATGGAGGTTGAACAATTCACATTCATTCTCAAGAGGACAATCACTAAACTCTTTCAAGTGATATCGAACACTCTGATAAGGTGACAAAATTCCATTTTTATTACCATATCTAGCATCACCAAGATAATATTTACCTACATATATTGCAAAATAAATCGAAATCACTATTATTCTTTAGTAAAATGAACAAAATTTATTAAAAAAAAACCCAAAAGGTGAAGTAATCCTATAATACTTTCAGGAATTGAAAATCCCCCTAGCCTAGGGAATGCATCATTTAACACACGCGAATCATGTGCATTGCCTTCCCATCCAGCCAATACATAAGTGAACTTCAAGTCAAAACTAATGACAGCTAACATATTTTGAGTGGTTCCATCTTTGCGACCACGAAACCTTCCTTGTATTTCAGGTGGAACAAATGCACGAACATGAGTGCCATCTATTGCTCTAACATAATCCTAATTTTTGACAGATGTAATGGTTTAAAAAATACAGAAAATCTTCACAATTACAAAAATACATAAAAGCTCCAATATTTACCTTCAAATATGGGTAGAACCTTCTGCTATCCCTTATCTCTCGGGGTTTATCTTCGTTAGGTAGTCTTATTAGAGCTCTATATAATTTCATAATTCCCCTAAGGATGACCCTAAAATATCTATGAACAGTCTCAGTCGTTCTATGGAACCGACTATCAATTACATGAAACCTCACATTATGACCAATTATGTGTAAGAAAATTAGCACTTGCTCCCTAACGAACACATTCACAGTCGGCCGTATGTGCTCCCCCTAAGTGAGGATGTCACATAACTAGTGGAAAGCTATAGGTTTCATCCTAATTTTACTTACACAATATCTTTCACTTCCATGCAAAATACTATTTATCTAATGCTCTCTTTCAAGTACATAATTAACATAAGGTGCCCTACATAGTCGATTACGCTGCAATTTCCTTAACAATGCAACCCCCATAAGAAGAACAGATGCAACTGAGGCAAGAATTGCTGCTTTGGTTTTTTTCTTCATCTAAAAAATAGCAAACACTGCTATAAGATGTACATAGACAAGCATGCTATTTAGACATTACACAGTGTATACAATGACACAATGACAAAATAGCAAGCACACCCTGTCAACCAACACAACAACCTAATATCTAACACAATCAGTATATACAGCCATGCAATGTGTTTTGTTAAACCATCCACATTCACAAGAACAATGCTAAATTATGCACATTTATTTATACAAATAAATATATAAGTAAATATATATATATATATATATCTCTCTCTCTCTCTCGGATTTGGTATAGGGATGAGGAGTGGTGGGTTCATCGGAGTTGGGCTTTGAGTGGGAAATTTCAAGGATGGGTTCGTCGGAGTGGAACAGATAGGGTGTGGTGGGTTTGAGGAATGGGTTTTCGGAAATTTCAGGGATGAGTGTGGTGGGATGCTTAAATCGGTGTGAGTAGCTGCATTGGGTAGATCCGATTTAGGCATTGCTCAATCTGGTCTTGCTTGGTCGGAGTTGGGTACTGAGCAAGACAGAGGGGACGACAACGAGGATGGGTTTGAACAAGATGGATTTGAGCAAGAAAAGAAAGGAAGGAAGAGGAACAGAGCACTCACCGTCATGTGGAGAGGACAAGGACGGGGATTTGACTGGCGAGGATGTGCTTGGGTTGTCTTTAGGTGGAGTGTCTGAGGCTATGCTTGAGCTCTCTCTCACTCTCTCTCTTTGGGTGTGTAGTCCGGAAATAGAGTGAAGGTAAAATAATTGTGAAAAAGATTTTATGGGTTAGCTGGGAGTATTTTACAGTCAAGGGAAAATGAAATTTAGTTTGACCTTATTTGCATATGCCCCAAACACGCATGATAGTGTAAAATAATTTCCCAATTCTATTCTCCACCGAAAAAAACGCACCCTAAGATAAGCTGAACTTTTAAACAGTAGTATTAAAGGTTCCCTTGTACTTAAGAAAAATTAGATTTTGTACTTAGAAAAATTAGATCTTTTAAGGGAAGAGTTAACGAATGCCCTTCGGGCATTAATTTATGAATTATTTTTAAAAACTTCTTATGGGAAAGAAATAATTAATTTTTTAACGACTTTTTATATTTTTCATAAAAGTGATATCAAAATTTTCCTAAAATGATTTATTAATAATTGACCTAAAGACACCTGTTAATATGATATTTAGTTCTATACAACACTTGAACGTGGTTTTTGTATTTTATCCTCTCCCCGTAAAAAAAAACAACCTATTAGTGAGGGTTTGCCTCAAAATTAAAAAGTAAGCTTATTTTACTATTTAGTTTATTTTTGCTACTATTCATGGTTCTCACTATACTATTTCAACTAACTCTTACCTTTATCTACAATATTTTCAGTAAAAAGTTTTCAGTTTTAGCAAAATAAATGGATTCCAAACAGACTCTCAGTATTATAATTTTGTTTTATTTTTTATTTTTAAAAAACTTTATATTTTGTGGCTTAAATAAATTGTGTGTTAGAGCCTAAATGAATGCAAAAAACGACATCGTTGTCATCGATGGGTCTGTAATGAATGTTGGCTGTTATACCAACAAAGACGAAGCAGAAGAGAGCCAAAAACAAAAACAAAAACACGCTAATATATAGTATAATATGGGTTATATTACTCATACACGCCTTTGCCTTTCTATCTTCGGATCTCTCTCTCTCTCTCACTCACTCTCTCAAACCCCAAACCCCGATTCTATAATTCTCACCCTAAAAACCTAAACACGACGTCGTTTTCACATTCTCTCTGCGAACTCCGCCATTCCCTCTCTCTCTTTTGAATCAGATTCGCAGCTTTGACTCTCTGTGTGTGTGTGTGAGTACACTTTTTCCATTCACATTTTGTATATTTGTTTCCACTTTTCTCAACAAAGAAGAAGTAATTGTTTGTAATGTAGCTGTGAAATATTATGGTAAAGATAGATAATGTCATGTTTAGTAATTTTTTTTGGCCAATAATTAGCTATTTAATTACTAATTAATTATTACTTAATAGTTTTTAATATGAGTTGCTTTGGGGTGATTATATATGATCCAAATTTGAGTTTGTTTTTCCATGCTGGAGATACATAATGTTGTTACTTTAATTTGTTTTTGTATTTTTATTTTTATTTTTATTTTTTATTGTTCTAATTGAAACAGCAATGGGTGATTACTTATGTGTTTGCTCCAAAATAAGGGAAAGATTACTTGTTTGTTGTGTTGTGTTGCTTGATTGATTTAATTGAAAATGTTAAACAATTACTTGCTTTTTAGTGGAAACTTAAGGTAGTGTTTTATAGGATTTGGATTCATTCTACCTATCAAAAAAAGGATTTGGATTCATTCTGGACTCTATGATATAATAATAATGTGTGTTACTCTTTTGCAAGTTTTAGTGATATAAATGTGGGATTTTTGGTGAAAGCTTTTGTATTAATAGTTGGTTTGTTGATAATGGTTGTTGAACAGGGGGAAATCTCCAGTTAAACAGTGTTAGTTGCACCATCTTTATGGGGAAATATTCTTGGCGTGCTCCAGTTTTTCGTTTGAAAAGCTTGTAGTGTTTGAGGCTTGGCATTTGGCAAGCAAGGAGTTATTTTTATTGAAGGGCTTTTGTAGGAATTGTAGTCCGGACACAATGCTCAACAGGGAGCATCTCTTGACGTATATTTACCTTCTAGTCTACATATTGCTTTCATCTGGGGTTATTTTGTACAACAAAGTAAGGCATTCTGTTTTTTCAGCTCTTTTTGTTCTGTCTTGTTTTTGTTTTAAATATTGAATAATGAATATTACTTTGCTTTTTGTTCATTTGCAGTGGGTTCTCTCGACAAAGTACTTCAATTTTCCATATCCTATAACCCTCACTATGATTCATATGGGATTTTCTGGTGTGGTTGCATTCTTTCTCATCCGTGTTTTCAAGGTACGCATAGGATTCTGTTTGAACTAAAGATGCCTTCACTTTGAATAGTCTATCTGCTTCTCTTCACTAGGTTTGATGCTACCAGCCATTCTTTTTTGGTAATTATAAGGAACTTTGAAGAAAAAAATTGTGGTGAAGATTTATTTGATAGACTAACCCTGAGTAGTAGACATAGGATTTGGCAACACAACTATAGCGTTAATGTGGGTGGCAACAATTTTGTGATATGTGCTCTCATGCTTTTGTTCCCATTTAACTGCATTGGTGATCATTGTTCATCTTATGATTTCCGGCATTTGGAACTTCTAGGGTCTTAATTTTCACATTGGAAGATTTAGCATAAAAATGTAAAATACTTGTGCAAGTTTTTGTCTTTGAACAAGCTATCATATGACCTCAATGGATCAACAGTGTGGTAAACTAAGTCTCAAAACATGTTCCCAACCCAATTTGATGGGATTATGCTTAGTTGAGTGGAGTTGGTTTGAGTACTTTATGTTCAGTTTTAAATTAGTTTGAGATTTGGGATCCTAGGTTGAGTTTGCTTATATACAATAGAAGAAATGATTTTCTGTAGGACATGAAAAAGGAAGACAGGTATGATGCGGTCCCACATAAAAGATGTAAATATTAAAGAGCTACTATGGGGACAAATGAAGATTGAAATATACTGTTTAACTTTCTGAAATGTTGTTCTTCGTTTGGGTCTCACCCCTTTTCTTTTTCCACTTTCTTCTCATCTGTTTAATTTGTTCTCTGTGCCTAGGTCTACCTTTTCTTTCCTGCATTGTTTTCCCTTAACGCTATTCTTTGTTGGCCAAACAGTTGATATTTTTTATTGGTGCAGGTTGTTTCTCCTATTAAAATGACATTCCAAATGTAAGCTTGTGACATGCACTTTGATTTTTTATTTTAATTTTTTTGTGTCATTAATACTTTCTTCCTTAAGGAATATTCCTGGCTTTGCAGATATGCTACATGTGTCATTCCTATAAGCGCCTTCTTTGCGTCTAGTTTATGGTAAGTAATGTATATTGTAGAATTAGACTTCTAGTTTGAATCCAGTTACTGTGTTCCATCTTCAGCTGGGGACAATTCCAGGATGCTATCTTGAGGCTTTTCTTCGTTTATTTTTCCAATGTTTAGACAAGGAGCAACAATTTAAATTTAGCTAGTTACTTCCTTAATGTGGTTCTATGTGTAACTTTGAAATTAATAATTGCCTAAGATTGTCTCAACCATGAACAACGCTACCTAATTCTCCTGGATTGCGAGGAGAGTTGTTTTTTGTGCCTTGTGAGCATTTCCATCATTATGCAGAAAGGATTGGTTGAGACAATTGATTGGTTATGGGTAGTGTATTTTCTTTCTTTGCTATTATCGAAATCTAAATTTCATGTAGAGTTTCTTGGGCTAAAAATTTAATTATCAAATGCTTCAAAATGTATGTTAGACAATTGATTTAGATCATTGGTAATTTTTTATGAGATAATATGTTCATGACTTGAATACTTGCTTTTGCATCATAATGTAGATTTATCAAAATTAATAATGCGCTCAATCTGTTACTTGTTATTTCCATATCCTCAATGGCATGGATTTCATGTTGGTTCTTACATGTTAAATTGTATATTAAAAAATCTCTAATGCATTTTCTTTGTGGGCAGGTTTGGCAATACTGCTTATCTGTACATTTCTGTGGCCTTCATCCAGATGCTTAAATCCCTGAGTATGTTAAGACTCTGTATTTGTATATCATTGTTATGCCTTGGGAAACTACTAAATGGCAAAGTAGTGAATACATCTTAAAATCTGGATTTTACAGTGCCAGTGGCGACATTCCTCACAGCGGTTGTTTGTGGCACTGACAAATTAAGGTGTGATGTGTTCTTGAACATGGTGCTCGTCAGTGTTGGAGTTGTCATTTCCTCATATGGGGAAATTCACTTTAATGTTCTGGGTACGGGTTATCAGGTCATGGGAATGTTTGGTGAAGCTCTCAGGCTGGTCTTAACGCAAGTTCTTCTTCAGAAGAAGGGCTTAACTTTAAATCCTATCACCAGCTTATATTACATAGCTCCATGCAGGTATATCATTCTCACATATTTGGAACCTTTCAATGATAGTCCCATTTGTGGGTTTGAATTGTTGATTCAAGCATGAATGGTTCTTTTGTGATAGTTCAGATCTTTAAATAACTTGATCTTGTTATGCCTTAACCCACCCCCCCCCCCCCCCACCCCCACCTCCCACCCAAAGGAAAAAAAAAAACTAATTGAGGATTCATGAATCCTCTTTGGTCTTTATTACATCTTTGACAATAATGCCCCTCCTCACTAGTTTCATGTCATTCTTGGCCTTCCTTTGGCCCATTTTTCTTCCTTTAGCTTAAATCACACATTTGCTTCAGTATATTTCTAGATCTTTAATCAATTATTATACTGAATTGTGGATCTGGCTTGTGTTTAGTTCAGGAGTGAACTGGACACAGCCACATGTGGAGATGTATCCACTGTGTCCCTGAAATATTATCTGGTGCCTCTGATCTTTTTGATCATTTATTGATGGTATTTTATCTTGCATGGTTTTTATCACTTCTTCATATCATCTATGACTTCACTATGATATTGAGAATGATGGGATTCAGCTATTTCCTTCAAACATTGCCTTAAATTGTGCTCTTCTCATGCATTGTTCCTTGGCTGCTAAATTTTAATGTGACTCTTGAGGAAAGCCCATTTTAGCAGCAACATTCTGGAAAGAACATTTTGGGGAGTGTGGGAAAAGCAAAATAAAAATGACTCTGTATTTGATTCCAGATAAATCATTTGATATGCAGTCTCTGGTTGAAATTATAGTTTTATGCTGTTCTGCTGAATTGCTCATTCCCATCCATTGTCATGTGCAGCTTTGTCTTCTTGTTTATTCCTTGGTATTTTCTAGAGAAGCCTGTAATGGAAGTTTCCCAGATTCAGTTCAATTTCTGGATATTCTTCTCAAATGCACTTTGTGCTCTAGCTTTGAACTTCTCAATTTTCTTAGTAATTGGTAGAACTGGAGCTGTAACTATCCGTGTTGCTGGAGTTTTGAAAGACTGGATTCTCATTGCCCTTTCAACTGTTCTATTTCCTGAGTCTGTGATCACTGGGCTCAACATAATTGGTTATGCAATAGGTACGTTTTTGGCATGTCATTGGTTTTGACTTAAACTTTTTTCTGGTCGATATTTATGTTTACTATAGAACTAATTCTCTCTTTCTGCAGCTCTCTGTGGTGTTGTCATGTATAACTACTTGAAGGTCAGGGATGCTCGTGCATCTCAACTTCTTATCGAAAATCTCCCAGAAAGAGTGGTAATGGTTAATCTTTTCTGCTAGTCTTATTGTATTGTAGCCTTGTAGGTTGATTGGTATATATGCTCTTTTTAGTGTATGACTTATTGGAACAACTTATTTAGCTTTTTGTTGAAAGTGTGCTAAAGTATACTTGTATTTTGAAAAATTGAAAAAAAGTAAGAAAAAAAAGAGATTTTAAAAAGTTGTTCATAAAAACTAAAAGCAAAACAACTGGCGTTGAATCCAATGCCAAACAGACACTTAATCTTAAATATGTGAAAATTTTTTCCCCAACAGCTTTGACCGGTGATGCTATGATTGGACCAATTGACCAAGAGCAATTAATGTGTTTCGCATCTTTGATAGGAACCTGTGGATCTTATACAACATTGGTCCATGGAACTGTTTTCCGCGATTACATTCTTATCTGTTATGTTTATATTTACTTATTAAAAAAAAAAAAAGAATCCCCAACATTTGAGGAAATTGTGCATTAGCCATGACATGGATAGGCATCATCAAAATCAGATGTCTGGCCTCACGGGGAACCTCACATCTTATAGATATTGTTTAATTGGGGAGCAAATACATAATCTTAATCTTCCTACCTCCAATTCTGCAATCACTTTGGAACTGTCACTATCTGATTGAACTGCTTTACCTCTGCAAGTTTCTTCAAAAGAGGCAGATTAAGTTGTGGGACTATAGTTATATTCATTTTTAGTTACAGGGAAAGCACTTCCCCCCCCCCCCCCCCCCCCCCCCCAACCCCACACACAAACCCCCTTAAACTAAGGGAGAAGTAATTATGTTTTGCCAAAGTAGTTCTGGAATGGTTTCCCATATTTTTCAAGTAATCATCTTGTCTCTTCTTTTTATTTTCAAACATTGCAGGAGTTGAAGACGTTGAAGGCATCTGATCTGTATGACCCCAATGACAATGTACACAACATTAGTGGTGGAAGGAATGTATGAATAATTTTGTTCCTGATTCAAATGTGGATGAAGTAGCTGGTTTAATTTCTTCCTCGAGTATGTCTCATCTCTCATCTTGTGAGAAGCCAGCTTTGTAGTAATACAGCTTAGAATCTGAGAATGAATTGCAAAAGTAGCCAGTCAAGGTATAAATCCTTCTTTTCTTATTGTGGAAATATATATATATTTCTTTCCACGGGGCATCTTTATATATATGAATATGACTATAAATTGATTCACCGTTAAGACTTTGAGCAAGCAGTCAGGTTTAGTTTCATCCAAAATTTTCATTGGAAGTGCCATTCCTTAGCAGAAAATTATAGAATATACTGAGAGTACAATAAATGTTGAACAATACTCAGGGCCATATTGTCCTTAGGCTTGTAACTTCGAATGTTGTTAAAACTATGAGGAAAAAGTTTACCTCTAAATCACTATGTGGCAATTGATAAAATCATACTTTTTAGTCACTATGACTTATTTAATTTAATGAGTCATGTGATTTGTTTAAATAGTATATGTAAATAATTTTATTCTTCATCACTTAAAGGGTTGGATGGAGATTTTTTCAAACCGGTTTGAAGGAAAACTTTGTCAGGCAGATGATAGATTATTCTTCAAAATCTTTCATATTATTGGGATTATATCTTTTGGAATTTTATTAAAAAAGAAGTGGTAGTTGAAAAATATATCACGACAAATGTTACAATAGGCAAGAGCTGGTGGACTCTGATTTAAAATGGGCCATCTGCCTAATATAATGGATGATGCAAGGATATTACTTTATGGAGCACGGAAAATAGAGCAGTTTCCATCCAAAGGAGTTCATGGTACCAAAAGCATGACTCCTAAACTCTCTCAAAGAAAAAAAGAAAAGAAAAAGAAGTTCATTTGATCTACTTTATTTTATCTTTTCTTCTGCATTTGTCGAATGGGACTACTTGCTTTGCAAACCAAATTAAATAAATTTGAGACTACTTTAGTTAGTGGGCATTTGCGTCCCAAAAAAAAGAAGGTTTGTGGGCATTAAAAAAAGTGAGTTTGGCTTACCTCCTGTACTTTTATTTTAAATATACAATGGTAAATGTTAATTTCTCATTAAAATAAAAGGAGATTTTAGTTAAAAAAATATTAGAGGTAAGTTAAATTCAAAAAAAGCAATACTCTTCTTATTACTTTACTGATTATAATATTTTATTTTTAAGATAAGTAAATAGTAGAGCAGTAGGTATTTTATTTTTTAGAGAGAAAGTCTAGTGCCACAAACTTTGCTACATAGCGAGTTGTAAGTAGTAAAAATAAAATAGTGGGTGCATGATTTTACCGCTCACGAGTTGCTAGTATTTTAGTATTTTATTTCTACCACTTACAACTTACCATGTAGTAAAATTGTGGCAGAGCTGTGAAAATTTTGTGGCACTAGATTTACTCTTTTTGAGATAAGTAAATAGTAGAGCAGTAAGTAGGGTTCAAACTACACACAAAGAGTATTGCACATGGGATGCCGCTTTACTAATTACTCCTATAATTGAATAGTAATAAGAATGTCCAATAATTCCTAATAACTCCTAATAATTCCTAATAGAGCATCTTCTCATAATAATAATAATAATAACTCCTAATAAATTCATTATAGAGTCTAAAAATAAAAAATTCCTCCAAAGTTTTTAGGATAACTCTTATTTGGATAACTCTACTATGGAGTTGCTAAAATTCTATCTATCTATTTTAAAATGAGTAAATTAGACTTTACCTTATCCTTAACATTTAAACAAATTATCACCACTTTGATATTATTCAAATTGTTGATGATATGACAGATTTAATCCACTAATTTTCAAAATTGATGGATAGAATTTAGAAACTCATGAAATTATTCAAATAACTCAATCGAATTATAATTAGAAGGAGAATATATCTTATGAGATAGTCTCATGAATTTTCTTTATTATAATTAACATGTGAGATCCACATATATAGGACCCGCACATTGTAATAGCGAGATGTCTCATAAAATAATTTTTCAATTAAAAGAAGGTGACAAGCTTTAACAAAATTGAAGAGCACGGGAGCCAAAAATCATTAAAAAAAAAGTTCAACATTCTGCTCTCGAACACTTCAAAATTCTGTAAAATGCTAGTTCAACATTGTGCCGTTTGTAAAATTTTATTCTCTTCTTTTTATTCAATCTTTTTCAAAGTCCTCTTTCTAAACTCTAAAAAATTTATGATAAATATTGTAATTTTTGTAATTGATGTATAAAAAAAAAATTGAAAAGATAGATATATGCTGTATTTGAAAAGAAGATAACTAACATAATAAAGTTGTAGTTAATTTAAACTGTGCTTCACAGCAAAAATCTTTCTCGGTTTGAATTGGGGTATTGTCTTTCCATTTGGAGTTTGGAGTTTATGGCTTTGGCGCAATAAGGTGGTATTTAGGGACACCTCTGCCCAAGGACCCCTCAAGTCAGATACGATTGCTAGAGCTACTGAGTTTGCATTCCTTGGTGTTGATGGCAAGGTAAAACGCCCTGTTTTTTCTGTCCAGGTTTGGCGGCACCCTCCCCCCAGAGAATTGGTACAAGTTGAATTTAGATGGATCTTCATTGGGCAACCCAAGTCGGGCTGGTGGCGGAGGACTTATCTGTGACTCAAATCGGAATTGGGTGTGCGGGTATGCCAGAACAATCGGTCATACCACTAGTGTGGCTGCTAAGTTATAGGCCATCGTGATGGTATCAACTTGTGCATTGAGTTAAATCTAACAAATGTTGTTATTGAGCTTGACGCAAAGATTGTAATTGATTTGCTTTTGAAAGATGAGAGAAACATGAATGACAATGATGTCATTATTGCGGATTGCAAAGAAGGCTTGCGAAGACTCCCAAGAGTTCGGATCCAACATTGCTTTAGAGAAGCAAATAAGTGTACCGACGCCCTTGCTAGAAGAGGTGTCGTTAGTACTTAGGATTTTGTAATTTATCAATCCCCTCCAACAGATGTTGCCATGTTGACTAGTCTAGATGTAGTGGGAACTTTGTATGAGCGTAACTGCTCCTTGTTCTCTGTTTTCTAGTATATGAATTACATCCTTTTAACCAAACAAAAAAAAAGTTAATTTAAAATTTGACTAAAGTTTGTAAACTGAACGTGAATGGTCTTTAAAGTTTAAAGTGGTTAAAAGAAAAAAAAGTTATCTCAAAAAAGGAAAAAAGAAAAGACAGTGCTAAGTTCCAAAATTTATAAATTAGTAGCAAAATATAATGTAAGGTGGTAGTGATGGGCGGCAGATCTAGTGGGGGCGGGACGTGAAATTACCGAAGTATCCTCGTCCACTGTAATAGACTATTTTTTTTTTTTTTTTTGACAATCACTGTAATAGACTAATGCACAACATTACAAAGACCATTAATTGCAATTTGTCTTTTTTATTGCCCCTCAGCTACCTCTTTTATTGGTGGTTAATTTTCACCCGGCATCTAATTTTTCCTCCCAAAGTCTGAAGTCTATCCTTTTCATGTTGAACTAAAATGAGGATCAATATTTTCCATTCAATGATCTTGCAATATACTACTAATTTAATCTAAGTGTAATGTGTGTAAAACTTTTTTTTGAAGACTTAAACTCAAGTTTAATCTTTGTCCCTCTTACACTCCCACATAGAGTGGCCATCATCCCAAGAATGATGCCAATTTTATTTTTGTTCTCTTATTTATTTATTTATACATAGAATCAAGATTTTAATTCTTTCTTTACCATTGTTGTAATTATTAAATTTTATATATAAAAAATATTGAAATAAGCAGTGAGGTTTTATTCTTTCCTTCAATCAAAGTCTATTCGTTTTCCTCCTTTTATATATTGAGTTTACATTAATATAAATATATATATATATATATATAATAATCACAACCACCATAAACATAAATACACGTAATGAATATAACAATAATAATTAATTATTATTCTAGCTCCTATAATAATAAATAATTGACTAAGGCAGTTAACCGATTCATGGTCTTTTCCAAGGTCCGGCCGTTCAACAAGGTCTCTCTCTTTGACCGCACCCCAAGTTAGAATTTTCAATTTTCAAAATATGCAATCACTCAAACTCATTATGCTTTTTTTTTTTTTTGATAACGAAACTCATTATGCTTTGTTTATAAAGAAAAACAATTTATATTCTATTATATATAAGGCACATTATATTTTTTTTAATGACAAAATATACCGTACCATATATAATTGTTATTAATAGGTCTCTTTTTTGTGTTTATATATGGAAATATTAATTTATAAAAAATAAGCACCATAATTAGAAGAGTTTGACTTACCTCTAATATTTTTTAAAAAAGAATATCATTTTATTTTAATGAGAGACTGCCATATCATCCACTAACTAAATAAAATGTGAAAATTAAAATTCATTACTACTTGCTATTGTATATTTATATGGCATTTGGTACGGGGTAATGTTTTAAGATTCCTAGGAATGTTTAAAGATTTCCATGTTTGGTTGCAAATTACGCTAGGAAATCAGATGCCAGAAGAATCTGAATTTCCCCTTTAAACCTCTATTAGTAGGAATGTTGATTCCCTTTAAAACAGGCGGGTATCCAGATTTCCAAGTTTAAAGGAAATTATATTTTTTTATAAATTGACAATTTTAACTATTTTTTCTTATCATTTAAGTAATTAAGATAAAATATAAAACAAATTATCAATATCTTTTCTCTTGTCTTATAGACCTAAACGTTGTTATGTTGTTTTGTTATGGATTAAACTCTTTTAAAAATTATTATTAAGAATAAAGCATTTGAGAATTTAAATAGTTATTTTTTGTATTGTACTTGTCATTTTAAAATGTTAGACTACAGTTTTAATGAATTTGTCATAATTAATAGTTTATATTTTGTTTTTTATTATTTATTTAGAGGAAGGTTTTTTTTTTTTTTTAAAGGACTTGATAGTTTACATTCAAATCTAAGTATAGAATGAGAAAAATAAATAATTCATTTAAAATTCCTAGGAATAAACCAAATATTATCATCTCACATTTTTAGAAATTTTAAAAGATTTCCAATGAAATAAAACATAAGAATAGCTACATTCCGAGGCATCAGATTGCAAGGAATTAGACATGGCAAAATGGGTCAGAATTTTCTGACCCGACTTGATTAACCCGTTTAAAAATGACCCATTTTGACTTGCAACCTGATTGACCTGACCTGAACCCGACCTGCCCCGCCTGTTTTGCCATGTCTGCCAACGTTGAGTAAAATATTCTTATAAAATATTTACTTATTATTCTTTACTTAATATGTTATGTACTCTATTATAGTTTATCATTCTTTACTTGCTAGTTGCTACCTTCATTTTTTCTTTCTACTTTAAACAGATCGAAAATTATACCAAGATTAGCTTCTAGAAAGCTGGAACAAGAGTTGTACCAAATTTGGGTTTCAAGTGTTTAGTGGTAATTGGTAAGTGGTAACAGTATTACCAGTGAGAATCTAATCACAGTTAAGGAACTCATAAACAATTGATAGATTGCATCTAATTTTTTTTTAAAAAAAAAAATTTGTTTGAAAAATACGGGTCAACTCGACCCAAACCTGACCTGACTCACCCGTTTTGCCACATCTACAAGGAATCACATTCCTATAAATTTGGATGCCAGGAGTAATATGGATCCTCTTGTACCAAACGCTACCTTAAAACAAAAAGACATGTCCACTTAAAAAAGTATTGGAGATAAGTTAAACCCTAATTGGAAATATATGAAATTAAATTCTGTAAGGATATGGTGTAAAACTGTTGTTTTATTCATTTAATCCCAATATGTCATATCATCTTATCATATATTTAAGAATAAACATAACCACACTCAATTAATTCTAATACTCAACCACTGTGCACCCTTGGTGAGGTGGTCACTCTACAAGTATAAATGTTTGTGGGGGTGTGGAGGTTAAAGGCCGGGATTCAAGTCTCCAGGAGGAAATTTCACACACATATATACTTAGATTATGTTAGAGTAGAAATTCTATGTTGTATTAAAAAAAAAAAATTATGATACTCATATATAAATTCAACCAAATTAGAAATTTATTGAGATATTATTTGATATGGTAAGATGAATTAAATTTTAAGTAAAATATTGATATAACAATCACTTATTAAATGATATAAAATATGAGTTTTACACACTTCAGTTTTTTACCAAATTCGAACCCGTTATTTAATATTAGGTTAAAGCTTTGTTCCGTGTGTATTTCTATTTTCCACTAGTGTTCGAAACAGTGTATTGTGGTAATAAATACGGTAGTGCTGAGTTGAGTACGCCGTGCGCGGAAATCACAATGATGCCGAGGGACAAAATAGTAAAAACAGACCTCGATTCCCGTCTGATATAGTGGCAGTTCACACAGAGAGAAGAAAAAGAAAAAGAGGAAAGAAACAAAGAATCAGAAGAAAGAAGAGAAAGGGGAAAGAAGAGAAATCAAATACACGACGATGATGCAAGAGATTTGAGAAAGAAGAAGAAGAAGAAGAAGAAGGGGAAGGTGAATTAGAGAGGAGAGAGAAAGAGAGACTATTTTTTTTTTTTTTCTAAAAAAAAAAGAAAAAAAAAGAGAGATTTAAAGATGGTAGGAGGAGATAGCGTGGGCGCAACGACGTCGTCAAGTTCAGGAGGAGGATTAGCGGAAGCGCAGTACGTATCGGCGAAAACGTCGGTGTGGTGGGACATAGAGAACTGTCAAGTGCAGAAAGGGAGTGACCCACACAAAATCGCTCAGAACATCAGTTCCGCACTCGTCAATATGAACTACTGCGGCCCCGTCTCTATCTCCGCTTACGGCGACACCAACCGCATCAACTCCGCCGTCCAACAAGCTCTCTCCTCCACCGGCATCTCCCTCAACCACGTCCCCGCCGGTAACCCTTTCTTTTCAACTCACTCTATTTATTTTTTTTTAATTTCTAGATCTTGGATTAGATCTAGTGTTAATTGTAAAAATATATATATTTATATTTTATTTAGGGGTGAAAGATGCGAGTGACAAGAAGATATTAGTGGATATGTTGTTTTGGGCAGTGGACAATCCTGCTCCGGCGAACTATTTGTTAATATCAGGAGATAGGGATTTCTCTAATGCTCTCCATCAGCTTCGTATGAGGAGATATAATATTCTTTTAGCGCAGCCGCAGAAGGCTTCCGCGCCGCTCATTGCTGCGGCTAAGAGTGTGTGGCTTTGGACTAGTCTCTCTGCCGGTGGCCCCCCACTTTCCAGTGGCGAATCGTCTCAGTTTGCTAATGGTTTTAGTTTCCATAGTTCGAATTTTGATATGATGCCTAAGCCTAAGCCTATGCCTATGCCTGTGCCTATGTCTATGCCTATGCCTGTGCCTATGTCTATGCACTATTCTGTATCGGAACCTAGTCAATATAGCCAATATAGCAGCCAACCGATGCAATTCAATTCGGATAATCAAAGGCCTTCTAGTGGAGGTAGTAGTGGAAGTGGTGGTGGAGGAGGAGGAGGAGGAGGGGGGAGGGGGGAGAGTAAGTATAAAGGGAAAAATATTCGAAAAAATGTAAATCAGAATCAGACAAATGTACCACGAGCCTCAAGTATGCCGGAGAGTAAAAACAACAATGACTACCCTTACCAACCGGAACATATGCAAAAAAAGCAGTTTAAGAAAGCCCCACATGAATTCTTTGGTAGCATGGAGCCTCCTACTAGTCGGTCTTCCCCCAATTTGTTTCATGGCAGTGTTGATAATTCAGCTGGGAGTAATGCTAGTAATTTCGTAGGAAACCCACAAAATCAATATCCTAATCCTTTGAGGCCCAACAACCCCCCACAAATGCAAAATTCGTTTGGACCTGGACCCGAGAATGTGCATCATTCAAATGCTCGTGGTCAAGGTTTTCAGTCAATTCCTCAAAGACCTGATGGCCCTAGATATTACCCTCCTCCACCTGATATGGGTCGGTTAAATATCTCTGATTTTCCCAATTATGCTCAAAACCCTCCTAATGAGTATCGGCCAAGCTCTACAGAATCTCCATATCCTCCAGCTCGCGCAAACGGGCCACAAAAAGGCAATAACCTGCATGGTGGCCAAGGATTTCATCATGATAATGTGAACAACAGGTATCCTCCGCGCGGTTCTGAATATCCACCACCACCTGTTTCTAGTAATGGTGGCTGGGGATCACAAGGTCGTGCACCACCTTCTGAGAAAGTGCAAGGGCTTATTGGTGTCATCCTACTTGCCTTAAACACCCTGAAAAACGAAAAAATTACGCCTACTGAAGCAAACATAACTGATTGCATTCGTTATGGAGATCCGAAACACAGAAATACTGATGTAAGAAAGGCATTGGATAGTGCAATTGACCAAAATATGGTAGTCGTGCAGAATGTAGGTGCAGTGCAGTTCTATGTTGGTAAAAATGAGAGATTATGGAAGTGTGTGAACCCTATAGGTGGTAATCCTAATCAGTACCCGAAAGCATTGGATAGCATACAGAAGTTTCTTACTACCTCAGCTGGACGATCAGCAATGATGGCTACTCAAAGCAGGTAGAATGGTTTAATGATTTTTTCAATACTTTGTCTTCCTGGATTAGCAAATTCTTACTACTTGAACAATTGCTGTCTTTTCTTTGCACTGCAGATATGAAGCAGCTTTGACACTAAGGAAAGCATGTTTAGAAGGGCTTTCTTTGGGCGAAATATTCCAGATCTTGAATATGGTCGTCGCTAGAAAATGGATTAATCCTCATCACTCAGGATGGCAGCCGATTTCCATTTCTCTTTCAGAGACTAAAACTGATATAGGGATTGAAACTGGTGCTTGACTTTATCAAGTTCAGTTTTGGTACCAAAAAAAAGTGGCCTTAAGATGGTTACAGGTGCAAGTTTATCGTCATTTAATTGGATTTGTTGACTGGAGGAACATGGGTCACTTTTGATATGAACTATATTATCTAAAAAACTATGGTAGGTGGAACTTCTAGATTGTGGATTAAGCAGGTTAGGTTATTTGATTTTTTTTTTCCCTTGTTTGGCTGGAAACTAGCTGGCTTCTACAGAGAGAGAGAGCCTGCTTTTATTAAGGTAGCCTATTAGTCTATTATAATTCCCCCACAGTGTGGCTGCTGGAAGCTGCTCTCTGCATCATATTCGTATCTTTTCAAAGGTTGTTTGGACCTGAACTATGAGGCTTTTGTCTGAACAAGCCATCTATTAGACATTTGGTTCTTGCCAGATATTGCTTAATTAGAGCTACTGCTCCTTCCTAGGCCTTGTTTTTAAATGATAGGGTATTTTAGGAGAGGCACTATTGGAAGAGTGGTAAGCTTTCTTTTTAAAAACATGAAGTCTTGAACGAGTTTCATAGCCATTGATGTATAATCATTTGTAGTATGGCCGGCATGATCAGGTTATGCTGACTTGTGATATAGGGCCCCCGGAGATAAGTTCTATTGAAGATGTGTCCTATCACCTATGTCTGTACTCTGTTCTGTTGAAGGTTTTGAGATGGCAACTACAACAAATGTGGAGTTTAGTGGTTCAGTTAATGGACTGGAAGAAAGTTATTGAGAAAAAGAAAGCAACTCCATAGGCATCAAAGAATCTTATAAGGTATGCTCTCTTCAGAGTTTCTTTATGGCTGGAGACTTTTTGTATTGGTTTTGGAAGTATGAGACGGAGCATTGTCTAGCACACGAGCGTATGTGAATATATGTTTTCGATTTCTGGATCATGTAGGGTTTGGTCATAAATAAATTTGCTTTGATTTGGGTGGTACAGCTGGAGCTCTGTCTTCTACTTAGACACTGTTTGTATCAACCATCCTGCTGGTAGAAAACAATACAGTTCTGGGAAGAACACTGGTAGTAGCAATTTGGAAATGTTTTTTTGCATTTCAGTTCCTTTTAATGTTGTTTTATACCCAATATGTGGTAATAGGTTGGCTTAATACCAGTACTGAAAGTATTTGGGTATGCTTCAAATATGATTTTATTGCTGTTTATTTTCTCTTCAGTTTCATTTTTAATGGATTGTTTCAGCTCAAATTTGGAAGTATGTGGGAAATTGTTTGTCAAATATGATGTTGAAGCTTGAAACCCATATATCTTTAATCTTTGTGAAGAGCCAGTATAATATTTTTTGGTTGTCTCTTCTGTGTTAAGAGCAAAATGAGAATCGTTGATCTGTGCCTAGACCGGTATGGGTTTTCAAATGAATTGTTTGAGGACATTTGATTTGCTTAAAACCCAATCAAACCTGGTGGATTCTAAGTAATCTGCTCAACCCAAATAAATTTTGCAGAATTGTTCATGTTTGTGTATACACTTAAGTTTTAGGTTAAATTACGTAGTTCACTCTAATTTTGTCCCGAATTCAGTTTACTCTTATAATAATATAATTCTGTTTTTAAGAGGGTGGAATTTGTAATTTAACTTAACTTTTAAAATGTCCTCTTATAAAAATTTGGCATTGGTTTTTAGAAAAATATAAAATTAAAAAAGTTAATTCAATTATAAGTTTGGAATAGTTTTTTCTTAAAGACACAAGTTAAAAAATAATAAATATTCAATAATGAGTTGTAATGCATATTCTTTGAAAGGAAAATATAATTTTGAATATTTTATTGATTTTCAGATACAAGTTCAATGAAGATGTGTGCTTTTCCTGATATTTATGTATGTTTCGACTTTATTTCTTAAGAAAGATATAAAACATGATTTAATGGAGAATTTATTACACTTTATTTGTTGATGTACAAGCTTTTGAAGGTAATATTTATTTTAGATATAATTATATTGGTTTAGCTTCAAATCAATTTTGAGTTATCTTTCTTCCATCCATTATGTGGGAATTGAAGAGGCCATTTATGTGGAGCAAGATGACCTTTACATGAATAGTTTTAAGGTAAGGGTTTGCTGCAAACTAAGTTGTAGTAAATTTTGCAAAATAGTGATGTGTCAATATTTGAGAACAACACCTCTCTAGGGGCAAGATAGGTGGTGTTCTCTGATATTGACACATCACTATTTTGCACGATTTGCTGCAACTTAGTTTGTAGCAAATCCTTATCCGTAATTTTATAAATAGTCAAGTAGTGGGTTGAAGAAATAACTTTAAACTAGCTTGTAGTTAAACTCTTTTTAATTGATTTTTTTTTGGAGAAGTGTTTTAATTCATTTTCTACTTTTAGCGAGTAAATAAATATAAATAAACTTTTAATAAACATTTAATCCCAATGTTTTTTTTTGTTTTTTTTTTAAAATTTTATCTTGATGATAATTTTTGACTAGTTTTCTATTAATATCCTCACCTTGCTCACTCACAAAATTTTCAATTAAAGGGAACAAATTTGCAAAACAAAAGCTTGCAATTTAAAATCTACTAAATCTTACTAAACTTGCAATTTATAATCTTCTTTATCTCTTATTTTTTTTGAAATTTAAAAAGGTGCAACATATTTTCTTTCTCATCTCTCATCATTTTTTAAATTTAAATACACACTCAAATTTAAGGGCATATTTGTTACTTTTGTTTAAACAAAAGTTTTTAGTGTATAAATAACATTTCACGTATTTTTATACATTTTTTAACCCACACATATTTCTAAAAAATACAAACAACGTTACTAGAAATCTTTTATCTAACGGGCCCTAAGTATGCTAGTCTCTCTCTCAGTGAACGTTTGGATAGATTTTAGCTCCGTTGTGCGTTTTTCAATGGATCCTGTGCATTGTTTACGGGACCTGTAAGTACTTTATTTAGCAAAAAAAATTTAAAATTGGGTCTCATGGTACTATTCACATATTTAAAAATTATTATATTATAGTATTTTCAGTTTTTAATTTTTAGGAATAAGTAGTATCTAAACATCTATAAAAAAAAAAAAAAAAAAAAAAAAAATCTAAACAGACCCTCAGTCGGTGCACGCACGTGTTTCATACGTCAGTGTGCCTTGAAGTAAACGAGAATTTGTGCATGCGAAGCAGCTAATTGGTGTACATAGTCAAATTTTGATAATTAAAGATTTGGTCTTTGCTGGCTGGACTGCATTTTGTATCAATCAAATTAAAAAATATACTACATGCTTGTAGATTTGTCGTTTTTTACACGGAGCTCCAAAATTTTTAATTATTAAAATCGAGAAGAGAGTCGAGAAAATAACTATGTATAATATACAATCATTCTTTCTTTCTATAAAATAATAATCGTTCCTTTTGTTCGATTCAAAAGATAATAGTGTAATTACTGTAACCATTTTCTTAACTTTAGGCCAAATACACGATATACCAGCCTTGACCCACACCAACCTTTCACCTAACTTTAAGTGTGACTATTCCTACAATTTCAGAGGCTTGGTCCTGCACTTTTCTGAGCTACTTATTATTAAGAAGAATTTTAGATAAACTGTTGTTCATTTTACTTTCTCCTTCATTTCCTACTCCTTCGTTTTTGAATAATGAATATCAATTATATATATCTTGTATATGCAGAGATCCACACACTATTAGAGTAAACATAGATATATAAAATACTTTCTCTTCTCTCAATGGAGCTAACTAGAATCAATAAAATGTATTCAACTTTTTAATAAAGTAAACGATAAATTAGAAAATCTATCAGCATTATATGTATTGAATTTTCAATTAAATAATTGTTATTTTGAGACATTTTAAGTACAATAATGTGGATCCAAGACAACATTTATCTACAGGTTTAACATTGCTTACCCAAGAATGATAATGTTAGTAACAACTAACAAGGTATGAATCCATCAATCTTCTTCTCACAAAAGAAAAAAAAAAACCATCAATCTAATTGTTTTGAAATTTTTGGATTTGATTCATTACTTTTGAAGCTACAAGGCTTAATTTGTTAGGGTTTAATTTATTACTTTTTAAACTATAGGGCTTAATTTGTTACATTCCTTAAACTATAGGATCTAAAATGTAATTACTATTTATTACTAGGTAAAAAAAATTTAACGTGAGTGTCCAAATCTCTTTAATTACCTAATTATTCTCTTGAGTGTATGTACTATGTAGTACTTCTGTTCCACACATTAGAAAATTACAGAGATGAATTCCTTGAAGGCGACTCTAAGAAATTGACTAAGAGTTTTGAACTCAAAATCACACTAATGTCATGAGATCTTAGGAACTACTAAATCTTGAACTCTAAGTAATTATTATGCAGAGGTACTTTTGAAAGGTGGCTTTAAGATGCTAGTTAGAGTTTTGAACTCAAGATCGCATGAATCTCGTGATACTTTGAATACCATTAAACTATCCCTCGAGATTATCGATCTAATTCATCTCTTAAGACTTAAGCATCGCTTTATTTTTTTTTATTAGGCCGAGGTCGGTAAAAAACTAATGCTGACCGTAGTATATGTTCCTTTTCCTTTTTGGTTGCCTAGTGGGAGTTCTATATATCTAGCCAAAAGGATAAAAAGTTGGAGCTCTATTTACGTTTCTTTTTTTCTTTTGATCCAAATACCACGTTAAGGAAACTGCTTCTAAGAGTTTAGCTGTACTAGAATCCAATCCAATCCGAATGGCATGACGTGAAGCATGAAAGAACTTGATTCAGTTGATTGTCAATCTTCCCCACCTTTTGCGAAACCCCAAGGAACTTTCGGCTCCTTTCCTCATAATACATATCAGATAATGCTTCTCGGGCAACCTTTTCTTAAGTGGAACTTTTATTCACTTTTTTCAAACTTTTCCGAGTGAAGAAGCCACCTATTTGCATATTCTCAAGAAACACGAACCAATCTGCAATCAAAATATTTATGGGCTATTGATACCATTCTTCCAATATTAGTGTACCATGGATGATACCATTCTTCCAATATTAGTGTACCATTGATGCCACTCTTCCTTGAGTTCTTTCTCAAGACTGTTAAGGGTTTTGTAACTTAACTAATACCTTTGCATGTTTCTTACGTAGACATCCAAGTTTGAATCCTCCCTTTCTCGCTATATGATTTTTGTTTATTATTTATTGTGTAAAAATACAAGTTTTGTAACTCAACTAACACCTTTGCATGTTTCTAATGTAGACATCTAGGTTCAAATCCCCCCTTTCTCGTTGAATGATTTTTATTTATTATTTTATTGTGTAAAAATACAAGTTTTGTAGCTCACCTTCTCATGTTTCTAACGTTGACATTCAGGTTTGAAATCCTCCCTCCCCCGCTGTATAAGTTTTGTTTATTACTTTATTGTGTAAAAAAAAAAAAAAAAATTTATAAATTGTACATTCTCTTTTGAGGTGAAACCAAAGTGAATAGTTTCTATTCTTGTTACTTGTTCGGTTCCATTTCATTGTGTAGGCCATGGACCAAAAAGGCAAAAAGTAAAGATGGAAGTATATATTCAAAAATTTCACTGGAGAGACCAAACTATTATCTTTAAAATTCGAAATATTTACAAAAAAGTTCAGTACACTGGAAAAGGAGCTTTAACATTTTCTTTTTCTTCTTTTCATCCTATCATCGTTTTATCTACATTACTATACTACGGAAAATAATACTATCTTGTCTTTCACTTTCTCTACCTTATTTTCTTCAATAGAAAGTAAGCAAATGGAGTTAAATCTAACTTTAAGCTTTTTAAAAAAGTTGGGTCCATGTGCATTTTGAAGCTTACAAAGGAGGAGACTAAGAAACAAATTCCATTCTGAAACAGAGACCACACTTATAATAATATGTACCAACATATATGTTCTTTGATATCTGGGACAAATTACTCTTTGCTAACTGCACTGATGAGTTGAAAATTACAATTAATTCAGATTTTTTTTTTCCTTACATAATATAATGTGTATTATGATTCCACTAAGGGGCTGGGGATCAAGGAAGAAAAGGATTGTGAGAAGGATATGCGGCCTTTTCCTTTTTATAAGCCCTGAGAAGCAAAAACATAGAAAGAAGTTAAAGAACATATATAATCGTTCAAATCTTCTCAAATAACCTTTTCTTAAACAGAAAATGACCATCCTCATAATTGAGTCTGTTAATCACCTTGTAGCATTTAATCCCCCGAGTGCAACTGTTCCCAAAATAATAAAGAGGAAAGGGACTCGAATCAAAGCGGCATTTCCTCTTCCTCCTTGTGCTCTTGGAACTCCAGTTCTCACTACTCGTGTATTTGTAACTGACCAAGATAAATGACATCTCAGACAAGAATTAACCAGACAAGCTAAATTAAATGAAAAAGACAGGTATAGAAAATTATTTTTTTAAAGGAAATTACCTGAAGATGAACCTAGTCTTCTTGTA
The DNA here is from genome assembly GCF_001633185.2 of Quercus lobata. Taxonomy (NCBI): domain Eukaryota; kingdom Viridiplantae; phylum Streptophyta; class Magnoliopsida; order Fagales; family Fagaceae; genus Quercus; species Quercus lobata. The sequence continues at coordinate 34,501,659 of NC_044915.1, forward strand.
CCTGTGGAAGGCATCATAAAAAACATGAATGTATCAATGTCAAATCTGTTATTATTATCTCATGATGGTATATCCACTTCATTATCCTTCCAATAAGGTGATCAGCTTTCCTATCATGGTTTGCAAACCCACAACCAAATAACTTCCAGATTTTGATTGGACAAACTTTAACCGACTCCATCATTAAATTCAACCTTAAGAGTTTCATGGTCACTTATATACCAGAGTTTATGGAAAACAGAGCTACAACCATAGATACAAAGCACATTATCTAAAAATTGAGTCAAGCAATGACAATGAATTCAGAAAACAGATTAGAAAGCTGTAAAGTAAACTACGATATAGACATTTGATTAAAAGAAAGAATTAATTGAAAGAGAGTGGGCAAATATACCTCATTAACAAGTAGAGCTATCTCCCTAGTACTTCCAAAAACAAGAAGTTGAGCTATTATTGTCACTGATTCAGATGTTGATATACTAACAACCACCAACATATCAACTGCAGTGAGGGGGAAAAAAGAATATACATGGTGAAGTAGAATAGAAGTATAGGTTCTGACAGTTGTACTAATCAAGGTAATTAATAATTTTTTTACTAATCAAGTTACATATAGTGTCACAGCTGTATTACTTGGATCAAGCTCTGTTCTTGTACTTATAGCCAAATCCATTCCAAAGTCAGCTTTGGAGGAAACACAATCAGGAATTTGATAGGATAACATCAGAAAACTGGTTAAAAGAAAAGTAAAGCAAAATAGTTTAAAAGAAAAAAAGGAACAAGTATCAACTGCTTTATATGGGCAACTAGTGCATCTGAATGAAAAATTTCACATTCAAGCACTAAGGAAGCAACTAAATTGCTTTAAAATTAGTTCTGCCATAAAAATAGAATGTCATAGGCATAAGATAAAAGCAATAAGAAACCAGTACCTGCATGGAGGCAGCAATCCTTTTCCCATTGTCTGATTCTTGTCGAACAATACATTCATTTAGACCAAGAATCACCTCAGGATACTGTCACAGAAAAATTATGAACTTAAAATTAGAAATAATGAGAATTATGATAAAGAACGTAAAAAGTCATTACTTCTCATACCATTGTGAAATCAGGTCGATACCAGAGAGGATGCAGGAATAATGAATTCCAGTCGTTCTGTCCTCACTCCAGAAAGGTTCATATTTTTGTGCATCTTCCCCATGAATGGCTTTAATTGCAAGCTTAGCTCCATGCATGTCATCATATATAAAAGACATTGACTGGCTTTCATCACTTTCCATCTTTTGAAGAACTTCTGCGATAGGTTCTAAAGATTTTTTGTGAATTCTTTCTTCATAAAACTTAACAATCATGTGCTGTTATATTTAAATCTTTTAATTTTTTTGGCTTTATCCATGCATTTGCCTACCCTTTTTATATTAAGAAAATCTTCAGCATTTTATCAATGCAATAGACGGCACATGGTTTCAAAATAAAAATTTCCTTCTCTTCAATAAAAATTTCTTACTTATTATCTATGATGGAGCTTAGACAGAAAGATCTTAGCAGGAACCTTTTCACATTTAAAAGGAGACTTTCCTCACCCATCTCTTCCACTACTTTGTCCAACAGTTTAAAAAGGTTTGCAGCATCTTTTATTATATCAATGACATCAATGGAAGAAACAAAATATAAATCACGAGGGCAAGAAACCAAAAAAATTATTATTGCCCTACCCTGCACATCTTTCCAACTATCAGGCATCAGCCATGATGGAGCAGCCAGTAACTGCCCAATATGCTTTAAACTCTGTTACATATCCTTAAATGGTAGTGATCTCATCTCGAAGGAATCGATCAGATATTAGTTGGCTAAAAGGACCTTTCAGACCTTGTACATATTGGCCAATCAACTCTAGCATTTTATGGAAGTAAGGGGAGTTTGCTGCATTCAAAGGGATTGCTGAATGATAATAGAATTTGCAGATGGCAGATAACACTTCCTTGCAAGTTTTCTTCTCACATATCATCTTTGTTCTTACTTGCTCGAAGAGTGGGGATGTCTGGTTCTTCAGTGATTTCAAAAATACAGAATCTAATCTTGATCTATTAGGTTCAGCAGCATTGGTACCAGGACACCTCCCCTTGACATTATTTCTAATTTCACTGTCTAAAACTTTATAATCCAAAGCCAGCATTTCCCTATTTATACATTGCAAAAATCCTTCATCATGCTCCTCTTCTTTCTCATTGTCTGAATGCATATACAGAGTAGATATTGCCTTAATAACCGGTTTCCGAGGCCTTCTGCCAGTACGGTGCCATTTCATGTTCTCCTTAATTTTTAGATACACATCCACAGGAGCCTTTTCACAGTATGCAACTTCTCCTGGGATCCTGGCCAGATGTTGTTTGAACCTGTTTATGCCTCCACTGATTATTTTTTCACAATCATTGCATTTAACCCTTTTCTTCTTTTCATCTTGAGGAACAAAATGTTCCCACCCAGGTCTACGTGTCCTAATGTCTGGAGAGGGGAGAATCCGCTATTTAAGTTGTCATAAGTCATTACCTTCTTTCCTCTCTGTTTATAACCTATACTTGCTTCTTCCATTCCATTATATTCATTAGAGTAGAAATTAAATATCCGTGTTCATATTCAGACTGCCTTCACTTCCTAACAGAATGACATCCCTCCAGGTTTTTCCTTGTACTCAAGCATACATCCTCCGGAACCTTTTCACAATGAGTAACTTCTCCAGTCAATCTAACCAAACATTGCTTCAATCTAAATATTCCACCGCTGACCATTTTCCTGCAATATTTGCATTTAACCTTCTTTTTCCTTTCATCCTGAGCAATACCATTCTCCCATCCAGGATCAAGATATCCTGAGGACCAAAGTGGGGCCACCTCTTCAACCATGTGGTAAGTAGCCAGCTGTAGAAACTTTATCTTCTTCCTGTATATGATTGAAAATAATTAAATAAATAAACCGCTTCAGAAAAAAAGAAACCCCCCCCCCCCTTCCCCCCCACCTCTCTTCCAAACTCGGGTGGGGAGGTGAAATTGAAATGAACACAGTTATATATATATACATATATATCTCACCAAGGTGGGCCCTTTGGACCCACCCTTGGGAAGTAAACCACGGATACGCGATTCCACCAAAGAGAGTCGTGTATTAGGTAATCCAGGGGAACTAATTTTGTTGTGTCCAATCCCACAGGCAAATACCATTCAGGGTTTAAAAATCTTGAAAAAGCCCTACACATAATTATAACTTTAAAGTAACATGAAATCCTAATCCTAAGCAGAAAAATTCAAAACTATAGTGGAAATTGAAAACCAATTCTGGTTTTATCACCCTTATTATCTCAAAGGAAAATTCAATATGGTGCTGAGTCTTATACAAACAAAAATATCATGTCACTGATCAACTAGTTAATCTTTAAATACGATTTCACCATGAATTTCAGTTTTGATACAGCTGAAAAAAATACCATAAATTTTCATAAATTCTTTCAAACTTTCAATTCATCATACATGATAATTTTTTTGATCCATTCATAATAGAGTGACAGTTTAATTATGTCAATAGTGTCTGCAAGGCAAAAAGGGGGAAAGAGATGTGAGTCGTACAATGTATTTACCTGTCTGATACACTGGAATTCCTTCCCAGTCGCATATCTCCTGTTGCATGCCCCCAAGACTATCCAGTTGGCTTAGATATCTTCTTCAGAATCCTCAAATAAATCACTTGAGCAAGCCTAAGCTAACACTTAAAACTACAGTAACAGTTAAAGGGAACTCAAAAACAGGTACAATGAGATATATGAGAGAAAGGGCAAAGGGAAAATAAAGAAGAAGAAGAAGAAGAAGAACAAGCAAATTGGAAAACAAGTACAGAAAATATCAAACAACTCAACCAAATCAAGGTCATTTCAACAGACAAACAGAAACAGCATAAAGTGGCATGGTTCAGATAATGCATCATTCTGAAAATTTAGAACATGAATTTTATTAACATCTTGAGTTGATTATGCTAAATTGGTAGATTGAAAATTGAGATTGACAAGTTTGTCCAATAACTTCTTTAGTCCATTTGGGAGTTTGCAAACCATGACTCTATCTTACACCTTTGGTCTTTTTTACAATAGGAAAATTACCAGACAGCAGGCAAGAGTATGCTTCTGAAATCTGCAGCAAATTCACATGTTGAGGTCAGTTATTCCATTAGTACAAATGAAACTGACAAAATTATCTGAAAGAAAATGCAAAATTTCAGAAAATAATGAATAGCAGTACTCTGTAATCCTCATGTTAAAATAGGGGTTCACATGCTCATGTTCTGTCATCCAAGACCTAATTAATGTGAAAACAATGCTAGAAAAGGCTATGGCTAGGTTAAACATACTTTATAATTTTATATCATCTACAGACAGAAAATGGCTGAAAGGTGATGAGGAGTTTGATTTTCCTAGCTGATTCTAAAATTTATACTAGTGAAAAGATTGTGCAGTGTTGACATTAACCTTGAAAAGGCTCTACGGCAGACAGGAACCTGCACTCCCAATCAAGAACTAGCTTTTCCAACTATGGACAACCAAGTTACTGAGCCTCAACTAAATATGGTAAATCTATGATTGTCTCCCATATCTAGTTTTTATTTTTCAAAAAGGAAGAAAATAAAACATAATTTTATCACTTAAAAAATGCAGTATTCTGTATACTTGATCATAAACCTCTACAAAAATCATACAATTCTAGTTCTTCCACTCCACGATATCTAGTGTCGATCTTTCATTGATCACAAGTGATCATCCCCCAACCCAATAAAGTACCAACCAAAAATACCCCAAACCTTATCTAACATTTGCAGGGGCAGCGCTACTCTATATTCAGGGGGTTCAAATGAACCCCATGACTTCAAAATATATATATATATATATAATTTTTTTTTGCTAGTTTAATACTTTAATTTATTTTTAAAAATATTTTTGCACACCCTGACTTAAATTTTGCACACCCTTATTACAGGTATTTCCAATTCTAAGAGTAAAGAGTAAGTGTTTGTGAGTTGTCAATTGTAAGTGTCACCCTTTTTTATAAATTTATATTATGTGTGTGTGTCTAATATTGATTGTGTGCATTACTTTTTGTTATAATGCTATTTGTGTAAATTATGACGTGTGTGGACGTTTGTGTGTACAATATAAATATAATGTAAATTTATATAATTTAATAATTAGGAAATAGAGATGGTTTGTTAAATGTGTGTGTATTGTTATCATGTTATAATAACTTTTTTTTTATTTTATAAAGTTCATAAAATTTAAGAAAAAAAATTATAAAGTTAGCGATTGTCCAAGCATTTGATTGGTTAAGTAGACACATAGTGTATAATTTTATGTATGAATGAGTGTGGTTGTGTGCGTTAATAATTAATACAAAGTTAATGAGTTTAGTTTAGTCATTTAGTTTAAAATATTTTTATAAAAACAATAACAAATAGATAATAACAACTGCATAAAAATAAAAATGTTAGATAAACTTAACAAAATAAAATAATCATAGGCTCATAGCTACCCACATTGGCAATAGATACTCATAATGAACTATCATATAACAATTCAAAATTTGAAAACTTGTAGAAGAAAATTGTAAAACTTCCTGCATTAATTTTTTTTGTTGATAACTCAATATATTCAAGTTCTTTTTTTATTAAAATTTTTTAATGACCCCCCTAAACAAAATTCCTGAAGCAGCCACTGAACATTTGCATATGGTAGATCATGTATGTACCAATAGCAAAACTAATTATGAAAGCTAGGCAAAAAAGAAAAAAGGGAAAAAAAAAAAATTGCCTAAACTTCAGAATGTTTAGGCACAGTATCCTTACCAATTTGAACTTTGACTCTGCATGGGGTTTTTGTTGAGCTGGAAAAAGGTCAGGATGAGACTCCCATACCTTCCTTTTGTAAGCTGCTTTAACCTACAATCATAACACACACCATAACAATTACCAATAATAATCATCAACTAAAAAAAAAAATCCTATGGAACAAAAACTACAATCATACAACCCATCATAATCACAAATTATCAACTTGACCCATTCTCCAGTATGAGTCAGAAATTGAAACCCAGAACCAGTAATTGAGCTAGAGTCTCAAACTATAACTCAAAATCCAAACTGGGTCATCCACAAAATCTAAAATTGAGTCTATATACTGAGTCAAATTAGCTCCTTTAATCATGATAATCATCATCCAAAAAAACCCAAATTATGCAATAAAAATAATTATGGGATCAGAGGGAATTAGAGAGAGAAACTTGAATTAGGGTACCTGAGAGAGGGTAGGGTGAGAATTGGGAGGGAACCCGAGCAAGGTTCTGGCCTCATCACCCTGCATTTCTGACAAGTCGTCTTCTTTATTGTTCTGGGAACTTTTTTACTCTCTCTCTCTCTCTCTATATATATATATATATATTTTTTTTTTTTTGGTAGAAAATCTATATATATATATATATGTGTGTGTGTGTGTGTGTGTGTGTGTGTGTGTGATTATTAGATGAAGTTTTGGGTTTTTTATTTTTGAGAGAAAGATTTTTTTTTTCCCTTTTTTGATAAGCGAGCGAGAGAAATAAGTTTTGGGTCTGAAATGAATGGTTGGACGTGTGGGGTGTTGGAAGTAGCTTCAAAAGTTACCAAAGAAAAATAAGAATAGAATATAGAGAAAAAAAAAAAAAAGAGAGAGAGAAAAAAAAGGAGTAAATATTTTTATTCAAGAAAAAAAAATGTATAAAAACTGTTGTACATATTTAAACAGTCGTAAAAAAAAAAAAACTGTTGTTATCTTTTAAACGTGTTATGATTTAAATTTATATAGTAATATGGTATGAATTTAACTTTTTTGAGAAGGATGGCATGAGTTTAATAACTTATTATGAGTTTAAGTAATAAAAATTGAAAATAATTATATAAAATAAACTTCATAAATTAATATTGCTTTCGGATTAAACTCTAAAGTGTTAGATTTATAATGGATATGTTATCTTATATAGGTTTTCTAATATTAAAATAACGTTTAATATTCACAAAAATGGTATTTTATTCTACAATTAGCCTTAAGTATTTTATATGTATTATTATGCAGTGTGTATTGTGCTCATCCATAATGAATATAAATATATGTATGTTGGTAGGTGTATGGAGACATAGGTATGTTGGTTATAAAATTTGCTTGCTAATATATATATATATATATATATATTTTGAGAGAGTTTTAACTTATGACGTCTGTTTTTTATGATAGTTATTTATTAACAGATTAAGATACCAATCGCATAATAATTCTTTATTATTAGATTAAGACACCGATCGATTTTTGGTGTAGGCAGAGATTGAACTCTAAATCTCTAGCTTATTCAATTATAAGAAACTTTACTAGTTGAGCTAACTAGAACCCACAATTTGCTTGTTAATTTAAATTCAAATCTTGGTTAATTACTGTTGTAGGGACACGATTATTTAACGGTCCAAGAATGACGTTGGGCTCGTAAGTAAAGGGCCCTAACAATATGATTTGTAGAGAGTGAGCTTGGAAGGCAGGACCTTAGTCACAGGTTAGCGGTTTGATCGGGGTTTCTATGGAAGCTTATCCATGGGTGGATTTGGCTTGACTAGCTAAGCCTTCCATTAGTGCGGGTTGCAGGATTTAAGTCCTCGGACAGCGTCCGAGGAGCATTGTATCCTTCCTTTTCTCCCTTTTTACAGGATTTTCCCTCCTCCTTTTGGGAATCCTTTCTCCTTCGTTTTCTGTCCCTTTTATACCAATGTTCATTTCCCTTTTTAGTGTCTACGTGTAAGTTTTATTTTCTGGGGTGCAGACCTGTCCTGTCGATCCATACCTAGAGTGGTTGGGGGTTGTTGGAAAAGTTAAATGACATGGTTTGGAGTATGGGCTTGTCAGATGCAGGGTTCTGTATTACGATGTTGGCAGCTTTCTCCCTTGTCCTGCCCCTGTACTGAGTTTACCCTTTTCTTCAGGCGTTTTGTGAGGTGCTGAGCATGAGGTCGTCCTCGGCAATATCCTTATGCTTCTTTTGAGATTTCATTATGCGTCCTCGGCAATAGCTCTCCTCGGGTTTAGGCCTTGGACCCTAATGTAGAGTGGGCCTGGGCCACGAATTCTCTGTCCCCACAATAGCCCCTCAAAATCCTGCTGCCCGACTTTTTAGTTGGGGAGGAGGGTTTTGGTGATGTTGGGCCCACATCACGGCTCACTCAAATTCTGTACTTTACTGATGTTTGTGTTTTTCCATTTGCATGGGAGGCGTGCCAAATTAAGAGGCATCTCTTTATTTTCCATTCACGCGGAGTCCTTTGACGTTTCAGTACTCGAGGCGCGCCTTTACGAGGATCTTCAAATCTTACGGTTGCGAATGATGTTGGAAATTGAGCCAAATCTGCCTTGTCCGTAGCATTCCTTGGAAAGATGCACAAATTAATTGCCACCATTTTACCTTCTAAGTAGTTGGTTTCCCCAGAGGCTTGAGTCCGAGGACCATACAAGGCCTTAGTTCTGTCCAAAACTTGTAGTTTTTCTTTTAAGTAGTTGGTTTCCCCAGAGCTTGAGTCCGAGGACCATACAAGGTCTTGATTCTGTCCAAAACTTGTAGTTTTTCTTCTAAGTAGTTGGTTTCCCCAGAGGCTTGAGTCCGAGGACCATACAAGGCCTTGGTTCTGTCCAAAACTTGTATTCGTTTATTTATTTATTTATTTTTCGAAGGTTAGCCCCTCGACCAAAGTGGGGGGGAGTTAGTTTGATGTTAGAAGCCCCTAGAATTGCCCATGCCATTGGCACTGCGAGGCATAGCCCCTAACGGAAATTTATGTTGGAGCAACAATAGCATGTCGCTGGGAATGGAGGAACCTTCGCAGACCTTTGCTTGACAGAAACTCAACCCCACCACCTCCTACGCCAACGCGCAAGCCTTCCCCACAGATGGCGCCAATTGTAGGGACACGATTATTTAACGGCCCAAGAATGACGTTAGGCTCGTAAGTAAAGGGTCCTAACAATATGATCTGTAGAGAGTGGGCTTGAAAGGCAGGACCTTAGTCACAGGTTAGCGGTTTGATCGGGGTTTCTATGGATGGGTGGATTTGGCTTGACTAGCTAAGCCTTCTATTAGTGCGGGTTGCAGGATTTAAGTTCTCGGACAGCATCTGAGGAGCATTGTATCCTTCATTTTCTCCCTTTTTGTAGGATTTTTCCTCCTCCTTTTGGGAATCCTTTATCCTTCGTTTTCTGTCCCTTTTATACCAATGTTCATTTCCCCTTTTAGTGTCCACATGTAAGTTTTATTTTTTGGGGTGCAGATCTGTCCTGTCAATCCATACCTAGAGTGGTTGGGGGTTGTTGGAAAAGTTAAATGGCATGGTTTGGAGCATGGGCTTGTCAGATGCAGGGTTCTGTATTACGATGTTGGCAGCTTTCTCCCTTGTCCTGCCCCTGTACTGAGTTTGCCCTTTTCTTCAGGCGTTTTGTGAGGTGCTGAGCATGAGGTCGTCCTCGGCAATATCCTCATGCTTCTTTTGGGATTTTATTATGCGTCCTCGGCAATAGCTCTCCTCGGCTTTAAGCCTTGGGCCCTAATGTAGAGTGGGCCGGGGCCACGAATTCTCTGGCCCCACAATGTCAATAGTGAATCTAGATTAGAATCAATAATAACTTATCAGACCCTTTTGAATGTGTATTGTATTATAAGTCTTTCAAAAATCTCCTTCCCTTTACCCTGTGTGCGTGAGTTTATTATTGAAAAAAAATCAATAATAAATTATCATATAAGATTTGTTATGAAAATATTGTGGAGATATCAATACTTTAATTTTATTGAACCCAAATTCTGGTGATTTTCAAATCAAGTTTTCAACATATTTTTTAAGGATAGAGAAAACAAGTCAGTCTAATATTATATAATTTTTTTTTCCCTGCAGGTAAGGGGCTCAATGCAGAGCCGCCACTAATGGAAGGGGCTGTTGCAATATTTATATAAACTGACATCTTGATTCCATTTCCACATTCCCGCACTCATCTCTTCATCCAACATGTTTCAAGGAAAAAATAAGAAACATCCACGCACGTAAAGATGCCATAAAATTCGAGACATGCAGAATTTATTGTTTTTTTGAGAAACGGTGCTGTAAATTTCATTAATCACGTGGAAAAAAAAAAAACATTTCAAAGACTCATTATGAATAATATCAGTAATAAAACTAGTTTTTTTTTTTTTTTAAATGGAGTTTTTCAAACATTGACGTTATTCTGATGATTGTGTTTTTTATAATCAGATTAAGATATTAACCGATTTTAAGTGTAAACAGGGATTGAACCTCAGACTTCTTATTCAATCATTATAAATTTTACCAATTGAACTATAATTGAAACCCACTAGATGTTTCTTTTAGCCAAACTATTTCTGGATTAGCAATTACGACAAGTTTGGCTAAAGCGTGGGTTGCAGTATTTGCTTCACAATTTGTATGAGTGAATTTCCAACTTCCCAAATGTTTATGCAGAACTTATTTTTGAAACAAAAAAAAGATTTCAATATCCCATTCCATCATCGGCCATATATATATATATGGTCTCAACTTGTTCATCAAAAAATTATATATGGTATGTGTGTATATATATATATATATATATGAGTATAATAAGCTAAATAAAATGTGGGAAATGAAAATCTAATTAATAATTTATTTATTTTTGTTATAGAATGATTGTTTTTAAATAAAACAACAATTAATTGCTTTTATGTTTAAAGAAAAAAATCTAGTCCCATTAAAAGAGGGAAACATGCATGATATTATGAGAAAATGATCATGCGATACTCTCTCGAATCTCTCCTATGTAAAGATGATGAAATGTTATAATTAGACATGAGTAATGCTAATTTTATAACATTTTTACAAATTGTTGATAATGTGACAAATTCTTTTTAGTTTTTATTTAGGTCCACTACTAACATCACATTTTTTATATAACTGCCCACCACCTTAGCCGTTTGTAAAATAGTTTATGGCTTTAATATTTTCCCTCTAACTAATAAGTTAATATTAATAAAAAAAATAATAAGTCAACGACTCAAATTAAAACTCAAACATGCATGCAAGACAGGGAAGTTAATTTTTCCCGTATTATTGCATAAGTATTAGTACACGATCGAACTCCTCTGTCAACATAATTAATTAGAGCCATTCAATTTCAAACCACCAAAAATAACTGGTTGCTTGGAATGGTAAAGAAGTTAAATGATGGTGGTCTGTTTGAACTGTCCCAATCTAGCTAATTTTAGCAATGCCATTGCCATTGTGACATTATCTCTTTTAGGGAGTTTATCCTTTGCCACAACAATACAACTCATCTTCCAAAATACCGGTCGGCCATTGAAACTTAACGTTCACTAACTACCATAAGGTCCATAACCATCCATGCAGAGAGATAACAAAGATTTATTACTCACCCTAATTAAAGAAACTTAAAACAACTATAAAAACATACCCTATTCATGTCTATCTTCATCCACACCAAAAAAGAGAGAGAGAATAACTCGCATTCTTTAAAAAAAGCATCTTGATTTCTCTCCGACCCGCCTCGCCTTAATTATTCCATTAATTGGCGGGGAAGCCGGAGTATTTTGCTTTGATTTGGGTGGAAGAGACGTACACATATTTTATATATATGCATTGAATTGAAAAACATTCTACATAAAAAAAGAAAAACAACAACAACAACAAAAACAAAAACAAGATGCTAGGAAAAGCAGCTGTATCTGCAATTTCTGTCATTCTTGTTGTTGGTGTAGCACTTGCTATTGTGGGTGTTGTTCAACACCAAAGTTCGTCCAAGAGCGACAGCGCTAGCGAAAACCAGATTTCAACACAACAGAAGGCTGTCTCAGTCTTCTGTGGAAAGACAGATTACCAGGAAATTTGCCAGAAGACCCTTACTCCCGTTGCTGACCAAGGAGTCAAAGACCCTAAGGAATTTGTCAAGGCTGCATTACAATCCACAATCAATGAGGTTTCCAAAGCATTGAACTTCTCTGATACCCTCATAACGAACGTGTCATCTAGCACCCCTAGAGTGAAAATGGAAGCAGAGGATTGCAAAGACTTGTTAGAATTCGCTGTGGATGAGCTCCAATCCTCGTTCTCTATGGTGGGTGACAGCAACATTAACAACATGACGGACAAGGCTACCGAGATTAAGAACTGGTTGAGCGCTGTTATCTCGTACCAAACTTCTTGCCTTGATGGGCTTTCAGAAGCACCTGAATTCCAAAGCCTCATGGGCAAGAATCTCCAAAATGCTTCATCGCTCACCAGCAATGCTTTGGCTATTGTTAGTGAGCTTGGTGCAATCCTCAAGGCCTATGGTTTGGAATTGAATGTCAAGCCCAGTAGTGGCAGTCGCAGACTTCTCGGTGAGGATGGGTATCCAACGTGGTTCTCAGCCTCAGACCGCAAGCTTTTGGCTGCGAGTCCAGGAACGTTCAGACCCAACGCGGTTGTGGCTAAGGATGGAAGTGGACAATACAAGACCATTTCTGCTGCACTTGCTGCTTACCCCAAGAACCTCAGAGGCCGATATATTATCTATGTCAAGGCTGGAGTCTATAACGAGTACATTACCGTAACCAAGAATCAGAAGAACGTCTTCATCTATGGTGATGGACCCAGAAAGACCATTGTCACCGGCAACAAGAGCAACAAGGGTGGCTTCTCCACCTTCAAGACTGCCTCCTTCTGTAAGTATAATGTCACGCCATTAAAAATTTTTAATTTGAAAAATAAAATGTTGTGCATGAAATGCTTTCAATTCATTTTAAGCAAAATGAAGAGAATTCTATTTCACTTTTTAATTATGTTATCGTATTGTGTTAAAAAAAATTGATGTATCATATTATGAGGTCTATGTATTAAAATTTGTAATAGCTAATAATTATAATATCAAATATATATATATATATATATATATTTTTACAATTAGTAATACTCTAATGATATAATAAATTTAATAAATACTAAGATGCTATGTTGTGTATGTTTATGTTTAGCTTTTAGATTTTGTATATAGCTTTTTAAAACTTCATTTTTTGAAGTATAATTATCTTTAACCCATTTTCAATAAAAAACTGATACCAAATACACATGTTGTGATTAGTGTACAATAAAAGTAATATTAATGGTGGTTTAAACGTTAGTCTAATAATATAATAAATTTCACAATTGTTAAGATGATATATTATGATTAGTGTACAATAAAAATGATATTAATGGTGATTCTGGTGAAGACCATGTAACACTAATTACAATTTATCATCCCTACAAATAAAAAAAGTTGTGTAATTCACTAATTTATAATATTGTGATATAAGTCACAATCTTAGTTCACAAAAAAAGAAGTGTGTACGGTGTATGTAATAGACATTTGTACCTTGTTGTTTTGCATGTGCATGATGCAGCTGCAGTTGGACAAGGGTTCATTGCCAAATCAATGGGATTCACCAACACTGCTGGTCCAGAAGGACACCAAGCTGTGGCTCTCCGTGTCCAATCAGACATGGCAGTCATCTACAACTGCAGGATGGATGCGTACCAAGACACATTGTACATCCAAGCACACAGACAATTCTACCGCAACTGTGTGATTTCAGGCACTGTGGATTTCATCTTTGGTGACTCTGCCACAATTATCCAGAACTGTTTGATCATCGTCAGGAAGCCTTTGGACAACCAAAAAAACACAGTGACTGCACATGGCAGAGCTGACAAGCGTGAGATCACAGCTTTGGTTATCCACAACTCCAGGATTGTCCCAGAGCGAAAACTCTTCCCTGTCAGGTTCAAGATCCCAACATACTTGGGTAGGCCATGGAAGGAGTATGCTAGGACTGTGATCATGGAGACTACTTTGGCAGATTTCGTTAACCCCGAAGGTTATTTGCCTTGGGCTGGAGACTTTGGCCTTGCAACCTGTAGTTATTTTGAGTATGGTAATCGTGGCCCAGGTGCTAACTTCAGGGGGAGAGTGAAATGGAAAAATGTGAGAGTCATCGGAAGGAGTGAGGCTCTTCAATTCACTGTTAATTCTTTCATTCAAGGCAATTACTGGTTGAAGACTACTGGAACTCCCTACTTGCCCGCTTTGAAAATCTGAGTCATGGAGGTAGTGATTGAGAGAGACCCACTAAGATATCATTCAAATGGTTGTATAACAATTTGAGGGTAAACTTAGATAACTAAAAAAAAAAAAAAAAAAAATTTACATACATATTATTTTGGCTAAAGCCGATCGATCGGCTTTGTTTATGTTTTTAGCAATTTGTGTCTCTTTTTAGTGTCCTTCTTGGGTCCCTCTTTCATGTAGCGTGTGATTTTGATGTGTCATTCATTATACAAGAAAAGAAAAATTTGAAAAATCTGACTTCTTGTATGCCGTTATTCAAATTATTAATAATATTTATATATATATATATATGATATTATAATAATAAAATAGATCATTTGAATTAAAAATAAATAAGCAAGTTCTAGAAATTGATCCAAATATATTAGAATAAATACGACGGAGTTGGCTCATATTTGTTTCTAGGCTATCTGGCCTTAGGACCTTATTGGGTAAGGCAAAATCAAAGGTATTTTTGAAATTCTAACCGAATAGGGTAATGTCATATATAAACATTATTGTAATCCTAATTTCTCAATAAATGATTCTCCCCATTTTAAATCTTGCCCATTTCTTCCATTTCGTTGTCTAAAAGAAGAAAATAAAATTTGAATAATGAAATGGACAGCTTTTGATATCAAAACGATCCTATTTTTTAATTTTTCATATAGCAGATCATTAGCCATTCATTTCCATGGATATAGGTACAGTGTCGAATCACATTAAAATATCTATGTTGATTTAGTTAATCATATAATAATTTGCTTGTATAATATAAAAAGAACTACATTTTAGCCAATTAAGCTCAACATTCCCCTCACATCAAGTTATATATAAAATTGTATAAAAATATATGATTGTTATAGTTTAAAATGTAAATTTACACTAATACTATTTATTTTGTAATTAATTTAGGTATCCGAAAAATAAAGAAAATAATGGATAATAGTTATTGTGTGTGAAAAAAGAATAGAAAAAGAAGCATTGATATCTTATAAAATAGATTATTTGATACGGAGTGTTTTGAAAAATAAATAGGCAGAATAGCCTCCATGGTTTGGGTCAGGCCCAAAATGTAAAAGTCTCACCTGTGGCTTTCATAGCGGGTCTGGCCTTTCTATATAGCTCACCTCACCTAGCGTGGGGAAAAGAAAAAAGAAGCAGGGGAAACAAAGAAGAAGAAGAAGAAGAAGCAATGAGAATTCATGGAGGCAATCTGGTACGGGCACTGAAACTGTTCAAATCCTCTGCACCAATAATACCAGGACACCCAAACCAACCTCACAATCTTCGTTCTTCCATCATTTCTCTCATCTCCAACTACTTTCGCTCTTACTCTACACCCACAGGTACGTTCTGTTTTTTTGTTTATTATTTTTTTGTGTGTGAAATTTTGTAGTATTTGTAGACATTTGAAGATATTTGAAAATAACAGAAGTGCAGCAGCAGCAACCTCAGCTGTCGGCCGACCTCGTTAGAATAATGGAACAAAGGTTGTCGGCTGTTGAACATAGGACTACTTGTCTTTACAATCTCATCAACCAGGTAATTTCATCTTCTTTTTATTTTTTTATAATTTAAAGAAAAAAAAATTAATCATTATACTTTATTTATCAACCTGTGGTCTGGGTCGAATTTAATTTGCCAATCCGCGTTTTCAAAACCTACATTTTGCTTGAATTTTCTGAGTAAATTAGCTCCAAATAGTTATAAATCTAATTATTAAATCATTTTTAAACTATACTCAGAAAACCCCAAAAAAAAAAAAAAAAAAACTAACTAACTAACTACCTAACTTTAACTTAATTATGATATCAATGTATTAAATTTATGAACCAGAAAGTAAACACGATCAAACCTAGGTACAAGTGAATAAAGTGTAATTAGTAGCCCTTTTTTATCTTGGGATTTTTTTTTTTTTTTTTTAATTTTTTATATGTATGAAAGAAATGATTAGTTTTGATGTTGAATGAAGACAGCCAGAAGCGTCACCGGCAGAGTATGCAAGGGCCAATAAGGAGCTCCGGAAGCTCAGGGGTTCTATGGAGCTTATAGCTCACTTGAGGACTAAACAGAAGGTACTTTGTTAACTCTTTAAACAATTGCTGCTGAGTGCTGATTATAAATTGAATTGTGATCTTTTCAACATTATAATTTTTTCCCCCTAATTTTTGAATCTGATGTTGGGAAGTTCATTGCACACATGATCATTGGTCACGGTATATGAGCCAAATGTTAATTCATAGGTGGTAGTCGTGTGACTAGTGTGTGTTATTATATTATGGGGGGCTGGGGTTTAAGTTAGTTCTTGCACATGTCTAGTTGCCTTTCTCTGTGTTGCTATTTGAGAGATGCAGACCACACATCTGTCTTAAAGGATGAATGCTGATAACTGTGTTCATTGAATGCAGTCATTTTTTGATATATTAGTAATAAAATCAAATCTTGTTTGAGTCTTCTTGTCTGTTCTTTCAGTTGTAAAGCTAGGAAATGAATCATAGTCTAAGCCAGTTGATAGAATTGCATGTCTTCGTTACTCAATTACCAACCTAGGTCTAAGTTTCCCCGGTTAAAGAGTGATACAGTTTAAAAAGGTGTATTAGGTATACCTTATTGCTTAAAAATTCCAGCCTGTGATGGTTTTCATGTTTGTTATTGCAACAAGTATGGGTGCATGCAATCAACGACAATGTAAGTCGGTTGATGTTTTGCATCTTGCCGAAGCTGTAAATTATATGTACTTGCTTTCTTAGTGCTTCTTGCATAGCCAATTGGTTAAGGTGGTCAGAAGTGATATGAAGTTTCTATTTTCCTTTCTGCAGGA
Organism: Quercus lobata; assembly: GCF_001633185.2. Lineage (NCBI taxonomy): Eukaryota > Viridiplantae > Streptophyta > Magnoliopsida > Fagales > Fagaceae > Quercus > Quercus lobata. The sequence continues at coordinate 34,518,704 of NC_044915.1, forward strand.
GATTAATGGTTTGAAGTCACTGATGGCTGAATGTCCACAAGACAAAGACATGCTTGATATGGCCACTGAGGAATTAGGTCAGGCTATTGAAGAAGAGAAAAGGCTGCAGAGTTTGCTGCTCAAGTCCTTACTTCCAAAGGATGATGCTGATGAGAGGGACAGTATCTTGGAGGTGAGAGCAGGTAACAAAGGCCTATAAAGAAGGGCATCTTGGTGCAACTTTTGTTGAGATCTACTTCCTTGTCAATATGTTTCAAGGTTTTTTAGGCACCTTTTTTCTTTTCTTTTTATAATCTTTTTATAATTGATGAAACCCTTAATCAGGAACGGGAGGGGAAGAGGCTTCTTTGTTTGCAATGGATGTGTTTAAAATGTAAGTTATTACAAGAAGTTTAGAATCTCTAGTTGTAAATTATTCTACTAGTTCTCAATGGAGATGTTACCTTGTTTGAATCATGACAGGTATGAGAGATACTCACAAAAGAAAGGTTGGAAATTTGAAGTTGTAGATATAACAGAGTCTGATCTTAAAGGATACAAGGTGCCTATTCCATTCTCTGTTGAATGTCAAATTGACCCTTTTATGAGCCCCACCTTTAAGGAATGCAAGCTAATACTTGGTTCATATGACTTACTACCTATATGTAGTTGTGGAGTCTGAATCTTAAGTTTTCAGTATTACGGCTGGCATTCATCTTGTTGTGATGTGTCTTTCTCTTTTTTTTGACTTGTAGTTCTCATTTACAGGAAGCCAGTGCAGCAATCTCAGGAGCAGGTGTTTATGGGAAACTTAAATTTGAGAGTGGTATTCACAGAGTTCAGGTTTCATTACCACCTGCCTAACTCATGATTATGATGTCAAATACCAATGACAATGACTGACATTTTCCTTTTGGCAGCGAGTCCCAGTCACAGAGAAGTCTGGACGTGTTCACACCAGTGCTGTTTCTGTTGCTATCCTTCCTCAGGCTGATGAGGTACTAACTTTTCAGTTGAAATTGTAGGACACCATTATCTGAATGTGGGATCCAACCATATTTGAGAGTTGTGTTTGGTTTCCCCTTCCCAGATGGAACTTGAGTTTCTATGTTTTAGGTCACAAACAACTTATTGCTTTTCTTTACTCATTTGTCAATAGTCTGTGTAATGTTTTAAGTGTGAATATCTGATTGATGGTTCTCTTGTCACTGAGGTTTCTATTTTTATACAAGGAATCATTCCCTTTATCATAAATGTTTGGGTCTTCTGCAGGTAGATGTCCAGTTGAGGAATGAAGATTTGAGAATTGATACCTATAGATCTGGTGGTTCTGGTGGGCAGCATGCAAATACCACAAACAGTGCTGTTAGAATAACTCATATTCCAACTGGGATGACAGTGGCCATACAAGATGAGCGATCTCAGCATATGGTATAATTTCTGAACTTCTACAACTGTTTTGCAACAACCTTTGGAACAGAACTGACATTTTTCTTACAAATTCTGGAAATCATAATCCCTTAAACAGAAATACTGATTTGCTAGATTTGACAACCTTTCCCTAATTTTACCATGAATTCTATTGGTGAGTAATAAACTTATCAGCAGCAAAAATCTTCTGTTGAATCTTATAGTAATTTGCATCTGAGGTAGTTGGATTGTATTTTTGACCTGGCATGTATATTTATATCTCTTTTTACTTTTATTTGGTACAAAATAGAGAGGGCTATTCTCTATTTAGTTTTTCAGCTTTTGCTCTTTATTATATATTTGGAGAGCTACAGCTTCTAAATATTGGTCGTGTTGTTACCAGCAACGCCAACCTGGATAACTATGAATTGGTTATTTTAGCTTATATTCACATGTTGAAGTGGAAGAAAGTAGTCAGCAGCATATAGTTTTAGGTCTTATGGTTCACTAATAGTGTCTCTCTTATGTATTGTTGTCTTATCTGAATTATGCATAACATAGGTTTACATAGCTACGGATTTTTGAACTCGTATGCTCGTTATTTCCAACATAGGTAACATGCTGCATACTTGGATTACTTTTTAAAACATTTATATTTGGCAAGCAAAATAAGTTAAACCTGTTATTTGCAACATATGTGACATGCAGCATAGTTGGATTACTTTTTGAAACCTTTATATTTGCAAGCAAGATAAATTAATCAGCAGGCTGTGTGCTTTATTTACCATGCCTTTATGATCTTGATCTTATCCTGGTTCTTATCTTCCTTATCATGTTTTCATCCCCTTCTCTATTTTTTTTCTTTCTTTGGTTTTATTAGAACAAAGCCAAAGCACTTAAGGTGCTGTGCGCAAAGCTATATGAAATAGAAAGGTCTAGAATTCAGATCAGTAGATCAAAACTACGATTGGAGCAGGTACGTGAGATATGAGATGGGTATTAAGTTTGGTTTGTTTAGCGGTTTATTTTGAGATTGATATAGACCTTGTACACATTTCAAAACAGATTGGTAGTGGGGACAGATCTGAACGCATCCGTACATACAACTTTCCTCAAGGGCGTGTCACTGATCACCGTGTTGGTATCACTCATTATGCAATAGATGATGTGATGCAGGGAGAAAATCTAGATGTCTTCATCGATGCTCTTCTTTTGCAGCAGGAAATGGATGCAATTGCATCTTTTAGTACTTCCAAGTGATAATTGTTATTTATTTATTTATTTTTGATTCAATTGAAAATCACTTTCTTTACATTTTTCCATTCCTTTATGTAGAGAGAGAAAAAGAGAGCTCATGAATTTTTTTTAGAGGTATGATTTATGTTGTCATTAAATGAAACAACACATGCTCTACATGCGGGTTTACCATCATTTTTGTTTGCGTAAGATGATGACATAAAACAGTAGACATTTTCATCACGCCTGTTTTATTGTTAGCGCCCATTATATTTCTTTTAACTTCTGCTTAATACATTCTGTACATGCACTATCTTCTCTTAGACCATGAGAGATCAAAGAAAAGTCACTTGCATAGGCATTATAAAACTCATTTAACTAATCCATGCTGACAATGTACTGACAACTAGGGATTGTCACAGGTCAGTTCGGCTTAGGTTAGGCATCGAACTGTCACTTGACCTGACCATGTCAGATGGGGAAGAGATGAATCCACTGTTGACTTATGCAAACAACCACTCGACTGTTTGAAAGTCCTCAAATTGGCAGTCGAATTTGGTTGAAATGGTTTCAAGACAACAAGGCTTGGTTGAAGAGAATAATAAAATTGTGTAGACAGTAATAGATCTTGCCCCCCGAAACATGTGACGAAAGACTGCGGCGGTGTTCAAGCAGAGTTGATGTTATGTGGTGATGATTCAGTGGCTGTGTAGCGATGGCTCTATGGCAGAATGTGGCAGAGATAGATGAAAGAGAGGTGAGAGATGGAGGATTCAGTTGAAGGTGATAGAGAGAGGTGGGTACCGGGTAGGAGTAGGAATAAGGGGACAAGGTGTATCAGGAGGGACACCTCAAAGCAAACCGGGCCTTCAGGTTAGCCCAGTTTGAGTGGGTGGGTCAGGTGAGGCAAGTGCTAGATCATTCCTACGGATGGCTTTTTGTATAAAACCCATTCACTTATTGGCCAATGTGACCAGTAGAGTAGGATTTCTTTATATTTCAAAGCAAATGTATAGGGTTTATATCTTGGAGAAGATTCAAAATTTTATGAATTGATTTGAATCTTGGATGTCTTTGTTGAAAACACCAGGAGGTTCCAATTGAGCTATAAGGCTCTTGGCATTCAATCTTTTAACTTTGTAAAATAGTAAATTTCACCTTGAATTTGGACCATTTTGTCTCGTAGAGTAAATGAAGATATCTTTTTCCGTAATAGAATATGCTTTTTTTAATGATAGACATTATTAATGTTTGACTTATGAGACATGGTAATTTACTATGAAAAACTACTATCAGTTAAAAGAGCAATTTTTTTTGGGTGGAAAATTTCTCTTTCCTCTTTGTGTGAATTTCCTTGCTGTCAAGAATCTCAATGACACCAATTTGTTTTTTTTTTTTCTCCAAGAAAATGAAGTCACGTTGCCAAAATTTTGTAACTCAATTGGCATCTTCTAGTGCTTCTAACAGAAAGTATAAGATTCAAATCCTCCTTGCTAACTTTTAAATTAAAGTAATGCTATGGACATAAAAAAAAAAGTGAAACAATTTTACAACATTCTTAAATTAGTATACCAACACATATATGGGCCCACTACAATCTCTAGCTCACATGGCTTCACGTACTAATTTATGAATGCTGTGAAATTGTTGTAATTTTTTTTTTTGTTGTGTTAGCATTACCTGTCAAATTATCAACAAAAGAAAATAAAGTCAAATTATCAACAAAAGAATATAATAGTCTTGAACTTGTGCACGCGGAGTGTGAGCAACCAATGAATCTAATTTTATTCTTTGCAAAATGTGTATTATAAGTGATGGTTGAATATTACTTGTGCCGTTAGATCAGCTTAACCATATCCATTTTAATATTAACGTTTCTTTATTCCCCCAAGTCATCAATGCGTAATATCTATGATTCTATATTGAGAAGCAGAGTTGTAATTAAAGCTCCTTATTGGCCCTATTGGGGCCAAGATTCATATTGGGATTTTGTGTCGGCTTATATACAGAAATCGTTTACTATTTTTTATTTTATTTTAATTTTTGTGGTGAATTTCGTTAATATATTCTAAAGTTTAGGCTACCACCAATAAGTTTCAAGACTTTTCAAAAGTAACTAATTTGGTCCTTAAAATCAATTTAATCCCTAATACAATTGTGAAAAATGACTAACAAGTCTAACAATACTTAGGGGCTAAGTTGGTTTTAGAGACCAAATTAGTTAGTTTTGAAATTTTTTGGATTTGAATGGCAATAGTCCAAATCTCTGAATATGTTAATGGAATTTACCTCTTCTTCTTCTTCTTCTTCTTCTTCTTCTTTTTTTCCTTACTCGCTGAATATTAGTACATTTTAAATTAAATATGTTGAAACTCAAAATAACTGAAGATGAATAAAGAGATGAGTTATAATAAAATTTGTTAAAGAAAGAGTTACTTGTATGTAAATTAGATTAAATAAATTAAGAGAAGTTTTCTAAATTAATAAATAACATGTAGGTTATGTGAAGGGTTGGAAGACTATATATATGGCTATGCTATGGACTAATTTCATATCAAGAGTGAATGAAGATAAATAGTTAAAAGTAAAGAGTATTATGTGAGAGAGTGAATTCAATAATATTCCTAAATACTTGAGAGATTTTAGGCCAAAGATAGGCGTTCTTCTGGTGGAGCTTTAGGCTTGAACACTTTGTGTAGAAGCTGTTCTAGCCATATAACATTTGTTGGGTTGTTGTATCCTGGGGGAGACAAGTCAGAGAAGGTCTGCATCGGTTACAAAGATTAGCCAACCAAGGGCTTGAATATCCTTAAAGAGAGTGAGTGCCGCACCTCAGTTCAAATAGTGTTGTGTTCATCTCTTCAAATTAATAATATTTAGTTTCTCTTTGTGTTGTTTCCATTATTATTGTGTTTGCACCAACAATTTTAAGGAGATTAAAAAATGGAGCCAACAACTGAGAAGCCAAATGACAATGTCGGAGATCTCAACAAGCCCTTCTGTTTTAAGGGAGCCCATTTCAAAAGATGGAAAGCCAAGGTCCTTTTCTATCTAAGCCTTTTTAAGGTAGCCTACGTCCTCATTGAGAAGAATCCAAACAAGGTCTCTACTAACGACATGACCGAAGATGAACTTTATGATCATCAAGAAAAAATAAATAAGTATGAACAAGATGAGTATAAATGTCATCATTATCTTTTAAATTGTCTTGTAGATCATTTTTATGATTATTATAATACTACATACAATTTTGCAAAGAAAATTTGGAAAGCTTTACAAAGCAAATATGACACTGAAAAGGCTGGTGCAAAGAAATATGCGGCTAGTCGTTTCTTTCGCTATCAAATGGTGGATAGCAAATCTGTTGTGGAACAGGTTCAAGACTTTCAAATGATCATGGCAGAAATTAGATCTGAAGGCATAAAGATTAAGGACAACCTTATTGAATAAGCTACCACCATCATGGAAAGAGTTCCAAAAATCAATGCGCCATAAACAAAAGGAGACATCCCTAGAATCCTTGATCACTCGCATCCGCGTAGAGGAGGAAGCTAGATGACAAGATGCACTTATAACACAAGAGGGTAATGGACATTCTACCACCAAGGTAAATTTAATTTCTGCAAGCAATAACCAACCCAAAGATCATTTTCCTAAAAATGCAAAATTGAGGCCAAGAAAGAAAAATATGAAAAATTATGGTAGACCTCACAATAGGGGCAACCCTAGTAAAAGGAATAAGAACCAAGGACCCTCTTCAAATAACCAACAAGTTAATGCATGTTTTTTCTGTGGCAAGAGTGGGCATATTGCTTGATTTTGCAAATTTCGGAAACATGGGTTTGTCCCACAGGCTAATGTTACCAAAGAGCTTTTAGTGGCTATGATTATAGACATATACATGATCCAATATGTTGAAGGGTGGTGGGCAGACTCTGGGGCCAATAGGCATGTCTGCTATGATAAAAATTGGTTCAAGATATACACTCCTTTTGAAGAAGAAAAAACAATAATGCTTGGTGACTCTAGTAAAACCAAGGTACTTGGGAGTGGTGAGGTTGAGCTAAAATTGACCTCTGGACGTGTGCTCACTTTGAAAGATGTGTTATACACTCCGTCCATAAGGAAAAATCTAATGTCAAGCTATTTGTTGAATAAGGCTGGCTTCAAACAAACAATGGAATCTGATCAATATGTAATCTCTAAGAAATGATTATTTGTGGGCAAAGGGTATGCTTATGATGAAATGTTCAAATTAAATATTGAAAATAATATATCATCTGCTAGTTCTGTTTATATGCTGTCTTCTGTGAATTTTTGGCATGCTCACTTGTGTCATATAAACAGTAGATATGTGAGAATTATGAGTAACATAGGATTAATCCCAAGACTAACAAAAAACTTTGAAAAATGTGAAGCACACAGTCAAGCTAATTACTAAATGACCTCATAAAAATGTTGAAAGAAATACTGAATTGTTAGAACTAATTCACATAGATCTTTGGGAATTTGAAGGAAAATGAACTTGTGGAGGAAATAGGTATTTCATCACTTTTATTGATGATTTCTCGAAATATGCATATGTTTATCTATTAAAAAATAAAAGTGATGCTTTTGAGAAATTTAAAGAATTTCTTAGAGAAGTTGAGAACCAATTCGGTAGAAAAATAAAAAGATTTAGAAGTGATAGAGGTCGAGAGTATGAATCTATTGGGTTCAACTCATTTATTCAGTCTTTGGGAATAATCCATGAAACTACTCCTCCATACTCACCTACATCTAATGGTGTGGCTGAAAGAAAAAATAGAACTTTGGTTAATTTAACAGATGTCATGCTTAATGAGTTAGGTCAGGTGCTCCTCTAAATTTGTGGGGGGAAGCAATTTTAATAGCTTGTCATGTTTTAAACAAAGTGCCACACAAAAAGACTAAACTCACACCTTTTGAGTTATGGAAGGGGCATAAGCCAAATTTGAGATATTTTAAAGTTTGGGGTTGCTTAGGCTTTGTAAAGTTAACGGATCCCAAAAATACCTAAATTAGGTGTTAGAGCTACCACCTGTGCTTTTATTGGATATGCAATAAACAGTACAACCTATAGATTTTTGAATATTGAAAATAATGTGATTTTTGAATCGGGTGATGCTATCTTTCATGAGGAAAAATTTCCTTTTAAATCTAATAGTAGTGGGGGCAAAGAAGTTATAGAAAATGTGTTATCTCAGCCTAGTTCTTCTACTCATTCACAAAATCAAGAAAATCTTGAAATTGAACTTAGAAGGAGTAAAAGAGCTAGAGTTGAAAAAGATTTTGGCCTAGACTATTATGTTTTTAATGTTGATGAAAATCCTCTAACTTTGAAAGAAGCTTTGTTATCACTTGGTGGTGTATTTTGGAAAAAGGCTGTGAATGATGAAATGGATTCACTTGTTTCTAATAAAACATGGAAGTTAGTAGATTTACCACTTGATTGTAAAACAATAGGTTGTAAATGGGTCCTTAGGAAAAAGCTTAAACCTGATGGCACAATAGACAAATTTAAAGCTAGACTTGTTGCAAAAGGTTTTAAGCAAAAAGCTGATGTTGATTTTTTCGACACTTTTTCTCCTGTTACTAGAATTACATCCATTAGATTGCTAATTGCTATTGCAGCCATATATGATTTGAAAATTCATCAAATGGATGTAAAAATAGCTTTTTTGAATGGGCACCTAGATGAGAAAATTTATATGGACCAACCTGAAGGCTTTGTAGAGTCTGGTCAAGAAAGTAAGGTGTGTAAGCTAACTAAATCTTTATATGGCTTAAAACAAGCTCCTAAACAATTGCATGAAAAATTTGATTCCTGCAGGATTGAAAATGGATATAAGTCAAATGAATCTGACAAGTGCATCTATTATAAAACTTGGGAAAACTCACATGTCATTATTAGCCTCTATGTGGATGACTTTCTAATATTTGACTCTAATTTGCATGTTATACATGAAACAAAAAATATACTTAGAAGCCATTTTGATATGAAAGATCTTGGTGAGGCTAATTTTATTTTGGGCATGAAAATTACAAAAACATATGATGGAATATTTCTTGATCAATCACATTATGTTGAGAAAATATTGAAAAAAATATAATTTTCATGATCATAAAAGTGTAGCTACTCCTTTTGATTCTAGTGTTCATTTGTTTCCTGTTAATAATGACAATGATATTGTTAATCAAAAGAAATATGCTAGCATAATCGGTAGTTTGCGATATGCGACCTATTGTACTATACCTGACATTGCCTATGCAGTATGAGTACTTAGCAGATTTACTAGTAAGCCCAGTAGAGATCATTGGCAAGCCATTGAGTGAGTTATGTAATGTCTATCTGGTACCAAATTACATGGTTTGTTTTATAAAAAATATCCTGCTATACTTGAAGGTTTCAATGATGCCGACCGAAATACTTTGTCAGGTGATTCTCTGTTTACCATTGGTTACATTTTTACTTTGGGTGGTGGTGCAATTTGTTGGAAATCTAAAAAACAAACCGTTATTGCTAACTATACTATGGAGGCTGAGCTTATAGCTTTAGGTTTAGCAAGTGAGGAAGCAAACTGGTTGAGAGATTTGTTGCATGAAATTCCTCTTTGGGAAAAACGAATGCCACCTATTTTAGTTCATTGTGATAGCACTGCTACAATTGGTAGAGTATGTAACCGTTTTTATAATAACAAATCCACATCCATAAGAAGAAAACACAATACTGTGAGATTTTATTTGAGTAATGACATCATTAATATAGAATATGTTAAATCTTGTGATAATCTTGCAGATCCATTAACTAAGGCCTTAACAATAGAAAGGATCTGGAATACATCGAGGGGGATGGGATTGAAGCCCATACAATCATGAGCCATGGATGAGGATACCCAACTCCGGGACCAGAGATCTTGAGAACTGAGTTCAATGGGAAAAACGAATCATACGATGGTTGGAAGAAAATGCATTATTAATTTTAATTTTATTTGAAAAAAAAAAAAATCCATCCCTATGGTGTAAATGCATTTATCCTGTAACGTGTAGGAGGTTGAGTTTTTTAAAACTCTTAATGAACAATCTGTAGCTCTTATGAGTGGGGTGTCAAAATTACAGGAGCACCCTAGATAGATTTCACCTATGTAAGTGTGGGAGTGGGGCCGCTCCCTATGATAATTGGGCTTATTTTCAAAGACGCTCATCAAAAACTGGGATTAGCACAGGGCTGTAACATGCTAGCTAGTAAAGCTCATGTCAACACCTGGATCATTATATGTGAGCAGTAATACTTTATTTCTCTTAAGTAGTCATAGTTCAAGTTGGAGACCACTACTAATAGAGATTGTTGTTTCACTAAGTGAAGGTTCAATGTAGAGCACACCTTTATGATGCATAATAATCCCTCTTTGCCCGGTAATCTATCATTTTCCAAATTTAATATTAAAATGAGTGGGGAATGTTAGTACATTTTAAATTAAATATGTTGAAACTCAAAATAATTGAAAATGAATAAAGAGATGAGTTATAATAAAATTTGTTAAAGAAAGAGTTACTTGCATGTAAGTTAGATTAAATAAATTAATAGAAGTTTTCTAAATTAATAAATAACATGTAGGTTATGTGAAGGGTTCGAAGACTATATATATGGCTATGCTATGGACTAATTTCATGTCAAGAGTGAATGAAGAGAAATAGTTAAAAGCAAAGGGTATTGTGTGAGAGAGTGTATTCAATAATATTCCTAAATACTTGAGAGATTTCGGGTTAAAGAAAGTTGTTCTTTTGGTGGAGCTTTAGGCTTGAACACTTTGTGTAGAAGCTATTCTAGCCATACAACATTTGTTGGGCTGTTGTATCTTAGGGGAGACAAGTCAAAGAAGGTCTGCACTGGTTACAAAGATTAGCCAACCAAAGGTTTGAATCTCCTTAAAGAGAGCGAGTGCCGCGCTTCAGTCTAAATAGTGTTGTGTTCATCTCTTCAAATTAATAATATTTAGTGTATTATTCAGTTTCTCTTTGTATTGTTTCCATTATTATTATATTTGCACTAACATTGAGAAATAGTTTACTATTTGAGTACTTGGAAGGGTTACTAATTGAGATATTTATTTTTGTTGCCTTTAGTTTTACAAGTTGAGGTATTTCATCATCTGTTTTAAGTTAATAATCCATATTAGTAAAACTTAGATACAGTTATATATGTCTAAATTGAACACCATTGGTTCCCTGATAGCTAATAGGTCATTGGTTCAAATCCTACTCAAGGAGATTTTTGGTTTATCGCTGTTTTGACCTAGTGAGTTGTCTCATTTTTTATAGTTTATCCTCGGATTTTTTAATGTATTTTTATTTGAAATATATTAATTATTAATTCAATAATTGAACCAATAATCCAACGGTTGAACCAATGAAGCATCATACCACTCTCTAGACCGTTCAATGCTTATCGTTCCGATAACTATGAAATATTTTATTATACGTAGACTACAAATTAAAAGACGACTTCATTCTTTTTTTATTTAAAAATAAAGTATAATTATATAAAAATATTAAGAAACAGTTGAAATACAGAGTACAATCACCTTGAATTTGTGCATTCAAGTTAATGAATTATTGATATATTAATTATTAATTCAATAATTGAACCAATAATCCAACGGTTGAACCAATGAAGCATCATACCACTCTCTAAACCGTTCAATGCTTATTGTTCCAATAACTATGAAATATTTTATTATACGTAGAGTACAAATTAAAAGACGACTTCATTCTTTTTTTTTTAAAAATAAAGTATAATTATATAAAAATATTAAGAAACAGTTGAAATACACAGTACAATCACCATGAATTTGTGCATTCAAGCTAATGAGTTATTGATAAGTGTCTTTTTAATAACATAGATTACAACTTATAATTGCATATTAATATTGTTTAACTTATGTTTTTATGGCACTTGAACAAGAGGTTTTTTTTTTTTTTTTTTTTTTTTTTTTTTTTTTTTTTTTTTATAAAGTCAAAACATACATAAATATTTATGTCGTTTCTAATTTACAGGTTAAGGCATTTCATCCATTGTTTTTTAAGTTAACATGTGGGTTTTTATTTTTATTTTTTCCACTGATAGCAAGTGCGGAAGATGAATTCGAATCTCTTTATATATATTTTTTATTAAAAAAATCTAGATAATACAAATGTACTACAAGATCGAGTAAACTCTTGGCAATATATGGGACATTTAAATCCTTTCAATTTTGATTATAATCTTGTCTCACCAACCTTACCCCTTGTCCTGAAGCTTGACCACAAATCATCTTCCTTCCAAACTCATCCATGACAAGGCATGCCCCACACAGAAGTAGATAATAAAACTCATGATTGTTATCTTGCAATCAAAACACAAAGATAATATAATCATGATTACTATTCTAATCTTCTAATAAAATAAAATTTAAGTAACTGCTTCAAACAAAGTTGGATGGGTAGGGACTCGAGAAAGAGAGAGATGGGATTGTCTAGGCCGGCAGAGATCAATTGTGGGGCATAAAGTAGGTATAGAAAAAATGTTGCCACTTTTTCTTACAAGTTCTATCTTCCTAACCTAGGAAATATTGAAGAAAAAGAACCAAGGCTTTCCAGTTACAGTAGTGTGTTTTAGACTTGTTAAGTATCATCCAAATTACAATTGCGTTTACATGTGATGTGAGTCACATTCACGTATATGTGATAAAGTATATACAAAATATATGGCTACAAGCAAAGCCCAAAGATATGGTGCAAATCCCCTGGGGTCCAAAAATGTCCGGATTGAAGGAGACATTTGAACATATATAACCTAAAGCTACCTTACCCTATAAACCCGTCATACAAGAAAAATTGGAAAAAAGTGGGCCCGCTTATTAGTACCAGATACATTTTCTTCTTTCTCTCGTGATTTAGAGGGTGTTTGGTATATGTACTTAAACAATAGTTTTTAGTTTTTAAATAACATTACACGTATTTCTACACATTTTTTCACCCACACGTATTTTCAAAAAATACAAATAAAGTTACGAGAACAATATTACCAAACAGCCTAGATTCATTTCATGTCATTTTACCTCTTATTATAAGTCTTTCTCTATAAGAAAGTCCATGAAAGTGACGCAATTGTAGACTGTGATGACTTGAAAATTAGAGATATATGAAAAGATGAGGCATTGTACATGTAATTCCCACCCACAAAAGTCCCTTTCTTTTCTTGTAAGGTAGAAACGTAGAAACTTTGAAAGATAATAGTAGATGAAAAAAGAAATCTGTCGGCTCCTTTTCATTATGGGGTTAATCAAATTTCTAATCTTGATTAAAATTTATATGTGATGTGGAAGACTGATAATCCAGGATCTATTACCTTTTGGTATCCAATGCTACAAAATAAAAATAAAAATAAAAAATATATAAAGAACACAAAAATAAAAGAGATTCTTTGGTCTTACAAGAAGTAGTTAATGAGGTTTGAAGTTTTGTCTGCTTTTGATCATTGGTTTCCAGTTTTGGCCTAAATGGATCAAAATGATATATTATATGATTATATTATACCAAGATATAATATGATTATTTAATATATTTCATTGCTTATGTATGTATGTTTTAGATCTGAGCTAAGAAGGGCCTATTGTTGTCTCTGACAATCTGACACAAGGCCTCCTTAATAAAAACAAGCTTTGTAGCTCCTAACAGACTCCTGACACTCCCTCCAGAAACTCGGGTGTTAGAATCTAGTTAGGAGAATCAAACTAGGTACCAGAAAATATATTTAACCCTTTTTTTTTTCTTCGATGAATACTAGAATGTAACTAAATAATTGGGTATTCCTTATTTTTCTCAAAAAAGAATCAAAGTGATCAAAAGGGTGTGGTCTAGACTAGTGTCAGTGCTAGTAATATGGATGACTTTCCAAAGGTTTTGTGTGGGTGGAGCTGGGAGGAGAACAAGTTGTTTGAGCTGGCTTTGGCAGTGGTAGATGAAGAGGACCCAGATCGGTGGGAAATGGTTGCAGCCATGGTCGGAGGCAAGAAGAGTGCAGAGGATGTGCAGAAACATTATGTGATCCTTTTGGAGGATTTGCAGGTTATAGAATCTGGTAAGCTGGATCATAAACTAGGTGAAGCTCAGCCTTGTGGTCAAGTTGATTGCACACAACCCAGATGCTGGACTGATGAAGATAACAAGTATGCAATTCTCTCCTATTGCATCTCAAAAGCTTTAATCTTTCTCCCTTTGTTGGTTTATTTTAGATTTGTTTTTGCATGTTCAAGTTTTCTGTTTGTCTTTCATATATTCCTGAATTATTTTGTCTTTATCACTGTTCCAATCTCATCAATATTCAACAGAATAGAGATACCGGGTTTATTTTGGTTTCAAAGGGATTCATTCCCTTCTTGTTCTTTTCTTTGGTCTGTAATCTCCCACCATATCAGCATATGTACAATGGAGTCAAATTGCAGTTTTAAATATGCATTCTTCTCAAAGAAGGGGAAGATAATCCTTAATAAAGCCGGCATACGGAATTTTATACTATATACTAAAGATCATTGATTCTAAAAGCTGTGTTCAAAATCTCTTAATTTATTCAGCTCTTTTAGGGTCTAAACATTCCCAGTTCGAGTAAACGAAGGCAAAGTAAAATTAGTTGGGTTCATTTACTGTAGGTCCTCCTTGATCTGGTGCCAAAAATTAGATGAAATTGTAGCCTAGTAGGCCTTTGGGTCTTTTCAGTTTTCTGAATGCCTCTACTTTCATGCCATTTGGTCCTCCTCTCATCCTCATGGCTTTCCACTCAGCAGTAAATACTAAATGGAAGCAAACTCTTGCATTAGAATAAACCACACATTTGCATCACAGATTAATTTCTTGTTTTCGTGTTTATATGATTATCTCCTCAAATAATACATAACATTAAGGAAAATAAAATGCTATAAAGGGATCATTTTACACACAAAACAGATAAGAGGGCATAACTATGTTCGCTAAACATGGAACATCATAATGCCTTGTAATAAATATCCATGAATAACATATTTTTAAAAAATAATTCTCCATATCAAGACCTGAACAACTCTGCCATATTTCAATGTTTTGTGTGATTTTACTCAATTTCAGGTTGGCTATTTTGGAATTTTATGATTGCAAAAATGAAGCTCAATTCAAAAGCTCAATGAGTGGTTGCAGAGTAGTTTGCCATGAAAATATGATGTGTGTGTAATACATAGCTCCAATGAGCATGTGAAAGCTGTTGGATGAAGAATCTGGCATTTTGGTTGTCATGTGGGTGTTAAGCAGCACTGAAAATTTTGTTTGGAGTAAATTGAGGCATGCATACCCAGCCTAGTTCCCAAATTGTTACATATTAGATAAAAATGAAATGATTTTCTTTCATTTGATTTGATTGCTTCAATGATTAATGCTGAATTGTAGTTTGTCTGAACAATATTAAATTAAAATCACAAATGTGAACAAAATCCTCTTCCTTCCTTCACTCCTCCCCAGTTAGTTATATTAGCAGCTAGTTTCTGATTTTGTAATTATTTTATTTTATTGCAGCTTGCTTGTTCAGTGGAACATTAACTGATCTCTGGAACCTCTGGCTATCCATAGAAGCAGATTGATATCTTTACAAGAACATGCCCAGTTAGAACACAGCCTAAACAATGTTGATGCTTATGGTTAGTGCATCAATCTGAATTTTATCCATAGTTTGTAGACGTTTTCAATCTCTTCTTTGTAACATGGGAATGATCAGTAAAAGGCAAGCAGAAAGACTAAGATTCCAGACTGTAAATAGCAGATAGCCAGATATTGGTTGAGCCTCCGCTATTAACTTGGACTCAAAACACATAACAGCCTCTTTCCTGTGCTGGTTGCTTCATCCACAAACCATAATGTGGCCCAGATATATATGGTTATAAATGTGAAGGACCATAAGCATTTGATTCACATTTTCATTTGGTTGTGAGGTGTACTATAAATGTTTTGAGACCTGATCTATTTCTTAAAATTATTCTGTGACCGTTGAAATCTTTTTAACATATTTGATTGGGTGTCTATGCTGGCATGGGTCTGTGTTATAATATCTCTAATAGCTCGACCCTAAGGTTACTTATTTTTTAAACTTTTTCCAATTATTTACGTGGTTTACTTTGCAACTATGTCTCTTCCTCTCTTTGGCTCTTCATCTCCTATTCAATAGTATGTTTCAGTCTCTTTCTGTGTCTAGAGAAAAAAAAAAAAAAAAAAAAAAAAAAAACTTTCTACTTGATGCTGAAACTGAAAAATTGAGGAGTAGTAATGGTGAAATGATTGAATTTCTAAGTGGGTCCTCCACCTCTAATCAGAGGCTTTGTCGTTGCCATCAAGCTACATTTCCCATCTACAAAGTTTACATTGTAATAATTCTATGACAGAATGAGAAAGCATGAAAGAAACAGTTTAGGTTAGTCGTGTGGACCTAGATGTGATGCTTTGCCAAGTTTTTCTGATAAGGAAACTGACACCTTCCCAATTTAGTACTCCTTTGTAGAGTAACTATCAAGTGTCCTCCCTTTTCCCTTTTCTTTTCATCTTTTGTCATTGTCAATCCTAATATTATACAGTACATCCCTTCTCCTTTCCCTAGCCCTTCTAAATTCTAATTACCTCACCTACTTATTATCAGTTTCTATTTTAATCATATACAAAATATTTTTAAGTTAAAAGTTAAACAGAAAATAGGATGAGATGCTTGGAAAAAAAATAAAATAAAGAGCATCCATTCAAGTTTTTGTTAGTTTCCTCTTTTAATTTTTACACCATAACTGAAGTAACCTCCATTTATTATTTTCCATTTGTTGTTTTCTTATCCTTAGATTTTTTTTTTTTGAAGAAACAAGTTGGTTTGAGTAGACCTTTGAAAGCTCTTAAATCATTTTCAAAGTTAATTTTTTAGGCTATTTTGTTTAGTTATTTGTGATGCTTCTTGATTTGTTAGATCATTAATTCTGAATTTAAAGTGACTTCTAGAGTGTTATTTTACAAAATTTCAAGACCTAACATTTGTCTTCTTAAAGGTTGCTTTGTTTGTTCTTTGTGCATGGTTGATGGTCCAAATATTAGCTTCAATTATTGTACAAACACGCATGATGCTACGATTGTTTGTGGTGAGAATAAATCAATGGCAATTCAGCTGACATAGGTTCAAAATACGAGCATGACATATATGAACCATTTTTAAAAGTTTTGTCAAAAAAATAAATTAAAGACTCAAGATGAAAGTATCAAATACTTACCGTATTCAAGTAGAATTCACAAAAGAGTAATAAAAAAAAGAGTCATGCTAACGAGTATTCTTAGGGTAATAGTTAACAATCTATTTTAAGAAAGTTTTGATACTATTTTTATGAGAAATGGAAAAAACTGTCAAAACATTAATTGTTTTTTCTCATAAAAAATTTATTTAAAAGGATTATTAATTATTGCCCTAAGGACATCCGTTAGCATTTCCTATAATTTTATTTTTTATTTTTTTATTAATACTTTTTTTTTGAGAATCATTTTTTATTAATACTTATAACATTACACTCACACTACTCTTAACTATTTCACTTTGCTTTCTTATTATCTTACACTTATTCTTGCTATCTTGCTATGTCACGTATATTGCTACACTTGTGGATGCATTGATACAACCATTGGAAGCAAAAAAAAAAAAAAAAAAACTAAAGAGACAAAGGGTCTGTTTGGATACAGTTTATTGCTGAAAATTGAAAATTGAAAACATTGTAACAAAATAATTTTTAAATGTGTGAATAATGCCATGAGACCTAGTTTTAACTTAACATTTTTTGAAATCCGTACTTTTGGGTCCCGTGAACAGTGTACGGAACCCACAGAAAAAAGGCCAAATGCAAGGAGTTTCATTTTTCAGTGCAATCCAAACTCAACCAAAGTGTTAAAAATCTATCACTTATTATAAGTTAAAATGGTTGAATGCATGGAACAAGGAAGGTCAATTCTCTATGTTTCTCAAAAAAAAAAAAAAAAAAAAATCGATTCGCTACTCTTTATAAAAAAAAAAAAGGGGGGGGGGGGGTGTTAATTCTTTACTCATTGGCTAATGTGGTAATGACCCTTACATTTACAACACGATATTTGCTCTCCATCCATATTGGTGCCAGCATGAGATATTCAGTGTTTAAATCTCCGCTCTATAAAATATATACAGTATATATTAATTAAATCACAGATCACATCGAATACTTCGTACCCTACAAATTGTTCTGAATGGTTTTACCATTTATAGTGCGTGTGCATCAGCTAGTTTGAAATGGTTTTACCATTTATATTATATCCTAGTCAATCAGCTGAGCTTGTAACTCAAGCGGGGACCCAGAAAATGATCCGCTCTCCCTGAAATTATTAAGAAAAAATCCCGATTCATTGGACCTTTCCATACAATCAAATAGAAATGCCAGAAAGACAGTTTTGTAAGAGCCCAAATTATAAAATTGAATAAATCTTTCGCTATCTGTTGCTTGTTGGGACTCCTCATTCCTCTTCAATTCACATTGTTCATACAAAAATCCCTGATAAATTATAAAACAAGATCATTTTGCACCATATCTAATGGATTCCTTGGTTGGAGATAGAACTTTGGCACAGCAAAACATGATTTAGTATTTACAAAATAACATGATACAAGAAATTCAAAACCCATGATTGTCATTCCATAATGGTTGCTAGCTGCGGTTCGTCCTCGACAGTAATGGTACAGAGTCCACAGTAATACATTACAGGCTGTAACGTTTACAGGGATATTTCAAGGAATGAAGCTCATATAATGTGTGCAGTTTCTTGGTGCTGCTAATTTCTGATCTCTTTGAGGAGCTAACAATGCCAAAAAAATCCATCTTTGGACAAATTCTAATATTTTTGAAGCCCAAACCTGAGGAATTTTTCAATAGACAATATCAGTATAAAAAATTATTATTTTTATTCTTATTTTTTTTGGTGGGTATTTAAGGAGGGGGTTGGTGGAGTTCAAACCGCAAACGCCCAAGCATCACAAGAGGTGCTTGAACCATTGGGGTATCTCTTGAACCCTAGTATCAATGAAATTATTTGCCTCTAGGCCTAACAACTTGGTAGACAACACTTTGGGATATTTTCACTTGACCCCCTAATTTATGTCAAGTCTAATACCCCTACTAGATATAAAATCAAGCAATCAGTCGTCAATCTCCTAATTATTATTATTTTTTTGGTTAGGAATCTCCTAATTAATTGATAATAGGCAAAATGTCACTTGCAGTTAACAATTTCCATTAATTTCAAAATTTAATGGAAAATTCATAAAGTTAAAAGGGGAGAAATTCACTATGTGAACATTGCTCGATTTCAAAATTTCCCTTTTAAAATTTTGAAATTGATAAAATTGTTAATATTAATGGGCATTTTGCATATTACAAACCAATCCCAAAAGCAGTATTGCTCGATTTCATGATTTAGTGGAGAGATTGATTGACCTACAGTTTAAGAGATAGATTGCAATTAAACCCAACATTTTACTCATTTTTCAAAATAAGAAAGTAGATATAATTGGTGACACGTGTCACCATCTTAACCGTCCAGTGCACTGGAGCACGAGACCAAAACTTTACCCAAAATAATGATCTGCATCAAGCAATATGACAAAATCACAAAGCTAGTATAGTAATATCTCCTCCCATCAAAAAAAAAAAAAAAAAAAAGTAATATCTCCAAGACTAGAAAGGAATTACTCAAAAACACATTTTTTGCTCCCAAAAAAAAAAAAAAAACAATATATATGCAAGTGTGTGTGTGTGTGTGTGTGAGACCCTCTAAAATAAATGAATGAAGAGGAGA
Source organism: Quercus lobata (assembly GCF_001633185.2). NCBI lineage: Eukaryota > Viridiplantae > Streptophyta > Magnoliopsida > Fagales > Fagaceae > Quercus > Quercus lobata. Next base: position 34,538,246 of record NC_044915.1, read on the forward strand.
GGAGAAGAAAAGAAAGAGAGAGGCACAGCCAGGGAAGAGGCAGTGCATGAGTAGAGCCACAACAGGTTGCTCCTCTCAATCTCAAATCTATGCTGTTGATAGCTCCATCCATGCTCTGCCTGTTCCCCGTCTATGTTTGTCTTTTGCTGTGCCTTCTCTCTCTTGTTCTAACCCCCATTTTACCTTACCTCATAGTTGTCACCATCTCAGCTTCTCAAAAATAAGATTGCCCCAAACTTTGATTGATTACTTCATGGGGTTTCTGTTTGAGCTATGCTGTAATTTTGTTCAAATATATAATGAAACAAAGGCAAACCATTGTCGTACACGTTAAAGTACTACCAAATTTTGGTTGAATAAGCTGACCATGTACTACCTCTTTTGTGTACTAAAAAGAAGAGGTACTAAGGAGAATGGAATGTACTACCCTTTTGCATCTATTCAAATTATGGTACTGCACCAAATAATGAGAAATACACAATTTTGGAACCCAATTAATTAGAATATTAGCGGTTCTTCCAAATCTTATTGAGTTGAAACTTGAAATTGTTCATGACTTTTGTTCTGTAACTTTCCATAATTAAATTATCTTTCCTAGTTCAAATGAAATATCCATGATTCCTTTCTAAGACTAAAAGTTGAAGCAATAGGTATTAGATTCATAGGTTTATACTTTATACATTTAAAAAATAAATATGGTAGAAAAGGAAAAAGCCAAGGTTAAAAGCCAATAACAACTTTGTTTGAAGCTCGCATATGAGCCCTGCTGACCATGACCACCAAACATTATCGTTCAGAACCACCACAACCACCCTCACAAATAGAAGAAAAGTAGAGAAACATCTCCCTTCGACACACATGGTCCATGTATTATGTATACAAACATGTCGTATTCAAGGGAATGAAGTAAAAATCAAAACATTCTCCTAAAAAAAAAAAAAAATGTAAAAATCAAAACAAGTAATATATATAAGATGAATTCGAGAAAGATTATGGCCAATTAAAGAATTCCAAAAATAATTTACCAAATCAACATTTTCTTTTAAAGATATAATAAGATTTGACCTTATGTATAATATTCGCTTAATTATAATAATTACGTTAGATATCAAAGAGTTTCTTTATTTTATTTTATTTTATTTTATTTATTTTTTAATTTTTATGTTGACAAAATACTTTATCAATTTAGCTAACTTAAACCACAAATCAACTTACACAAGGTTGTTTTCTCCCTTGTGTGTGTTTGTTTCTGTAAGGACTTAATTTGTAACGACCCAAAATGATATTGGGTTCGCACGTAAAAAGGCCCAAACAATATCATTTGTAGAGCGTGGGTTTGAAAGGCTAGGCCTTGGTCACCAGACGGTGGTTAGTCGTGGCGTTCATACAGAATTAAACCGTGTTCGCTCGAGGAGTCTTTCTCCTTGAGGCGGTCTGGGAAGCTCTGGTTCTTGGCCTTTTTTTCCCAGCCCCTTTCCCGGATTGCTTGCTTCCCCTTTTATATTAGCTTGTATTCCTTATCCAACGTCCACGTGTAGGTTCGACTTTCCAGGACTGATACTTGTCCCATCAGCCCATACCCAAAGTGGTAGGGGTTGGTTGTAAAAGCTGAAGAGTATGGTTCTGTCAGGTGCAGAGTATTTAATGGCAGTAATGACAGCTTTCTCTTTGTCCTTGGTTGCCATACTGTCCAGCGGTCCTTTCTCTATCAACATAGATATTTTAGGTTTTTCCCAAAATTGTTCCTATACCGCTCTTGCCCTTTCTTTCAGGAGTACCTTGAGAATGCCGAGGACAGAATCATCCTCGACTATATCTCAAGATTACTTGGACTTTTATTATACGTCCTCGGCTATATCCTTCCTCGGCTCAGGCCTTGGGCCCCAATGTAAAAATGGGTCAGGGCCACAAATTATTGGGCCTCACAGTTTCTAAAAACGAAAAAAAAAAAAATGCATATACCGATAATTAGGAATGGAGCCACACTAGGGTCCAAGGGGCCCTAGCCCCCTAAGTTGAATAATTTTAATTATTTTTTCTAAACATATTTAAGGCCTAATTTGAATTGAGTCTAAAAGAAATATAACTTGGCCCCCTCCACAGATCAATCCAAAAAACCAAACTTCACACCTCATCATCCCAAAATTATTAACAAAAATTTATTACAAAAATAAAATAAAATAATTGATAACCAATCATGAACCATTCTATATATATACTTTGGCTTCCTTAACTTGAAATCCCGATTCCGTTCTTACCGACAATCAATGGCGTCTCTAGAATTTTTTTTTAGGGCGGTCACTAAGAAACTTAAATTATACAAAATTTAATAAAGAGACAATTTGAACATATCAATGTCACAAAAAAAAAAAAAATGCAAATACATGAAGTATTACAATTTTTTTGTACTAACAAAGAGAATAAGAAAAAAAATAGACCAATAAAAGATAAAGTGCAAATTGAAAATGTTGATATGAGAATAATAAAGTGACCACAGAAATTTCATAACAAATCTTATGCAACAAGTTGTTAGCCCGTTATTGGTGGGTAAAACATGTCAATATTTAACCCGAATTAGAATTAGTAATAATTTACCACATAAGATTTACTGTGAAATTATTGTGAAAATATGATGGATATAGCATTATTCTTATATTTATTGAATTCAAATTCTTATGATTCTCAAGTAAAGGTGTTCAACATTTTTATTAGAGTATTCAAAATAAGTTAATTTAGTATATAATATATATTTTTAAAGTACATATATATACACATTTTTTTTTCAAGTCAGGGCAGTCAAAAAATATATTAATTTATAAAATAACGCTTACCAAAAAAAAAAAAAATTTATAATAATTTTTTTTTGGACAAGTGAAGGTGGTATAGGACTATCCTCACATACAAGTAGAGCCGCCAGTGCCGACAATTGAAGAATGCATGTTTTTTTTTTTGTTTTTTTTACAAGCAGAGCCGCCGGTGCTGACAATTGAAGATTGCATGTTTATTGCTAGAGACAGTTTAGACTTTAGCGGATGTAAAAGAAGCCACAAACTTCATGGAAAGCATAGTTCACATCATGTATTTATGATAATCTGCTGCTAAAGCAAACTTTATTAAATAGATGAGAAGAAAGTCTCCATCATATTAAAGATGCCCAATATTAGGTGCAAACTAAAGTCACAAGCTATTCAAACGATATTATAGTGAATATTGGGCAATTTCAACATTTTTTTTCCTTTTTGGCTTCAAAACCAGGAGGACATTTACGGTTGATGATTGACCAAATTAAGAAACAGAAACTAGGAAATGATTCTAAGAAAGAACCTAGTCGCCGCCAAGAAAATTACACAACAAGAGCTGCTAATATTATATGTGATATGATTATGTACATAACATTAGTGAGGAGCACAAGTGTGTACACTCTAATTAATTATTAAAACATTTCATATCTTAAATTTAGGTAAAATTATTAGCAGCTAAGTTTAAAAAATTAAAAATTCTACTCCAATTACAATTCTATTACCAATTTTTTTAAAACATATATATTTATAATTATTTTGACATTTAACATAAATTTGTATTTTTATTATTATTTAAAATTTACTTGGCATTGAAACTTTTAAAACCCATCCTTTATTGTAGTTGTAATATGATCTATAGATTATAGATGCATATGAGATTTTATTTATTTATATCTCAGAAGCGTATAAGATTCTATTTGCACATAAGACTCATTTGCATATATCTAGGAGTCGAAGTTGGCCCATTTTCTTAAAGGTCCAATACCCACATTCTAGGAGTAGCTTATTGATTCACCCAATTTAACATAGACTACATGACCGGGGTTTCGGCGCCCATAATGGACTCGGGGTTGGTAGTAACCTTCTCAAGCAATTGAGCCTAATAATTAATTTCTTGAACTAGTCTAGATTGATTAGTTATAGGCGCTAAGCAATTTTCTTAAAAGCCAGGTGGATAATTTACAAGCCCACCAATTAATAGCTTTGCTAAATAATTATTTATGTTTTGATATTCCTTCTGAATCCAAATTCTGTGATAAATTTGTATTAGTTTTCTCTAAAGAACTCATATGTGTGGTTACTACTTATGCATTACTTAAACTTCCGCATTGTACTATGACGTGAGACCACTTGGGCACTAATAAGGCTTACCACTACTTGAACTCACAATCCTTGGACTTACGGGTGCGATAAATCACAAGGAGTTACTACCATTAGACCACCTCTCTAAGTGGTATAATTAAACTATAGTTGAAATTATATTATTTGATTTTTTATTTAGGAACTCAAAAAAAGTAGGCTCACCAACCTTGCATAATTAAAAATTAAAAATTAATTTTTACTACGAAATTGACTATGTATATTATCAATCAATTACAAAATAGTAATATGATATCTTATGAATTTATTTTATATAATATCAAGTCTATACATATATTTTTATATATGTATAGTATAATACCGTATCATACTCACAAACTTATTCGGGAGCACATTATTCTGTTTGAAGTTGGTTCATCTATTAGTCAAACCTAAATTTGTGCTAGAGTTAGTTTGCTTTACTAAATAGATGAATAAACAAGTCTTTTTTTTTTTTTTTTTGAACCAAGTCCAAATTGTTCATAAACAATTTAATTAATTTATGACCCCAAAACTTCCCCTCCAATGGGGTAACCTTTATGTGCCCAGGGCAGTTGAGAGGGAGATGGACACCAACACGCTTACTAACGAGGGAATGGTGACTCGAACGCAAGACACTTTTTAAGCAAAGTCTTGTCGGTTCAAGGCCCTGACCATTAGGCCACCTACCACATTGATGTCATATATATTTTACTTGTTAAACATTTGAAAACAATGCCTATCCAAAAAAAAGACCTATCATCCTAGTACCATCCCATCATTTGTTGCATCAAAGCCGAGGTAATTAATTGGCAAATAATTAGTGATTACAAAATAAATTAAACTTTTGGGATTTCTTCAAATTCAAATCCCCAAAGCTTAATTTATTTTGCTATCACCAATTACGCATCCATCAAAGCCCAAGAACAACATTTTCCCTCTCAAACATCTTATGAAACAGTCACAGGCCCATCAGGGACTCTGGTCCCAGCATCTTTACCTTTTTGTGACAGCATAAAATAAGGCTCATAAGTTGTATAACTGAAGCAAGCATGCAACAAAGAAAGCTGCAAACCAATTTAGTGGAAGCGTCAGTGCATCACATCTCTCTGCTTTTTGTGATCAATAAACCAACACTCAATTGCCTGGTCCATGAAACTCATTGTCTATTATCAAAAAAAAAAAAATGAAACTCATTGTCTTGCTTTCACATTAAAAGTTTGGCATGTTAGGTGCCAACCCACATGGTAGGTCCATTCTACTTTTTAAAACCAAACCACCATGATTGTAACGCATAATTGTCCCAGAGACCGACTACTTGAATTCTGTCTACTTGCGCTTAATTGGAGGAGACTAATTTGGGTAATTGTCTAGTTACTTATTATCATATACTTTGTTGGGTAATTGTCGCTTAATTGGAGGAGACAAATTTGGAGATCAGTACATAATGCAACAGAGAGATGCTAATGCTAGACCATATGAAAATAATACCAGGACTCCAGGAACCAATTTGCATTAATAAGCTTATAATTTATCAGTAAAAATTTCTTGACGATAATCTTTTGATTTTCTTGTGCATTAAGAATTGAATTTTTCACAATGTCTGAATGTGTCTAGGATGTGGAAGCTCTGCCCTTGTGGGCTTTTTTTCCGGCTTCCTCGTCCTAAGTCCTAACACTCTTTATCATCTCTTGCAAGTGTCATGAATCTTTTTCTGTTCTTTTGCTTACTTTGGAAGTAAGAGATGAAGAAACAGCTAGAAGAAAAGGTAGGAAACTAATTATGAACTTGGGGGCGTGTATATCACGTCGAAGTCGCTCAGAGTCCATTCTGCTATTTCATCTTTGTCACTAACAAAAATTTCAGTACCCACATCTAGTGATGTCCATATTCTTCTAGCAGGACGGGAACCAGGATCCTGCAAAAGAAAAGAATGCATCGCTTTTAATCAGATTCATTGCATTTTTTTTAGTAGTAGTAACCTGATATTAAAAATGCATCAATTATTAGTCAAAAGGATTCATTACATATCTATATGAGTAATAGGTAATTTTGGAGTACAGTTGATGTGGTACTCCACACTAATAAACGCGAGTCACCTAATAATAGACTAAAATTAACTTTCTCATATTACTTTATGAGCTTATGTCATATTTTATATGAAATGACTTGTATTTATTTATTGGAGGACTGTGTCACTATAATTTTCCTATCTTTTAGTAGTAGTAATAAATGACTTTCTAAGTTTCTAACCTGATAGAAGTAGAGCCTACTGGACAACCCACCAACATCAAGCTCCCATGTCCTTGCATCACCAACCCAACCGTCTCCTTGTTTGATTGGATAGCCGTACTCAGTCCATATGGGGTGTGGCAGCAACTGAACAATTTCTTGTGCTTGAGGATTGCTATAAGGATCACAAGTGCTTACAGGTTGCTCCAAATGTTGAGCATTACCTGGAGCACAATAGTAATGATAAGCTCCATATGGGAAGTGAACAGTATCATTCCTGGAGATCTTTTTGTTGTCCGGAGTAATATGATATGGTGGGCAATTGCCTATACTTGTGGAGCTGCACCAAGCTGGAGTCTCAGGGTTGATGATCATCTCACTATATCTGGTTACATCAGTGAGCACATCTCCATCACAGGGATCACCATTGTTCTTCCAGCAGCTACCCATATCTATTAGGTAGAACTGGCTCTTGGGCCCTCCTCCTTTTTTGATATCCAAAGTCAGCCTGACCTTAAAATTAGGTGACTCTGGTAGCTGAAATATAACTAAAATTGTGACTACTGGAATGAAAGGAGCATGGGCAAGACAGCATGCTGAATCCATTTTTCTAAGCATTTAATAAACATGAGTACATGAACAAAGCTGGACTGAGACCCGCAAATGTCAATTCTGGTTCAAGTGGTCCAAGTGCAGACTTGTTACAAGGTGATGTTAGATTAATATCCAATTTGGTCTACTTCAATAAATAATCAGGACCAGCAAGTACATAAGTGCTAATGGAACACAGTGAAGATAATTATTTAGTTTAAAACTTTTGGGGTATTATTTCAATGTTGTAATGAATATGCTTATGAAGTGAAAAATGAGAAGAGTTCTTTTTTGCTTGATTAGTTGGGGAAAACCTATGAGTCTACAACCAACTGGCAACTCATGGTTGCAGTGCTCAGCATTTGAAAAAAAAAAAACAAAGACAAAAACAGAACTAACAACTGCATGCATTTGAAAACTATATAGGCAGGGTTTATGCGATCCATTGGTAACAATTTTTATATAATGGCCTTGTGACCTTCACTGAATCTTAAAGCACAAGTTAAGTATGAGGACGACTTTCTGTTTGACCACGGTTAGGTATGAATTTTTAATTCATATGAATAAAATAATAAATCTATTCAGGGGAAGAGACCAATGGACAAATATTAATTATTTATGCCTAGACCTAACATGGAACCAATTGATTGCAGGAAGGCTAATTAGCAGTCTAATAACGAGCTTCTCTTGTTATCATATCTCCTTAAAAAATTCAAGAAAATCCAATGTCTCTCAACCATTCACTAATATATGTTTAGGTCACCAAGAAAAACAATAAGACTCATTTCTGTTATTTACTTTATTAAAGTAAAATTTGCTGACTATATTTCAATTATAGCCTAGAGAGAAAAAATTTCAAACGGGTATTGAATTAATGACTTTTAAGGAAAAAATAGCTTCCAGAGAACTCATACTTACTGTTTTGAGCATTCCCCTTGTGCTATAATGATACCCACCAGAGAATCCTTTGGTTGCATCAGCTCTGAGGTATAGCATCAACCATGGGTACTTCTTTGAGGTCTTGAGCTTATGATTGAATACCCAACTTCCAGCACCAACTTTTTTCTTCCAAACCACCTCATAGAAAGAGATTCCATCAAGTCCAGCACTAATGTCAGAATCCAAATCATAAGTTCCGTTAAAACTTCCTCTCATTGTACCACCACCTAACAAATGTGTATATTGATGATACAAGATGGGTTGATTCATACACCCCTTTCCAAAGCAAGGAAACCTCCCAGGATTGAAAGGAGGTACCTTTTTCCCATTTTCAGGACACAAGCCAGACTGAGTGTCATAGTTACCATTTTTCAGCATAATCATCCAAAACTGCCATGGTCTTGGGGTATCAACTTGACATAAAGAACCAAGATACTTCTCCTTCTCTGCAGCATAAAGGTCTACATCATTTGCAGCGCCTGGGCTCAACCCTGTGAATGGTTTACCCACCCCAAGTTCGTTATCAGCTTCTGAAACCTTGTGTCTCAATTCCAGAGAGGAACCTGCCCATTGTACCCAATATTCAGAATTCCCTTTATTAGTTAATTTATTTAAAAAGCCCAACATAATGCTAGCTATTGACCAACATGATTATATTATTTAATTTCAATTGTTTACAACAGCCAAGAACAAATCATGCATTCTGAACATATATAAAAAATGGAAGCAAATAAAGAACATTCCCATTGGACATTGCCATGGCATTTAGATCATATATAAAGGAAAAAGATTGAGAATTTCTATATAAAACAGAAAAAAAATAGTAAAAACTAAGAATTAAAAGCAAAACACATGAAAATAAAAAGGCCAACCTTGTTCATTCTTATGTTTCCTTCCATGGTAGTAGACATGCTTACTTGAGAGATCAAAACAATCAGCAGCTCTGGGGCTCCCCATTCCAGGAGCTTCTTCCCCAACTTCATTGCAAAAGTTCCAAGCTTCAAATGCCACCCTCAGTCCATCTCTTCTCATTCCTGGGTCTCCCACTGCTGAGATATACTGTTCATCACCTCTTGCACCAGAAGCAATTATCACAGACACAGTTACCCACGAAAACAGCACATGCAACAGTAGCTCCATTGCTATTTCCAGGGTAGTGTTGCGTCACTGTTGTGCTTCACAGACACAACAGAACAAGCTGACTCTTATTTATAGGCACTTACTAACACATGTATAGTTAGTTCCTAAATGGGGGTATCAGCTTGCGGTGCTATTGACCCTTTCCATAGTTTTTATCTTATATTTTGTAAGTTGTAACTGTGAGACATTGCTCATTTTCATTTCACCCCAATTCTGGCCTCTATTTTTGACAAAATGAAAACTAGTTTTTTCTTTTTCTGATGGAAAAATATTAAACTTTCATGAGATACTTTCTCTAATTGTTCAACATTGAATCCTAACAATTTTTTTTTATAATACACACTATGAAAATACCGTCCTAAATATGGACCCACGTCATCAAATGAGTAACTCTTTATTTATTTTTAAGGATGCTTAATAGTTTACACATAAAAATAATACTCTATATAATTAAGTGTTACACTAAAAAATTTATGAGATAGCTTAGATTATGAAGAAAAAAAAATTATTGGAGATCTTGTGTATTTTACTATTTTTCCTTTTCTCTTTATAATTGAATTATTGAAGTAACTAATTACAGGATCTTAAAGTGACACCAAGGAAAAAACAAATTTCGTTTTCTGTAATCTTATCTTTTCTTTTGAAAATACAGGAGGTTGCTTTGGTTTGATTAGTTGACATGATGACTCCAAGAGCAAGGCATACCAAGAAAAAACAATTTTCGTTTTTGTAAATTTCTCTATTCTTTTTAAATACAAGATGCTTTGATTTTATTACATAGTAATGCTAGAAACACAAATAATCTCACGATTTTTGCCACAACTCAGATATGTGGTGAGTTGTGAGTGTTAAAGATATTGACCCATGTGATCCCACACCTTTTTTTTTTTTTTTTACCAATGACAATTAGTCACGTAATAAATTATGTTAAAAGACATGTAATTATTTGTAATTCTAACATTATTCTTTATTATACAATCTATTCTCTATTGTATAATTAGGTCGGCACTTGGGTCCACCTTGGTTACTAGTGGGTTTTGGTCAAAAAGAAAAAGTGCCAATCTAGATTTTGTATAAAAATTATTTAAGTGGCAAAAATTATTGAAGTCATTGTCTTTGAAAAATAAATAAATAAGCAAAAGGTTTTTTTTGTTTTTGTTTTTTGGTGTGAATATTTTGATATTTAGGGTTGAGGAATTTGAACTCTAAATATTTCATAAAAAAATATTAAGAAGCATAATTAAACTAAAAAAAAACTTTTAACAAGAATTGAAAGAAAGTAATAAAATGAAAAAGGGAGAGGAATTTTAATTTTTCTGATAATTAATTGTAAAAGCGTCTTTTGATGAATAGTGAAGTCATGAAATAAATGCACTTCCCATTGGGAAAATACTAAAGTTAAGTAGAAAATACAAAATTCTAATAATTTAGAATTTTTTAAACAATTAACTTGTAGTAATCAAATAAATGAAAATCCCATTTGATATGAGTTAAGGTTGAACTGAAACTACTTCTACTTGGCAGGTTAATTTTTATATTGATATGTATTCGGCTTTTGATATGAGTTAAGGTCAGGTTAATAGTATAGTTTGTGTTTTGCTTGTGTTTTGCGTAAATGGAATTTGATAGATTCATAGTATAGGTTGTCTTTTGCATAAATTAGAATTTGACAATTTTATAGTATAGTTTGTGTTTTGCATAAATGAAATTTGACAGATTCATAATATGGTTTGTGCTTTGTATAAATGGAATTTGACATGTTTATAGTATGGTTTGTGCTTTGCATAAATGGAATTCGACAGGTTTATAATATAGTTTGTGTTTTGCTTGTTTTTTGTGTAAATGGAATTTGACAGGTGTCGGGGACAAAGATTTTTCCCCTTAGACAAATGAGATTTATGTTGGGTTGGGGGGTCTAAACTGAAACTCGATGATGGGCTTCATGTACGGCCTAAAGGCTATCGGTGAAAATCCAAAGAATTCATTGTATTTTATGCCTTGAGCCTAGATTGAGATTGACAAGAATGGCCCATAAACAATCCTTACAGCAGACACGTTAGCATGGTTAAAAAAACATTCTGTAAGAAATAGCTTATCAGTAAAATGTTTCTGCAGAAAATGACCTAGCGGTAAGGTGTTTCTGCAGAAAATAGTCCAGCGGTAAAGTAAGATAAAGTAGGACAAACCTCCAACTATTAGCTATTTCAAAGATTAAGGAAAATATCTACACTTTCAAACTTATCATCCGTTAGCTCTCGAGAAGAGTCTTCTAATACAACAATATGAGGGAAAATTCTATAGTAACAGTTACATCATAACCATCAATAATAAATGAATAAGTAAATATCATGGGTTCCATTATAACAAATAATAAGGAAAACTTGGTGTGAGATGAAGGGTGAGAGAGAGATCCTAGCTAGCGCAGCAAGATCATTATGGTGCCAAGACATGCTCGTGAATATAGTGAGTAATGAGGAACATTCCAGGTAGTATGAGTAGTAAGGGGGAGTGTGTATAGTAAAACTATTGGGGCTTTCTGCTGGGGGTAGATAAGTGTTTATGAGCAGAGTTATGAGGAGTGTTTGTGAGCTAGGAGCTGGGGAAATTAGCTTCTAAGTTTGAAACTAAGAACTCAGTGACTTTTTTTCAGAGTTTAAAGAAGGCTTAAACAGAGAGGTTAAGGAAGAGTCCTTTCTTGGTGTGTATCTTAGTGTATCCTCTCCATTGAAGCATTAATGGAGAGTTCCTTTTATATCTGGTTTTTTTTAGGGGATAATTAGCAAATAATCTCTGCTAAATCTTTTTCAATCTTCAGAAAATCCTTAGAGAATCGTTCCTAGGATTTTAGCTAAGAGTGGTAAGCTCAACTTTTAGAAGGTTCTTGCTGTTTTGGGAAATAACAGCCGTGATTCTGACTTAGCATTGAATGCTAATTGGCCTTGGCTAATGGGATTAGAGTATGCATTAGGCTAATGATCTTGGTTATGCTGCTGCCAGAATTAGAGCTCCCTAGGGCAGATTGTATCACCCCAAGCTAGGTGTCAGTCTTGGAGCCCTTGTTGTGAACTCTGTTGGGACCCCCTTGGTGCCCTCCAAATAACATTTCTCTAAGTTTCCCCATTTGGGGTTCATGTGCTTGGTCCATGAACCAGAGAATACACATTTTAAGTATGAAAATGAATTGATTTCAAGTTGTTTCAGGAGCTTTAATGGCCTGGTAATGGCTGCTCCTGTTTTTTGACTAGATAGGCTGGAGAAGAGAGAAGGGACAGCTGGCTGAAGCTTCCCAGCTTTCTGTCACATCACCTTTAGCTTTATGTCAAATGAGAAATGATGGAATTTTAGCTTGTGAAGGAAGGGTTTAACTCCTGATGGATATGTGTCCTCTTCTAATCTGATTGGACAAGTTGAGACTTGATGGGAATGGGCTCCAGCTGTTTAGTTGTGCTAAAATTTAGTTGGTCAGCTCACGTGATCTCCAACTGCTAGAATTTGTGTGTGAGTTGGGCTGGCTCAACTGAGCTTTGTAGTTAAACTTCTTTGGGCTTGCTTATCTCTACAAAATGAATAGTTTTGCTATGGGTGATATACATGGGTTTTTATAAATTTTGTAAGAGAGGTATTTCTTGAGGGATGAATAATTATATTTCCCATGAGTGAGAGATTTAGTATATGTAAAATAAGTGTCAAAATAATATTTGAGTATTGTAAATATGTGCCAAAATAGCATTTGGGCTTTTGTGAAATAGTGCCAAATTAATATTTGGGCTTTTGTGAAATAGTGCCAAATTAATATTTGGGCTTTGTAAAAATAGTGTCAAATTAATATTTGGGCTTTGTACGATTTTGTAAAAATATTGCCATGTAGCAACGGGCTTTTAGAGGTGCCGTATCGTAACGGACTTTAGAGTTGCTGTATTGTAACGAGCTTTAGAGATGTTGTATCGTAACAGACTTTAGAGATGTTGTATCGTAACAGATTTTAGAGATGTTGTATCGTAACTGGCTTTAGAAATGCTGTATTGTAATGGGCTTTAGAGTGCTGTATCGCAACGAGCTTAAGAACGGGCTTTAGAGACGCCGTATTGTAACAGACTTTAGAAAGGGTTTTGTTGGGCCTTTTTGGATTTTTTCCACAAGGTAAATGCTTTTGGGCTTTTTATAGAGATGGTATAGTTTTGTGGCTCAATATGGTAGCAATATGGTGAGTATTTTTGTGAAAACCCAAGTTGGATAATATGTGGGCTATAATAGGTAATATTTGTGAGATGGCCCAAGGCAATTTATGGTCTTGTGTATGGAATATTTGTGAAGGCCCAATAACATGGAGAATATTTGGGTAATATATATGGGGAATATTTATGTGAGCTCAAAATAATTTATGGGCTTGCGTGGGTATTTTTGTAAGTGGGCTAATGAAATTAAGGCCCGAAAATTTGTAGCTCAACAACAGATTCATAATATATGTTGTGTTTTGCGTAAATGAAATTTGACAGGTTTACAGTATATTTTTTTTTTTTTTTTTTTGCGTAAATAGAATTTGACAGGTTTATAGTATGGTTTGTTATTTGCATAAATGAAATTTGACAGGTTCATTTTATCGTTTGTGTTTTGTGTAAATGAAATTTGACAGGTTCATAATATATGTTGTGTCTTGCGTAAATGGAATTTGATAAATTCATAGTATGGTTTGTGCTTTTGCATAAATGGAATTTGATAGGTTCATAGTATAATTTGTGTTTTGCATGTGAGAATTTGATAGGTTCATTATATAGTGTGTTTTGCATAAATGAATTTTGACAGGTGCATTATATAGTGTGTAAATGGAATTTGACAAGTTCATAATATAATGTATGTTTTATGTAAATGGATTTTGATAGGTTCATTATGAAATGTATGTTTTGCGTAAATGAATTTTAATAAGTTCATAGTTTAATTTAATTAGAGCAAAAATTAGTTTCATTCTACTCTTAAAAGAAACTTTTTTGATAAATATAGGAAACACATTTTTTCCAAACAAATGATTGTCATAGAAATATGGATTTCCAAAAATATGATTGTTTGATAAAAAAAATCTCCATTACGAAAAGTCAAGTCAAGTTTTAAAAAATATTACCATTATTATAACGATTATTTGAAAATATGACCTTTGGAAACAAATAAGAAAGAATAAATAAATAAAGAATATTTAAATTAGATGGTATAAATATAAAAACTAAGATGTTAGGTGTATTGTAAAGTGAGATAAAGTAACTTTTGAGGTGGTAAAATAGTAACTGGTTCCCATCCTCAGATGCTAGTGCTCTTAGAATTGATTGATGTTAGGGTATTACAAATTTACTGTAAGGTTGAATTTATTCAATCATTTTGTTGGTTTTATTCCGTGCCAAATTTACTTGTAATTTAGCATTTAGAAACCCTGTATTTAGGTGGGAATTATGTAAGGGTAGTGTGTGAGAGAGTGTGAAGAAAAGCTCAAGAGTGTGCAACCAAGAAGAGTCTTGCGACTGGATCTCGTGACTAGCAAGTCACCAGAAGTGGCACACGTGTGAAGTATGCAGGAAAGCTGAAGGGTCACACCAGCTGTTGCACTACTGGACAAAACCTTCAGTCTGGCAAGGCAGTTAGCTCGCGACTCAAACTCGCAACTCGTTCTAGTCGCAAGCTCGAGTCGCCAGAACACCTTGTTTTGTTGTAATTGACTCTTCGCATTCCATACACACTTTACTATAAATACCCTTATACCCACGAAATGTAGAGAGCTTCCAGAGAGAATTTTGAGAGAGAAACCCTAGAGAAAAATAATATTGATTCATTCACAATCTTCATCCTTTGATTCTTTAAATTCCTGTACTCTCATCCTCTCCATTGATACATCCTTGAGATGTACATTTAGCCAAATTCTTATCTTACCTTACCCATATCTGTGAGAAAGTATTTTGGTGCTTGGGAAGCAGTTTAGAAGGGATTAATTGATTTGGTTGATGCAATGGGTTATTGCGGGATTCGGTAAGTTAGAGAAGATAAGATTCGGCGTAACCTTGTTGGAGCAAGAAGTTTGGGGGGTTTAGGTGCACTGGGTAAATTAGGTTTGGAGGGTTTTCTACTATTCATGTATCCCAACTTTATTCTCTAGTGGATTATTGACCGCTTGAAGGGCGGCAGAGAGGTTTTGCGCGGAGGACTTCGGTTTCCTCTTTGATAACACATCACTGTATTGTTTTTGTGTTTGCATCTCTCTTCCCTTAATCTTTGCCTTTTAATTACTGTTGTGGTTGTGATTAATTTTGGTTTAGATTGTTTTACCAACTCTATTTTAGCTTATTATCATATTCCGTACATACATTGTTTGATTATAAGCTTGTGTTGGTAATTTGTAAATTGAGGGTCTAAACGTTTATAGGTGTTTTACACACTATTTGAACATTGATTTGCTATATAAAACTAACAGCTGTGTCACCAATAAATAAAATAATTTAAACATTCATTTATTAATTGCTTGAAACTCATTAATGACATTCATTTCTACATTATTTTGTTAATTTTATGTAATTTTTTTTAGTTTATGATTTTCAAATAACATTATTAGTAATTTAGGATTGTGAAATTCTGTCTTTAAATTATTTATTATTGTATTTTTAAATAGTTTTTGTTAAAAATTAAATTAAATTAAATTAAATTATACAAAAAATGTTTAAAGCAAAAAGAAACACATACAATAATACAACCACATTTGCAATCAATGAATATACTTAAAAAAATATGTATTTGAAAATATTTCTTAGCCTCTATTTTGAACACTTGAAAACAAAACCCATTCCAATGTTATCAAATTTTAAAGACACCCAATTTGTTTTTATTATTATTATTTATGATCGCTAAGATTACAAGTCTTGATTTAGTAGTTGACTTATGTGAAATTGATGTTACTCCAATCACAACTTGCTGCATTAACAATTATGAAAAAAATTAAATTTTGGCATGTCAACTTGAAATGGAAAGAGCATATTTCATGGTTAAGATTTATTTCCTATATTTAATAAGATCTTCT
This sequence comes from Quercus lobata, assembly GCF_001633185.2. Taxonomy (NCBI): domain Eukaryota; kingdom Viridiplantae; phylum Streptophyta; class Magnoliopsida; order Fagales; family Fagaceae; genus Quercus; species Quercus lobata. Next base: position 34,554,338 of record NC_044915.1, read on the forward strand.
CCATTTCAATGAAACGGAGAAAGTAAATTTATGTGTTAAAATTTTATTCCTTAGATTGAGCCATTACAAACTTGTAAAACACAATTTGGCTCCCAAGCCGAAAGGATGGATTAACTTAGGCCCAAAAAGCTCAATACAATGAATTTGTAGATAGTGTGTTGGAAAACTAGGCTTTAATGAGTTAGACAACAAGCAAAGTGGATCCAGATGGCAAGAAAATGAAGATAGACTGGTTTAATCTAAAGAAAATCATCCTCGGCACAATCCGAGGAGATCAATTCTTATATATTTCTTCTCAAGTTTGATTACAAGTTCAATTCTTGATTGCTATAGTGTTTTCCTCTCAATTTCTCGATTCCTTCCTCTCATTGCCTTCTTCCTATTTTATACTATCCTTTTGCCTTCATCTCTGCCCTCCACATGTAGATTAGATTGTTGATGTTAATCTCTGTCACATCAACACATTCCTGAAATTTCTAGAGAGTAGCTGTAAGGTTGAAAATTACTGTTTAGGTACCACTTCCTCATTAATGCGGCCAGAGGGTTAACTGCAAAGTATTCAATACGGTAGTAGCAGCTTTCCCTTAGATATTTCCCACCTCCCAGTTGTCCTGTACATTCATAACGTATATCTTTATTACTAGAATTTCCTGGAAGGTCACCCTGGATGACAAGACACTCTTTCTGACCTCTGCTTCGCTTAGCCGAGGAGGAGTACCTCCTCGGCTTACCTTCCCCAGCATTCTCACCCATACCTCGTTCATGGGGTCCTGAGTCTTACATATTTATTACTGTTTATCTGTCCTCTGATCGCAAAGTGTTCTCGGACAAGTCCCAAGGCCCAACATATGTTCTTGGGCCCCTTATCCTTACAAAACTAATATGTTATTTAAAGTTTTAAATGTTGTGATTTGTCATTTTTAATATGAACCATGAAACTTTATTCATTTCAAATGGAAATAATTTTTTTTTTGTTTTTTTGTTTTTGTTTTTGTTTTTAAGAGGAAAGACATATTATATCATTTAAAATTTTAAATAAAGTAACACCGAATATATAGTTAGATTTGTCATATCTAATCTGAATCATAACATAGATTAATTAAGAGAATCTTTTACCATGTTAATCATAGTCTCATACGCTAATGATAACCGTCCAAAAGGTCTGCAAATTGGTTTCTCCCCAACACCCTACCCAGGCTGATTTTTCAGGGAAAAGGGCCAGGTTCTTATCCTTTTGTCTGCCTTAGTGGAAGGCTTTTCCAACCATTGAGGCACTGGGTAGTCTGATAAAATTACTGGCATGGCTAAATCAGTGGCCCACGTACTTCTAGATTAGATAGTGATGATTATCTTATCTGGCACCAAATCTTCAATTTCCACTCAAATGTATATAGGTTTTGCTTAGTCCATATGGACTTTCTTGCATTTCATAAACATAATGATTATCGATTTCTAAGGCATAGAATATTATCCTTTCAAATTACATCTGGGGTGATTATTTCCACAAAAGGGTTCAATTCAAATCCTCAAATGTCACCTAGAATTGGCTAAGAACAAACTCAAATTTGTCAAACTAAACGTATGAGAGTACATCACCAAAACTAATGTCTCGAGGATCATGGATATAATAAGGAAACAGGTAGCGAATTAGGTGGTGTGTAACACTATTCAAAAGGCAAATAATACATCTAAACAGGTGAAGATGACTCATGCAAATTGACTCTTCCACTCCACCTGTGTTGCTCTGCGTTGCAGCCATCAATTCATTTTCTTACTTGCATGTTGCTCATACAATATGTACGAGAGAGATAATGATAATCTAAGTAATTGATATTTGTAGATGAAAATGTCAATTTTTTTGACGCAATGAGTATTAAAACCTTAGGAAATGTAACATTCTAAACTCATGGGAAATATTATTGCAGACCAAACTTCCTTGACAAAATGAAATAAAAATTGAACGTATGGGAAGGTTCACTTGGAGCTCTAGCAAACCAGCCAAATCAATGTGGTGGAGGTAGCTTGTGTTTATCCAGTTAGGCATGAATTTTTTCTTCCCTTGCAAGTTGCAACATAGGCTTCAAACTCCTTTGAAATTTTGAATTCAATGAATTTTTATTTTTATTTTTCATGCGTACATTGTATGCTAAGTCTTAATAATGGTTGTCATGACTAAATCTTTTCTTTCACACTTTTGTTTTGAAAAAAAGAAAAGAAAAAAAAGGTGTTTTTGACCTTCTACTTTTTTTTTTTTGCTTTCATCAGTTTACTCATCATATGTTCAATTGTTCATGACTACCAACTTCTGATTTGGGTAGTGTTTTTTTTTTTTGGGTAATCTTTTCATTATATATCCACACCACAAAAAAAAAAAAGAAAAGAAAAAAAAGATTGTTGATTAGAAGAATCCCTTTGGCCTTGAGGCACAAACATAATTTTTGTATTAGAATTAAAATAATAAAAAAATTACTTAAAAATGAATCATATGAACTAAGTTGAGGGTTAATTTAATAGATCTCTATTTCAATAATTTCATGTACTAGGAATAGTGTAGTAATGTGTTATTATGGAGTGGTTATTTATTTATTTATTTATTTGAGAAAATTATGGAGTGGTTATTAGTTCACCTACAACACGTGGTTGAAATTGAAATTAACAGGCAGACAATAAAAGGGTATCTACTTTCTAGTTTCTAGCCCCATCTTTACGCATTAGTCATTAGTCATTAGTCATTGGCCACACGGTACTGCACGGTCTACAAGTTGTGGGCCACAACTCAGAATAAACGTCGGTCAAGCCATTTAGTTATTTTTGGCAGTATATATTGGTTGGGATTGATTATTGATCGTTAATAATATACCATTGAATATCAATTATAGTTTCTCAATTTCTTTTTTAGTCTTGTTCTCTTGTTTATAGTCCAACTCTGCAGCACACAATGCACATTCACATTAGCATCAATATATTTTTAGTAATATTTGTTCAGTTTTGTTAGCTAACCTAATCTAATAATATTCACAAACAATTGCATGAATCTCAATACTCTATTACTATTACATTTAAATATTGCTTCATCTCTCTCTCTCTCTCTAAAAATATATTCTTTTTTCACCAAATCCTTCCCCAAAACAATTAATTTTAACAGCCGTAGAACACCACACCATAAACTCATAGCAAAAAAAAAGAAGAAACACACACACAAGAAACTAGACATTATAATCAAAGAACACCCTATTAGATGAGCACTACCAACTTGTGACACAACGCACCACCAAGGGAGGCAATTGGGTTTGATCTCAGATTGAAACATAGGATTCAAAGTCATTTTCTACTTCTCTCTCTTCAAATTTGATTTTGAAAATAAATTTGGTGTTCAATCTTAGTATCCTTAACCCAACTAGGTATATGAACTTAGTACTCTTCTACTATGTATATGAACTCATTATTAAAAACTAGTTGAGATTTATATTTATTTGGCAGTAATAGGTATCGTTTTTGTTAATATGGGATAATGTGAGATATGATTTTTGGTCAACTTAGTTAACACATCACCACCGATTTGTGGATAGTAGAGAGAGAGAATATGAATAAAAAACTTTTTTTCTTTGGGTGTATTGGTGAACAATGTTGGGAAAAATTTTATATAACTGTGAATAAATTTCAGCAAATATAGCGAAAGTACAATCACACAAGAACACAAAGATTTATATAGAAACCCTTTCTTTTTGAAGGGAAAAATCATGGGACAAATTCCGAACAATTTCATTATATTAAATAGATATTGCAACACTTAGACATACAATTTGAGCAAAAAAAATACTATTTTTCTTTTCACTCACTGCACTCTTTCTCACAGTGTATCTCTCACAATTTTCTCTTAACTCTCTCTATTTTTCTCTTCTCTTTTGCTTGCTCTCACTCACGCAGTTCTCCAAGACTGCACTTAGTCCTCACTTTCTCTGGGACTTCACTTTCTTCCTTACCGGCCGAATGGCTCTCCTCTTATAGTGCTGCATTTTGCTTCTGTGCGTTTTTTTTTTTTTTTTTCCAAGTTGCAATTGTTGACTATTCTTCTGTGAACAGTGCACGGATACACTGTTCACAGACCCACAAACTTCAATTTTCAGCAATTTTTTCATTAAAAATGGGTCCCACAGCACTATTTACACATTTAAAAATTATTTTGCTACAGTGTTTTCTGTTTTCAATTTTCAGTTTTCAACAAAAATAAATTGTATCCAAATGAACCCCAAGTCAAAATAAATGCAACTCACTTGCCTTGACTTTGCTTTAGCCAATTTCTTTTTCCTTCAACTCTTCAGCCGAATAGCCTTAAGAGCATTCACACTTGGCATGCCATATGTTAGTCTGTTTTACCATTTGAGCACAAAAAACCCCCTCCATACGGACTTGTAAAAGCCAACTATTACAAAAACATTTGCATTAATGCTACAATGTAATTCTAAAGGTAGAACTGTAGCACTATTGTAAAAACAAAAATATTATTTTATTCTTTTTCTCTCTCCACTCTGTCTCCCTAACTCTCCCACTCTCTTAGGTTTGTCTCCCACATCTCTCTCTCTCAGATTTCTCCCTCTCCTCTTGCTTTCTCTTAGTGATTTCTCCCTTTCCCTTTGCTTTCCCTCTGGCCACCGTTGGCCACCATTGCCCAGCAATGCCAAGCCCAGGCCGCATCTCACCCAGCGATGCCCAAGCCTAGGCCGCCGTTGGCCATTGTCTCACCCGATGTGGTCTGATGGGTCTCTCATGGCGTGGTGTGGATTGGTGGGTCTTTCCAACCCTAAACTCTTAGCCTCTCTCTTCGATCTAGTGGGTTTGTGGTGGGTTAGTGGTGGAGATCGTGGCGGATCGATGGTGGGTTTCTTTGGAGGTGTGGGTTATTTTGGCAGTGTGGTTCAGGTGGTGGGTGTGGTGGCCGTTGTTGGCTCCAATTGGTTTGATGGTTTGTATGTGTGTGGCTCTGTTGATGGTTTGATGGTTTTTGTTTTTGTGTGTGTGGCTTTGTTGATGGTTTGTGTTTGTGTGTGTGTGTGGTGATGGGTTTAGATAGGTTGATCGGTGTATCATGGGTCTGTGTGTGTGGGGCTCTATGTGTTAAACCGGTGCTAGAAGTTGAGGGAGAAAGAGAAGAAAAAGAAGAGAAAAAGATAAATAGTAAAAAAAGAGAGAATAAAATAGAATATTTAAATAAAATTGGAAAAAAGAAAAGAAAAGAGTTTTGGAATGTTGGTTGTATTGTAAAATAGTATGGTATAACTGATAAAATAATTTCTTGAGATGGTAAAATAGAATGTAATAGAATTTTAGAATGTGAATGCTAATGCATTAGCCCCTTTCTTTTCTCTTTTTCTCAATAGCGTGTCCAACACGTCTAAGCCAACCAACCACAATAACTCATGCTGACTTTTGTACATGATGGAGAAAAGTTAGAAACATGAAAGACAAGCTCATTAAATGAGCATGTCTATTACAAATGGGCTGGACACATGGTGCAGTGCACCCAACAAACAATACCTTAATACATGTATTGAGATATTGTTCATTTATTATTTTTGCACTAGAATTTTGAGTTTGATACACACACCATTTAAATAGGTTTAGCTATATTTTTAGAAAGATCTAATTTAGATGAGCTTGATGTTACTATCGCATATTTTTTATTTTTTTTTTATTTTTCTTCATACAAGATAGAATTTCTACTCTAACCTAATCTAAGTGTAAATATGTGTGAAGCTCCCTTCTCGAGACTTGAACCTCAGCTTTTACCCCCAACACCCCATAAGCACTTATACTTGTGAAATGACCATCGCATCATGAGTATGTGGTGGTGCAAATGGAACCATCCCCATCTCTTCTATTCTATTCTCTATTTTGAACTCTTGTGGTGCAAATGGAATAAGGTTCCTCTTGTATTTTTGCCTCCTTTCTCCTAATACAAAATTTATTTGACGTTAAAGATAAATCATTCAGTCCAAGTTTTAAAAATATTTTAAAATAATAAAAATGAAAAAAAAAGGAAAATAGAAGTACAAACAATGTATTGCAAATGAATGCCTTTAAATACCATATTATTTCCATTATTATATTTCAATTTAGTAAAATATTATATTCCATATTTCGTCACTAAATCTGTAATTTTAGCGACGAAAAAAATATTTTCTCACCAAGTTTTGTCGTTAAAAATACATTTTGTTGTAGTATATTGTACATAACAATTAAGTTAGTTCTCTAATGTAGTAATTTATTTTATTTAGTATACATGTTTTCAAATTTTCATCATGCTTTAAAAAAAAAAAATATATATATATATATATATATAAAATAGATATAAAAATAAAAATTACCTGAAATTACATGACAAATACACATAGTGTAAACCTAAGTTTTTACGAAAAGCAAATTAAATAATAAACTATAGAATAATTTAAAATAAATAATGAAACTTCTTTTAAATATCTCAAAAAAATTAATCATTTACTTTTAATCAAATAGTTTTACTTAAAGTAAATTAAGTTAATACTATTTAAGTTTGGACTACTTGTATACAAATATAATATGGGAAATAGTTAATACTATTTTTCTAGTACTTTTAAAAATGGAAATTCTGTATTTTCCAAATTTTTTTTTTTGAGAAATATGTTACATACGTACGTGTATAATATAATATACTACACATATAGGATTAAAAAAAAAAAAAAAAAACAAAAATTCAATCTTGGAATGGTTATGTTTTTCCCCTCCAAATTAAAAGGAGGGAAATCCCCAAGTTAAATTTTTTTTTTTTAATCTTTGAAATCCCAAGATTATGATGCACAAAATTAACCCCCCAAATATATCTATATGCTTCTTTTTTTAGAACAAGTACGATAATTTTTTTTTATATAAACAAATATGATAGTTTTTTTTTTTTTTTTGAGAAGAATACCAATCATTATTGTGTGCGCCTAAAATGAGGCTATTGAGCCTAACCTCACTTGGGCTCACAACTTATTTGTAAAGTGGATTTAGGATTTCCTACTTCGGGTTGTTCTCGGCATAGAGACTCAGTGAAGCTGCCTCTCTCTCTCTCTTTTTCTCTGAATCACTCTTTTTTCTCTACTCTCTGTTTCCTTGAGAACCTTTCAACAACCCTTTTCTTTCCCCAACTTCTCATATTTATAACTCTAAATTAGTGGATAGATCATGATTACTACCATAGTCAGTGCAATTGGAGGTCCAATATCATCAGTCGTAAGTGGATGGTTAGGTGGGAGTGGAATGTGGTGAAAGTGGCCTTGGAACTTGGTTCCCAATTCAGCAGACATGCTTGGCAGAGGTGTTTCCCAAGGCGCTACCGGGTATGCGAAGGATGGTGTGTTTGGACGTTATTCTTTCTTTGTTGTTCGAGAATGGGTTGCCGAGCAAGGACTAGGTGACAAAACTTGGGCCTGCAGTTTGTGTGGGTTCAGACTGGGGTTTTGGGTAGAAAGAGACTGGGGCCATGGGTCAGAATTCAAGGCCCAAATGGATCTGGGTACCATGGTGCCGTACAACTATCATTAAAAAGAAAAGTAGCCAAAATAGGCTATGAGTACATGGAGAAGTATCCTCTATCCACACAAATAAACTGCTCATATATCTAGTCAGGTTATGAGCTAAAAAGTTACCTTATCTACAGACATGAGAAAAACTAAGCCAAGATTACGCTAAATGGCTATATTAGTTTTGCAACAAATGATTAAATTCTCGTTAATTAGGATAGTTCACTTTAGGTAAAAAAAAAAAAAGGTTTATTAGCTAACTTTAAAGAAATTTTAAAAGTCTACTCTAATATAATTTAGTTTAGATAAAACTCTGTTAGCTAAGACTCAAGAAATTAAAAATTCTTAATCCAACAAAAATTTTATTTGAAATAAAATTAAAGAATTTTAAAATATATTCTAATTATTTTTTTCATCTATCATAATTATTTTTAAATTTTAATATAATACAATTTACACATTACATACCATCCTTACACAATTACACCAAGTAGCTCAATATATGTTTGCATTTCAATAATTTAATTCATATGTAACTCTACTAAAGTTTCAAGTGGCTAAAGTTTCAATGTTATTTTTAAAATATGTATATTTTTTATATAGAATTTTTAATTAATTTATACATTGTAAGAGCATACTACTTGCTTATAAAAAATAAGTCACACCGACTCTTTTAGGCCCTTAATTCAAATGGTTATGAAATTGAAAGGAAAAAAAAGAGAGACTAAAATGTAAATTGACCCTCTAACTTTTTTTTTTTTTTTTTTTTTCAGATTTCATTTTAGTCCTTTAACTTTACTTTCATTCATTTCAGTTCTTTAAGTTTCAAATTTCTTTAATTAAGGTCTTTTCGTTAACTTTTGTTAAAATTTTTTGAAAAATAAAGTTGGAAAATATTTTTCAATCATTTTTTGAATTTTTTTTTATAAAATTGAAAAATTAACCACAACATATAACAAAAGTTGATAGAAAAGCCTTAATTGAATAAACTTGAAAGTTAGAGGACTGAAATGAACAAAAACAAAGTTAAATGACTGAAATGAAATTTAAAAAAATTTAAAGGGCCAGTTTTGCATTTTACCAAAAAAAAATTGTGAAAAGATACTGCCATAGTATTAGTCCAGCTATAAATAGTAACAAAAGATTTTAGTTATAAAATTAAATGAATGTACAGAATAATGATTGCCTGTCCCAAAAATTCAATTTAATAGAAAATATAAATTTAATCATTAACCAAAATTTAACATGGCTTAATGGCTTTGCTTCTATACCCTAGTAAAAAAAATTAGAGCATGGTAGAAATTGAAGTTTAGATAGACATATCACATATACGAGTTACTCAAAAACCTTGGAGAAGGAGTTTCCTAGGATTTCATTCTCTGCAGTCATTCTAGCATTGCATCTGGCCCTGACTGGATCAGAACCGTTCCTTGCAATCTATTCCATGCAGGTCCCACGCACAAAACAAGATGCCTCTGCAATTCCAGCACATACTGATACCGTAGACAATAAAAAACCCTTATTTACTTGTAGAAGGGTTTAAGGATAGGGTTTAAGACTTGCGTATCACTCTTAGAAAAACTCATACAAAACCCTAGCAAGGGAAGGAACAAAAACAAAAGCAAAAACAAATAGAACCAGAGCAGTTCAAATTTCACACCAGAGAAGAAGAAGAAGAGGCCAAAAATGTTGAAATCCAGTAACCTTCACAGCCTGAAATCTTTGAAACACCATGTAGACATGGCCTCAAGTTTCAGGGCGCTTACAACCTCGTCTTCCTTGCTTCTCAAGCAACCCTATCTCCTCGGCACTCAGTCCACCGCTCAATCTCCTCTCCTCCCAACTCCATACCAATCCTCAGTCCGTACTTTTTTTAGTTCCAGAGACCCAAGACGTGCTCACCAGATTAAGCCTCCCAGGAACAAGATTATCCAAATCGTCCCTGAGAAGAGAGCTTATCTAATTGAAAGGTTTGGAAAGTTTCAGAGGATTCTTAAGCCTGGAATCAACTTTCTCGTTCCTTTCATTGATAAGATTGCATACGCACACTCCTTGAAAGAAGAGGCTATTCCCATTGGTGACCAATCTGCTATTACCAAAGACAATGTTACTATCAGCATTGATGGGGTGCTTTATGTGAAAGTTGTCGATCCAGAGCGAGCTTCTTATGGTGTTGAACATCCTATTTATGCTATCACTCAGATTGCGCAGACAACAATGCGTAGTGAGCTTGGGAAAATGACACTTGACAGGACTTTTGCTGAAAGAGATGCATTGAATGAGAAGATTGTGGATGCTATCAATGAGGCTGCTACGAGCTGGGGCTTACAGTGTCTTCGGTATGAAATCAGAGACATATCGCCACCTAAAGGGGTGAGAAGAGTGATGGAGATGCAAGCTGAGGCGGAACGCAAGAAGAGGGCTCTAGTGCTTGACTCGGAAGGTGAGAGGCAATCCAACATTAACATCGCTGAAGGGCAGAAGAACTCAGTGATTTTGGAATCGGAGGCTGCAAAGATGAATCAGATAAATAGAGCACATGGCGAGGCAGAGGCAATTCTTGCCAGAGCCAAAGCCACGGCACAGGGAATTGAGGTGGTGTCAAAGGCTATTCAGGAAAGTGGTGGTTTAGAGGCTGTGAGTTTGAGAATTGCTGAGCAGTATATTGATGCATTTAGCAAGATTGCTAAGGAAAGCACCACAGTGCTCCTACCTAGCAATGTCTCTGAACCATCTAGCATGATGGCTCAAGCTCTCACCATGTACAAGAACATGATTGGGAATGTTCCCAGTAATGGGCAGAACACGTGGGGGAATGATTAAAGTGATGGCGAGATTTCGAACTCCACAGAAAGTAGCAAAGAATAGTCCTGCTGGTCATTTTTATCTGCATTTGGTAATTCAACTTAGTTTAGTCCTGAATTCTGTTAGATTCATGGAATGTTAAACTCAACTGAAATAGGGTGCTAGTTTCTCATGCTTAATTTGGTTGTCAGTGTCTTTTGGTCAATTAGGATTTTTTTTTTCCTGAAGTGATCATATAGGATGGAAATATGGGGGGTTTTGTGAACACCGTTTTTACTGTTCAAGGTAAAAATTACATAACCTTCCTATTCTTTTTGGTTTTACTTTGTACATAACTGATTTCATAACTTGAGTTTGGGAATCTGCCAGGTTTGGAGTGACATTCCATATCCCTTGGTTCAATAGGTGAGGTGAAACAATGTCTGAATGCAATCTGCTTGATTGAATGTTTCACTTTGAGGAAAATTTAATTAATTCTCCCTCAGCAAAAACTAAGACCAGGTTATACAATGAGCCATTGAAGTGGGCAGTAATGCACACCACAACTAGATACATTGATGCTTTTGGCAATATAGTCCCAACACATGCTGTCAAAACCAATTACCATGTATGGAACTATGTCATTGGAGAAGATTGTGTAGGGGCTGAGTTCCATTGTTGGGTTCAGGTGAATTTGATAGGGTTCCGTTATTCTTTGGCCACTTCTTGTTGTTGCCGGTTCCCCCACTCCCTCAGGCATGATTCTTGTGTTGTTTAGGCTACTTGATTTGCATCACAAACATGATTTAGGCCCTGTTTTGCTCAAGAGTGCAGCTGGCCACAAATGTGCCAATATCTTGAGCTTTTTTTCTTTAGGGTCAGAATATAATTAGAGATATTTTTTGCACTTTCCCCCACTCCCCTCAAGCATGATATTTTGAGTTTTTTAGAGTAGACTCCTTGATTTGCATCACAAACGTGATTTAGGCCTCTGTTTGCTGAGAGTAATGCTGGCTAAAAATGTACCAACATTTTCAGATTTTTTTCTTTAGGGTCCGAATGTAATTAGAGATAGTTCTTAAAAGAATGGTTATTATTGAGGCATGTACTATTATTATAATTGAGGTGTAGTATTCTCAAACTCCACCTCCACTATATGAAGCCATCAACTGGAAGCACGATACAGCAAGGCATTGGAAGAAAGGAACACTGCTACACTTACAAGATCTATGTGAGTTCTCAAAGAAAGGGGGTGAAGAAATGCCATTTTAAGTGAGAAGGTTATCAACATTTGCTCTCTCATCCTTTGACACCAGTGATGTGCTCTGTGGGATCAATGGCATTTTATGATGGAGTCTGTTTATAGAATTCAAAACCATCTATATCTATAACTTTAAACTCCACTCATTTCTAATCCTAAACATTAATATATAGAGCTCACTCAATATATATCTATACAACCAACATAGAGGAGAACAGTGGTTTAGAATTAGAAGATCGATCATCCCAAGATTGTTTACTTTCATCGTTGACTACTTGAATTATTAGTGTCAATTCTACATCATACAACTCAAACCCTCCACAGCAACCTCTCAATTTAATGGCTGTAAGAGAACCTACAACAGAAGGGGGACTTATCCCATTGGCTTCTGTTTTTCATTGTTCCTATATGACTTGAAACCTTTACAAGTATCAATGGAAGAAGAAAAAAACTCTAACAAGATTTACATAATATGTGAATGTGCGGTCCCTTGTGCACCTCCTCTCCCAATATGAGAGAAACAATACGTCTTCCATCTAAAGAATAGAACCAGACTTCATATTTCTCGCAGTCACAAGGTTCCTAAAGATCTGGTAGTGTTATCTTCCCAGAGTTGTTGCGATCAAGCTTACTGAAGTGATCGCAGATCAGCAATATATCTTTCTCCCCAATCTTTCCCATCTCTTTGAGCTTGTAAATTACATACTCTGATTTGCTGAAACAAATAAGGGAAATATTCAGGGTTGATTTCTACATGAAGAAGAAGAAAATTAAGAAATAATAATTGAAATGCTATATATACAGACAAGCTTTTAGTAGTCTTGTCTACATCTATAAGCCAGTAACGAGGTGCTTGATTCCAATTAGGTTAGCATAATCATCAAATTGATAAGCTATTATCACACATGTGACAACTATCTGGCACCATTATATTGGCAATATACTAAACATAATTGATTAACTTAGTTCCATACTCAAAAGTCAAAACCAATTTAAAACCCCTTATAGTCAATCAAAAACCAGAAACTTGATTTTAGAATAGCGGAAACAAATAAATGACCAAATTTACATGCTTACAATGGCGCCAAACCAAATTGCAATTCACAGGAGACCAAAGGTATCCAATCCTATGTTCAAAACTAATTCATTGGCCACCTCTCTAATTATTGGAAAAAAAAAATGTAAAACAGCAATTAGCAAACATTGGGTTAGAATTACAGAGATCCCACCTAATGAAACCATTGTTATTGACGTCCGCAGCCAGCAAATCCTGAACTGTTATATCCCTAGATAACACCCACTTAGCAATACTTCTGTGCCTCTTATCAATCCTGGCCTCCACCAAATACAGAAACGCCCGTGCCACCATCAACGTCGAAAACAAAAGCCAAACCACGGCGAACAACCGCCCCGGCAGCGTCTTGAAGGCCCTATCACCATACCCAACTGTGGTAACAGACATAACTGACAAATAAAATGAATCCATCCAATCCAAATCCTCCACAAAATACAACACCAAAGTTCCGATCCCAATACTTAACACCACTACACCAAGCGCCAAACCAACCTTAAGCCTAATTCTCATCCTACCCTTTTCTACATCAACAATACAGTCCCCAGCTGAAAACCCTTGTTGGCGCTTACTATTCATTTTGATCCCAGTCAAAATCATGTTCTCTTGCAAATCTAGCACGTAATTCACAACCCCACTAAGCAAAATATGAAAGAAAGCAAAACCTACCAACACAAACACACAAGCAAAGACCTTTGTAGCTGGTGTTAGTGGAGTTATGTCACCGAAACCAATGGTACACATAGTGACTATACAAAAATAAAGGGCATCAACAACTGGGTGGGTTTCAATACCTGAGAAGTTATCCTTGTTGAAAGAGTATATTAAAACTCCGAGAGAGAGATATATGAAAAGCAAGAAAATGGCTTGCCTGATGATGAAGTTGGCGTCATCAGACTGTGGTTTTGGAATCTGGGGTGTCTTTGGTTTGAGGTCTCGCATGACAGCCATGGCTGGAGCTGTCCTGCAACGGTGCAGGCCACCCAGACCCGAATTCGATTTCTTCATGTGGGTCGGTGACACATCTGGGTCTTCTTCAACTTCGAGGATGGGTTGGAGTTGGGGCCTTGTTTGGGTGGCTAGAAAAGGCTCACTTTCCATCTGGGAAAATGGAGGATAAAAAAGTGTTTTTTTTTTTTTTTTTTTGTTTCTCTTGACAGATCAGTGTGTGGTTGGTGGTGGGCTTGTGAACTTGATTGGGTGAAGTGGATCGATTTTATTTGATGCTTGATCATTTCACAACCTTATGCCAAAGAAATCAGACTGAAAGAGATCAGAGAGGTCTATCTTACGGTTTGTGGGGCCACCTCATATATATATAAATATATATATATATATATATATATATATATATTTTAAAGGAACGGCCCACCCCCATATATTAGGACAAATAAAGTGCCTAATTATACTCAACACCAAATGATTAAGACTAGGAAGACTTTTTATTTTTATTTTTAATTGAATATTTTTTTATTATATCATTCATTCATGAATTTTTATTTAAAAAAAATTAAATATTAATAGTTATATTTTCAATTAAATATTTAAATTTTAAGTTTTTTCAGTATTAAATTATGCATAAAAAATACGTTTATTGATGGAATAGTAATTAACATTCAATTTGAACGAAATTTGATATGCATGTTAATAATATAAAAAACATATAATCCAGTTGTTAAAATTTTAAAATATATAATTGTGGCAGGCAAAAATTAAATAGGCTAACTTTTAGCCTCACACAATTAATTTATAAAGGTGGGGTGCTTATTAACCTTGATTACCCTTGTTAGAGTGAGTTAATCTTGAAATAAGAGACTAAGTGCTTGGAATAAATGTGAGAAGGAAATTAAATAACACTAGTCTTGGATTCATTAAGTTATGTTCCTTGGGAATGGTCCAAGGTATAGGTTTACACTTGTTCTTGGACTACAATGATGTTACTTATTTTTTTCTCCGCTCTTTATATGTTTCATGCCCCTCTTCATAGAGGCCTCTTTACCTTATATAGCCATCCAGGTTGTATCTTGGCCTTCCATTTGGAGGGTTGGAGTTTATTTTCCTTGATACTTGTCCCATTAACGTCTTACTAGAATGTTTCTACACCAGACTGTGAGTTGTGATGATATTGTTTAGGGGCTATTTCTTCATTAATACGGCCAGCTAAGTGGGTTCAGAGCAATGAATGCGGAGGTGATGGAAGCTTTATCTGTATTCTTCCATTTCTTGCTTAAAGACCAACTTTCCCTCTCTTCCTTGGTTCGTGTCCGATGGTCTTCAGTATTGGACTTTGGCCTTTCCGAGGACGTGTCAGTATCCTCGGGGTCCTTGGGTATTCTTGTTTCCTTGGGCTTGTGGTTGAGTTGTCGTATTTGCCCCAATGATTAGTTGATAGTATTTTCCGAGGTGTGTTCTTCTAGCATTGATCTTTTCTTATTCATTCATGTTCTCCGCTTCTCATCCTCCCACAATAGCTATGTCAAATTTTTAGCAAGTGTTTGAAGAGTTTTTCTCCAAATTAGTTTAAAGAGAAATTTTGTCAGTAAGAATAATGCTAATACCATAACAAAATCAACAACTTTGTCGCAACTTGCCCAAATGGTGAGTTGTGAGTAATGGAGTAAAAGTTGTGGGTTCATATAGGTCTACAATTCACCACTCATAACTCGTTATGTAGGTAAGTTGTGACAAAAATTGTGAGTTTTGTTATGGCACTAGCATTGTTCAATGATTGAGAGCTGTCCATTAGACAAGTTCCACCGTTTACTAGATTTATGTATTTTTTTCCCACTAGTTTTTTGTTTTTATTTTATTTTATTTGTAATTTTTAATTACAATAATAGGAAATGAGATATTAGAAATACAAAAATGTGATATTTGAACTATAAAATTCTTAACTTTTTTTCGATAATTTTAGTTTCAATAATTTTTCCCTAACAATCTAATTTCATGAACATATAATACAAGCATCACATTACATACCTTTACAAAAGTTACAATATTTACTTTTTTCTCTCCCTAGTAGGAGTCACTCTCTCTCGGCTTCCACGAGCGCTCCCTCCCCACTTCTTCGGGTCATCTTTGGGATCTTAGTAATCTTAGGACTCACTCCAACCACCAGCCACATGGACTAGATAGTGATTGAAAGACTATAGCACCTACAACTCACAAAGGAAGAAGAAGACATTGCCATCTTAGTTACAAGCAGAACAAATCTAATCGAGGAATGTGAACTGAGCTTATTTGGCTAACTGCTTGCAGATCGACACTAGAACCTACATGCGCTAAAAAGCACCTTGAGGTCAGCTTGGAAGTTATGGTCCAATCTAAGAATAGTCGACGTTGGGAAGAATATTTTGTAGTTCAAGTTCAGTTCAAAATACCAAATGGAATGGGTTGAGAAGAATGGCCCTTGAAATTTCGACAACAACCTTCTACTTCTGTGCAGATGGAGAAAAGGTTTGTCAGTCTCAAACTTGACCTTCACCCATTCACCCTTCTAGATACAGATTTGGGGTCTCCTGTTTGAAAATATGACGGAGGAGGTTGGAAGGGACATGGGGAACAGGTTAGGAAATTATATCGAAACCGACAAGCATTCTTGGCTATTTGAATATGAAAAATTTATGTGGGTACATGCCGACCTACCAATTGACAAACCCTTGCGTAGAGGGGGCCACGTTGTAAACCCAAATGGTGAGAAATATTAGGTAACCTTCAAATACAAAAGGCTACCCAATTTCTGATTTCGATGTGGGATCCTCGGACATGATAAAAAGCATTGTCCTGGCTTCCCTCATAGCTTCGACTCCCCCAGGCAGTACGAAGATTGGCTACATGCAAATAGAAACTCTAAGATGGGCACTAACAAATCCAGGACCTCAAACAATGGGGGCTTAAAAGAAAGAAAGGGGGAAGGATTGGATGACAGAACCACACCGACGACAACCTCCTCAATGGACCTCATAACCAGTTAGAAGGAGATTCCAGAAAATCCAAACGGTCACTCAAAATCCAGGAACACGGTATCAGATGGAGAAGGGATGTCAGTCATGCAGATTGCGGAGAATCAGGTGAGATGGGATAAGCTAGGAGCCTCGAGCTCCGCGTAACAAAAGGCCTTCCCTCCCCCATCACATGACCCTTTGAACATAAGACCCTCAGGCTCAAAAGATGTAGTTGCATATTCCACTATGGGCCTCTCAAACAAGTTGCCACATGATGCCTATAAAGTCACAAGCCCCCTAAAGCCCAACAAGGTACCTAACTTAGCTCGAGGAAAGCCCCATTTCTCCATAAGCCCAAACAAAGGAAACCAGGCTAAAAGCAAAACAAACTGGAAGAGAATTGCAAGGGCACAATGGAAACAGGCCCAAAAAGCAGCTTAGCAACCCATTGGAGAGCTCTCGAGTCAAAAACATCTAAGGAAGATTGAATTTCTGGAAGATGAATTAGACAGACCTCTTAAACAACTCTGTGACTTACTCTACACTAGTGCCAATGCTACATCTGAGAGATCAACAGTGGCTGCTGAGCAACACCACCGGGGGCAATGAATGCTCTATGTTGGAATTGCTGGGGGATTGGGACCCCTCAGACAGTTTTTGCACTTCGTGACTATGTGAGGCACTGGAGTCCTAAGCTCGTCTTCTTATCAGAGATGAAATCAAAGAAGAAACACATGGAGAATATCAAATAAAAGCTGAGCTTTTTGAATGGTCTGATTGTTCCTAGAAGGGGTCGAAGTGGAGGCCTAGCCCTCCTTTGGTCCAATGATATGAACTTGGAAATCAAAGACTTTTCGAACAACCATATTGATGTAATTATCACTGTCCCGAATGACAGTTTCACCTAGAGATTCACGGGGTTTTATGGGCACCCCAAAACCCATCTTAGGGGGGACTCTTGGAAACTTCTTTCCTATCTTAATAATCAATTTTCTTTGCCATGGTTTTGTTGTAGAGATTTTAATGAAATTCTCTCTGAAAATGAAAAAAGTAGGTGGTTCACAGAAGTCCTAGCACTAAATGGAGGGCTTTCGTTATGCAGTGAACCTATGTGGCTTCCAGGAGCTTGGTTACTGTGGTCCAGACTTTATCTGGTGCAATATGCAAGAAGGCATAAACAGAATTTCCCTACGGCTTGATAGAGTTCTTGCCACCTCGACTGGCTTAGCCACTTCGGAGAAATCGGAGTGCAACATATGGTCGAATCAACATTGGACCATTGTATCCTCACAATCTTAGATTCCTCGGGCCTAATCCACCGCGGCAAACGTCGCTTTCACCTTGAAGCCATGTGGGTCAAAAGAGCTGACTATCGTGAAATCATTGAATCAGCTTGGAACTTTGGTAGCCTCTCCACCACCCCAGAGGGGGTTGCATCAAACCTCCAAAGATATGCGTGCGACCTGGCAACCTGGAACAAGAATGTGGTAGGCAACATTTCGAAGAAAATCACTGAGAAAAGGAAAACCCTCAACTCCCTCGCAATGCAGGACCAAGGGGGCTACCTTGGATCAAAGTTAAACCAGATAAGAAGAGGGATAAATGATCTCCTTGACAGTGAAGAAACCATGTGGCACCAACGAAGCAAAGTCCATTGGTACAAGGAAGGAGACCGCAATACAAAATTCTTCCATGCCCGATCCTTAGAGAGAAGGAAAAAGAATACACTCTTGAGCTTATGGAATAACGAAGGACATTGGTGTGAGAGTAAAGAGAGCATTGCAGCCACTGCGGTGGATTACTTCATGGAAATTTATTCCACCTCCTCCCCCACTGGAATTAGAGAAGTCACTGAGGCAATTCTCATACGGGTCACTCATGAGATGAACTCAGAACTGACCAGGCCATTCACCAAAGAGGAAGTCATCAGAGCCCTTCATCAGACTCATCAAACTCATCAAAGCCTTTAATCATAATGTGCCAATGGCTGAAATAAACAAAACAAATATCTCTCTGATCCCAAAAATCAACCACCCCACTAGGATGACAGAATTTAGACCCATTAGTCTTTGTAATGTGGTCTACAAGGTTATCTCCAAAACCTTGCCAACCGGCTTAAGGCTATTCTACCACACATCATATCAAAAAATCAGAGTGCATTCACCGTTGATCGCTTAATCACGGATAATGTCCTATTGGCATTTGAATACATGCACAACCTAAATCATAAAAATGAAGGGAAAGACAGCTATATGTCGATAAAATTAGACATGAGCAAAGCGTTTGACCGGGTTGAGTAGGATTTCATCGGGGGGTAATGGAGAGGTTGGGGTTTGTAAAAAAATGAATTGATCTTATTATGCAATGTGTTTCCTCTATCTCTTATTCAGTACTCATAAATGGAGAAGCTTATGGCAACATCACCCCTACAAGAGGTCTCCGACAAGGCAACCTACTCTTTCCATATCTGTTCTTGTTATGTGCAGAAGGTTTATCTACCCTTATCTATGAAGCTGCCTGTAATCACTAGATCAGTGAGATTTTTATTTGTAGGGGCTGTCTAATCAGTACCCACCTCTTCTTTGCTGACGACAGCCCCCTTTTCCACAAAGCCAATGCCCAAGAATGCCTTAACCTTGTCAAAATCCTTGAATGATATGAAAAAGCTTTTGGGTAGAAAATTAACACTGACAAGTCAGCTGTCTTCTTTAGCCCAAACATTCCACTAGAAACAAGGGAGAGTATTTTGCACATCCTTGGCCCAATGCTGGACTCCCGACACAGCAAATACCTTGGCCTCCCATTCATCATAGGCAAATCAAAAACCCAAGTGTTTGCGGAAATAAAAGAAAGGGTGGCTAAAAAGCTAGCTGGTTGGAAAGGGAAACTCCTATCTATTGGTAGAAGAGAGGTCCTTATCAAAGCAGTTGCTCAAGCTATACCGACTTACACAATGAGCTGCTTCTAACTCCCCAAGAATTTATGTAATGATCTCAAAAGCATGATGAGGAATTTCTGGTGGGGCCAAAAGGAGAAAGAATCCAAAGTCGCTTGGGTTAGCTGGAGGAAAATGTGTAAATCAAAGCTTCATGGTAGGATGGGTTTAGGAACCTTGAGGCTTTCAACTTGGAAATGTTAGCCAAGCAAGTTGGAAAATGCTGTCAAACCCAAGTTTTCTAGTTGCTTGGGTATTCAAGGCAAGGTACTTCCCACATGATGAGATACTTAATTCTAAGAAGGGAAGCAGCCCCTCTTATGCTTGGAGAAGCATCCATAATAGCCTTGATGAGCTAAGGAAGGGGACAAGGTGGAGAGTGGGCAATGGTAGAAGAATCCATATTTGTGAGGACAAGTGGTTGCCAACTCCAACAACTTACAAAGTGACCTCCCCTCCAACAGACTTTGAGGATTTTCCCATGGTAGCTTCTCTTATTGATCCTGATACCAGATGGTGGAAAGCAAACACGATAAGGTCTTTGTTTCTTCCCTTCAAAGCTAGCACAATCCTTAAGATTTCCCTAAGCTACAACCTTCCAGAAGATAGACTAATTTGGGTGGGAAACAAAAAAGGAATTTTCACTGTCAAAAGCGCATATTATATAGCTTGTAATTTGGTTGACACAGTTGAAGGAGGTGAAAACTTATATAGTGACCCGAGATCTCAGCTTTTGAAGAAAATTTGGCAATAAAAATCCCTCCAAAGTTCATGGTTTTTGCCTGGATAGCCTGTATGAATGGCCTTCCTACTATGTTAAACCTAACAACTAGGGGCGTTAACTCCTCTGGCTTCTGCCCCCTTTGTGATAAGGCAATAGAGAATCTTCCTCATGCCCTCCTCCACTGTGATCACGCCAAGCAGACCTGGTCTTTATGGCAAGACTGTTCAGTGAATTTAGTTTCCTTAATTCTAGACCCAATAGACATCGCCTTGAATCTTCTTGAAAAGGGAACAATCAATGACCTTGAAATTTTCTTCACGGTAGCCTAGTCTATTTGGTGGAATCGAAATCAAGCAGTGCATGATGATACAGGTAAGCCACCCCCACAGGTTTAGGAAATAACTAACAGAACTTTGCAGGAGTTTAAGGGAGCTTGCACTTCCTTCTCCCTTCATCAGAATCCCTCTGCCACTAGCTGGAGACCTCCCCCTTTAGGCTTCTTCAAAATCAATGTGGACGGCGCTGCCACTGAGGATAGTGGAAACTCCAGTATCGGGGTCATAATCCACGACTCCCATGACACTGCTATTGCAGCATTGAACAAGGTCCTTCTAGCCCCTTACACAATAGAAGTGACTGAAGCTCTCGCATTGCTCCACGGTGCTTTATTTGCCTTGGAAATGGAGGCTTCCTATGCAATATTTGAGTCAGATGCCCTCTCTCTCATCCAATCAATTAACTCAGGGGTTGTGGGAGGTGAGATCGGACACATTTTGTAGAATATTAAATCTATTGCATTTTCTTTCAGCTGGTATTCGTTTCAGCATCTGAAAAGGGAAGGCAACAGAGTAGTGCATGAGCTGGCCAAGAATGCAAGAGTCACTAGTGTTTCTCAAATTTGGAAGGGGGTTAACCCACTCCTAATTAAGGAGCTCCCTAGTTGACTGTTTGTATCCCTCTTTGTTGTTTTTCAATTTTAGATGGAATGAAATCTTCCATACTTTTTCATACCAAAAAAAAAAAAAAAAAACATTACATACCTTTACAAGTAGTAAGACTGATTAACGTTTATTATTACACGTGAGTTTTTTGTGTACTTTTAGAATTAATTTTTTAATGTTTTTTTTTTCTTTTTACCATTAGGATCATGAATATTGTACTTCATTGTTGTATTAATTGAAACTACTTAATTATGTTCATTTAAGGAGGAATATTAATACATCAACAAAAAAAAAAAAAAAAATATTTACACTTCATTTGAAAGATCACAAAGGAATGCAATGATTTTAATTGCTTTTTGAGAATGTATGTAAAATTATTCAAAACAGTTTATGTGTAATAAACATTACTCCTAATTAAAAATATGAACGACAATGAAATATGATGTTGGTCTATAACGGTCATTGCATTTTTTTGCTAACCCTCTATTGTTTATTTGCACTACTTGTGCAGAGAATGACATTGCTCTTGCTCCAGTTCTCACTTTCTTGCTGATCACAAAATTATGTAAGATTAAGATCGTAGTGTTTATACTTTATATTAGAATTATCTTAACTAATAAGAGTAAGACCATAGGACATGGTTCGAATCTTATATATACCAAAAATTAATTGGTATCTTAGTTTAATAATAAAGAGTAATAATCATGAAACAAATAAATTATAAAGTATCAAAACTAACTATAACAAAATTTAGTACACACATATATATAAATTCCATAAGTATATATTATTAAAAAAAAAAAAAAAAAAGAATTTATACGCCAGGCAGAACAACAGGCCCATCTTTCCCATGTTAGGGAGGAGACTACAAAAATTTATGACAGCTTTAAAACAACTCAAAAGGATCAAATTAAGAAACATCAAGCGGTCCTAATACACAAAATAAACACAAGACACAAAATACGTACCAATTCAATTCATTCATGATTGACTTGTGAAGTTTGAAATGATCCAACAAGTTGTTGAAGTGTTCCTCAGTAACATTTAAGCCCAAGTTTTATGGAACTAAAATAAACTTTTGGAACTTTTGGAGTCTTTAAATAATCAACTTGAACTCTTTGAAACCTATAGATGATGACACCCGAAAATTCCATTCTTTTTAATTGGTGACACGACTTATGTTTAATGTTTTAATTGTTAAAACCTAATTGAATTTGGTATAATTGGATTTCAAGTCAATAATCCGATGCATGATCAATTCTGGGTCTAAATCACTTTTTGAAAGATAGGATGGATGTCATCCATTTTGGGAAGCTGCTACAAGAAGACATGACAGATATACAAGACAACTGATCAGAAACCACATATATGTTCAACATGTTGATGCCCTTAATTTGATGTTCTTTAAATGAGCAAACAGCCCCTAATAAAGAAGATATCTTGAAGCAATGTTGGACCTATGCGTGAAGATAGCTCTACGCGAACAAACTGTCCACAATTGCAATTAGAGTCAAAAAAGATTTGATAGTGTCACTGTGCCAGTAGAGTAATGTAATTTTCAATAGCAAAATATCAAAGATTGAGAGTACCTAACACATATAAAATACTCCATGGAAGTATACCTAACACCGAAAATAATATGTCATTTTGCTTAGACATTTACCAAGCCATAGTTTTTTACTTTTTCTTTATGCGGAATTAATGATCCACCAAACCATGATTGGACTTCAAGCCAAGGAGTTCATATGTTTAAAATATACCCCATATATATTTCCACTCGATCACATAGCAAAATGGTATTCTTATACTTGCGAGCCCGCCCTTATTCAGCCAGCCAATCTTCCCATAATGACTTTCTCTGTAATCAGATCAAGCAGAAGCCTAGTTAGGCCATCTGAAAAGACACCACAAGGCACACTACTTGATCTATCTATCATTGATAGACTACCAGTTCTAAGATGCAATGCTCGAACGTTGCATGTGTTTAGGCATGGCCCTGAGGCAGCACGAGTTATAAGAGAAGCTTTGTCCAAGGCTTTGGTTCCTTACTACCCTCTTGCTGGAAAGTTGAAAGAGTCAAGCCAAGGTCAGCTCCAAATTGAATGCTCTGGAGAAGGAGTGTGGTTCGTTGAGGCGTCTGCTGATTGTACCCTTTATGGTGTCAATTACTTGGACGATGATGTTGTATCTATCCCACATGATGAGCTTCTACCTGATCTTATCCCAGAGAACGAAGGAATAGACCCACTTGTGCAATTGCAGGTGAATATTCCGTTAAGTTATAACCAATTCATTTTATTCGAATTATCTTCAAAATTAAGTTGGAAAGAAACTCTAGCCCTAGTATTTGCTAAACTCAATGTTGATTAGCTAAACATGAAACAAACTGCTAGCTAGAACCACAAGAAAAGTAGTTAGAAAGACGCTAATTAATGACACTAATATGCTTATTTGATACAAGGGATGTGGGCTAAGTCATCTAACTCTAAATTTCGAAAAAAAAAAAAAAAAAAAAAAGAAGAAGAAGAAGAAGAAGAAGAAGAAGAAGGAGGACATAGCTAAGTGGACTAAATAATTTTCTTGTTTTTAGTCCGATTTTTAGTCCAATGTATAAAACTTTAGTGTTTTTGTATTTTGTATATGATACAAATTAATACGTGGTTATTTTAAGACACATATCGTGTCTGTGTCGCGTTCAGTTTACATGGATATTGAATACAAGTCAAACTCTAGAATAATTCCATAACTGATAATTTTAACCATAAATGCATTTTCAGGTGACACAATTTGCGTGTGGTGGTTTCGTGATAGGCCTCATATTCTGCCATTGCATATGTGATGGCCTAGGGGCTGCACAATTTCTAAATGCGATTGGCGAGCTGGCTAGAGGTGCTGAGCATCTAAGCACTGCACCAGTGTGGCAAAGGGACTTTTTTCCACCACCACCTGAACAAGCAAAGGTCACTCCTTTGCCAAACCTACCACCACCAATGCCCAACTATACACTCAACCATGCAAATGTAGACATAACGCTAGATCACATCAACCAGCTCAAGCAAGAATTTCGTCAATCAACTGGACACACTTGCTCTTCTTTCGAAGTTGTAGCTGCCAAATTTTGGAGCCGTCGAACACGGGCTATAAACTTTAAGCAAGATACTGAACTCAAGCTTGTGTTCTTTGCAAATTGCCGCCAGCTCTTGAACCCTCCCTTGCCAAAAGGTTTCTATGGCAACTGCTTCTTCCCAGTGACAATCACAGCTTCAAGTGAGTCACTCACACAGGCATCAATTTCTGATGTTGTGAAGCTGATCCAAGAAGCGAAGGCTAAGCTCCCAACTGAGTTTGACAAGTACTTGAAGGGTGATTCTATCAAAGACGGTGAAGACCCATTTGCACCACCACTTGCTTACACCACACTATTCATATCAGAGTGGGGCAGACTGGGATTCAACCAAGTAGACTACGGGTGGGGCCCTCCAGTTCACATTGTTCCAATCCAAGGCTCAAGCATCATACCAGTTGGTATTGTGGGGTCCTTGCCTTTGCCAATGAAAGGCGCTCGATTGATGACATGGTGTGTGGAGGAGGCTCATCGCCAACACTTCCTCAATCAGATGACGACTTGACAATAACATGAATCTTCCCCGAAAATGATCCAAAAGTAATTATAATGGTTTAGACCATTTCGAAATCCTTGAATCCCTTTGCTTCCTTTAGCTACATTAGGGATAAATAAAACATGAAATCAAGGTATTTTGTGTAATAAATAATAGGCCTGGTTGGAATTGGCGTGATGGCAAGAATCTTCCCCTAAACTTATATGTTGTGGATTTGAGTTCGAAAATCAGTATCTTTAAAGAAAAAAAAAAAAAAAGATAAAACATTGGCTAATAACTTTCGAGATTTTGTAGAAGTTGGAATTTTATGCACTCCTGTTTAGATAATACATTAATTTGTAGGGTCACGATTTGGAGCCCAAGCCCAAGAGGTATGGGGTCTTGGTCCAACGAGCCCAAAACAATGAATTTGTAGAGAATAGGTCGAAGAACTAGATCTTAGGGAATTGGACAACGGTTAGTATTGGACTAAACGACGATTAAACACCAATAAAACACATTGATGTCCATAGACTTTCGGTCCGAGGAGGCCAAATGATAATATATTGATCACCGTTGGATACTATAATAGTTTAGATTGCTATAGTATTCTCTCTCAATTTTTCTTCCCCTTATCTCATGGGGATTACTCACATTATATAGCCTTCTTGGAGCCATCTTGATTCTACACTTGTTGATTATCTAGGTCCCTACTTAAGTGCCCGTCTCATCGGACACCTCTCTTCAGTCTTCTGTGAGTTGTGGTGGCCAAGACAGCAATGTTCAGAGGTCCTCTCTACATAAATGCGGCTAGAAAAATAGTTACAATGCATTTAATGCGGTGGCAGCAACTTTTCCTTAGATATTTTGCATTTCATTCTTCCCCGTGGGTTTATGAGGCACATTCCTATTGCTAGTGCCTATTGGAGGGTCCCTCTAATTGCTAGAGTACACGTTCGAGCTACATTCATCACATTCGAGGAGGCATTCCTCCTCGGATTGTCTTCCATATGTTCCTTACTTATGAGAGTTTAACTGGGAATCCCTTCGACAACCATTTGTCTCTCCTTGGGCTTGTCAATTGTCCCGGGTAAAGCCCCAAAGCCCACTACATGAATTTGAGTCTTTGTCCCTACAACATTTATGTCACATATGTGTGTCTATATATATATATATAATTTAAAAAAGAAAAAATTTTAACTGTTCATAGTTATGTCAATTAACAGAAATTTGAAATACAATGAGGCCAAAATGCGAAAATCCTTGAGATTTGGGTTAGTTGCAAAGAAACTCCTATACAACACATCGAACACAATTTTGTATTATTGAACGTTTTAGTTTAAGAATTAACCAAATTGATCCTTCTGCCCAAATTTCATTAAACTATAACCAATGAAAAGTGGTCATGTATTATAAAAGATTCATTTTTATGGAAACTTAATAAAAAATTTCAAATAAAATTATATATATATAAAAAAAAAAAGCCTACTTGCAAGAGTAAAAACCTACTTGCAAGAAAATAAATGAAGGAAAATTATCGGCAAGAGTAAAAGCCTACCTGCAATACTATCGTGCATCCTTGGTGTGGTGGTCACTTCATAAGTATAAGTGCTTGTGGGGTGTGGGGGGTAAGGGTCGGGGTTCAAATCTCTAGAAGGGAGCTTCACACATATATACACTTATATTAGACTAGAGTAGAATTTCTATCTTATATAAAAAAAAGAAGCCCACTTGCAATTAAAGTAATTAATACAATACAATACAATCTTCAATGAGAATATTTGCTCGATCTATCAATTAAAGATATCGAAGTAATTGCTACACTATTTTAAAGGCTAAGGGCTAAGGCTAAGACTAATCCTAAGCCTAAGGATACCAAGTTGAAATATTGAATGATTTGATCTTCGTGTGTGTCATTCTTCTTTGTTTTTCCTTTTTATAATCTGCAAGTTCCTGCTGTCATCATCCAAATTGTGTAGAAATTGTTTATAACACTCCATTTGAGAGGAGAGAAGAAAAAGAATAGAAAAAAAAAATTTATAATATTCTTTTCATACCCTTATTTGAGTCTTAATTGTTTAGAAGTATAAGTGAAAGAAAATAACATGGATAGTAAGAAACACTCATTTTCTTAATTTTTCCTTAAAACTTTAAATTTTTATTTCCCAAAATTAAGAGGAATCAAAAGGAATGAAATTACATTGAATAAAATTTCCACTAGAACTCTCCAAAATACTCATGCACATTCAGTCCTTTATTTTTAAATAGAGATATAATAGAAAATATTGTTATAAAATGATTTGTTTTATTCCTTCAATATTACTTCCAAATAGGATTACTTATATTTCATTTTTTTATTTTAAAATATCCAAACAAGATTACTTAAATTCAATTTCCTCTTCTTGTAAAACCGGTATCCACATTGAGTTCATTCTTCACACCACCCACTCATCCTACCAATGCATCAAATTCCCTTTCTACTAGAATAGCCAACCTCGCATTCTTTATCCGTTTATACCATGTTAAGTCTGTCAATTGGGCTGTCTCTCCCTTACCTGTCTATTTGGCCCAAAATCTTCAAGGACAAACTTTATTAAGTCTGGGCTTGGTCAAAGTTTGGGTTTTTATAATTATTTATTTTTCTTTATTATCCATAAATTTCTTTTTTTTTGGTTGATAATTTTTCTTCAATGTATAGTTTATATTGTATGAGGTGCTTGATTCTAAACTTGTAGATCCTAGCGGCAAGCATCGTGCTATCTTTTCTCTCTAATTTTTTTTTTTTTTTGAATGAAATGTTCAAATTCTTAGACATAACTAGTGTGGGCTGATCTAAAGGCCATATATATCAAGCAGCAAAGTTAAACCATTGGAGAGAGGCTTGTGTTTAGTGCCTAGTTCCACTGAACATACAAGGATACAGATATGTGTCCAAAACTGGAGATGTGTCCGCTTCTCAACGTGTCCAGTAGAACTGACCATTGTACACAAACCCAATCCAAATCATTGGCACCGTGCTACCTTTTCTCACTCTGACTTTTTGAATGAAATGTTCAAATTCTTAAACATAACTAGCGTGGGCTCCTATCAACAAAAAAAAAAAAAAAAAAAAAAAAAAGCTTGGGCTCCTATAAAAAAAAAAAGTAAAAAAACCAACGTGGGCTGTACTAAGGGCCATATATATCAGGCCCAGTATATATACATATATAAAATAGTATATTTTATCTAGATATTACTTCTCTATTAATTTCTTGGAACTCTCCTAGTTAGTGTGCGTTTAGCATGGATGAAATTTGCTAATTTATTTTATTATTCAGTTTATTTTTGTTATTATTTATGGGTTCCACTACACTTTTTAGTACTATTCATGAGTCACACTGTACTATTTTAGTTAACTTTTGCTTTTATCTACAGTACTTTCAGCAAAAAGTTTTCAGTTTTAACAAAATAAGCATATTCCAAACAGATCCTTAGTATCTTCGATGGAAGCACGTGACCATTGGATCAACACATTATTAATTGCTTTATATATATATATATATATATATATATTGTTTTTTTAACAAGTTATATCATTTCTTGACCACACCTTTTGCATATTCACCTTGTTCTCTACGGTCTCTCTGGATTTGAGGAGAGGGAAGGAGGAGGAATAGAGTCAGTGGTAGCTCCAGAAATATTTTCTAGAGGAGTCATTCAAATTTTTGTTAAATAGGTTGACAAGAACCTTTTTGTAAATAATGTTTTCTTATTTCATCTTGATCATTTGGATGATAAGATGAAATCTTTTTTGCAACTTATGATTCAAAGGAAGATTTTTCAAGTTAACAATAGGTTTTTTAGATAATAAATCTTAAGTAGGAGATGAATCATGCAGTATAATGATATTTCCTTATTAAAAATTTATCCATAGTACAACAAGAGAATAATGGATAAATATAAGTTCATTGAACATATTGTTTCTTAGTATATTGAAGATTAGTTTTGCTAAAATTAAAATTTGGAAATTATCTATTGCCGTTTAATATAATAAAGTTATTGATTATTATTGTTAAGTAAATTTTAATTATTATTACTTAGAATATTTTTAATTTATTATTTATTAGTTTTGGTCTTTACTCTTTTCAATTATTTTATTTAACAATTCAACTCAGTTTTAACAACTTATTAGTCTTTATAATTCATTAAAAATAATGTTTATGTGTGTCTTTTGCATTACTCTATTAAGAATTCAACACAATAATAAAATCATTAAAATAAAATAAAAATTTTCGTCACTTCCCAATTCCCACTTCCATTTCCTCACACTTAATTGTCTTTTAGTGTCCTTAGTTATTTACACTTTACTACCCATTTAATATATATATATATATATATTTAGATTTAAGATCAATAAATTACTAATTTTTTTCTTTGGGCTTGCTATTTCTTTTATTATTATCAGATTTTAGATCAAATTGGTTTGTTGTGGGATTTTTTTTTTCTTTTTGTTTGAAAAGGTCAAGATAATTGTTGGTGTTGAATTGATTTGTTCTTTTAGGGGGTTCAAATTTTCAATTTAGGGTGGTCAACTTTAAATATATTACTATGTGAAAAAGAAAAATTTCCTTAAGTCACGGAGTTAATAAAGCCGTTATTGAGTAGAATAGAGTTAGCTGAAAATTAGCTTAATTTTCGATTAACTCTACTTCATGATTTTGAAACCCGGATTAGACCGTATTGTCCGACCGAGTTAACTGGAAACCGTCTACCAAAATAGTTCTTTTAACCTCAAAAACCGGCATACATAAAAAAAAACTTAGTGAATCGTGTGAATCGCAGTTGAATCACTAGGGTTTAAAAACTGTGGACGGTTATCACGGTTTTGCAGGTTAGTGATTCAAAGTTTTTTTTTTTTTTTTTTTAACAGTTACCGGTCAGCTATTGTTGAAGCTTCAACCTCAGACCTTGAGATCGCACCAACATTTCTTCTTATTCTTCTCCTCAGTTTCGCCTGCCCCTTCTCTCTCTGCATTTTTTCTAACTGCCGTTTCTGCATTTTGTCTTTCCCTGCCTTGTTTTTGTTTGTTGTTTCTACATTTTCCTCTCATCCTGCGTTTTTTCCTTTGCACTCTAGAGTCTTCTAGTCTACTTTGAGTGACAACTTGCTCCTGTCACACACCAAGTACATGCTGGCAAGTGTCAACCACTCTTTTTTTAAACTTTATTGAGTTTAATCAATTTTTTAATGGTTTGTCCCGTCCCGCTTTTATTTTTCGTTTTTAAAATTTAAATAAATGCATGCTGTCAAGTGTCAATGTGTTATTCACTCCTATTAAATTTTATTGGGCTTTGTTCTTTATTTTATCAAATTTTTAATGCTTTGTACGGTCAACACTCTTCTAGCTTTTATTTATTTTTTATGTTTAAAATTTTCATAAATGATTGAATATTCAAATGGGCTTTAGCATAAAGCAATTTACATCAGATGGGCTTGAGCATGACTTAAGATAATTTAAACATTTCTCATAAATAAAATTAAAAGAGTAAAATATTGAACATGAACAAAAAATAATTTAGGTTTGTTTAGGATTTAATATTTCTTATTTGCCTTATGAAAGTTATGATATAAAAAAGACATTTGAAGAATAGATCTTTATATTTATTTAGACTATTTTAATTTATTTTTCTACTTTTATTAATTTAATATATTTATTTATATTTTAAATAATTATTAAATTAATTATGACATCATTGCGGTTTGACTCTGGTTTGACCTTGGTCCAACTTTAACAACCTTGAACTTTTCTTTTTACGGTTCATTGAACGGTCCGGGTTTCAAAACCATAAGTCTATTTTACTCCCTCTTTCTTGCTCTCTCTCTCTCAATCCAAACGGATCATAACTTATTTTTATTTTAAGGCATGAAACAAGAAAACATAAAATGAATTAGAAAGTCTAGAAGAAAGATCAAATTAAGTTTGATAGCCCTACGGAATATCCAGATGTCTCCAACGTTAAAATCACGATCTGATCATCGAAACGTTAGCAAAATTTCTCCGTACGATTCTGAGCAACATGAAGCTTTTCTTTAAGCATTTTAAGGATTTGGTCCCCGCATAATTTTAATTAAAAAAAAAATGAGGTGACACAATGAAGAATAATAAACTCTTATCCATGAACCTGAGACATATATAGAACAAACAAACCAAAACGCAACTCAAACCAATTCGCATTATAATTGTCCTTCTCAATTCTCAAACGCCCAAGTAATTGCGAAGTTTCGTTTGGTACTACCGACTACGTATTTATTTTTATTATAGAATACCTGTGATGAGTGTGACCATCTTCTTGTTGTTTACTTAAAGCTGCATTATTATCTTGATTGACAAGAAAAAAAGACCAAAGAGGAAGATGCCTATTTAGTAGTCACTATTTACGCATGGGTTTCCGGCCCGTTTCCGTTGGCCCCCCATTAACGAAAGCAGCCACACAAGTCAAAGACAAGTTTTAAAGTTTTTGGGTCGTGTCATTCTTCATTTTACATCATGGGTAATTGCATGGTTGGAATCAAACACACATCCACAATATATATATGACCATTATATCTCTTACTTATTATGAGTGTGACGATGGTATTCGTTTGTGCTTGCGCAAGTGCGATTGTGACCAATTTGTAACAGAACTTGCAAGCAAAATGACCTCCATGTAGCCATCAATCTTGTCCTTCTTAATAGTTATTTCGTACATGTTCGGTAAATCTTACATGCATTTTTTTTTTTTTAATGCTGCTGATCAATTGAAGGACATTATTGCGGGATACTTATGAATTATGATGTTGGTGTTGGTGAGGGTTATCTAGAAGACTGTTATGCACCTCCAAATACGACTCAACTACTCCCGTGGTCAAAACTTAACAGTTTTAAGCTAACAAACAGTTCTCTCGTGTTGAAACTGTGTTTCTGTTCTGTCCCCATCGCCCTCCATTTGCAACCATTGTGAGTTCGCACCATTGGAGAGTCGTGGCGATCGAATGAAAGTGACAATTTAGTGAATTACTCACCTTGTGAAAAAGGTCGAGATAAAAATTGTGTTCCTAGCAATAAGGCCAATTCTCTCTTATTATTTTTATTAATCGTACGATGTATAGGAAAACTTTGCATAAATATATAATGTATTATGAAACAAATGATATATTAATTAATAAGTTTAATAAATAAGGGTCTATGATTTGGCCCATGGGATCAAAGTCAAATTCGGCTCAATTACTAGCACGTGACATGAGGAAAAGTAAAATCTATTAGGTTAGACTAAGTTTAATTCATATTTCTTAATCCAATACAATGCATGGGAAAATTTTACATAAATGTATAATGTATTATGTATAAAATTTAGAGCTGAAATTATTAAAACAAAATAAAAAAAATATATGGCTACACAACAAAAAAATATAACAAATAGATGGAGTTACCCTCAGAAGACTAATCCATGGCTATAGTTGACAGGTTCAGTCGTTGCAAAAAATGAATCCAAAAATTCAAATGTTAAAACTTCCGAAAAGCTAAAATTATAAAAGAAATTTAACATACAAAGCTTAGAAAATATTGAACAAAACAAAAAATATATGAATGTGGCTACTTTATAGAGAAATATATCTACAGCTGTTGAAATCTATTAAAATTTTTCAGATTTTGAAAAAAAAAAAAAAAGTGGAAAATCAAAGAACTAGATGTCAAAACTTCCAAAAGTCCAAAAAAATAATAAAGAAAAAGATGATGATTTAGAGCCAAGAAATTATTGAAAAAAAAAAATATATAACTACACAACAGAGAAATATAAGAGATGAGGTATTAATTTAAGATATTGCAAAAATAAACCCAATAATTTAGAAGTTAAAACTTTCAAAAGGCCATAAAAATTAGCATTCAGAAAATTCAGTCTAAAAAGTATTGAAACAAAACAAAATATATAAGACTACACTACAAATAAATATAAGAGAGAGATAAGGTACCCTCAAGAGAACAATCCATGACTATAGCTATTGAAATCTAGCAAACATATTCAAATATTGTAAAAAATGAACCAAAAAAATTCAAAAGTTAAAAATTTCAAAATGCCTTAAAAATTAGCAAATCAAAAGATTCAATCCGAAATACTATATTTGATTATACAAGCAACATAAGCAGAATTCCTGTCAAAAACATATTCTTTGTGTTTAGATTATAAAGGTACAAAATTGTGCTACAAAAACTTAGGGCCCATTTGGTACGTGTGTTTAAATAACATTTTTTAGTTTTTTTTAGAAATACATATGGGTGAAAAAGTGTACAACTTTTTGAAAACCAAAAATTGTGTACAACTTTTTGAAATACATGTGTTTAAACTCGCGTTCCAAATGGGCCTTACTTTTTGAAAACCAAAAAAAATAAAAAATTGAATTGTGGAAAATAAGCCACTGTACAACTTAATTAACAACACCCTAATGATCCTAGAAGTCATAAATTAACAACAATAACGTAAAAACATGAGAAAAGAAACAGTATATAGAGATACCAAAAACTAAACTGGACTGAAGAGATTGAGAGAGATATTGATAATAACCTTTGCTGCCTCACTAATCACTCTCTCCTAATTCAATTGAAATAAGAAAACCTGACACGATGACTATCTATTTCTTGAACCTAATGTCATCAAAATTCTTATTGAAATAGGATACATGTTGATTTAGGAGACTTTCGCAAGTTCACCTGGTTTAACATTTAAACTTTAAAATACCACAATCCTTAGTATAGCATGTTCTAATTTTTTTTTAGCATGTTTTAAAAAAAATAAAATAAAAAATAAAACGATTGATGATGTTGCAAGATAATCTTAAATAAATTAAGAAACTACACCATTGCATGATTTTTTGCTCTTACAAATTTGGACTTGAGTTTGAATTTAAGTTAGACTTGTTAGAGAGATAGAGTTTCACTTTTTATTAAGTTTGAGTTAAACAAAAATAATTTTGTTTAAAAGTAATGATGAGTTTGAGTTTAAGTTGGACTTGTTAGAGAGATAAAGTTTCACTCCTTATTAAGTTTGGACTAAACAAAAATAATTTTATTTAAATAAAATAATAATTTTATTTAAATATTGTGCTGACATAAAAAATTGTGAGAGTTTCAAACACTTCGATGATTATTATTATTATTTTATTTGTTTTCCGCGTGTACTTACTACAAATCCTCATAAATATTAAAGATGTAAAGTGCTGTCTCTAAGTTTGATGGAGGACAGTGGTGGATGGGTTTAGGTAGCGGGCAACAATGGTGGTTGATGGTTAGGGGTGACGAGGATGGTGGGTTGGATATATTACACGATTTTCCGACTAGTAATATTGATTTGATTTGAAGTGAAATAGGAGTGTAGAGAAACTAGAGTTACCCATATGAAGGTTGAACATTATTTTATTGTTAGAACATCAGCGTGTGATGCCACGAAGAGCTATGAGCCAATGGCTTCTTGTTCTTTAATTAAATTCCTTTTGATTTTGTTTAAAAGAAAATTAAAGTACTGGGCCGAAAGTACAATGTAACAAAGAAAGAATAAGTTCAAAGTTCAAATAAATAGCCAATAGGTCGTTTTAAATTGTAGGTGGCTTAGTATTATATAAAAAGAAATACGGAGTATTAGTGATAACTAATTTTTTTTTTTTTTTGATAGGAGTAATAACTAAATTTCAACGTACGATCATTGATGCTTTTTCTACTTTTTTTTTTCCTTCCTAGGGTCTAAAGTCTAATGGTGGTCCCATGCTATTATTTGGTTGAAGAATCCAAAATTAAAGTCATTAATATTGGTAGTGGTTGTATTATTGGGAGAGTTGTAAAGGAGCTGTTCTTTGATGACTTCCCGCAGATGGGGACTCTTGAAACCCAAATTCTCTCTCTCTCTCTCTCTCTCTCTCTAAGTTTTCAATATATGCAATTAATAGGTAATACTTACTGTTTAATAGATTCCAGCTAAAAATATTATGGATTAAATTGATTATTATTAAAATATAGAGATTAAAGTAATAGTAATTTAAAATGTAGAGACTAAAATAATATTTGGTCTCATAAAATACTTTCTCGTCCAACTACAAAGTAATTTCAAATTGCTATGTCAAAAGGTTCCAATCTTTTAGGTCCAATGTCAAACAACTCAATAAAATCATGTGGGATCATGGGTGCATCCTTTTTGCTATACATGAACCTGGCATTTCATTATCATAATGGGTCCGTTTGGATTGAGCTTATTTTTGCTGAAACTGAAAACTGAAACTGAAAACACTGTAGCAAAATAATTTTTAAATATGTGAATAATATCGTGAGACCTATTTTTAATGAAAAAGTTGCTGAAAAGTGAAATTTGTGGGTCCGTGAACAGTGCACGAATGCACTGTTCACAGTTGATTTAGTCAAAATGTGCGGCTAAAGTAAAAAAAAAAAAAAAAATTCAGAAAACGCAGCTTGGATTCAGCAGAAAACGCTGAATCCAAACGGCCTCAATATAAGATGACAAAAATTTTTACAACTGTTCCTTAGAATAATATAAGATGACAAAATTTTTCACAACTATTATATTATGGTGACACGACAAAATGTAATTAGAATAAAATTACTCTATCACATTTCTTTTATTGCATTGATATCATCGTATTATCTCAACAACTATAAAAAAAATATTTGCGTATTGTATTTTTCTAAGTAGAAAACGTTATCAGAAAAATACTAATATTTTGTACAAGTGTTCTACTGTGGTCCATCTAAACAAATTTTACCATTAATCACCTCGGTTTTTTAAGGTAGTATATATAGTATTTCATTCTTTAACAATATTCTTGAAATTTTAAGTTAGTGAGATAACTAAATAAAGCTTAACATAGATTTTCCTTATAAAAGAGAAAAGGAAAAAAAAAAAGGAAATAGAAAAAGAAAAAGAGAAAGAGAAAGATTGAGATTAATCTCGAATTAAATTTAAATACATAACTCAAAAAAAAAAAAAAATTAAGTGTGTATTTGGATACCGTTTATTTTGCTGAAATTGAAAACTTATTACTAAAAGTATTGAAGATAAATGTAAAAGTTAATTGAAATAGTACAGTAAGGCTGAAAGTACTATAGATAAAGGTAAAAGTTAGTTGAAATAATACAGTGGGACTCATGAATAGTACAAAAAGTACAGTGGAGTCATGTATAGTAGTAAAAATAAGTTGAATAGTAAAATAATTTTAATTTTTAATTGGTTCCCAAATGCACACTTTGAGTGTAGATGAAAAATTAAAATTATTTTAATATTCAACTTATTTTTGCTACTATTCATGGATCCCACTACACTTTTTGACACTATTTATGAGCTTACTGTACTATTTCAACTAACTTTTACTTTTATTTACGATACTTTTAGCAATAATTTTTTAATTTCAGCAAATTAAGCGGTACCCAAGTTAAAATTGTACACAAGATTTACTGTTTTGCTTATTTATTATTAGGCGTAAATGCACTTTTGGTCCCTACATTTTGGGTCATTTCTCAATTTGGTCCCTAAACTGATTTTACTTCTAGGTTAATCCCTGACTTTTTAAAATCGTTTTTAAAATGGTTCCTACCATCAACCCAATTATAGAAAAAGCTAAAGTGGCAAATGGCGTGTCCTACTTATTGATATGGCGCTGACGTGGATATTAAAATATTATTAAAAAAATTTATTTAGCATTTTTGAAATGCCACGTCAGATTTAAATTAATAAAAAATTAAAACAAAAATCTAGGTCAAAAATTTTAAAATTTTAAAATAAATAAATAAATAAACATTTGTGGGGCCCGACAATTCATGGACTAGGCCCATTTGCCCTTAGAGATTCTGAAGGCCCAACCCGAGGAGAGCTGTGGCCCAAACTCTACAATGTCGAGCACGAAATAATTTTTGGGAGACAGCTGAGGACAGTTTAGTCCTCGGCATATCCATAATCCCACCGGAACAAAGGGGTAAAACTGGCGTAGGGGCGAATTTGTAAGATCCAAAATACCTTGGGGAAGTTATCCTTACTACCCTTCAAGATAAGACCCAGCGCCTGACAGAGCCGTACTCTGCAGCTTTATCAAGCCATCCCCAACAATTCCGGGATTGGACTGATGGGACAATTGTCAGTGTTTGTAAAGATTGACCCTACACGTGGACAAAGGACAACGAATGCAAGCTAGTATAAAAGAAGGAAGTAAGTGAAGTCTAGAGGGGGCCATTCGATCTCCCGGAAAAAGAAAGGTGACAGGGGGGAGAACGTCTCAACAACACCGGACTTCACGGAAAAAGTCCATCAATGGGTAACCGGAGTGAGACCCTAATGGTCCTCGGATCAACTCCGAGGAGTCCCATCCCCTTGGCTGCGACGTCTTAGGGCTTAAATGTTCAAGCTCAACTCCTTTTTCTGCATGAATTCCTCTAAACTCGAGCCCGGAACACCGCCCAGTGACCAACGGCCAGCTTTTCAAGCCCACTCTCTACAAATCATATTGTGAGGGACCTTTATTGTGTGAGCCCAAAAATGTTAGTGGGCCGCAAAGGAATCGTGTCCCTACAATTGGCGCCGTCTGTGGGGAGCTTGCGCGCTGGCGTGGGTGGCGGTGGAATCGACTCATGGGCAAGCAGAAGTTTCTGGGACCTCCTCCGTCTCCGACGACATCTAGTTGTTGCTCCAACGTAAGCTTCTGCTAGGGGCTGCGTCTCGCAGTAATGAGGGCGCGGATGTCTCTAGGGGCTTCCAGCCTCAGACCAACTTTCCCCGTCCTGGTGTAGGGGCTTGTGGTCGAAAAATAAAAATAATCTTATAAGTTTTGGACAGAACCAAGGCCTTGCATGGTCCACGGACTCAAGCCTATGGGGAAACCAAGTACATAAAAAGATTATAAGTTTTGGACAGAACCAAGGCCTTGTATGGTCCTCGGACTCAAGCCTATGGGGAAACCAAGTACATAAAAAGATTATAAGTTTTGGACAGAACCAAGGCCTTGCATGGTCCTCGGACTCAAGCCTATGGGGAAACCAAGTACATAAAAAGATTATAAGTTTTGGACAGAACCAAGGCCTTGCAACTCAAGCCTATGGGGAAACCAAGTACTAAAAATAATCTTATAAGTTTTGGACAGAACCAAGGCCTCCTTGGACTCAAGCCTATGGGGAAACCAAGTACATAAAAAGATTATAAGTTTTGGACAGAACCAAGGCCTTGCACGGTCCTCGGACTCAAGCCTATGGGGAAACCAAGTACATAAAAATAATCTTATAAGTTTTGGACAGAACCAAGGCCTTGTATGGTCCTCGGACTCTAGCCTATGGGGAAACCAAGTACATAAAAATAATCTTATAAGTTTTGGACAGAACCAAGGCCTTGCATGGTCCACGGACTCAAGCCTATGGGGAAACCAAGTACATAAAAAGATTATAAGTTTTGGACAGAACCAAGACCTTGCATGGTCCTCGGACTCAAGCCTATGGGGAAACCAAGTACATAAAAATAATCTTATAAGTTTTGGACAGAACCAAGGCCTTGTATGGTCCTCGGACTTAAGCCTATGGGGAAACCAAGTACTATGGCACGTAAACCTCATGATCCATCCGAAGAAAACTCCTCGTTAACAGTAGGGTCAACACCTTAATTGCACGGGTCCCCGGTCTGCCCTCGGGTCCCCCTGTGTCAAAAGGAATGGTGCGATACGGAGTTGGTCTGGCGTGCATCGCACAGCACTCAACAGCTATCCCGGTTAGTTCCATGAATTTAATCTATTTAGGATTACCGTCGTTACACTTGATAACATTTGCGAGTTTGAACTAGTAAGGGTTGTATTAAAGGCATTTTCCTGCCCGGAGTATCGTTAAAAGCAGACTTAGATCTAATGTCCATGCACAAAGTAGTTGTTGCAAAGAAAAAAAAGTATGTATGAGGAAATAAGCACATCTTTTATTAAGACGAATGAACAGTACAATGTACAATGAAAAGCTGAAACGAGCTCACATTAGAGCTAACTACGTAAGTAAAAGAAAAATACAAGAGGGTGAAGGTGAAGCCGAGGAGATATCTCAGATGAGAGGTTGGCTACTGCTTCGAGGCTTTATTCCTCCTCAAAGCCTTTGCACGCCCATAACTCAGGCAGCAAAAGAACCCGACTCGAGTCTTGCGCCGCCGAAGGAAAGGTGCAGGGAGCCGGAAGTTGAGGAGCCTTCACCAAAAATCTGCCTACAAAGAGGCAGATGCGCTGACGGCGGAGAATCTTTCTTCTGACACACCAAAAGCCGAGAAGATATCTCAGATGAGAGGTTGGCTACTGCTTCGAGGCTTTATTCCTCCTCAAAGCCTTTGCACGCCCATAACTCAGGCAGCAAAAGAACCCGACTCGAGTCTTGCGCCGCCGAAGGAAAGGTGCAGGGAGCCGGAAGTTGAGGAGCCTTCACCAAAAATCTGCCTACAAAGAGGCAGATGCGCTGACGGCGGAGAATCTTTCTTCTGACACACCAAAAGCCGAGAAGATATCTCAGATGAGAGGTTGGCTACTGCTTCGAGGCTTTATTCCTCCTCAAAGCCTTTGCACGCCCATAACTCAGGCAGCAAAAGAACCCGACTCGAGTCTTGCGCCGCCGAAGGAAAGGTGCAGGGAGCCGGAAGTTGAGGAGCCTTCACCAAAAATCTGCCTACAAAGAGGCAGATGCGCTGACGGCGGAGAATCTTTCTTCTGACACACCAAAATTCTGGCGTGAACAGAACCTGCTTCTGATTTTGACTGAAAGAAGGAGAAATACCCTTTCCCCGTTGACGAAGCGGAGTACTCCCTTGAATTTACGCTTCCTTTGACCGTAACTCACTACCCTGAGTCTCAGGAGGACACGGCGCCTCCATGGTGGAGAAAGCTCTTTTTCCCCTACTCTCGCCTCAAACATGATAAACTCAGGAAGTAAACTGAAGGACTTGCGTTCAAGTAAGACAGCTTTCACTCCTATTTATTCAAAAAGTTAAAGTAGTGGCATTTAAATGCACGCAACGTCCCAAGGAACGCTACGGACAAAATGCCTCCGGCTCGATTTCCCACGCCATCTGCAGTATTAAAGGGGCCTCGTGAAAGCACACCTCGAACACTGGGACGCCAGAAAGTACCGCGTGACCAAAGACCAAGGAAATGCCTCTAAGTCTGTGGGCTTAGTTAATTCGCGTCTCAGGCCCGTTCTACATGGAGGCCCACGAACTACAGCCCATGCCAGGGAATAACTGTTGCCAAGGGCAACCTCCTGCTCGGAAACTTGTGAGATACCTGAGGAAAGACCAGGTGCGTAAAAAAGGGCATAAAGTTTTGGACAGAACCAAGGCCTTGTATGGTCCTCGGACTCAAGCCTATGGGGAAACCAAGTACAAAAATTTCAATTATTACAAGTTCTGGACAGAACCAAGGCCTTGTATAGTCCTCGGACTCAAGCCTATGGGGAAACCAAGTACAAAAACTTTAATTATTACTAGTTCTGGACAGAACCAAGGTCTTGTATGGTCCTCGGACTCAAGCCTATGGGGAAACCAAGTACAAAAATTTTAATTATTACAAGTTCTGGACAGAACCAAGGTCTTGTATGGTCCTCGGACTCAAGCCTATGGGGAAACCAAGT
This sequence comes from Quercus lobata, assembly GCF_001633185.2. Taxonomy (NCBI): domain Eukaryota; kingdom Viridiplantae; phylum Streptophyta; class Magnoliopsida; order Fagales; family Fagaceae; genus Quercus; species Quercus lobata. Next base: position 34,594,786 of record NC_044915.1, read on the forward strand.
ACAAAAATTTTAATTATTCCAAGTTCTGGACAGAACCAAGGCCTTGTATGGTCCTCGGACTCAAGCCTATGGGGAAACCAAGTACAAAAATTTTAATTATTACTAGTTCTGGGCAGAACCAAGGCGAGGTACTTTCCTCGGACCCAAGCCTACGGGGAAACCGACTGATCGGATAAAAAAAAAAAAAAAAAGGGATTTGGACTTCGCAATATGGGCTACTGGATAAAAAGGTCAGGTCATTTCATCCACGGCTTAAACACCCTAAAAGGTTAGGCCCAACGAAGGAGCAAGGAAGGGGGTGGAACGCCCCAGTATACAACGACCTAAGAGGTCTGTTCATTTAGTGGGTGGTATGTTTTTAAACGGCTACTCCTCACACGGCATCAAGCCTTCGTTTCTCTCCTCAGCTAGCAGGGGGTAAGTATTACTTTTTACTGGTCTGCCTTATTATGCCGAACACTTCTATTGAAATTATGGCAACACCTTTTTGTTATTAAGTATTTTGGTCTTAGTCGTCATTGATTTAGATGCGATATTATTGAGCCGAACAGCATTTGCAAATTTATAAAAACAAAGACAAAACACGCAAAATGAAATAGAAACAATTTTTATTAATATAAGAAATTATTACAATGTACAAAAAGGGGCTTCAACGAGCCTATACAAAAGAGGGGTTGCCGAAGCGGCCTTAACATCCACAATACAGATAAGCAAACGGTCAAGCGCCTTTTTAGACTCGTCTTCAAAGTTTTCTCCAATCTCTGCCTCATTGCTGCTCGTACTAAGAGAGGAACTCACTTCAAAAAGAAAATGGATGAAGAAGGAAATGGTAAGGAAGAAATCAATGAAGAAGATGGAGGACATGAGTAAAAGAAGGAGGAGAAGAGGAGGGGGAGAGACGAAGAGACAAAGAGAGGAGCAAAAGAGGGAAAGGGACAGCACCAGGGCGGAACTGGTGCTGGGAAGACAATAAGAAGAGGGAGGGGGAGGGCACCAAGGAGCAAAAGAGGGAGAAGCAGAAGCACTTAGCCCCTGCCTCAGCCCTGACTCCTAACACGTTGGTGCCATATTAGGTACGCTCGTGAGAAGCCGGGTGGTGCTAGTCTTGGTTGTTCTCGACTCAGTCACGCCGAGAATTCGACATGACGAACCCCTGCTTAGGATTTTGGCTAAAAGAGAGGCGAGACAGATCTTAAGTCTGCGCCACCCTTGCCCTAACCGAGCCATTTCAAGTTTTGTCAGAATATGGTGTTTTGAGGAGGAGTGTGATTCCTTCATCATTTGTTATGGAGGGCGTATGCGGATATGGTAACAAACGGGCTAAGAAGACGCTAAAGGAGGATGCGGATTTCAGATTTCAGAAGGAAGGAGAGGAGTCTGTACGAAAGTCACTGCCTCTTGCTTGCCTTCTTATAGGAAGGGCAAACGGGTGGAATAAAATGCCTTTAGAGTTTCCAAAAGAATCTGAAGAGAAAAGAGGCGTCCGTTCCGTTTCCCCACCTTATCAGATGAGCCTCCGGACATAAATGTGCCTCGTGAAGGGAATTCATTTAAGGGCGCGTCTGGGACATTCAAGCGGCAAGAGTGGATCACGAGCGGATTAAACGGAATCCCTTGAAAACTGGCTGACTTCCTGGGAAACCGCTCACATAAATGCGGGGTCAAACTGAATGAGCCATATTGAGGGCCCGGGTTTGCCAAAACCCTCCTTTCCAACCCGAAAGTCGGACAGAAGGGTTTTGAGGGGCTATTGTGGGGCCCGACAATTCGTGGACCAGGCCCATTTGCCCTTAGAGATTCTGAAGGCCCAATCCGAGGAGAGCTGTGGCCCAAACTCTACAATGCCGAGCACGAAATAATTTTTGGGAGGCAGCCGAGGACAGTTTAGTCCTCGGCATATCCATAATCCCACCGGAACAAAGGGGTAAAACTGGCGTAGGGGCGAATTTGTAAGATCCAAAATACCTTGGGGAAGTTATCCTTACTACCCTTCAAGATAAGACCCAGCGCCTGACAGAGCCGTACTCTGCAGCTTTATCAAACCATCCCCAACAATTCCGGGATTGGACTGATGGGACAAATGTCAGTGTTTGTAAAGATTGACCCTACACGTGGACGAAGGACAACGAATGCAAGCTAGTATAAAATAAGGAAGTAAGTGAAGTCTAGAGGGGGCCATTCGATCTCCCGGAAAAAGAAAGGTGACAGGGGGGAGAACGTCTCAACAACACCGGACTTCACGGAAAAAGTCCATCAATGGGTAACCGGAGTGAGACCCTAATGGTCCTCGGATCAACTCCGAGGAGTCCCATCCCCTTGGCTGCGACGTCTTAGGGCTTAAATGTTCAAGCTCAACTCCTTTTTCTGCATGAATTCCTCTAAACTCGAGCCCGGAACACCGCCCAGTGACCAGCGGCCAGCTTTTCAAGCCCACTCTCTACAAATCATATTGTGAGGGACCTTTATTGTGTGAGCCCAAAAATGTTAGTGGGCCGCAAAGGAATCGTGTCCCTACAACATTAATTTAATTAAATTTTTAAAAAAGCTTTTTCAGTTTAAAAAATTGAGTTCCTATCCCAAAAAAAAAAAAAAAAAAAAAATTAAATCTAATTTTTTTTTTCTTCAGAAGAACATGTTTTTTGTGTTCTTCCTCATAGTATGATTCATATTCTTAGCAAATTAATATTTATTTTCTTATCATTTTCTATATATTTCTTGTGCTTTCTTTATAACTAAATACATCAAAATAGAATAAATTAATTGAATGTCTTTCTTGTCTTTTTTTTTTAAAATTCCTTTCATTATTTTTTCTAAACATGTTCTTGATCTTTGTGTTCTTCCCCATAATTAATCTCCAGAACAAAGAACCAAACCCCAAACCCAGATCTCAACCAAACCCCAAACCCATATCTCAACCAATCACCACCGAACCACCAAACTAGCCAGCCAAATCATAAATCAATTCTTAAACCAACCCATGATTCACAACTCATTCAAACCCATGACCCACAACCCACTCAAACTTGATGCAATCACCAAAACAACATCACCAACCAACGAAACAACACCACCGACCACCAAAACAACACCATCGAAACTTTGAAACCAACCCAAGACTCAAAAGCCATTCAAACCAACAACTCGTTCAAACCCTAAACCCAGAGGCGTCCGAAAGAGGCTGTGGGGCCGTTTTGCGGCGGAGATCCGAGACCCCTAGAAGAAGACCCGTAAGTGGATGGGCACCTTCGACACGGCGGAGGAAGCCGCTCTAGCCTACGATGAGGCCGCCCTCATCCTCCATGGTCCCAAAGCCAAGACTAACTTCTGCTTCATCCTCCCTCCTCCCTCGCCAGCTAGTCTTCCTCCTCCACCAGTGAGATCGAAGTACAGGGGCTACAAGATGGAGAACTTAGCGGTCATGACCACTCAGACTCAGCACGACACCAAAACCTCCTCGTCTCCAGAGAAAAGGCCCTTTCTTTTCGATTTGAATTGATAGGAACTCAATTTTTTAAACTGAAAAAGCTTTTTTTTCTTAATTTAATTAAATTAATGTTTATTTATTTTAAAATTTCTGACCTAGATTTTTGTTTTAATTTAAATCTGACGTGGCATTTCAAAAATGCTAAATAAGTTTTTTAATAATATTTTAATATCTACGTCAGTACTATGTCAGCAAGTAGGACATGCTGTTTGCCACCTCAGCTTTTTCCGTAGCTGGATTGACGGTAGGGATCATTTTAAAAACAATTTTAAAAAGTTAGAGACTGACCTAAGAGCAAAATTAATTTAAAGACTAAATTGAGAAATGACTCAAAATGCAGAGACAAAAATACATTTACGTCTCATTATTATTATTGTCTCATTATTATTATTATTTTTTCGATGAAATACTGTTTTTCTTATTGAGTAAGAAACTAAGGACAGTGTGTCTAATATTGTTTAGTCATTTCTAGAAGAGTGACTGTTGGTCAAATCTCAAATTAAGAGGCGTTTCAAAGTTGTCTTTCGTTTTTCGTTATAAAAAAGAATAAAAAAAACACATGCCAGTAGGGTTAGTTGCCTTTTCAGTTTTCTTCTAGAAGATATGTACTATACTAATTAATATTTGAAGAAAACGAAGAAATAAAGAATAGTCAAGAAAGAATAACTACAAAAAAAAAAAAAAAAAAAAAAATCAAATTTGGTTGACAAGTAGGATATTTGGCGCTTTTGACCAACACCTCTAGCCTCATGTGAAATCTATGAATAGGGGCAGGCTTTTAAATAGTTGTGCTTGTACTTCAAGCAAAGACAAAGTGCATATAGATATATATGTACTTGAACAGCTAAATAAAAAACAGACGTCCCTTAAAAGTGCACTAATAAGGTAGCACTTGTGGATCTCAGACACTGGTCATTTTTAAGGTACCCTTTCTTTTTTTTATCTTCCTCGGCAATTTATCTTTCTCAATACCTTTGTCGCATGGGTTTTTGTACTTTTGTTCATTAAATGCTCTATCATGATATAACTATGATAATTGAATGAAATGCTTATGGTTGTCTTGATTGGAAAGTTCAGAATTATCAGAGGTTTTAGATGTTTTTGATTGGGAGCCATGGGGTTGCAGAGATCTGATCCTGCCAAAGCATAACAAAGTTTCTTCATTCTACGTTGTTTGTTCCCTTTTTTGGACTCATCATGCTTCATGGGCACCTTTTTGAAGTTGGAATTTTTTTGGATGAATAACATTTTCTTCAGAACCAAAGAATATATGCTACTGACAAGTTGCAGAAACTGTTATTCCAAGCTGCAGACTATAATAAACCACCTCTCTCTCTCTTTCTCTCTCTCTCTCATCTTTGTTATTTGTTTGCACTTCATGGGGTGCCTTTGTAGAAGAAAATTTGATACTATTTTGGTGTGATCAAGATTGTAAAGATACCGAATTTGCATTGGCTGTGATTAATTTGGCTACATTCTCTAACTGTATGCTGAATGATTAGAAACAATTTTTCTCTTCTTTTGTTTCTTCTGGTGGAGTAAAAACGAGGGCTTGATTGACATCTTTAGCTTCCTGCTGATTTAGTTTCTGTCAGTGTCTGCTTCAACCTGACTTATCCTTTTTTGATAAACAAGAAATTTTATTCACAAGACAAACAGAACTACAAACAGTCAGTGTCTGCTCAACCTGACTTATCCTGGAAATGATAATATCAATAGTCTAAATCAGCTTAGCTTCACTATTTGTAGAGTACTCTAATATTAGTTTAAGATATTAACATCTAAATCTATAGAACATGAACAATGATTTTGCATCTGAGAAGTTCAACATAAAAAAAAAGTACAATATTTCCCTTCCGTTTGTTTTTTGTGCTAAACTTTCCCTTTCGTTTCTTAAATGGCCACTTTAGTTGAATTCAAGACAAAGATGCTAGGTCAATTCCCTGTTGTAATATTATCTTTTTAACTTCTCATATATTTCATTTTATCGGTTAGTGATGCTAAGTTAGTATTTCTATAAGTCCCACTAGTTTGAAATTTCCAGCTTGGCTTATAAGTTACTGATTTCAACCATTAATTGTGTGCTTCAGGGGCCAAATAGATTCTGTTTATCCTGATTAAAGTAACTAAAAATTGCATTAGGATCTTGGATAAAATGGCAGTGGAGAATGGCTTGGGTAGCCAAACAAATACAGATGCAGCCACCACATCAAAAAGCAATGCAGAAGAAGAGAAAACCTCCAGCATGAATGGTGATCAAGAAGACTCAAAGAAGAGCAAAGGGGATGAGAAAACTAACACTGTTCCATTTCGGAAACTGTTCTCATTTGCAGATTCCACTGATATTTTGCTGATGATCCTTGGCACAATTGGTGCCGTTGGGAATGGGATATGTATGCCCCTTATGACTCTGCTATTCGGGGAATTGACCAATTCTTTTGGACAAAACCAGAATAGCCCCAACATAGTTGATACAGTTTCCAAGGTACAGATATTCTGCATAAGTTGTAATTGATAAGGTCCAACCTTTTGATTGAAAGATGTGATTTAAATTTGAAGACTTATGATTTAAATACTTTTCAGAGATAAGAATTTGATATATTTCAGCTGCTTATATAATAATCTACTGGAGCTTGAATTGAGTATTAACCTATGTTAAGGGATGTATTAGCAACCCTGTTCTTTCTCTTCTGACATCTTAAAATTGTTACATGAAGATCTTATAAATTGGTTTCCTCCAAATTTTAGGTGTGTCTAAAATTTGTCTACTTGGCACTGGGTGCGGCTGTGGCAGCTTTCCTTCGTAAGTAAATTGGATACTCCAATCACTTCAAAATTTTGTTGCTTATTGTTCTTTTGTTCATCAGTATCAGTTGTTGAGTTGAGAAATATGTTTTGTTGTTTGTCAGAGGTGGCTTGTTGGATGGTGACGGGGGAGCGACAGGCCGCACGAATAAGGGGTTTGTATCTGAAGACTATTCTGAGGCAAGATGTTGCATTCTTTGATAAGGAAACAAACACTGGCGAGGTTGTTAGCAGAATGTCTGGTGACACCGTCCTAATACAGGATGCAATGGGTGAGAAGGTACTAAAGTGCTGTTACATTTACATCAAAAGCAATGATCCTGAATTTTGCATATCTTTGTGCACAAGATCCAGGGGTTTAAAAATTGTGTTTGTGCAGGTTGGGAAATTTTTGCAACTGATTTCTACATTCATCGGAGGCTTTGTGATCGCATTTATCAAAGGGTGGCTTCTAACCCTTGTCATGTTATCCTCTATTCCTCTTCTTGTGGCATCTGGTGCAGTTATGTCCATCATCATATCCAAGATGGCGTCCCGGGGACAAAGTGCTTATGCAAAAGCAGCAAATGTGGTTGAACAGACGATTGGCTCAATCAGAACAGTATGTCATGTTGTCATAACAAAATATGTGCCTGGGATATTTTGGAGTTTTATCTTGAAATAATGTGTTTGGTTCTGCTTTTAAGTTTTATAAAAATCATGACATTGAACTTGATTGTTGTCTAGGTTGCATCATTCACCGGTGAGAAGCAAGCTATAATTAGTTACAAGAAATTAGTTTTAAAAGCTTACAATTCAGGCGTTCAAGAAGGCTTGGCTTCTGGTCTTGGTCTTGGCACGGCTCTGTTTGTAGTCTTCTGCACTTACGCTTTGGCTGTATGGTTTGGGGCTAAGATGATACTGGAGAAAGGATATAATGGGGGTCAAGTGCTGACTGTGATAACTGCTGTGTTAACCGGTTCCATGTGAGCTGCATTTCTTTCTTGTTTTACTACTAATAGCTTTCATATGCTAATATGGTTATATTCTCATTGCACCAAATAAAAGGAAATTTCCCCCGGCTTTTGTTTCATAAAAAGCATGCAAAAAATTTAAACATTCAGATTGGTATTTGTACATCTTAATTTCTAAATTATTCATCAGTCTCTCATTTTCTGATTCCATATGAATATTTCAGGTCTCTAGGACAGGCATCTCCCTGCATGAGTGCATTCGCTGCGGGTCAAGCTGCAGCATTTAAGATGTTTGAAACTATAGGGAGGAAGCCAGTGATAGATGCTTATGACACAAAGGGAAGGACGTTAGATGACATTCATGGAGATATAGAGCTAAGGGATGTTTATTTCAGTTACCCAAGCAGACCGGATGAATTAATATTCAATGGATTCTCTCTTTCTATCCCTAGTGGCACAACTACAGCTTTGGTTGGACAAAGTGGAAGTGGGAAGTCAACAGTCATTAGTCTGATAGAGAGATTCTATGACCCTCATGCTGGCGAAGTTCTTATAGATGGAATTAACCTCAAAGAATTTCAGCTCAAATGGATTAGAGGGAAAATTGGTCTTGTCAGCCAGGAACCTGTGTTATTTGCATCCAGCATTAAGGATAATATTGCATATGGAAAGGATGGTGCAACTATTGAAGAGATAAGAGCAGCAGCTGAACTAGCCAATGCTGCTAAATTCATTGACAAATTGCCACAGGTTTGTTTTTCAGTCAACTTGATTAGACTGTGGGACCTTATGTTCATATTCATTTTCAGAAAATTTGTCGATTTACTTCAATATTTTGAATTTCATTTCCAGGGGCTAGATACCATGGTTGGTGAGCACGGAACACAGATGTCTGGTGGACAGAAACAGAGGATTGCCATTGCAAGAGCAATTCTGAAAGACCCACGAATACTACTTCTCGATGAAGCTACAAGTGCACTTGATGCAGAGTCTGAAAGGATAGTGCAAGAGGCATTGGACAGGATTATGGTCAACAGGACAACAGTCATTGTTGCCCATCGTTTGAGCACAGTAAGGAATGCTGATATGATTGCCGTCATTCATAGAGGAAAGATGGTTGAAAAAGGTACCTAATAACTATAGCCATTGATTTCTTTTTTAAAATTTATTCTCATGTGGAACCAGTATCAAAGTGTGCATCGAACCCTGTGTTTATAGTAAGTACTTGGTAATAATTTGTTAATTGTTATCTCAACCAAAACATATTACTATCTCCCAAGTGTAAATTTTCTTTAATTGGAATGAGGATATATGTAGAAGCCTTCATCAATCTGTATTATGGGAATTGGTGTATGTCCTGGATATTGTCATCAAACATCATTTTTTCGAAATTCACAAATGATTATAGAAGTTGCATAACTGAAAAAAAATAAAATGAGAAGGACTTTTTTTTTTTTTTGAGAAACAGAATGAAAAGGACTTGCTTTCTTATACTATCATGCATTATTTTTTCCTAATCAATTTTGGAATCTTAAACTAGTCTTCGCTACAAGTAATTATTGGATCCCAGATTTCACATACTGATGTGAAAGAAGATGGTTGACTTATACTGAGTAATGTTAATGTCACTTGATCAGGCTCGCACTCAGAACTACTCAAGGATCCTGAGGGAGCATACTCTCAGCTTATACGCTTGCAAGAAGTAAACAAAGAATCAGAACAAGCTTTAGATGATCGAAACAATCCGGAAATTACTGTGGAATCATTCAGACACTCAACTCAAAGAAAGTCAATCCAACGATCTATAAGTCGAGGATCATCTGGAGTGGGAAACAGTAGCCGCCATTCATTCTCTGTATCATTTGGTTTACCTACAGGAGTTAATGTACCAGACATTGGACGGGCAGAAACAGAATCCCCTTCAGTACCTACAGAAGAACTTCCAAATGTTCCACTCAGCCGCGTTGCCTACCTTAACAAGCCTGAGATTCCAGTGCTTATAATTGGAGCTGTAGCTGCAATCCTCAATGGCTTGATATTTCCAATTTTTGGATTACTATTTTCCGGCGTTATCAAGATATTTTTTGAACCTAATGGACTAAAAAAGGATTCAAAATTTTGGGCAATAATATTTATGCTCCTTGGTCTGGCATCATTTCTGATAATTCCAGCACGATCATACTTTTTTGCTGTGGCTGGGTGTAAATTAATCAGACGTATTAGAGTAATGTGCTTTGAGAAGGTGGTTAACATGGAGGTTAGTTGGTTTGATGATCCTGATAATTCAAGTGGTGCAATTGGTGCAAGGCTCTCAGCAGATGCAGCATCAGTGCGTGCTTTAGTAGGGGATGCACTTGGTCAGATGGTAGAAAGTATGGCTTCAGCAGTTGCTGGGTTGGTCATTGCCTTTGTTGCTTGCTGGCAGTTGGCTTTTATTATCCTGGTATTGATTCCTCTAATTGGAGTTAATGGATTTATTCAAGCGAAGTTCATGAAAGGATTTAGTGCAGATGCAAAGGTATGCTTTAAAATTAATGCCTTTTCTATGTTACTATGTATGATTGCACGATGCTAAACATTCTTCAAGGACAGACTTGAAAAAAGTAGAAATTATATCCAAGAATGATGATGTTGTAGAATTCTTTACAAGTAAATTTTAGTATTTGTGTTAAAAAGAATTTATCAAGATGCATATTTGAATTTTTTCAGATGATGTATGAGGAAGCAAGCCAGGTTGCTAACGATGCAGTTGGAAGTATAAGAACGGTTGCTTCTTTTTGTGCTGAAGAGAATGTGATGGAATTATACAAAAGAAAATGTGAAGGTCCAATGAAGACAGGGATACGGCAAGGCCTGATTAGTGGAATAGGATTTGGGTTATCTTTCTTCTTATTGTTTTCTGTCTACGCAACTAGTTTCTATGCTGGAGCTCGACTTGTTGAGGCTGGCAAAACAACATTCTCGGACGTTTTCCGGGTAAATATTCTTCCCATGTTTTTCAAAGTTTTTTAGAAGAAATTTGGCAACTTCTAGAGGATGGTGAAATTTACTCATACAAAATTAACTTTGAAATTTTGTATGTATGCTCTACAGGTTTTTTTTGCCTTAACCATGGCAGCAATAGGAATTTCTCAAACAAGCTCTTTTGCTCCTGATTCTAGCAAAGCCAAGAACGCCGCTGCTTCCATATTTGCAATATTAGATCGGAAGTCAAAGATAGACCCAAGTGAGGAGTCTGGCATGAAATTGGATGATGTGAAGGGCGAAATTGAGCTTCGTCATGTAAGCTTTAATTACCCTTCTAGACCAGATATTCAGATTTTCCGAGACCTCAACTTAAAAATTCATTCTGGGAAGGTAAAGTTTAATTATAGGATTGTATCTAAACTTCCATTTCCTTTTCGCAAGGGGCATTTCATTTAAAACGTACTGATCAAGTTATTGTTCTAAACATCTTTCAGACGGTTGCCCTTGTCGGAGAAAGTGGTAGTGGAAAATCAACAGTGGTCTCACTTTTACAAAGATTTTATGATCCTGATTCAGGCCATATAACACTGGATGGAATTGAAATTCAAAAGTTCCAACTCAAATGGTTGAGGCAGCAAATGGGGCTTGTGAGCCAAGAACCAATTTTGTTCAATGACACTATCCGTGCCAACATTGCATATGGAAAGGATGGAGATGCAACTGAGGCAGAAATTATATCTGCATCAGAGTTGGCCAATGCCCACAAATTCATCAGTAGCTTACAACAGGTTTGAGCAATACAATACAAATCATTTTTCAAAACCCATCTCATTTTCATTCACAAACCAAGTCCCTCTATTAAGACACTTATGGTGGATAGCATTAATTTGCACATGTGCTTTAATCCTTGTCTCACAAGTTTGCAAAATTGCAAAATGCAGGGTTATGATACCATGGTAGGTGAACGAGGAGTCCAATTATCTGGTGGGCAAAAGCAACGTGTAGCCATTGCACGTGCCATAGTTAAAAGTCCAAAAATATTACTATTAGATGAAGCTACTAGTGCACTGGATGCCGAGTCTGAGAAAATTGTTCAAGATGCATTAGACCGAGTCATGGTTAACCGGACTACAATAGTTGTGGCTCATCGATTATCCACAATCAAGAATGCTGATCTAATAGCAGTTGTTAAAAATGGAGTAATAGTGGAGAAAGGAAAGCATGAAACTTTGATTAATATCAAGGATGGATTTTACGCCACTTTAGTGGCACTTCACACTAGTGCTTCAACAGTTTGAATTATTTTCTAACTATTCTCTTCTCTTATCGAGAAAGACATGCAACATTTTAATTTTCAATGTAACATTTTTGTAACTAAATGTATCATACACTATCATGCGTTTTAAATTGTATTTTGAAAAATCAAGTTAGTACAATTTTTATTTTGAGTGAAAAATGAGATTTTTATTTTTTATTTGAGAGAGAGAGGAGTGGAGATAATATCAGTTAACAGAATGGGTTGACAACTATTTATTATCTGTTTTAGGTTTAAAAAGATATCATTTGATTTCCAATCAGACGATACGTGAAGTATTTTGAAGATTGGTAGGAGACGATATCTAGAAAAGATTACAACTAAAAATCAAAATATTCCTTCACTTTAGGTAAACCCTATCTTAAATTTAAAACATATCTTTATTTAAAACTGAAAAAATGAAAGCAAGCTGATCTGACAAAACTCTCACATCTTCCTCCACTTCCAATCACAAAAGATGAAGAGAGTTTTTATCTTCACTTGCTTTTTGTTTACTTCATTTCTAATAGCAAGTTCGGACCTTTCACCCTCAGAGTCACCCTATGGGGGTTGCTCAGATTTAATATGGGATTTGGTAGATTGCATGTCTTATCTGAGTGATGAAAGTGAGATGACAAAGCCAGGCCCTGATTGTTGCACTGCGTTTGAATTAACAATGAATATCGATGCTTCGTGTATTATAGAAGCCACAAAGATCGCTCCTTCCTATGATATTAATTTGAATGTTACAAGGGTCATGATGATGCCTGAAGTTTGTCGTGATGGTAAATGATTTGATCTTTATCTTGTTTTGCATACTAACATTTGCAAATTTCTACTTATTTAATGTGTAAATGAGTTGTGGGGTTTTATTTTTTTTGCATGCAGTTTCCTTGCCTCCTGAGTCAACTCCTGGTATGTGTTTAGGACATTAAGAACTTAATAGTGATGCTCAAGTCTTTTTTTTTTTTTTTTTTTTTTTAATAAAAATTAAAATTTTGAGATTTTTTTTTTTTGATATTGTTAGAAAAATGCAGTTTCCTTACTATCATTCAAGGCATTTTTTTTTTTTAATAAAAAGATATGAGCTGCAATTGATTTTCCAAATAAAGGAATTAATGAACAGTGAAAGTTAGTAATATTTTATTAATTAACTTTTAGAGAAAAATAAAAATAATAATAACGAAAATTGTATTTGGTTTACAAAAATTAGCTCGTCAATCCCTCTCTCTTTGGGAATGCATTGTGCCTATAATGTTTTGATTGTGTGTAATTAACTCTCTTTTGAAGAATGAAATTAAAATAAATAAAAATTATAATATTTTTTAAGCAGTGTTTTCAATTTCCTAAATTATAATATTATTATTTTCATATTTGATATTAAATTGTCATTATCAAATTCATTAGTTTTTGCAAAATTACTGATGAATATGATGTTCCAGTTGAACCTCCAATGACTCCTTCAAAACCATCATCACCAGCTCCAAAATCATCAGCAAAGAGTACTCCAGTGACACCAAGTTCCAAGACTCCATCCCCAACATTCTCAAGCAGTACTGGAGGTGGAGTTCCAGCCTCATCTCCATTGTCACACTCTGGAACCTATTCTACAACTGTTTCCTTCGGTGTTCTTGTTAGTATGCTTATTGCTTTATTAGAGATTTAGGATACGGTAAAAATAAAAAAATTATTTTCATTAGTGGTTTAGGATATGGTAAAAAAAAAAAAAAATTTATTCGTGGTTTAGAATAAGGTAAAATTTTATTCTCATTTTAGGGCGCTATGTGTTTTGTGCTTGAAGATTTACTTTCTTCAAATTCTCTAAATAATTTTTGGTGTTTGGCTTATTTCAATTTCTAATACTAATACTAATATTTGGTATTTTTATTATTATTTAGTATTTAGTCTATAGATTGATTGGAATCATGGGGGGTGTGATTATTTATTTGCTTATAAATTTTTTTATTTTTATAATGTTCCTCGTAACAGTCAAATTTTGAATTTTTTTTCTTAAGCAAAGGGCACCCTAGATTTCAAGCTAGGGTGCAAAAGTATATGAAAAAAAAAAAAAAAAAAAAAAAACCCAAATAGACATCCATATAATTTTAACAAACTATCAATCAAGATAAAGACAAAAAATAATTATTTTTTAATACATTAACGCTCCGTTTATTTTATGTAAAATATTTGTATAGGTAAAATATTTTACATGCAAAATATTTTACTGAAAATATTTTTATTTTACTGTGTTTGGTTTGCACTCCTGAAAATGAAAAAAAAAAAAAAAAAATTATGCACAAACCCACCTACCACCACCCTGACACTCCACTACCACTCAAATCCACACAAAAAGAAAAAAAAGAAAAAGAAAAAAAGAGAGGCCAAAGCCAGCCAACCACTTGCCATAACCCACAAACCCAGTTCTCACCATCAACAAACCCACAAACATCCCAGCCATCCAAAAATGTAGCCACCCACTACAACTCAAAAACCCAGCCACCCACCACAACCCATAAAACTAGCCAAAAATCTCAAATCAACAAACCCATGTTGTGGTAAAAAAACCTAGATCTGAGAACTGGTGGGTGAGTTGATGAAGGTGGAGGTAGAGCCGATGTGATGGAGGTAAAAGAATCAATGGAGTTAGAGCTAGTGCATGGTCAGATCGATAAAAGAATCGGTGCATTTGAGTGGTTGAACCAAACTCGATGAGTGGAGGTGAGTCAGGCGACAATGGCAAAGGTGGAGCCGGTGATGAGAGCTGCGGGAGATGATTGGCACCGACGAAACTGAGAGTGGCTTGATGACTTTGGTTTGTGAAGGGGTAGAACTTGAGAGTAAGAAGGGAGAGAGTGTGAGAGGGATTGAGGTATAAGGGAGTATCGGGGTGAGAGCTTCAAAGCAAATGTAAAGTGTTTTACCAAAATTTTAAGCGTAAAATATTTTACATAAATTTGCCTAGTTGATTTAGTTGATTGAAAATATTTTACTTTTGATTAAATATTTTACGACAAAACAAACACAGTAAAATGGGAAAATATTTTACGTTAAAACAAACGGAGCGTAAGATGCAATCATCTACCAAAAAATATGTAATCATTTACCACAAAAAACACAAAATAATAATGTTCCTTAAGAGCATTAGCTGTTGCCAAAAAAAAAAAAAAAAAAAAAAAAAAAAAAAAAAAAAACTTACTTTTGCTACTTTAATATAGCATTTAAAACATTTGGTATTGTAGTGTTTTTAGTATTTGGTGTTATAAATGCTAAATATTTAGCATTTAGAACACTTGCTCTAGTACTCTAATATTGGGTTGATTAAAATTTTTGTCTTTGTTAAATTTTTGGGTTGGGTAGGTATTAGTTGAGTTAGACTAATTGGAAAGGTGGAGGCCTAAGGTTTTTGAAGAAGGAGGCCCAACTCTAGAAATAAGAAAAATATAACCAATAATTTTTTTTTTTCAATAGGCCAGAAGGCCCAGCCTCCCTTGGGTCCATCCTAATCTTAATGTCAAACTTTTGAGTTAGGATGTGTTTGGAATCTTTGGATGTCATTTATTTTATTAAAACTGAAAAATTATTGCTGAAAGTACTGTAGATAAATGTAAAAGTTAGTTGAAATAGTATAGTAAAACTTATGAATAGTGTCAAAAAGTGCAGTGGGATCCATGAATAGTATCTAAAATAAGTTAAATACTGAAATAATTTTCATTTTTCATTTTAACCCAAACGCACACTTAAGATGAATAGCATCTCATTTACATGACTATTATTGCGGTTAAATAGTTATTATTTATATCCTTCTTTACTGTATCGTCATCAAAGTCATTATATTTCTAAAAATAAATAAATATAAAAAAGAGCTCTCAAACATAAATCTATTATTATTATTATTATTATTTGGATTAATCCCTCTTTCATTTTCGTTATTCTTATTAGTTTACTATTACCATAAACAATATACTGGCTTCAAATACATGACTAAGTTGAGTTAGCTATTACTCATAATGTAATGAATTTATCTTTTACTTAATAAAGTTATGAGTTTTTCATCATTTAAAAAGAAAAAAAAAAGAAATCATAGTTTTCACTTTTCATCTTTAAATTTATTTAAAACTTATTGAGGCGATATAGATAATAGATCACCTCTGTATCTTGGCCTCAATAGGACCTCCAACCACGACAACAGTAACAGCCTCCCCAACAAATTTTTTTTTTTTTTTGGCTGAAAATTCGCTATTATTCTTTTATTCTCTCCTTGCTGTAATTTCAAATTATTTATTTATTTATTACACCCTAATCAAGTATAATATTATTAAACTAGCCAACTTGCTGTAATCCACACCCAAGTCTACCTGGAAAATTAAAGTCAGTGTTCCTTCTATATGAAGTTATTTGAAATGGTTGTTTGTGAAAATCAAGTGAGATGTTAGAGAATGCTATGTGTGCAAAACTATGTGCATTAGGGGTGGCAAAATTGAGCACGACCCGCGAACCTGACACAACATGATATAAAATGAATAGGTTATGGATTGAGACTTAATGGGTTTGTGTCATTATCGGGTTGACGCAACTAACCTGGTTAATAAACGGATTTGGTTAGTGTTCAACATATGGAACTCATTTGACCCGTTTAACTTGTTTAATTAAATGACATTTTACCAATATATCCTTCAAACCTTAAGTCCATAAACTTATTAGTTGGTATGGTTTATTTTCTTTGACATATTGTGATTGATTATTTGTGATATTGAGATATTCTTTTAGTTTGGATGATTATTTGTGATGCAGTTACTCGTTATTTCTGAATTTTATATTAAAAATATTTATGTGCTTGTTTTTTCATAAATATATATATATATATATTTTTCATTTTGATAAAATCTAACAAACGGGTCGACACGACTGACCTGTTTAATAAATGAATTGTGTTAGGGTTGAGGAATCTTGACTTGTTTAATAAATATATCAGGTTAATGTTGACCTATATAGTTGAATACCTATGAGTTGACACGATACGAACTTGACATGCGAACACGAATTGCCACTCTAATGTGCATAATTCATCAATTCTATTACATCACATTTTCTTATAAAGAAAGCCTACGCACAAAAATGGTGAGATAATTGTAAGGTTGAATTTATTCAACCATCTAATTGGTTTTATTCCGTGTCAAATTTGCTTGTAATTTAGCATTTAGTAACCCTGTATTTAGGTGGGTTTGTTGTAAGGGTAGTGAGTGAGATAGAGTGAAGTTTGCTCAAGAGTGTGCAAGAAAACAGAAACTTGCGGCTTGGCCTCGCGGGTGACTCGCGGCTGCAAGCCGCCAAACGCAGCACACGTGCCAAGCATGCCAGAAGGTGAACAGTCATGCCAGCTGGAGCACTACATGACAAAACAGGACAACTGGCCATACGGTTATCTCGCGACTGGATCTGGCGACTTAGTCAAGCCGCGAGGTCAAGCCGCGAGCCACCCCTGTTTTGTAAATCTTGACGTTTCCCATTCCTCTCCCACTCCAGTATAAATACTCTTTTTACCCACAAATGTAAGAGAACTTCCAGAAAGAATTTTGAGAGAGAAATCCTAAAGAAAAACAAGATTGTTTCACCCACAATCTATACATTAGAGTCTCTTCAAATTCCTCAACTCTCTTCCTCTCCATTGTCAAATCCTTGAAAGGCATCTTACCAAACCTTGTTCTCACCATTTTCATTACTGTGAGAGAGCTGTTTGGATTTCTGGGAAGCAGTTAGGAAGGAACCAATCTTTATTGGTTGATGCTACGGTCTAGTAGCGGAATCCGGGAAGCTAGAAAAGAAAAAGGTTCGGCGCAACCTCGTTGGAGCAAGAAGTTTGGAGGGCTTAGGTGCACTGGGTAGATTAGGCTTGGAGGGTCTATTGCTGTCCATGTATCCCAACTATATTTTCTAGTGGATTGTTTATCGCTTGGAGGGCGGCGGAGAGGTTTTACACCGAGGGCTTCGGTTTCCTCTTCGATAACACATCGCGTGTTGTCTTTGTGTTTGCATCTTCCTTCCCTTCTATCTTTGCCTTTTTATTATCTACTGTTGGGTTGTGATGATTAATTTGGCTTAGATAGTTTATCCAATTCTATATTGTAGCTTATGTTCATTTTCCGCACACTAGTTGTTTGACATAATCCTTGAATTGGTTAAGTTATAATTTGGGGGTCTAAACGTTCAAGGGTGTTTATACACATATTTGAACTTTCATTTGGTATCAGAGCGGGTACACTTGTTGTGGTTTTATTACCTAAGTGTGATCCTAGACCCCTGTGTTGTGGTAGCTGTTATGGAAAATACCATGCTGAATTGTAGCTTAAGTATTTGTGAAAATGACTCTATGCATATATCTGAAGGGTGTTTTACTAATGATCTTGTAGAGTTGTTAAAAACTAAGAAACATGCTAGAGTATTTGTTCACATGCTGGAATATTTTGAAAATCAGAATCATGTCTTACACAGTAGCATATCTGAATCTAAATCTTTCATTAAGAAATATAAAAGAAAGAATAGAATGTTGTGTGAGATGATTGAGAGTCTGAAAATGAAAAGTCAATCTGAAAGAAGCATGAAAACTGATAATGAATTTGGGTTTGAAGGTCAAGAATGTTTGTCACATGTGAGCTTATTTGTGCATACCTCATTGAAGGTGTTTAATGCATGTTTGTGGTATCTTGACAATGGGTGTTCTCGCCATATGACAAGGGATAAGTCACTGTTTAAGACACTCAAAGAAAAGGTTGGTGACTATGTGACCTTTGGTGATGGAAGTCATGCTCAAGTCCTAGGCAAAGGAACCATTGAGATACCTGGTTTACCGCTGTTGAAAGATGTGTTATACATAAAAGGGCTGAAGGAAAATCTGCTGAGCATCACTCAAATTTGTGATGATGATTTCCTGGTACAATTCTCTAAGAAGGGATGCTTGATCATCAATGAAGATGGGATTCAGGTTTTGGAGGGAAATCGGACTACAGATAACTGTTATGGAATAGTTCCCACGGTACCCATATCGTGTAGAAGTGCTCGTGTGGATATGTTGGAGCTGTGGCATCACAGATTTGGGCATGCCAACTTCAAACAAGTAGCAAAAGTGTCCAAACTTGAAACAATTGAGGGACTTCCTAAGTTTGGAAAGGTGAAGAAGACCGTTTGTGGTGCATGCCAAATGGGGAAGCAAACAAAGGCAAGTCATCACAAGGTGAATGTGATTGCCACTTCTTGGTGTTTGAAGTTACTTCATGTTGATCTAATGGGGCCTACCAAAATTGAAAGCCTAGGGGGGAAGAGATACATTATGGTTATTGTGGATGATTACTCAAGATACACTTGGGTTGAATTCCTTAGAGAAAAATCAGAAGCATGTGAGAGGTTGGAGATTCTGTGCAAGAAACTACAAAACGAAAAAGGGGTCCCTATTGCCAAAATTAGAAGTGATCATGGGAGGGAATTTGAGAATGCAAGATTCGAGTCCTTCTGTGAAAAGAATGGAATCAAAAGAGAATTTTCAGCCCCCAAAACTCTACAACAAAATGGAGTGGTAGAGAGAAAAAATCGTGTGATTCAGGAGATGGCAAGAGTCATGTTGCTTAACAAGCAAATACCTCAAAAATTCTGGGGAGAAGCTGTCAACACCTCATGTCACATTGGCAATAGAATATTTTTCGAGTAGGTACAAAGAAGACCGCCTATGAGATTTGGAATGGAAAGAAGCCTAGAGTGAAGTATTTCCGGGTGTTTGGAAGTAAATGCTATATCCTAAATGATCGGGAGAATCTTGGGAAGTTTGATGCGAGAAGTGATGAGGGTATTTTTCTTGGGTACTCTACTACGAGTCGAGCGTATAGAGTTTTTAACAAGAGAACTAAGATTGTGATGGAGTCCATAAATGTCAAGATTGATGATGCCTTATCTAAGGTGGAGATGATTGATGATGTAGAAGGGCCAAGCACCAAAGAGCCCGATGTTGAGGTAGAAGCTCTGGATATAGAAGGTGAAGAACCTACACTAGAAGTAGAATCGACTCCCATCAACCCAAGAATGGAAATGAGATCGATGTCTAGAACATCAAGCCCTCTTACTCCTCCGGAAGTTCATCCTCCTATCTCTCGAAGTGATGAAGTCTCCACATCAAAGAAGCCATCTTCAAGAGTAATTAAGAACCATCCGGAAAGCAACATCATAGGGTCTCTAGATGAAGGTCTTCACCTCAGAAAAGGGAACATCCTGTTAGCCAATCATGTAACATATCACTGCTATCTTGCGCAGTTTGAACCAAAAAGGGTTGAAGAGGCTCTTCAAGGTGAGAATTGGGTTGAGTCAATGCATGAAGAGCTGAATCAGTTTGTGAGGAATGATGTGTGGGAACTTGCTCTAAGGCCTGAAAACGTTTATGTTATAGGCACAAAATGGATTTTTAAAAACAAAACTGATGAAGATGGAGAGATAATTCGAAACAAATCTCGGTTAGTAGCTCAAGGATACACTCATGTAGAAGGAGTAGATTTTGATGAATCCTTCGCTCCTGTGGCAAGACTCGAATCCATTCGAATCCTCATGTCTATTGCATGCACTTTGAATTTCAAACTCTATCAAATGGATGTAAAGTGCGCATTTCTAAATGGATATCTAAATGAAGAAGTGTTTGTTGAGCAACCAAAAAGATTTGAGGATCCTCACTTTCCAGATCATGTATTGAGATTGAAGAAAGCCCTTTATGGCTTAAAACAAGCGCCTAGAGCCTGGTACGATTGGCTTACACATTACCTTCTAGATAGAGGATTCAAAAGAGGGTATGCCGACCGAACTCTGTTTGTAAAAAATGATGAAGATTATCTCCTTGTGGCACAAGTTTATGTTGACGACATAGTGTTTGGGGCAACCATTGAAGATCGTGCTATTGAATTTTCTGAGGAGATGAAGAAGGAATTTGAGATGAGTATGGTGGGGGAACTCACATTTTTCTTGGGTCTTCAAGTCAAACAACAAAAGGAGGGTATATTTGTATCACAAGAGAAGTATGCTAGAAACATTGTTAAGAAGTTTGGACTAGACTCCAAAAAACATGCCTCCACTCCCATAAGCTCATCCACTAAACTGAATGTTGATTTTTCTGGAGTAGAAGTAAGTCCTACCTTATATAGGAGCATCATTGGAAGTTTGCTCTATCTTACAGCCAGTAGACCGGACATTGCATTTAGTGTTGGCGTTTGTGCCAGATACCAAGCTAATCCGAAGGAATCTCACTTGACTGCTGCTAAGCGAATCATTCGATATGTGAATGGTACTTCAAACTATGGTCTGTGGTATTCAAAAGACTCAAATGCTTGTCTTGCTGGGTATTCAGATGCTGACTGGGCTGGCAATGTAGACAATCGGAAAAGTACTTCAGGCGGCTGTTTCTACCTTGGTAACAATCTTGTCTGGTGGATGAGCAAGAAACAAAATTCCGTGTCTCTATCTACTGCTGAAGCAGAATACATCGCTGCTGGAAGTTGCTGCACTCAGCTTTTTTGGATGAAGAAATTACTTCATGACTATGGAATTCCTCAAGAAACGATGTATGTCTTTTGTGACAACACCAGTGCCATCAATCTTTCCAAGAATCCTGTCCAGCATTCAAAATCTAAACACATAGAGATACGTTACCATTTCATTCAGGATCTGGTAGAGGAAAGAGTTGTATGTCTTGAGTTTATACACACCGACAATCAAAAGACGGGCATCTTCACCAAGCCTCTCGATGGTCCACGGTTTGAATCACTCCGTAAGACCATTGGTGTTGGTACAATTCCTTGACTCTCTTGTGTGATGTGTGCTTCACATATTTATAATTTGATAAGCTTGTTTGTGTTGGGTCACGCACTACTTTGTTTGCTCTTTGTGTAGCATGATTATTGTTTGTTTGTCTATTTGTGAATACTGTTGCTCCTTCTTATGTTTGTTCAATCTTTTTCTTCTTTTATGTCAAAAATCCAAAAATCACATAAAAATTAGAAAATCAAAAAGTTTGATTGACATTGTTGAGCTTTTGTCTCAAAACTTGTTTTGCCTTGTACCTTTGTGCTAATGGCTTTGTGCATTTTCGAGCATTACTTGTTTCTTTGCACTCATATCACTGTGGGAGAAATCTTGAAATCTCTGTGATTGTTGTAAATAGATCTTCAAACTTGTCATGAATGATTAGTGAATGGTTATATTGATCTTGAGACTTGCATAGACTTGTGTCTATATATCTTCCCACTCTTTATTTTTGTTTTTGTTAAGAAGAGCTCACTAAATGTAAATCTCCAAATGAAAAGAGATATTGAGCTGCAAAAGCCTGTCGCACATTCTAGTATTCGACTAGGAAAAAGGGTAAGCGACCTTATATTAAAGAGAATGTTTATTCAAACAGCCAAAGGCTTGTTCATTAAAGTGAAATATCAAATATCACTCTCACAATGAGAGGTGATTGTCTCAAAAGATCAAAATGATCAAATGTTATGTTTGAAAGTGGAGTAAAATGTAAAGCTCCAAGATAAGTTATCAAGTTTTGTGGGAGGTCATATATACATATTTCTATAATTGAGATGGATCACTTGATCTAGTGCTAATTGTGTATGCCTTGGTTGAATTGATCATTGAAACTTCACATTAGACTAAGGACTATCTCATTGTCGATATCCACACACAACACACAAGTTTATGTTCAATAAATGCCATATTCATTTATGTGATTGTACTTGATGAAATGTGTTTTCACATGCTCAATCTTTGTTAATTTAAATACAAATTTTTTTTTTGAGTGTTCTTAGGTGTCTTTGGAAAGTATTTTGTTTAAAAAATCTAAAAATTTTAAAAACCCAGTTTTGCCCTGTTTTGGCGACTCAGTCGCGGGTAAGTCAAGTCGTGAGCCTCAGTCGCGTTTTCGTGGGTCATTTTTGGCGACTATTTCGCGAGTGGAAGGTCCAGTCGCGAGGGTTACTAAGAGATTTTTCGCGGTTCAGCTCGCGACTCACTCGCGGGTAGACCTTCCAGTCGCGAAAAACACTTAGAAATTTTTTTTCAAACTTGTCTTTGAGTGTTTTGGTGGCTTGAACTGGCGACTTTGTGGCGACTTATTTCAGTCGCGAAAAACGCGTGTTTTGGCAAAAATAGGGGCAGTTTTTAAATTTTTTTGTTTTCCCTCGATCTTTTTGTGACTGTTCATTGTCTCTCTCATCTGCTCTTACCCATTCACATCGTGCCTCCATTTTCGATCTCCATTTTTGCCTCTTTTCAGCTCAAAATCCTCAAGTAACAGGTATGGTTTTTCTGTCTTGAACTCTATTCTACTTGTATTTGTGGTTTTCCCTCTGGATTATTCGCATTTGTTTGTGATTTTGAGATGGGTTTTTAGCTCCGCTATTACTCTTTGTCCATGCTTTGCTTTTGGAAGCTTTTGTTTCTGTTTTGAGCTATTTTAAATTGTTGGTTTTGTTATTCATCATGTGCTTAGCTAGGGTTTGCTATTTGTTGGTTTCTCATCTTGTCTGATCCGCTATTGATGTGTTGATTCAAAATGATCCTGTGTTGTTTGTGTTTTTCTCAGCTGATTGTGTGGTTTTATTTTGACCCTCTCTACTGTGTAGTTAAATTTGGGCCATTTGTGTCCTTCATTGCTATTTTCTGGTCATTTTCATCTAGCTATTAGGGTTTCTTCATTATCCCTAAATTACCACTAACCCACTGCTAATAAAGTTTGTTGGATTGTGTTCTATCATTTCCTCTATTCATGATTCAGACTAGACATGTCACCATTCAAGAAAGCAGCTGTGAAAGGAGGTAGTTCCAAAGGGAAGGAACCCGTCATTGATGTTGATGATTACCCACCTCAAACAAAAGAGACTCGTTCTTCATCAAAGAGATTCGATCCCAACAAGTTCAGATCCTATGCAGCCTATCAGTCTCATGAGAATTATTTTCAAAATGCTACACCATTACTAGAAAGAACTGTGGATCAATCATCACTTCATGACACTGACATTCCTAAATGGTTTGCTCACAAGGACTGGAATTACCTTCTCTCTGATCTGGATGACGCGTATGAAGATTTGGTAAATGAATTTTATGCCAACGCGATTGTGGAAGAAGATGAACTTAAGTGCTGGGTTAGGAAAAAGAGCTTTTCAGTCTCTCCTGCATATCTGGCAGAAATCCTTCACATCAACAGACCAATATTCCGACATTCACCGGTTTATGATGATCTTTGTCCTGATGAGGAGCTTCTCAAAGAAAGTCTTGGACAAGACTTGGAGTTCTCACCCAATGGAAAATCCATCAGTGTTTCCTCTCTTCCTCCAAAACTGAGAGTGATTACAATTGTGATGTTTCACAATTTGTACCCTTTATCAAGCACTGGGTATATGAACCTCGGATGTGCTTTGTTTCTTCATGATCTAATCTCTGATGTGGAAATAGACATCTGTGCTCATATCTTTCATGTTTTGCGCAAAACGGTTCTACGAACTGAGTCTCGGACATGCATTCCTTTCTGCTATCTCATTTCAAGGATCTTGAAGCTCAAGGGAATTTATCCAACGGCAGATGAATCTCCTCTCTCAAAACCGAGTCCAATCAACATGCGTACATTCAATGCAAGCATTGGACATAGTCGGAAGAGAGCCAAACCAGAAACTTCTGCATCTCACAGTGGCTCTCATTTCAGCACTCTCTCCCTTGATGAGAAACTTGATCACATTGTATCCTCTATACACGAGTTGAATACAAAGATGTTCGGACTCACAGCTACTCTACACCATCACCACAGCACTCGATGGGATATGAAGTTTACCTCTCTTCAAACTCAATTAGATCAAATTCAGAGAAAGCTGGAAGAGGATGAATAGCCTATTCCATGACAAAAAGGGGGAGTGATAGGCCTGATCAGAGGGGGAGGATATTACCTAAGGGGGAGTGTCTTTGCATTCTTCTTCAGTTTAAGTTGATATATTGTGTTTTGTAAACTGTTATATCGTGTTTGTACCCATGTGCTTTTGTAAGCTTTTAGGGTTAATGTTTTATGCATATTTTGTAGGCTTTATGGTTTGTACCTTACTTAATGCAGCCTTTTATACTATGTTGAAATTAGTACTTATTTCTAAATGTCTTGCATTTTGATTTATGTACTGTCACTCTTGTGCCCTTGTAGGATTGTTCCTAGATGCATATACTTAGTGTATTATGCATTGGTTGAGTGTTGAGCATACAAGTATCTTGCCTTGTGCTTGTTAACTTGTATGTCCTTGTGTTCATTCCAAGTGTGAATGAGCACTGTGATCACTACCTTATGGTGTTCACTTGGTTGATCAAGCCATGATTTGTTTCTTAACTCCATCTTTGCTTGATCACCTTAAGCTTGCTTCATATGCATTTCATTTTTTTCTGCATACAATGATCATGGTGTATTGTTGTGTTTTAGGAGTTTCATGTTCTTATGTTTTAGGGTTAATGTTTTATGCATATTTTGTAGGCTTTATGGTTTGTACCTTACTTAATGCAGCCTTTTATACTATGTTGAAATCAGTACTTATTTCTAAATGTCTTGCATTTTGATTTATGTACTGTCACTCTTGTGCCCTTGTAGGATTGTTCCTAGATGCATATACTTAGTGTATTATGCATTGGTTGAGTGTTGAGCATACAAGTATCTTGCCTTGTGCTTGTTAACTTGTATGTCCTTGTGTTCATTCCAAGTGTGAATGAGCACTGTGATCACTACCTTATGGTGTTCACTTGGTTGATCAAGCCATGATTTGTTTCTTAACTCCATCTTTGCTTGATCACCTTAAGCTTGCTTCATATGCATTTCATTTTTTTCTGCATACAATGATCATGGTGTATTGTTGTGTTTTAGGAGTTTCATGTTCTTATGTTTTAGGGTTAATGTTTTATGCATATTTTGTAGGCTTTATGGTTTGTACCTTACTTAATGCAGCCTTTTATACTATGTTGAAATCAGTACTTATTTCTAAATGTCTTGCATTTTGATTTATGTACTGTCACTCTTGTGCCCTTGTAGGATTGTTCCTAGATGCATATACTTAGTGTATTATGCATTGGTTGAGTGTTGAGCATACAAGTATCTTGCCTTGTGTTTGTTAACTTGTATGTCCTTGTGTTCATTCCAAGTGTGAATGAGCACTGTGATCACTACCTTATGGTGTTCACTTGGTTGATCAAACCATGATTTGTTTCTTAACTCCATCTTTGCTTGATCACCTTAAGCTTGCTTCATATGCATTTCATTTTTTTCTGCATACAATGATCATGGTGTATTGTTGTGTTTTAGGAGTTTCATGTTCTTATGATTCAAGTGCTTCACAGCTTCTAGAGTTAGGTGTGAGTGAGTTTTGTTCAACTGTTCCCAACTCACATGTTAAATCTAGAGTCTGTTTTAGGGTTTTGTCACGGAATAGCCAAAGAGGGAGATTGTAAGGTTAAATTTATTCAACCATCTAATTGGCTTTATTCCGTGCCAAATTTGCTTGTAATTCAGCATTTAGTAACCCTGTATTTAGGTGGGTTTGTTGTAAGGGTAGTGAGTGAGATAGAGTGAAGTTTGCTCAAGAGTATGCAAGAAAACAGAGACTCGCGGCTTGGCCTCGCGGGTGACTTGCGGCTGCAAGCCGCCAAACACAGCACACGTGCCAAGCATGCCAGAAGGTGAATAGTCATGCCAGTTGGAGCACTACAGGACAAAACAGGACAACTGGCCATACGGTTATCTCGTGACTGGATCTCGCGACTTAGTCAAGCCGCGAGCCACCCTTGTTTTGTAAATCCTGACGTTTCACATTCCTCTCCCACTCCAGTATAAATACTCTTTTTACCCACAAATGTAAGAGAGCTTCCAGAGAGAATTTTGAGAGAGAAACCCTAAAGAAAAATAAGATTGTTTCACCCACAATCTATACATTAGAGTCTCTTCAAATTCCTCAACTCTCTTCCTCTCCATTGTCAAATCCTTGAGAGGCATCTTACCAAACCTTGTTCTCACCATTTTCCTTACTGTGAGAGAGCTGTTTGGATTTCTGGGAAGCAGTTAGGAAGGAACCAATCTTCATTGGTTGATGCTACGGTCTAGTAGCGGAATCCGGGAAGCTAGAAAAGAAAAAGGTTCGGCGCAACCTCGTTGAAGCAAGAAGCTTGGAGGGCTTAGGTGCACTGGGTAGATTAGGCTTGGAGGGTCTATTGCTGTCCATGTATCCCAACTATATTTTCTAGTGGATTGTTTACCGCTTGGAGGGCGGCGGAGAGGTTTTACGTCGAGGGCTTCGGTTTCCTCTTCGATAACACATCGCGTGTTGTCTTTGTGTTTGCATCGTCCTTCCCTTCTATTTTTGCCTTAATATTATCTGCTGTGGGTTGTGATGATTAATTTGGCTTAGATAGTTTATCCAATTCTATAATGTAGCTTATGTTCATTTTCCGCACACTAGTTGTTTGACATAATGCTTGAATTGGTTAAGTTGTAATTTGGGGGTCTAAACGTTCAAGGGTGTTTATACACATATTTGAACTTTCAATAATAGTGTCAATTTAAGTTGAACATATGGTCCTAAAAAACATGTCAACTTATTACTAGTCATTCCATGAGTCATCGTGTTGCTTTTCACAAGAAATTTTTTTCCTTGTGGCTTTTTAAAATCAATTTTAATTAACTTCTCTCTCTCTAATTATATATAGCGAAGAATGATATATTTTAACTGACACCTACTTATATTTTTAATAAATATGTCCTGGTTTAAATTCTCCTTCTGATTATGTTATCAGGGAATAAAAAAAACTATATATATATGGTCACAATCTTATCATATCATGTAAATGCAAATGGTTGACAAAATTCTAATCTGGATCCTACGATTTTACAACCTCACTTGCCAAAAACGATTTGGATCTTTCAAGGATCTTTGCAATAGAAGACTCAGTTCGACTCAAATAAAAATAACATCCTAATAGACTAAGGATTCGTTTGGGATCCGCTTATTTTACTGAAATTGAAATCTTTTTGCTGAAAGTACTATAAATAAAAGTCAAAGTTGGTTAAAAAAGTATAATGAGATCCATAAATAATATCAAAAAGTACGGTTGGACCCATGAATAGTAGAAAAAATAAGCTAAATAATAAAATAAGTTAGCAAAAATAATATTTCCCAAATGGACACCAAGTTTTGCTATTCTAATGTAGAGAGTTATAGTGTCAGTAAAATGAAAAATAACATCCCAATAGATTAAGTTTTGCTATTCTAACGTAGAGAGATAGAGTGTTAGTTGGAGTCAAATAAAAAATAACGTCCTAATAGAGTGTCATGTTTTGAGGTTTTTGGCTTTTTTAAGTGATGTTTTCAAATTGATGTAGTAATGTATGGTAATTATATCAAATGGATGCAAGTTTTTGGTTTTTATGAATGAATATATAATTTATATAATTATTTAACATATCAATGTGTATTTTTTTCTCAAATAATGTAAAATCTTATGATTCATGATCCAATCCTACGATCCATGATTCCACCTACCTTCTACGATCCAACTTAGAATATCGATTTTGACAACCTCATGCAACTTTGTTTCTTTCTATTTTGCTTTGCTTTTCTATTCTTTTCTTTCTATCTATTTTTTTTTTTTTTAAAAAATTGGAGGAGGTTGACTGGTCCGCGTTTATTTGAATGTGGATGGAGAAGGTTTTTCCTCGACATTACAATGGGAGGCGAAGGGCCAATTTCTCACTAATTTTTATTTTTCCCCCTAATTAGCTTTTTACTTTTCTTCCTATTTATCTATAAATATATATATATATATATATCTATCTATATATAATAATAATAATAATAATAATAATAGGTGAAACTGAGAGAAACTCAAATTAAAATTCCAAATTAGAGTTCCAATTTTGCGCCATTTGTCCTAAATTATTTATTCTTAAAGAGTTTTATTTCTTAATTTTATAATAAAATGTGGGACCATATTATAAATATTCATCCAAGTGAGTTATTAAGTACAAAAACCAAAGAGTCTAAAATAAATGAATCGGAAAAAAAAAAAGTGCTTCACAATAATTTTAAAAAATGGACAATTTATATTTTATACTTAATAATATCCTTACAAATTTTTTTAAAGAGTTAACAAAATATAAAAATGATTATCAATAATATTTAAATTATATATATAAAAATTATATTATATATCTTATTGTATATCTTTATTTTTTTTTTTTTGAGAATCAAGACTTTGAACCTTTATTAAGTAAAATCAGCCATGATAGGCAAAAAGTACATGAGAAAGGTGTGGAGGAACATCCTTCGTCCACACCGAAAAACCTCTAACATGTCTAGCATGTTTAGTTAGGTTGTGCGCTACATTATTACCACTTCGACCCACATGTGAGTACGTGATGCTGCTTCCTACTACGACCATTGATTTTGCCGAGCTGAGTATGTGACCATATGGAGAAAGGGATTCATCATCAGACTGAAGTGTTTTTATGATATTCATAGAATCACCCTCTAGTATGAAGAGGTGAAACCAAGTCCCTGTGCGAAGGAAATAGCTCTAGCTGCTGCCATAGCTTCGACAATTTTTGGAGAGAACAGGAGACTTGCTTGCTCAGACAAAGAAGCCAGTGCTTGTCCTCTGTTATCTCGAATGACGACTCCCAAACCTGTTTAAGTGTATATCTTCAGGTGTATCCATGCATATGCATGAGATTACAAGTTAGTGTAGATTATAGGGAGAATTATCTCTAGTATTAGTATGGAACATCCGAAATTAATGTAGATAGAATGTGGATATTCCTAAAATTTCTTCTTGTGAAATAAGATATTAGAATTCAATTTTTGTCTACACAGAAAATTAATTGGTGTTTTAACCTAATGTTAAAGAGCAATTATCAATAATGGGCACCATAAATTAAAATTCTATTCTCTAATAAATACTCTAAATAAAACCAAAAAAAAAAAAAAAAAGTAGAGGGAGGTGGACCAAATATCATAAATAGTAGTAGGTGTGATTATCAAAGTTAGGTATTTGTTAACACAAAATTTAATGCGGCTACAAGTCTTTCCTTTGTAGATGAGATCCCTCATCATGGAGTGGTTAAAATTTATGATCCTCGCAAAGGTTAGCATCAAAATTTTGTGCGAATGTTAAAAGTTTGTATTAGCTCACGTCCATGTCTGTTGTGGGATGGTAAACGACTATGATATTTATATATTAATTCTAGTTGTTACATATAAAATTTCTAGAACGTATTTAATCACTCACTCCAATGTATTAATCAATTAAAATTCCAAATCAAATAAGATTTGTGTCACTAATAATCCTATTTATTCTTTGTATATTTATTCAAACAGTTTCAATTATAATTAACCACTGCAACATATCTATTTTTGTTAAGACTAGCGGGGCTCAGATTGAGATTCTTGAGTATCCGTAAGAGGATTTATACTTCTAAGCAAAAGTAGACACACTATGGATCAAGTTTTAAGATATATTTGAACAAAGACCCTATATATTTAGAACTAAAAATTCGGAGACAAAACTGTCATAACAAGGGGCATCACAATGCGTCTCTTCCACAAAAGTACTGAAAAGTACAAAAGGGGCCAAATGGGCCTCCAATCGGATCTAATGAGCTCGGACGAGTGTGAAGTAAAAAAAAAAAAAATAACAAGAGCTTGAATGGAATAGAAGATAGCACTCGTGACTCAAATATAAATGGGATGGGGCATTTGGTTCACTGTGTTGTGCCCTTGATGTAATGTACATTACGATGATGTGACGTTAAGGTTTTGATTTATTTTATTTTTTCTAGCTTACCAATAATCTAAAATTACAAAATATATCACATCACTTTAATCTTATCATATTCCTAAATAATGTAATGTTGTATTTTTATATTGAAATTACATTAATGTAAGTTTACAATAATGTAAATATTTACGGTATAATGTAACATCAAGGCAAACCAGATGTCCCCGTATAAGAATGTTTACAATTAATTTCGAAAATCAATAGTGAAAAAGCAAAATTTATGGAAAGTATATTATGAATAATACTTTGTAATACTACCATTATTCTTATGTTATATGAAATGAAGACTTGCAATAAATATGTTCATTAATACTACCGTATATCCTTGGTGCGATGGTCATTCTACAAGTATAAGTGCTTATGGGGTGTGGAGGGCAAGGATCGAGATTCCAGTCTTTAGGAAGGAGTTTCATACACACATACACTTAGATTAGGTTAGAGTGGAATTTCTATCTTGTATAATATATTATACGGGAATTGGGCCCTCGATACAGGGCTTGGGCCCTTGAACCCATGTTCCTCAGGCCCAAGCCTCACAGCACGTCATACAACCATCCTCGTACTTGGACCTTAAGCCTTGGCCCAGAGTCCTTCGAGCACAATTTGGGCCCAGGAATCCGAAATAAGACCGCAGTGAACACCTTAAGCATAACCCCCCCTCCAATCATTTCTGACCTGGATGGGAGAGTTCTTGCTCGGAGGCACACCATGCCTAGTTGACCAGCTGTGCATTTAACAACGTCGCTATCGAGCAAACGACAGAAGTGGGAATCAGTTCCAATGCCACTCCCACCTTTCTGACGGAACATCCACTTTGAGATGATGGAATTGGACCTCCATTCGCACTAAGAAGGAGAAGTAAACATAACTCCTCCACTTATCCTAGCCTATAAATAGAAGGAGAGAATGAGGAAAAAGGGGTTGGCAATTTTGGAAAGAATACTAAGGAAAAGAGTAAAACACTCAACGAGAGCAAAGGAGTGATTCTGTGAGAAAGAGAGAAAGGCATGGGAAGATAGGAGTGTATTTGAGTATGCCGAGCATAGAACCACCCACAGTAGGAAACACGAAAGCCTACGAAACAAATAGATTATGAGCTCAAGAAGAGGTTAAGCCCAATAGCCAAATATTTTGGGTTTGCATAATTGGCGCCATTTATGGGAATCTCCTACATAGCTGTGGTTCTGTCAAAACGTGCACAGTAGAATGTCTAAGTGTCAACTAGGGAGTTATGCTGAAAGTGGCTCTAGGAGGTCTTCACGGGGATCCATGTGGCGGGAAAGAAGGCAAAAAAGGCGCGAAGATAGGGAGCATGAGGAGGAAGGGCCGTCTAACCTGGGAGAAGGGTCATTTCAAATGTATCAGACAACATCCGGTGCTTCGGGGCATAACCGTTTTGACAGAAGGGATGAAGAGCTTGAGCAAAGGGATGAGGAACTAGAGCACCTATGAAGGTTGGTCAGGGATTTGGAATTGTAAGCAAAAGGTAGGCGTCAGAAAAGGGACCACGAGGAGCGGAGGGAAAGGTTGGATAGTGTCGGGAACCACCATGGAACAGGGTCTCATTAATCCAGGTCTCATTGGCATCAGGACCGCTCACGGGAATATGTAGATCGGGACTCGATTTGCCCAGAGGAGAGGTGACCTCGGACTGCGGCCATGGACGCTTTGAGTCGTGCATTACGCCAAGGTGCCCGATCACCATTGAGAGGGACATTGAGAGGGCACCTATGCCAAGCAGATTTACACGGCCGCCGTTCAATTCTTACGATGGAAAGACGGACCCAATGGAACATGTAAGCCATTACATTCAAATGATGTCTTTGCACACTCATAACGATGCACTAATGTGTAAAGTGTTTCCCTCGAGCCTCGGCCCTACTGCTTTGAGATGGTTTAATGGGTTGAAGAAAGGCTTGATTCACAGTTTTTCCGAATTGATTCAAGAGTTTGGTGTATGGTTCTTGACTTGCAGTCGAGTTCCACAACCTGTGGACGCGTTGCTTTAAATGAAAATAGGGGCTGGGGAAACCCTTTGCAGCTACACTAACCGATACTGGGAACTGTACAATGATTAGCGAAGGTAATGAAAAGATCGCGACGAGTACTTTTCGGATGGGGTTGTCTGAGGATTCCGAACTATGGGAATTGTTGACGAGGAGGCCTCCTAAGGATATGAGGTAGTTGATGAGGCGTATTGAGGAGTATAAGCAGTTGGAAGATGATCGGTTATGATAGGCCACAAACTGAATGACCCCTTGTGATAGAAATTAATTAATTAATTAGTTAGCCAAGTTATTAATTAATCAATTTATCATGCAAACGTGTGGTAGTACAAACAAATCAACAATAAACTAATTATGCAGCGAAAAATAAGTAACACGGTGATTTGTTTACAAATGGGGAAAATCTAACGGCAAAAATCTCACCAGGTGATTTTCAGATCACTGCTCCTGAAACTCCACTATTATCACAACAAGCAGTTATAAGTAAAGGAATCCAAGTACCTTACCAACTTATAGTTGAACTTTTACCCTAATACCCAATTGGACTTAACCTGTAATGTCAGTTCCCCTTTCAGATGCACGACTCCATGTACGTGACTAACCAATTGCACGGATCCCAGTACACGACTTCAATCACCAACTAAGAATGTTGTTGGTTGCAGAGTTTTTTAGTTCATCAACACGATGAAGATGAAGAAGATGCTTGGTCATAAAACCCTATGGTGCACATACACAACTTCTTCAAAAGAAAGAGATGAACAAGGGCAAGAACTTTGTCTCCGGTCACAATTTGCTTGAACAAAGTTTGCTCAAAGCTTGTGCAACTTATGAACTCTTTGACGGCCCTTAAACTAATCCTTTTATATGGCTAGGGTTAAGAGAAAAGAAAGCCTAGGGACACATTCACGGATCCCAAGAAAATCAGATTGGAATTCTGAGAATCTTAAACCTCGACATATAGCAGGTGTTGAGCGGCTGTCGAGTAGGTGTCGAGCACACCGAATGTAGAACAGCTTCCTTAAGCTCGATAGATGCAACTATTGAGCTTTAATGATTTTTCACTCTAAACTTGTTTTCTTGAACAGACTTGAAGGCTTCAATACTTGATCTTGAAACAAGGTTTCTTGAAGTATTCAAAGACATCCTAAATCTACCTAAATACAAGTAAAGTGTGTTTTGTCAAAAGATAAGCCAATGACATCAAATCATGACATATGTTCTTAACATGTGAAACACATATGTCCTAACAAGTTACAGAATTAGGTCAAAGCCCTGGTCACAAATCATCCTCGGTATATCAGCTTCCAATCTAAACTCCAGAAGGATTTGAGGATTCAAGAGCTGGGGCCACAGATGGGAGAGGTGAATGTGGCCTTTAAGGAACCGGTGTACAGGATTGTGGATCGAATTAAGAATGAACCATATTTTCAATGGCCAAACAAGATGGAAGGAGACTCGTCCAGGAGAAACCAAAACTTGTATTGCATTTACCATAGAGATAGGGGGCATACTACTGAGCAGTGTAGGGTGTTAAAGGATCATCTAGAGCAGTTGGTGAAGGCGGGGTACCTGAAGGAATTTGTGATAGATCCAAGGAATCAAGAGTTCGGCTAGGGCCCACGGTTGCGAGGGAATCCTCTCCTACCCCCATTGGGAGTGATAGAAGTCATCCATGCAGCTCCAAGAGGCACCCAAAGGTCTAGAAGAAGGGGGGTACTGGCCCTAGCACTGGGGGGGAGTTACACAGGTGAGCAACCCTTCGAGAAGAAGTTGAAGTATACTTGGGAGCCCATTTCTTTTAACGACGATGATTTAGAAGGCATGATTGAACCGCACAACGATAGATTAGGGGAGTGGCACCGAGGTGACGTATTCCGACCAGTACAGGGGGCTTGGTCTAAAGAAGGAAGACCTATCCAAGTATGATACGCCCTTGATGGGGTTTGATGGCCGGATCGTGATCCTAGAAGGGCAGATCTCGCTTCCCGTGAACATAGAAGGCAAGGAGATGATGGTAATATTCATAGTGGTCGCCTCGTTTTCTCCGTACACGATGATTCTTGGAAGGCCCTGGATTCACGCTATAGGGGCCGTACCATCCACCCTGCATATAAAGGTCAAGTTTCGCATCGAGCAAGGTATTGCCATGGTAAGAGGTAATCAGCAAATGGCCAGGCAGTGCTTGGTAGCCGCGGTTGACTAGGGAGTTAAACCAAAGGAGTTGACTAGGGAGAATCCCTTGTAGCAATTACAGGAGCCCTAAGACAAGGTAAGGGCTAGCCGTGCCGAGGATTTAGTGAAAGTAAGGATATTACCATACGAGGATAGAAATTTTCTAATAGGATTAAGTGGAGCCGAGGAAGAGAGGGTAGAGATGCTGCTATTTCTCGTATAGAACATAGACGTGTTTGCTTGGAACCTGTATGAAGTGCCCGGGGTGAACCTTGAGTTCATAATTCACAAGCTTAACGTGGATCCGTTGTGCCCTCCCAAAAAGCAGAAACCGAGGAGAGTGGTTAAGGAGCATGTTGAAGCCATTAGGCAAGAGGTTAAGAAACTGAAAGAAGCCGGAGCTACAAAGGAGATATTTTTCCTAGGGTGGCTTGCAAATACTGTAGTGGTAAAAAAGAAGAATGACAAATGTAGGGTCTGTGTTAACTTTACCGACCTTAACCAAGCATGTTCGAAGGACCCGTTTCCTATGCCAAAAATTGATTAGCTGATAGATGCCACATATGGGCACCCACGGATGAGCTTTCTTGACACTTTTCAGGATTATCATCAGATCGCCTTGGCTGCCGAGGACCAGGAGAAGAAGGCATTTATCTCGCCCGACGCTAACTACCATTACACCGTGATGCCATTTGGGTTGAAGAATGCTGGTGCCACTTATCAGCGGATGATGACTAGAATGTTCAGAGATAAAATTAGGCGCATTGTCGAGGTCTACATCGATGATATGGTGGTAAAGAGCAAGTAGAAAATGCAGCATATTGGCGACCTCAAAGAAGTGTTTGAAGTACTTTGATGGCATAAAGTACAACTCAATGCCGAGAAGTATGCTTTCGGAGTGGGGGCTGGCAAGTTCCTGGGATATTTGATCACTAACCAAGGAATAGAGGTCAACCACGACTAGATTGAAGCAATGAAACACCTCAAACCGTCGAGCAATCCAAAGGAAGTTCAAGTACTGACCGGCATGTTGGTTGCCCTTAATTGGTTCATTTCCAAGTTCACCAACCGCTACAAACCATTCTACCAGCTTTTAAAGAAATGGAAGGGATTCCAATGGAGTGAAGAGTGTGAGAGAGCCTTTCAGGAACTGAAAGAATATCTGGTGCGAGCACCAATGTTGATAGCCCCAAAACCCGGGGAGGATTTATTCATGTCTCTTTCAGTATCCGAACACGCTGTAAGTGCCGTACTCCTGAGAGACCAAGGAGTACAACGACCAGTTTACTACATCAATAAAACCTTAGTTGATGCTGAGACAAGATATTAGACTTTGGAGAAACTGTTGCTAGCACTAGTGCATGCTACGCGGAAGTTACCCCATTACTTTCAAGCTCACACTGTTTATGTGTTGACCAAATACCCCCTACAGTCATTGTTGAAAAGATCTTATTTCACGGGAAGAATAGCGAAGTGGGGGACTTGGTTGGGTTCTTTTGATATTAGGTATAGGCTAAGGAGCTCGTTGAAAGGCCAGGTCCTAGCTGATTTTGTTGTAGAGTTTTCAAAATTAATTGCTTTATCATTTTTCTATAAAATATTTTTAAAGATAGTTCATAACCCAATACTCTTAGGACATTTGTTAACCTTTTCCTTTTAAATATTACACACTTCATAAAAAATTCTTAAAATCTTCTTGCATTAGCTCCTATTTATTGAGAGATCCTAGATCACTCTCTCTCAAACAATGAAAGAATAAAACATGTAATAGTGATTGCGTCATTCTCACAATCACAAACATACAACTATCTCACCAACTTGCCATTAATTAGTTCATTAGCATTGTTGTCAGTATCGTATCGTGTATAAAAAGTTTTGTATCGTATCGACGTATCGTAGGTACTCATGAATGGTACGATACAGTATGTGTATCGTATGAATCGTATTGTATCATAAAATCGTACGTATCATATGATACATAGACAAATGTTTTAAAATGAGATTTTCTGTTAAAATTTGTACTTTTATTTAAATCTAACAAGTCGTTAGACTTGTTTTAAACACAAAATTATTAGGTTTCTTAACATGAGCCTGGCATTTCCTTATCATAATATAAGATGACAAAATTTTTTACAACTGTTCCATAGAACAATATGAGATGACAAAATTTTTCACAACTGTTCTACTATGTTGACACGACAAAATGTAATTTGAATAAAATTACTCTATCATATTTCTTTTCTTGCATTGATCTCACCGTATTATCTCAATAACTATAAAAAATATCATAAAAAAAATATTTGCGTATTGTATTTTTCTAAGTAGAAAACGTTAGCAGAAAAATACTAATATTTTGTACAAGTGTTCTATTGTGGTCCATCTAAACAAATTATACCATTAATCACCTCGGTTTTTTAAGGTGGTATATATAGTATTTCATTCTTTAACAGTATTCTTGAAATTCTAATACAAGATTTGCTGTTTTGCTTTTATTATTATTATTATTATTTTGATGACATACTGTTTTTCTTATTGAGTAAGAAACTAAGAACGGTGTGTCTGATATTGTATGGTGACGGTTGGTCAAATCTCAAATTAAGAGGCGTTTCAAAGTTGTATTTCGTTTTTCGTTATAAAAAAGAATATAAAAAAACACAAGCCAGTAGGATTAGTTGCCTTTCCAGTGTTCTCCGAGAATCTATGTACTTCACTAAAAATTCTAAATTGTTTGACACGTAGGATATTTGGCGCTGTTGGCCATGAACACCTCGGACCTCTTGTGAAATCTATTGAAAGTGGCAGAATTTTAAATAGTTGTGATTGCGCTTCAAGCAAAGACAAAGTGCATATATATATATATATATATGGAAACTCTTTAGATACATATAATGTACTTTAACAGCTAAATAAAAACAGACGTTCCTTAACAGTGCACTAATAAGGTAGCACTTGTGGATCTCAGACACTGGTCATTTTTAAGGTACCCTTTCTTTTATTATCTTCCTAGGCAATTTATCTTTCTCAAAACCTTTGTCGGATGGGTTTTTGTACTTTTGTTCATTAAATGCTCTATCATGATATAACTATGATAATTGAATGAAATGCCTATGGTTGTTTTGATTGGAAAGTACAGAATTATCAGAGGTTTTAGATGTTTTTGATTGGGAGCCACGGGGTTGCAGAGATCTGATCCTGCCAAAGCATAACAAAGTTTATTCATTCTACGTTGTTTGTTCCCTTTTTTGGACCCATCATGCTTCATGGGCAACTTTTTGAAGTTGGAATTTTTTTGGATGAATAACATTTGTTTCAGAACCAAAGAATATATGTTACTAACAAGTGCAAAAACTGTTATTACAAGCTGCAGACTATAATAAACCACCTCTCTCTCTCTCTCTCTCTCATCGTTGTTATTTGTTTGCACTTCATGGGGAGCCTTTGTAGAAGAAAATTTGATACTATTTTGGTATGATCAAGATTGTAAAGATACCGAATTTGCATTCGCTGTGATTAGTTTGGCTACATTCCCTAGCTGTATGCTGAATAATTAGAAACAATTTTTGTCTCTTCTTTTGTTTCTTCTGGTGGAGTAAAAACGAGGGCTTGATTGACATCTTTAGCTTCCAGCTGATTTAGTTTCTGTCAGTGTCTGCTTCAACCTTACTTATTCTGGAAATGATAATATCAATAGTCTAAATCAGCTTAGCTTCACTATTTGTAGAGTACTCTAATATTAGTTTAAGATATTAACATCTAAATCTATAGAACATGAACAATGATTTTGCATCTGAAAAGTTCAACATAAAAAAAGTACAATATTTCCATTCCGTTTCTTTTTTGTGCTAAAATTTCCCTTTTGTTACTTAAATGACCACTTTAGTTGAATTCAAGACAAAGATGCTAGATCAATTCCCTGTTGTACTACTATCATTTTAACTTCTCATATATATATATATATATATATATATATATATATATATATCATTTTATCGGTTAGTGATGATACTGAGTTAGTATTTCTCTAAGTCCCACTAGTTTGAAATTTCCAGCTTGGCTTATAAGTTACTGATTTCAACCATTAATTGTGTGCTTCAGGGGCCATATAGATTCTGTTTATCCTGAATAAAGTAACTAAAATTGCATTAGGATCTTGGATAAAATGGCAGTGGAGAATGGCTTGGACAGCCAAACAAATACAGATGCAGCCACCACATCAAAAAGCAATGCAGAAGAAGAGAAAACCTCCAGCATGAATGGTGATCAAGAAGACTCAAAGAAGAGCAAAGGGGATGAGAAAACTAACACTGTTCCATTTCGGAAACTGTTCTCATTTGCAGATTCCACTGATATTTTGCTGATGATCCTTGGCACAATTGGTGCCGTTGGGAATGGGATATGTATGCCCCTTATGACTCTGCTATTCGGGGAATTGTCCAATTCTTTTGGACAAAACCAGAATAGCCCCAACATGGTTGATACAGTTTCTAAGGTACAGATATTCTGCATAAGTTGTAATTGATAAGGTCCAACCTTTTGACTGAAAGATGTGATTTAAATTTTAAGACTCATGATTTTCTTTTTGAGAAACCAAACCAGACCATAAAGTCAGGGAATTTGATACTTTTTGAGAAACCTTTTTAGTTTCTAAGACTTATGATTTAAATACTTTTCAGAGATAAGAATGTGATATATTTCAGCTGCTTATATAATAATATACTGGAGCTTGAATTGAGTATTAACCTATGTTAAGGAATGTATTAGCAACCCTATTCTTTCTTTTCTGACATCTTAAAATTGCTACGTGAAGATCTTATAAATTGGTTTCCTCCAAAATTTTAGGTCTGTCTAAAATTTGTCTACTTAGCACTGGGTGCGGCTCTGGCAGCTTTCCTTCGTAAGTACATTGCATATTCCAATCACTTCCAAATTTTATTGCTTATTGTTCTTTTGTTCATCAGTATCAGTTGTTGAGTTGAGAAATATGTTTTGTTGTTTGCCAGAGGTGGCTTGTTGGATGGTGACAGGGGAGCGACAGGCTGCACGAATAAGGCGTTTATATCTGAAGACTATTCTGAGGCAAGATGTTGCATTCTTTGATAAGGAAACAAACACTGGCGAGGTTGTTAGCAGAATGTCTGGTGACACCGTCCTAATACAGGATGCAATGGGTGAGAAGGTACTAAAGTGCTGTTACATTTACATCAAAAGCAATGATCCTGTATTTTGCGTATCTTTGCACAAGATCCAGGGGTTTAAAAATTGTGTTTGTGCAGGTTGGGAAATTTTTGCAACTGACTACTACATTCATCGGAGGCTTTGTGGTAGCATTTATCAAAGGGTGGCTTCTAACCCTTGTCATGTTATCCTCTCTTCCTCTTCTTGTGGCATCTGGTGCAGTTATGTCCATCATCATACCCAAGATGGCGTCCCGGGGACAAAGTGCTTATGCAAAAGCAGCAAATGTAGTTGAACAGACGATTGGCTCAATCAGAACAGTATGTCATGTTGTCATAACAAAATATGTGCCTGGGATATTTTGGAGTTTTATCTTGAAATAATGTGTTTGGTTCTGCTTTTAAGTTTTATAAAAATCATGACATTGAACTTGATTGTTGTCTAGGTTGCATCATTCACCGGTGAGAAGCAAGCTATAATTAGTTACAAGAAATTTGTTTTAAAAGCTTACAATTCAGGCGTTCAGGAAGGCTTGGCTTCTGGTTTTGGTCTTGGCACAGCTACGTTTGTAGTGTTCTGCACTTACGCTTTGGCAGCATGGTTTGGTGCAAAGATGATACTGGAGAAAGGATATAATGGGGGTCAAGTGCTGACCGTGATAATTGCCGTGTTATCTGGTTCCATGTGAGCTGCATTTCTTTTCTTGTTTTACTACTAATAGCTTTCATATGCTAATATGGTTATATTCTCATTGTACCTAATAAATGGAAATTTCCTCCTGTTTTTGTTTCATAAAAAGCAAGCAAAAAATTTAAACATTCGGATTGGTATTTGTACATCTTAGTTTCTAAATTATTCATCAGTCTCTCATTTTCTGATTCCATATGGATATTTCAGGTCTCTAGGACAGGCATCTCCCTGCATGAGTGCATTCGCTGCGGGACAAGCTGCAGCATTTAAGATGTTTGAAACTATAGGGAGGAAGCCAATGATAGATGCTTATGACACAAAGGGAAGGACGTTAGATGACATTCATGGAGATATAGAGCTAAGGGATGTTTATTTCAGTTACCCAAGCAGACCGGATGAACTAATATTCAATGGATTCTCTCTTTCTATCCCAAGTGGCACAACTACAGCTTTGGTTGGACAAAGTGGAAGTGGGAAGTCAACAGTCATTAGTCTGATAGAGAGATTCTATGACCCTCATGCTGGCGAAGTTCTTATAGGTGGAATTAACCTCAAAGAATTTCAGCTCAAATGGATTAGAGGGAAAATTGGTCTTGTCAGCCAGGAACCTGTGTTATTTGCATCCAGCATTAAGGATAATATTGCATATGGAAAGGATGGTGCAACTATTGAAGAGATAAGAGCAGCAGCTGAACTAGCCAATGCTGCTAAATTCATTGACAAATTACCACAGGTTCTGATTTTCAGTCAACTTGATTACACTGTGGGACCTTGTGTTCATATTCATTATCAGAAAACTTGTTGATTTACTTCAATAATTTGAATTTCATTTCCAGGGGCTAGATATCATGGTTGGTGAGCACGGAACACAGATGTCTGGTGGACAGAAACAGAGGATTGCCATTGCAAGAGCAATTCTGAAAGACCCACGAATACTACTTCTCGATGAAGCTACAAGTGCACTTGATGCAGAGTCTGAAAGGATAGTGCAAGAGGCATTGGACAGGATTATGGTCAACAGGACAACAGTCATTGTTGCCCATCGTTTGAGCACAGTAAGGAATGCTGATATGATTGCCGTCATTCATAGAGGAAAGATGGTTGAAAAAGGTACCTAATAACTATAGCCATTGATTTCTTTTTTAAAATTTATTCTCATGTGGAACCAGTATCAAAGTGTGCATCGAACCCTGTGTTTATAGTAAGTACTTGGTAATAATTTGTTAATTGTTATCTCAACCAAAACATATTACCATCTCCCAAGTGTAAATTTTCTTTAATTGGAATGAGGATATATGTAGAAGCCTTCATCAATCTGTATTATGGGAATTGGTGTATGTCCTGGATATTGTCATCAAACATCATTTTTTCGAAATTCACAAATGATTATAGAAGTTGCATAACTGAAAAAAAATAAAATCAGGACTTTTTTTTTTTGAGAAACAGAATGAAAAGGACTTGCTTTCTTATACTATCATGCATAATTTTTTCCTAATCAATTTTGGAATCTTAAACTAGTCTTCGCTACAAGTAATTATTGGATCCCAGATTTCACATACTGATGTGAAAGAAGATGGTTGACTTATACTGAGTAATGTTAATGTCACTTGATCAGGCTCGCACTCAGAACTACTCAAGGATCCTGAGGGAGCATACTCTCAGCTTATACGCTTGCAAGAAGTAAAAAAAGGATCCGAAATTACTGTGGAATCATTCAGACACTCAACTCAAAGAATATCAATCCAACGATCTATAAGTCGAGGATCATCTGGAGTGGGAAACAGTAGCCGCCACTCATTCTCTGTACCAGAAATTGCACGGGCAGAAACAGAATCCCCTTCAGTACCTACAGAAGAACTTCCAAATGTTCCACTCAGCCGCGTTGCCTACCTTAGCAAGCCTGAGATTCCAGTGCTTATAATTGGAGCTGTAGCTGCAATCCTCAATGGCGTAATACTTCCAATTTTAGGATTACTAATTTCCAGAGCTATCAAGATATTTTTTGAACCTAATGGACTAAAAAAGGATTCAAAACTTTTGGCAATCATGTTTATGCTCCTTGGTCTGGCATCATTTCTGATGAGTCCAGCACGATCATATTTCTTTGCTGTGGCTGGGTGTAAATTAATCGGACGTATTAGAGTAATGTGCTTTGAGAAGGTGGTTAACATGGAGGTTAGTTGGTTTGATGATCCTGATAATTCAAGTGGTGCAATTGGTGCAAGGCTCTCAGCAGATGCAGCATCAGTGCGTGCTTTAGTAGGGGATGCACTTGGTCAGATGGTAGAAAATATGGCTTCAGCGGTTGCTGGGTTGGTCATTGCCTTTGTTGCTTGCTGGCAGTTGGCTTTTATTATCCTGTTATTGATTCCTCTAATTGGAGTCAATGGGTTTATTCAAGTGAAGTTCATGAAAGGATTTAGTGCAGATGCAAAGGTATGCTTTAAAACTAATGCCTTTTCTATGTTACTATGTATGATTGCACCATGCTAAACATTCTTCAAGGACAGACTTGAAAAAAGTGGAAATTATATCCAAGAATGATAATGTTGTCGAATTCTTTACAAGTAAATTTTAGTATTTGTTTTAAAAAGAATTTATCAAGATGTAAATTTTAATTTTTACAGATGATGTATGAGGAAGCGAGCCAGGTTGCAAATGATGCTGTTGGAAGTATAAGAACGGTTGCTTCTTTTTGTGCTGAAGAGAATGTCATGGAATTATACAAAAGAAAATGTGAAGGTCCGATGAAGACTGGGATACGGCAAGGACTGATTAGTGGAATAGGATTTGGGTTATCTTTCTTCTTAATGTATTCTGTCTACGCAACTAGTTTCTATGCTGGAGCTCGACTTGTTGAGGCTGGCAAAACAACATTCTCGGACGTTTTCCGGGTAAATATTCTTCCCATGTTTTTCGAAGTTTTTTAGAAGAAATTTGGCAACTTCTAGAGAATGGTGAAATTTACTCATACAAAATTAACTTTGAAATTTTGTATGTATGCTCTACAGGTTTTTTTTGCCTTAACCATGGCAGCAATAGGAATTTCTCAAACAAGCTCCTTTGCTCCTGATTCTAGCAAAGCCAAGAACGCCGCCACTTCCATATTTGCAATATTAGATCTGAAGTCAAAGATTGACCCAAGTGAGGAGTCTGGCATAAAATTGGATGATGTAAAGGGCGAAATTGAGCTTCATCATATAAGCTTTAAGTATCCTTCTAGACCAGATATTCATATTTTCCGAGACCTCAACTTAAAAATTCATTCTGGCAAGGTAAAGTTTAATTATAGGATTGTATCTAAACTTCCATTTCCTTTTCGCAAGGAGCATTTCATTTAAAACGTACTGATCAAGTTATTGTTCTAAACATCTTTCAGACGGTTGCCCTTGTCGGAGAAAGTGGTTGTGGAAAATCAACAGTGGTCTCACTTTTACAAAGATTTTATGATCCTGATTCAGGCCATGTAACACTGGATGGTATTGAAATTCAAAAGTTTCAACTCAAATGGTTGAGGCAGCAAATGGGGCTTGTGAGCCAAGAACCAATTTTGTTCAATGACACTATCCGTGCCAACATTGCATATGGAAAGGAAGGAGATGCAACTGAGGCAGAAATTATATCTGCATCAGAGTTGGC
Source organism: Quercus lobata (assembly GCF_001633185.2). Classification (NCBI taxonomy): domain Eukaryota; kingdom Viridiplantae; phylum Streptophyta; class Magnoliopsida; order Fagales; family Fagaceae; genus Quercus; species Quercus lobata. The sequence continues at coordinate 34,638,832 of NC_044915.1, forward strand.
CAATGCCCACAAATTCATTAGTAGCTTACAACAGGTTTGAGCAATACAAATCATTTTTCAAAACCCATCTCATTTTCATTAACAAACCAAGTCCCACTATTAAGACACTTATGGTGGATAGCATTAACTTGCACGTGTGCTTTAATCCTTGTCTCACAAGTTTTCAAAATTGCAAAATGCAGGGTTATGATACCATGGTAGGTGAACGAGGAGTCCAATTATCTGGTGGGCAAAAGCAACGTGTTGCCATTGCACGTGCCATAGTTAAAAGTCCAAAAATATTAATATTAGATGAAGCTACTAGTGCACTAGATGCCGAGTCTGAGAAAATTGTTCAAGATGCACTAGACCGAGTCATGATTAACCGGACTACAATAGTTGTGGCTCATCGATTATCCACAATCAAGAATGCTGATCTAATAGCAGTTGTTAAAAATGGTGTAATAGTGGAGAAAGGAAAGCATGAAACTTTGATTAATATCAAGGATGGATTTTATGCCTCCTTAGTGGCACTCCACACTAGTGCTTCAACAGTTTGAATTATTTTCTAATTGTTCTCTTCTCTTATTGAGGAAGACATGCAACTTTTTTTTTTTTGATAGGAGGATATGCAACACTTTAATTTTTAATGTAACATTGTTGTAACTAAATGTATCATACACTATCATGCATTCTAAATTGTATTTTGAAAAATCAAGTTAGTACAATTTTTATTTTGAGTGAAAAATGAGATTTTTATTTTTTGTTTTTTATTTTTTATTTGAGAGAGAGAGGAGTGAAGATAATATCAGTTAACAGAATGGGTTGACAACCATTTATTATCTGTTTTAGGTTTAAGAAGATATCATTTGATTTCCAATTAGACCTCACATCAAGTATTTTGAAGTTTGGTAGGAGACAATATCTAGAAAAGATTACAACTAAAAATCAAAATATTCGTTCATTTTAGGTAAACCCTATCTTAAATTTAAAACAGATCTTTATTTAAAACTGAAAAAATGAAAGCAAGCTGATCTGACAAAACTCTCACATCTTCCTCCACTCCTAATCACTAAAGATGAAGCGAGTTTTTATCTTCACTTGCATTTTGTTTACATCATTTCTAATAGCTAGTTCTGACCTTTCACCCTCAGAGTCACCCTCATACTCACCCTCAGAGTCACCTTCTGGGGGTTGCTCAGATTTAATATGGGATTTGGTAGATTGCATGTCTTATCTGAGTGATGAAAGTGAGGTGACAAAGCTAGGCCCTGATTGTTGCACTGCGTTTGAATTAACAATGAATACCGGTGCTTCGTGTATTATAGAAGCCATAAAGATTGCTCCTTCCTATGATATTAATTTGAATGTTACAAAGGTCCTGATGATGTCTGAAGTTTGTCGTGATGGTAAATGATTTGATCTTTATCTTGTTTTGCATACTAACATTTGCAAATTTCTACTTATTTAATGTGTTAATGAGTTGTGGGGTTTTATTTTTTTTGCATGCAGTTTCCTTGCCTAGGACATTAAGAGCTTAATAGTGATGCTCACGTCTTTTTTTTTTTGGTTATAAAAATTAATTTTTTGAGATTTTTTTTGGTATTGTTAGAAAAATGCAGTTTCCTTACTATCATTCAAGGCTTTTTTTTTTTTTAATAAAAAGATATGAGCTGCAATTGATTTTCAAATAAAGGAATAAATCAACAGTGAAAGTTAGTAATATTTTATTAATTAACTTTTAGAGAAAAATAAAAATAAAAATAACGAAAATTGTATTTGGTTTACAAAAATTAGCTCGTCAATCCCTCTCACTTTGGGAATGCATTGTGCCTATACTGTTTTGATTGTGTGTAATTAACTCTCTTTTGAAGAATGAGATTAAAATAAATAAAAATTATACTAGTTTTGAAGCAGTGTTTTCAAATTCTTAAATTATAATATTATTATTTTAATATTTGGTATTAGATTGTCATTATCAAGTTCATTAGTTTATGCAAAATTACTAATGAATATGATGTTCCAGTTAAACCTCCAATGACTCCTTCAAAACCATCATCACCAGCTCCAAAATCATCAGCAAAGAGTACTCCAGTGACACCAAGTTCCAAGACTCCATCCCCAACATTCTCAAGCAGTACTGGAGGTGGAGTTCCAGCCTCATCTCCATTGTCACACTCTGGAACCTATTCTACAACTGTTTCATTCGGTGTTCTTGTTAGTATGCTTATTGCATCATTAGTGATTTAGGATACGGTAAAAATAAAAAAATTATTTTCATTAGTGGTTTAGGATAAGGTAAAAAAAAAAAAAAAAAATCATTGGTGGTTCAGAATAATTAAGGTAAAATTTTATTCTCATTTTAGGACGCTATGTGTTTTGTGCTTGAAGATTTACTTTCTTCAAATTATCTAAATAATTTTTGGTGTTTGGCTTATTTCAATTTCTAATACTAATATTTGATATTTTTATTATTATTATTTAGTATTTAATTTATAGATTGATTGAAATCATGGGGGGTGTGATTGTTTATTTGCTTATAAATTTATTATTATTATTATTATTATTATTATTATTATTATTATTAATGTTCCTCGTAACAGTCAAATTTTGAATTTTTTTTCTTAAGCAAAGGGCACCCTAGATTTCAAGCTAGGGTGCAAAAGTATATGAAAAAAAAAAAAAAAAAATTCCCAAATAGACATCCATATAATATTAACAAACTATCAATCAAGATAAATACAAAAAATAATTATTTTTTAATACATTAATGCTCCATTTATTTCGACGTAAAATATTTGTAAAGGTAAAATATTTTACATGCAAAATATTTTACTGAAAATATTTTTATTTTACAGTGTTTGGTTTGTACTTCTGAAAATGCAATATATATATATATATATATATATTGTATGTTTCAATTTTAACAATCTCACAAAACCAAACCACCACCACTCCATCAACCACCCAAACCACCACCAGATCTGCACAAACACACCTACCACCACCTTGACACTCCACTACCACTCAAATCCAAAAAAAAAAAAAAAAAAAAAAAAAGAAAAAGAAAAAAGAAAAAAAGAAAAAGAAAGGCCAAAGCCAACCAACCACTCACCATGGCCCACAAATCATTCTATCCACCTAAAAATGCAGCCATCAACAGACCCACAAAGATCCCAGCCACCCAAAAATGTAGCCATCCACTACAACTCAAAAACCCAGCCACCCACCACAACCCATAAAACTAGCCAAAAATCTCAAATCAATAAACCCATGCAATGGTAAAAAAAACTAGATCTGAGAACTGGCGAGTGAGGTGATGAAGGTGGAGGTAGAGCCGATGTGATGGAGGTAAAAGAATTAGTGGAGTTAGAGCTGGTGCATTGTCAGATCAAAAAAAGAATCAGTGGGTTTGAGTGGTTGAACCAAACTCAATGAGTTGAGGTGAGTCATGCGACGATGGCAAAGGTGGAGCCGGTGATGAGAGCTGCCGAAGATGAGTGGTGCCGATGAAATTGAGAGTGGCTCGGTGACTCTGGTTTGTGAAGGGGGAGAACTTGAGAGTGAGAAGGGAGAGAGTGTGAGAGGGATTGAGGTATAAGGGGGTATCGGGGTGAGAGCTTCAAAGCAAATGTAAAATGTTTTACCAAAATTTTAAGCGTAAAATATTTTACATAAATTTGCCTAGTTGATTTAGTTGATTCAAAATATTTTACTTTTAATTAAATATTTTACCGTAAAACAAACACAGTAAAATGGGAAAATATTGTACGTTAAAACAAACGGAGTGTAAGATGCAATCATCTACCAAAAAAGATGTAATCATTTACCACAAAAAACACAAAATAATAATGTTCCTTAAGAGCATCAACTGTTGCCCAAAAAAAAAAAAATTACGAACCAAAACTTACTTTTGTTACTTTAATATAGCATTTAAAACATTTGGTATAGTAGTGTTTTTAGTATTTGGTGTTATAAATGCTAAATATTTAGCATTTAGAACACTTGGTCTAGTACTCTAATATTGGGTTGATTAAAATTTTTGTCTTTGTTAAATTTTTGGGTTGGGTAGGTATTAGTTGAGTTAATCTAATTGGAAAGGTGGAGGCCTAAGGTTTTCGAAGAGGGAGGCCCAACTCTAGAAATAAGAAAAATATAACCAATAATATATTTTTTTTTCAATAGGCCAGAAGGCCCAAGCTCCCTTGCATCCATCCCTAATCTTAATGTCAAACTTTTGAGTTAGGATGTGTTTGGAATCTTTGTATGTCATTTATTTTATTAAAACTAAAAAATTATTGCTGAAAATACTGTAGATAAATGTAAAAATTAGTTGAAATAGTATAGTAGAACTCATGAATAGTGTCAAAAAGTGCAGTGAGACCCATGAATAATAGCAAAAATAAGTTAAATAGTGAAATAATTTTCATTTTTCATTCTAACCCAAATGCACACTTAAGATGAATAGCATCTCACTTACATGACTATTATTGTGGTTAAATAGTTATTATTTATATCCTTCTTTACTATAGTGTCATAAAAGTCATTATATTTCTAAAAATAAATAAATATAAAAAAGAGCTCTCAAACATAAGTCTATTATTATTATTATTTGGATTAGTCCCTCTTTCATTTTCGTTATTCTTATTAGTTTACTATTACCATAAACAATATACTGGCTTCAAATACATGACTAAGTTGAGTTAGCTATTACTCATAATGTAATGAATTTATCTTTTATTTAATCAAGTTATGAGTATTGCATCATTTAAAAAAAAAAAAAAAAATCATAGTTTTCACTTTTCATCTTTAAATTTATTTGAAACTTATTGAGGCGATATGGATAATAGATCACCCCTGTACCTTCGCCTCAATAGGACCTCCAACCACGACAACAGTAACAGCCTCCCCAACAATTATTTTTTATTTTTTGCTGAAAATTCGCTATTATTCTTTTATTCTCTCCTTGCTGTACTTTCAAATTATTTATTTATTTATTACACCCTAATCAAGTATAATATATTAAACTAACCAACTTGCTGTAATCCACACCCAAGTCTACCTGGAAAATTAAAGTCAGTATTCCTTCAATATGAAGTTATTTGAAATGATTGTTTGTGAAAATCAAGTGAGATGTTGGAGAATGCTATGTGTGCAAAACTATGTGCATTAGGGGTGGCATTATTGAGCACGACCTGCGAACCTAACACGACATGACATGAAATTCATAGGTTATGAATTGAGACTTAATGGATTCGTGCCATTATCGGGTTGACACAACTAACTTGGTTAATAAATGGGTTGGGTTAGTGTTCAATATATGAAACTCATTTGACCCGTTTGACCTGTTTAATTAAATGACATTTTACCAATATATCCTTCAAACATTAAGTCTATAAACTTATTAATTGGTGTGGTTTATTTTCTTTGACATATTGTGATTGATTATTTGTGATATTGAGATATTCATTTATTTTGGATGATTATTTGTGATACAGTTATTTGTTATTTCTGAATTTTATATTAAAAATGTGTATGTGCTTGTTTTTTCATATATATATATATATATATTTTTTTTTTTTTTCTTTTTCATTTTGATAAAATCTAATAAATGGGTCAACATGATTGACCCATTTAATAAATGAGTTGTGTTAGGGTTGAGGAATCTTGACCTGTTTAATAAACATATCAGGTTAATGTTGACCTATATAGTTGAGTATTTATGAGTTGACACGACACAAACTCGACACACGAACACGAATTGCCACCCTAATGTGCATAATTCATCAATTCTATTACATCACATTTTCTTATAAAGAAAACCTACGCACAAAAATGGTGAGATAATAGTGTCAATTTAAGTTGAACATATGGTCCTAAAAAACATGTCAACTTATTACTAGTCATTCCACGAGTCATCGTGTTGCTTTTACAAGAAATTTTTTTCCTTGTGTCTTTTTTAAATCAATTTTAATCAAATTCTATCTCTCTAATTATATATAGCAAAGAATGATATATTTTAACTGGCACCTACTAATGTTTTTAATAAATATGTCCAAGTTTAAATTCTCCTTCCGATTATGTTATCAGGGAATAAAAAAACTATATATATATGGTCACAATCTTATCATATCACATAGATGCAAATGGTTGACAAAATTCCGATCTGGATCCTATGATTTTACAAACCCACTTGCCAAAAACGATTTGGATCTTTCAAGGATCTTTGCAATAGAAAACTCAGTTAGACTCAAATAAAAGTAACATCCTAATAGACTAAGGATCCGTTTGAGATCCACTTATTTTACTGAAATTGAAATCTTTTTGCTGAAAGTACTATAAATAAAAGTAAAAGTTAGTTAAAAAAGTACAATGAGATCCATAAATAGTATCAAAAAGTGCGGTAGGACCCATGAATAGTAGCAAAAATAAGCTGAATAATAAAATAAGTTAGCAAAAATAATATTTGCCAAACGGACACCAAGTTTTGCTATTCTAATGTAGAGAGTTATAGTGTCAGTAAAATGAAAAATAACATCCCAATAGATTAAGTTTTGCTATTATAATGTAAAGAGATAGAGTGTCAGTTGGAGTCAAATAAAAAATAACATCCCAATAGAGTGTCATGTTTTGAGGTTTTTGGCCTTTTTAAGTGATGTTTACAAATTGATGTAGTAATGTATGGTAATTACATCAAATGGATGCAAATTTTTGGTTTTTTATGAATGTATATATAATTTATATAATTATTCAACATACTAATGTGTATTTTTTTCTCAAATAATGTAAAATCTTATGATTCACGATCCAATCCTACGATCCACAATTCCGCCCACCTCCTACGATCCTATGTAAAATCCCGATTTTGACAATCTCATGCAACTTTGTTTCTTTCTATTTTGCTTTGCTTTTCTTTTCTTTTCTTTCCTTTTCTTTCTATCTATTTTTTATTTTTTAAATTGGAGGAGGTTGACTGGTCCGCATTTATGTGAATGTGGATGGAGAAGGTTTTTCCTCGACATTACAATGGGAGGCGAAGGGTCAATTTCTCACTAATTTTTATTTTTCCCCTAATTAGCTTTTTACTTTTCTTCCTATTTATTTATATATATAATAATAGGTAAAGTTGAGAAAAACTCAAATTAAAATTTCAAATTAGAGTTCCAATTTTGCGCCATTTGTCCTAAATTATTTATTCTTAAAGAGTTTTATTTCTTAATTTTAGAATAAAATGTGGGACCACATTATAAATATTCATTCAAGTGAGTTATTAAGCACAAAAATCAAAGAGTCTAAAATAAATGAATCGGTAAAAAAAAAAAAGTGCTTCACAATAATTTTAAAAAATGGACAATTTATATTTTATACCTAATAATATCCTTACAAATTTTTTTAAAGAGTTAACAAAATATAAAAATGATTATCAATAATATTTAAATTATATATATAAGAATTATATTATGCATCTTATTGTATATCTTTAGGTGTATCAATGCATATGTATAGGATTACACACTAGTGTAGATTATAGGGAGAATTATCTATAGTATTAGTATGGAACATCCGAAATTAATGTAGATAGAATGTAGATATTCCTAAAATTTCTTCCTATGAAATAAGATAATAGAATTCAATTCTTGTCTACACAGAAAATTAATTGGTGTTTTATCCTAATGTTAAAGAGCAATTATCAATAATGGACACCATAAATTAAAACTCTATTCTCTAGTAAATACTCCAAATAAAACCAAAAAAAAAAAAAGTAGAGGGAGGTGGACCAAATATCATAAATAGTAGTAGGTGTGATTATCAAAGTTAGGTATTTGTTAACACAAAATTTAATGCGACTACAAGTCTTTCCTTTGTAGATGAGATCCCTCATCATGGTCATGGAGTTGTTAAAATTTATGATCCTCGCAAAGGTTAGCATCAAAATTTTGTGCGAATGTTAAAAGTTTGTATTAGCTCACGTCCATGTATGTTGTGGAATGGTAAACGACTATGATATTTATATATTAATTGTAGTTGTTACATATAAAATTTCTAGAACGTATTTAGTCACTCACTCCAATGTATTAATCAATTAAAATTCCAAATCAAATAAGATTTGTGTCCCTAATAATCCTATTTATTCTTTGTATATTTACTCAAACAGTTTCAATTATAATTAACCACCGCAACATATCTATTTTTGTTAAGACTAGCGGGGCTCAGATTGAGATTCTTGAGTATCCGTAAGAGGATTTATACTTCTAAGCAAAAGTAGACATACTATGGATCAAGCATTTTTTTTTTTTTGATAATAAGGTAAGTCAATTTTATTTTGGTAAATCAGACTGGAAAACATCATCCAAATCTTGTGGTAGTTCTTCTAACCACACATCAGTATCAGCAGTTAAAACTACTCTTCGTGCCAAGGAGTGGGCTAAACTATTACCCCCCCTACTAACATGGCAGAAACTACAAGCTTGCAAACAAAGACTAGCTTTTTTAATATCTTCTATGATGTGACCCCACTGAGTCCTACATTGTTTTTGACTATTGATGGCTTCAATAGTCTTCAATGAGTCACCCTCCACTACCACTTGAGTGAGACTTATCTCCTGCGCCAAAAGGATAGCACGTCGAGCAGCCATGGCTTCAACCGATTCTACAGAGCTTGGGAGTGGAATATTCTGACTTAGAGCTGCGATTATCATTCCTTCCACATCCCTCACCACCACCCCCAAACCTGCTCTACCGGAACTGTCGAAGATGGCGCTGTCAAAATTTAGCTTGTAAAAACCTGCACTTGGCGGCGTCCATGGTTGTCTTGTGCGAGACACCCTAGATCGAAATGGACGATCCTGAATGTGCCAATATTCTTGTAACAGCTCACGAGCTCGCTGCACCGTCTCCCCTACTCCCCAAACGCATTGCTTCTCCCTCAGTTTATTCCGCCTCATCCAAATGCTCCAAGCAACCATCGAAAACAGAGCAGCTATGGTTGGGCTTGCTTCAGCCAAAACCGCTGAAACAAGATCGCCAAAATTTCTAAAAATCTTTGGTTGGAATGGATAGAAAGATGGCTCCCAAAGCCAGATACACTTTACTCGATCACACAGCCAAAGGCAGTGAATAGTATCTTCGGTGTGTTCTTCACAGAGGCTGCAAATGTTCTCAAGGAGAATATGCCGTGTAAATAGATTGAGCTTGGTGGGTAAAGACTCATTTGAAGCTCTCCATATAAAGTGCTTAACTTTATTTGGAACTTGCATATCCTATATTCTATTCCAAAAGGATTTGCAACCCCCTGTAGCAGACGAACTGGGTAGAGCAAGTCTGGTATTAATGGCCAGCAACTGATAAGCACTTCTAACTGTGTAACTTCCATCCGCGGTGTGTGGCCAGATAAGCAAGTCCTCCATCGGGTAATGGCTGACCGGAATTCCTTGAATACTCTCGGTTTCCCATGGTAAGAAATTCTATTCAATGATCTCCTTGTTCCAAACTCTTGTGTCAGGGATGAAGAGATCCTTTACTGTGATCAGAGAAGGGTCAAGTTGAGGAGATACAATCTGGCCTCCCCCTGAAGACTCCAGCCAACGGTGCTTCCATATGTTGATCCCTGAACCATCTCCTATTCTCCACCGTGCTCCCTTGCAAATAACCTCCCTAGCCTGTAAAATACTTTTCCAAGCAAAGGAGCTCCGCGGGTTGAAATCAGCATCCAAGATACTCCCCACTGGAAAATATTTCGGTTTAAAGACTTTATACAGTAGTGTATCCTTCTCATGGTAAAGTCTCCAAACCTGTTTACCAAGAAGTGCATCATTAAATTGTCGAAGGTCTCGAAACCCCATACCCCCAAGAGACTTTGGAGAGATAAAATACTCCACTTCACCCACTGCATTCTTCTTGTATTATCTTGATTACCCCACCAAAATTTTCGGATCATCGTCTCAATATCCTTGATTAAACCAATTGGTAACCGAAACACACTCATCGTATAAGTGGGAATAGATTGAATAACCGTCTTTATCATGACTTCCTTTCCTGCTTGAGAGAGCAACTTTTCCTTCCACCCTTGCATTTTTGCCCAAATCCGTTCCTTGATCTGAATGAAGCAAGCTTTTTTTTTGTCTCCCCACAAATGACGGCAAGCCCAAATATTTCTCATAATGCTTGATAGCTGGCACCCCTAGCAATACCATGATTTCTTGTTGAACCTCCTCCGATGTGTTTCTGCTAAAGAAGAGGGTTGTTTTGTCCTTATTCACCAATTGGCCAGATGCACCTTCATACCAATGAAGTAGTTGCTGGATTTTTTGACATTCATTTTTGTTGGCCTTGCAAAACAAAAGGCAATCATTTGCAAAAAAGAGATGAGTAATCTTTGGCCCTTGGCGACATAGAGATAAACCCCTTATCTCCCCATTGTCCATTGCTTTGTTAAGAAGAGCATTTAGACCTTTCACACAAAACAAGAAGAGAAAGGGGGAGAGGGGGTCACCTTGCCTCAACCCTCTGGATGGTTGTATAAACCCTCTTGGCTCACCATTTAAGAGTATGGAATAAGTCACAGTAGAAACACACTGCATAATCATAGCCACCCAAGAATCCTGAAACCCCATCTTTAACATGATTTTTTCTAGAAAACTCCACTCCACCCTATCATAGGCCTTGCTCATATCTAATTTCAAAGCCATAGAACCTTCCCTTCCTGAGCTATGAGTTTTCATATAATGCAAGGATTCAAAGGCAATCAAGATGTTATTAGTAATAAGTCTATCAGCAATGAAAGCACTTTGAGCTTCTGAAACTATAGAATTCAGAAAAGGTTTCAACCGATTAGCAATAACTTTGCTAATAATTTTATAAATCACGTTGCATAGACTGATGGCTCTAGATTCCAAAAAAATTTCAGGATTATTAACTTTTGGAATCAAAGTAATGAAAGTGTGATTGATGGATTTGAAGAGAGTACCAGAATTTAGGCAAGATAGTACAACTTCTGTAACTTCTGGGCCAATGTGTTGCCAAAAGGATTGGTAAAATAGGGGTGGCATTCCATCAGGTCCTGGTGCCTTCAAAGGAGCCATTTGTTTGATAGCAATATCAACTTCCTCCATACTGTATGGCTTCACCAATTCTGCATTCATATTTTCTGTGACTACCCTTTTAACACCTTCAAGGACTCATTCAAGATCATGGGAATGTGAGTGAGTAAACAATTTGGTATAGTACTCCACAAAGGTTGCCAAGACCACTTCCTCATCTCTCTGCTAGACTCCTTCACCATCTTTGATACCCTTAATAAAATTTTTCCTCTTCCTTTGAGTAGCCACCCCATGAAAATATCTTGATTTTTGTCACCCTTCGCCACCCACTGTGTTCTAGCTCTTTGCCTCTACATTTTGCTTTCCCTATCCAGCAAGACATTTAGTTCCCTTCGCAACTGGACAACCATCCCATAACTCCCACCCTTGGTTGCTTCCTCTTCAGCTTTCCATGGCCTCTCCTTTTTATTTGCAATCTATTTCTTAACATTATCGAAATGATCTTTGCTCCAAGACCTGAGCATCTTTTTACACCTCTTGAGTTTTCTGGACACTTTAAACATGGGATTGCCTTCTTGTGAAATCTCCCAAGCTCTTAGAACCGTATCACTACAACCCCTATTCGCTAGCCACATTTCTTCAAAACGAAAGGGACGCCGAAACCATTGTTGTGACTCACTGTTAGGATCAAAAACCAGTTTAATGGGACGATGATCAGAGGAAAAACAAGGAAGATGGCGGACTTGAGCTGTTGGGAATTTCGCTAGCCAGTCATAGTTGGCCACCCCCCTATCTAAGCGTTCCCAAATCAGGTGATCGTGTCTCCTACTGTGTCACGTAAATTCTGGTCCTGTGAAGCTAAGATCCACAAAACTGCAAACATCCAACATATCACAGAAAGCTTGCATCAGTACATGCGGCCTGATTCTACCACCTCTCTTCTCCTCCGACTGTAGAATTTCGTTAAAGTCCCCCATACAACACCACGGTAAGTGCGGTTTTGATCGTAACATCCTTAACATACTCCAAGCTTCCTCCCTATATTGAGTGTTAGGTTCACCATAGAAGCCGGTGAAGCGCCAAGGTTCCGAACTCGTTCCATTCACCACTGTGTCTATATGGTACTTGGAGAAGCTGTCTACCCATACCGAAATATTCGACTTCCATAAAAGAGCCAAACCACTGCCCCTACCCTGACTAGGAACAGTGAACAAGCTTGCATATTTGATCTTACACCGTAACTTTTCTAACTGTTTTCTTCCAAACCAGGTTTTCGACAAGAAAACAATTAGGGGATCTTGTGCTCGAATAATGGTTTCAAGCTCATCCTCTGCCAGTGGGTTACCAAGCCCATGGCAGTTCCAAGCAAGGCAACTCATTGCTCTCGACGAGGCTGTCCCGCAGCCTCTGCCGTTTGCTTTTGTGTTGTATCAAAGGAACAGAACTTCTTCTTCAAAACCCCGACTTCCATTTTATCCTCCTCGTCACGTACAACTCTTTTTCTCTGCATGGGTGTAGTCTGGACTTCTGCATGAGGCCGGTCACTAACTAATCTCTTCCACCCACGAGCCTTAAAATCATTTCCTTTTGGGCTTTTTGCTGGGAGCATTTCTTCATCTTCACTTAAAGCACGACCCTTATTTCCTAGCATGGTTAATGTTTTATGGGCCTCGGCTTGGCCCAAAAAGGATGTATGTCCATTTGACTTAAGATCCACCACGATCTTATCATTTTTTGAAATAGCATCGTCAATCCCGTGTAATGTCTCCTGAAAATCCATTACTCCGCAAGAATCACGTTCTGCATTAAATTCTGTACCTGGGATTACGGTAATGGATTTTGCCCCTGTTTCCTTGTTTGTAGGAATCAGTCCACTGGTCTCCTTCTTCTGCCGGCGGTTTTGGTCGTTCACATGGCTGTTTCCCTTCCCACTCTGGCATCTTAAATCTTCCACTACCTCTCCGCTTGCCCCCTGGTCCGATCCACCATGCTTAAGATTCACTTCATCTTTGCCACCCACTCGGATTGCCGAGCATTTTTTTGTGTTGAACAGCGGGGCACGGAGCCACGCATCGAATTGTCTGTTGCTTTTAGTGAGTGACCCGTTACTTCTAACCCAAAACTCACAGTCTTTGTCACTGTGAGAAAGTTTTCCGCACCAGTAGCACATTATCGGCAATCGCTCGTACTTGAAGCGTATCCAGCCAATCTCTCCATCCTCTCTACAGAGTTTTCGTCCTCGGCATAGTGGCTTTGAAGTATCAACCCGTACCCTAATTCGCATGAATGTATTGCCATCTTGATTGCCCCAGTCCCGAATACCCAGTTGCACTTCCCCACAGACCTTACCGATCTCAGCAGCCGCTTTTGGCTTCATATCGCAGACTGGGATATCGTGGATTTGAACCTAGAAAGCCATTCGGTCAAACACTAAATCCTTCACCGCACCGTTTTTATCCAACCCGCACAGAGAAACTAGATACTTGTCATAACTCCAAGGCTCACCTAACAATACCCTGTCCGCATTTGTTTTCTCCGAAAATACAAAGAGAACTACGTGATTGCCTATATCTTTAACCTCAAAACCCTTCTTCGTTAACCATAGTTGTTTAAAGGTTCGCGCAATGGCTTCCATATTGAGTACACGTCGTGTGTGAAACTTGGTCGCGATAACCTTTCCTCCAAGTGCTTCTACTGGCTTACCACTGTACTCACTATCCTCCTCTTCTGTTAATGAGAGTTTTTTCCACATCACTGAGAGATCTTTTTGATACTATTACAAAACAAAATTAGGAAAACAACGTCACACAACGTTCGAAAAAACCAAGCGTGGAGAACTGTAGAGCCTAGAGATAGGCACGACCTTCTACTGAGCGGCTAGGGTTTTTTCAGACCCTAGACTTGCTACAGAGAAACTTTCTGTTTTGGGAAACCCAATTAAGTAGTACTATGGATCAAGTTTAAAGATATATTTGAACAAAGACCCTATATATGTAGAACTAAAAATTCGGAGACAAAACTGTCATAACAAGGGGCATCACAATGCGTCTCATCCACAAAAGTTCTGAAAAGTACAAAAGGGAAGCCAAATGGGCCTCCAATCGGATCTAATGAGCTCGGACGAGTGTGAAGTAAAAAAAAAAAAAATAATAAATAACAAGTGCTTGAATGGAATAGAAGATAGCACTCGTGACTCAAATATAAATGGGATGGGGCATTTGGTTCATTGTGTTGTACCCTTGATGTAATGTAAATTACGATGATGTGACATTAAGGTTTTGGTTTATTTTATATTTCTAACATTACCAATAATCTAAAATTACAAAATATATCACATCACTTTAATCTCATCATATTCCTAAATAATGTAATGTTATATTTTTGTATTGAAATTATATTAATGTAAGTTTACAATAATGTAAATATTTACGGTATAATGTAACAGCAAACTAGACATCCCCATATAAGAATGTTTACAATTAATTTCAAAAATCAATAGTGAAAAAGCAAAATCTATGGAAAGTATATTGTGAATAATACTTTGTAATACTAGCATTATTCTTATGCTACATGAAACAAAGACTTGCAATTAATATGTTCATTAATACTACCGTATATCCTTGGTGCAATGATCACTCCATAAGTATAAGTGTTTATGTGATGTGGAGGGCAATGATCAAGATTCAAGTCTTTAGGAAGGAGTGTCATACACACATACACTTAGGCTAGGTTAGAGTAGAATTTCTATCTTGTATAATATATTGTACGAGAATTGGGCCCCTGATACAGGGCTTGGGCCCTTGAACCCATGTTCCTTAGGCCCAAACCCCACAGCACGTCATACAACCATCCTCGTACTTGGACCTTAAGCCTTGGCCCAGAGTCTATCCAGCACAATTTGGGCCTGGGAACCCAAAATAAGACCGTAGTGAACACCTCAAGCAAACCCCCCTAATCATTTCTGACCTGGACGGGAGAGTTCTTGCTCGAAGGCGCACCGTGACCAGTTGCCTGGCAATGCATTTAACAACGTCACTACCAAGTAGATGGCGGAAGTGGGAATCAGTTCCAATGCCACTCCCACCTTTCCGACGGAACATCCACTTTGAGATGATGGAATTGGACCTCCATTCGCACTAAGAAGGAGAAGTAATCATAATTCCTCCACTTATCGTAGCCTATAAATAGGAGGAGAGAATGAAAAAAAAAGAGGTTGGCAATTTTGGAAAGAATACTAAGAAAAAGAGTAAAACACTCAGAGAGAGCAAATGAGTGATTCTGTGAGGAAGAGAGAAAGGCTTGGGGAGATAGGAGTGTATTTGAGTATGTCGAGCATATAGCCATCCACAATAGGAAACAAAAAAGCCCACAAAACAAATAGATTGTGAGCTCAAGAAGAGGTTAAGCCCAATAGCCATATATTTTGGGTTTGCACAATTGGCACTGTCTGTGGGAATCTCCTACATAGTTGTGGTTCTGTCAAAATGTGCACGAGAGAATGTCTAAGCGTCAACTAGGGAGTTATGCTGAAAGTGGCTTTGGGAGGTCTTCACAGGGATCCACGTGGCAGGAAAGAAGGCAGAAAAGGCGCGAAGATAGGGAGCATGAGGAGGAAGGGCAGTCTAACTTGGGAGAAGGGTCATTTCAAACGTACCAGAAAATATCCGGTGCTTCGGGGCGTAATCATTTTGATAGAAGGGATGAAGAGCTTGAGCAAAGGGACGAGGAACTAGAGTGCCTACCAAGATTGGTTAGGGATTTGGAATTGCAAGCAAGAGGTAGGCGTCAGAGAAGGGACCACGGGGAGCGGAGGGAAAGGTCGAATAGTGTTAGGAACCACCATGGAACAGGGTCTCATTAATCTAGATATCATTGGCATCAGGACCGCTCACTGGAATATGCAAATCGGGGCTCGATTTCCCTAGTGGAGAGGCGATCTCGGAATGCGACCATTGACGCTATGAGCCGTGCATTATGCTGAGCTGCCCGATGACCATTGAGAGGGAACCTATGCCAAGTAGATTTACACGGCCGTCATTTAATTCTTACGATGGGAAGACGGACCTAGTGGAACATGTAAGCCATTACATTCAAATGATGTCTTTGCACACTCATAATGATGCATTAATGTGTAAAGTGTTTCCCTCGAGCCTTAGCCCCATTGTTTTGAGATAGTTTAATGGGTTGAAGAAAGGCTCAATTCACAGTTTTTCCGAATTGATTAAAGAGTATGGTGTATGGTTCATGACCTGTAGTCGAGTTCCACAACCCGTGGATGCGTTGCTTTAAATGAAAAGGGGGGTTGGGGAAACCCTTCAAAGCTACGCTAGTCGATACTGGGAACTGTACAACGAGATTAGCAAAGGTAATGAAAAGATCATGGCCAGTACTTTTCGGATGGGGTTGCCTGAGGATTTTGGACTATGGGAATTGTTGACGAGGAGGCCTCCTGAGGATATAAGATAGTTTATGAGGCGTATTGAGGAGTATAAGCAGTTGGAAGATGATTGGTTACAGAATAAGGGCAAAGCCCCAGTTATAAATCATCCTCGGTGTATCAGCTTCCAATCTAGACTCCAGAAAGATTTGAGGATTCAAGAGCTGGGGCCACAAATGGGAGAGGTGAATATGGCCTTTAAGGAATCGGTGTACAGGATTGTGGATCGAATCAAGAATGAACCATATTTTCAATGGCCGAATAAGATGGGAGGAGACCCGTCCAGGAGAAACCAAAACTTGTATTGCATTTACCATAGAGATAGGGGGCATACTACTAAGCAGTGTAGGGTGTTAAAGGATCATCTAGAGCAGTTGGTGAAGGCGGGGTACTTGAAGGAATTTGTGACGGATCCGAGGAATCAAGATTTCGGGTAAGGCACATGGCCGCGAGGGAATCCTTTCCCATCCTCATTGGGAGTGATAAAAGTCATCCATACAGCTCCAAGAGGCACCCAAGGGTCTAGAAGAAGGGGGGTACTGGCCGTAGCACCGGGAGGGAGTTGCACAGGCGAGCAACCCTTCGAAAAGAAGTTGATGTATACTCAGGAGCCCATTGCTTTTAACGACGATGATCTAGAAGGCACAATTGAACCGCATGATGATTGGTTAGGGGAGTGGCGCTGAGGTGATGTATTTTGACCTGTATAGGGGGCTTGGTCTGAAGAAGGAAGACCTATCCAAGTATGATACTCCCTTAATGGGGTTTGACGGCTGGATGGTGATCCTTGAAGGGCAGATCTTGCTTCCTGTGAACATGGAAGGCAAGGAGACGATGGTAATATTCATAGTGGTTGCCTCGTTTTCTCCGTACACAGCAATTCTTGGAAGGTCATGGATTCACGCAATAGGGGCAGTACCATCCACCCTGCATATAAAGGTCAAGTTTTTCATCGAGCAAGGTATTGCCATGGTAAGAGGTAATCAGCAGGTGGCCAGGTAGTGCTTGGTAGTTGCGGTTGACCAGGGAGCTAAACCAAAGGAGTCGACTGAGAAGAATCCCTTGTAGCAATTACAGGAGCCCCAAGACAAGGTAGGGGCTAGCCGTGCCGAGGATTTAGTTAAAGTAAGGGTATTACCAGACGAGGATAGAAATTTTCTAATAGGATCAAGTGTAGTCGAGGAAGAGAGGGTAGAGATATTGTTGTTTCTTGTACAGAACATAGACGTGTTTGCTTGGAACCCGTATGAGGTGCTTTGGGTGAACCTTGAGTTCATAATTCATAAGCTTAATATGGATCCATTATGCCCTCCTAAAAAGCAGAAACCGAGGAGAGCAGTTAAGGAGCATGTTGAAGTCATTAGGCAAGAGGTTAAGAAACTGAAGGAAGCCAGAGCTATAAAGGAGATATTTTTCCTAGTGTGGCTTGAAAATACTGTAGTGGTAAAAAAGAAGAATGGTAAATGGAGGGTCTGTATTAACTTTACCGACCTTAACCGAGCATGTTTGAAGGACTTGTTTCCTATGCCAAAAATTGATTAGCTGGTAGATGCCACATATGGGCAGTCGAGGATGAGCTTTCTTGATACTTTTCAGGATTATCATCAGATCACCTTGGCTGCCGAGGACCAGGAGAAGAAGGCGTTTATCTCACCCGACGCTAACTACCATTACACCATGATGCCATTTGGGTTGAAGAATGTTGGTGCCACGTATTAGCGGATGATGACCAGAATGTTTAGAGATAAAATTAGGCGCATCTTTGAGGTCTACATCGATGATATGGCAGTAAAGAGCAAGCAGAAAATGCAACATATTGGCGACCTCAAAGAAGTGTTTGATGTACTTTGATGGCACAAAGTATGACTCAATGCCGAGAAGTGTGCTTTCGGAGTGGGGGCTGGCAAGTTCTTGGGGTATTTGATCACTAACCAAGGAAAAGTGGTCAACTGTGGCAAGATTGAAGCAGTGAAATGCCTTAATCTGTCGAGCAATCCAAAGGAAGTTCAAGTACTGACCGGCATGTTGGTTGCCCTTAATCGGTTCATTTCCAAGTTTGCCAACCACTAGCGACCATTCTACCATCTTTTAAAGAAATGAAAGGGATTCCAATAGAGTGAAGAGTGTGAGATAGCCTTTCAGGAGCTGAAAGAATATTTGGTGCGGGCACCAATGTTGACAACCTAAAGCCTGGGGAGGATTTATTCATGTATCTTTCAGTATCCGAACACGCTGTAAGCACCGTACTCTTAAGAGACCAAAGAGTATAACAACCAGTTTACTACATCAGTAAAACCCTAGTTGATGCTGAGACAAGATATTTGACTTTGGAGAAATTGGTGCTAGCACTAGTGCATGCTACGTGGAAGTTACCCCATTACTTTCAAGCTCACACCGTTTGTTGACCCAATACCCCCTGTAGTCATTGTTGAAAAGATATGATTTCACAGGAAGAATAGCGAAGTGGGGGACTCAGCTGGGTTCTTTTGATATTAGGTATAGGCCAAGGAGCTAGGTGAAAGGCCAGGTCCTAGTTGATTTTGTTGTAGAGTTTTCCTAAAGAAAGGGGAATGAGATGATCTGCCTTATAGGGGTGATCCCATGGAAGGTATTCGTGGATGGTGCAACCAGCATATTAGGAGTCGAGGTCAGGATCATATTTATCGCCCCAGAAGGAATAAAGTTGGAACATTCCTTTTGGTTAGGCTTTAAGGCCTCCAACAATGAAGCCGAGAATGAGGCCTTGTTGGGTGGGTTAAGAGTTGTATCAGACCTGGGTGCTACGGAGGTAGAGGTCTATTCAGATTCTTGGTTGGTAGTCAATTAGGTACAAGGAAGGTTTGAGGCCAAGGATTCCCGAATGATGGAGTACTTACGGTTGGTGAAGCAAACTATGGATCGCTTTTTAAGCGTCAAAGTGGATCAAGTGGCAAGGGGGCAAAACTAGTATAACGACTCTTTGGCCACGTTGGCGTTATCATCAACCAAGGGGATACCTTGATTAATAAAAGTGGAGTTGGTAGCAGAACCAAGTATCAGTGCAGGAGCAGGTGTCTCACTGGTGGCAACGATTGAGCCGTGTTGGATGAATCCAATCATCAACTTTTGGGCCGAGGACCATGTGCTGGATGATGAGAAGGAAGCTAAAAAAGTAAGCTGAGCAACTGCTCGGTATTGGTTGTCTGTCGATCGTAAGCTATATCGAAGATCTTTTGGTGGGCCTTACCTATAGTGTTTGCACCTCAACAAGGTTGAGGAACTACTTGTCGAGCTACAAGAAGGGGTGTGCGATAGTCAGGTGGGGGGGGGGGGCATTCGTTAGATCACCAGGCAATAACCAAAGGATTTTGGTAGTTGCAAATGCAAAAGGATGCTAATGGGTATGCGCGGAAATGTGAGCAATGTTAGAAGCACGCCCCAATGACCCACTAACCGGTAGGGAACTTGAATCCCATTAGTAGCCCCTGGCCCTTTACATAGTGGGGGCTAGATATCGTTGATCCATTCCCCCGAGCGACAGGAAATCGAAGGTTCGTCCTAGTGGCCGTGGACTACTTTACCAAATGGGTGGAAGTAGAAGCGTTGGCAAACATTCGGGACGTGGATGTGAAGAAGTTTGTATGGAGGAATATAATGACAAGATTTAGGGTACCAGAGTCCCTAGTGTTAGATAACGGGTTGTAGTTTGATAGCAAAGCTTTTTGCGAGTTTTGTGGTAGCCTCAGTATCACAAATTGGTACTTCACCCCATCATACCCTCAGAGCAATGGCCAAGCTAAGGCCACTAACAAGGTCATTGTGAATGGTTTGAAGAGGAGGTTAGAAGGGACCAAAGGTAGGTAGGCAAACGAGTTGCCTAATGTTCTATGGGCATATTGAACTACCCCGAGAAGGTCTACAAGAGAAACCCTGTTCTCCCTAACATATGGAGCAGAAGTAGTCATATTAATAGAAGTGAACTTATGCAGTGCCCGGGTTTCAGGATTCATTCTCACCGAGAATTCAAAGTTGATAAGGAAACAGTTGAACATGTTGGAAGAACGCCGAGAATCAATGACTATACGGTTGACGGAATATCAACAAAAACTTGCCCAGAGATACAACAAGGACGTGAGGAAAAGGGAGTTTGGAGCAGGAGATCTGATACGAAATTTCCCCGTGTGAGTCGACCGAAGCTTAATAAGTTAATAATGATAAAATCATAAGTTCTAATACACCTGCATGGACAAACATCACTTTTGTATTAATTAACAATATGCACATATAATATTACATTTAACATGTACCCCCGTGTTTTGATACTTAATGGTAGAATTTCTTCAGATTGTGGGCATTTTATGGCCGAGGAAGTGGTCTTTCATCCAAATCCACCTACTTGGCAATGAAAATCGAGCCGGGAACAGGTTTATGTCCTTAGAAGAATTTAGCATAAGATTTTCACTTTCTCGGCAATGAAAATCAAGCCGGGAGCAGGTTTCTATTCTTAGAAGAATTTAGCGTAAGGTTTCCACTTGCTTCTTGGGTTAGATCACAATGGTTGGGTAGGTTGAAACCTAATCCTAAATTTTATCCAAAGGCAGAAGGCTAGTTCCTGGATGGATGTGAACCATACATTGGTCTATTTTAAGAATAGAAACAAGCTCTCTAGCTCTATTCTAGTTGCTGGACACACAGGAAGTACGTTAAACCATTTAGGGAGGGCTAAAGCCATAATCTCAGATACAACCCCAAATCGCGGGGAAGGTAATTGCCCTGCATCTTCTTAAAGAATCAACATACATCAAATCTAGTAATTATCGTTGAGAAGTCAATTCTTTCTACAGATAGGTGACCTATTTTGGGTTGGTCCGAGAATTAAACTACCCAATCATCTGGAATATATAGATAAAAAGATAAAAACAATCAAAGAACATGATCGAAAGAATAACTTAGTATCAAACATTCATAAACGCAATTGAAACAAGCAAATAAAGTTTAAACCAATGTTTAGTCGCCACAACCCGGCAACTGTAGGGAAATAAAACTTAGAAAAATAAAAATATTGTTCTGTTACCACAGCTCGGTGACTCTAGGCAAAACAAACAAATATAGGAAAAGTAAACAAGGATAAAAGCATATAAAAGAAACTAGTGAAAAGCATAAGTATCAAACAGCGGGATCAGTAGGTGATAGCTAGGTTGTGTCATCAATTTGCTGCTTTGGCACGTCCTCGGTTAGTGGGTACTGGGAGTGAGTCCTCGGCGATATTAGGGTGGCTGGTGACCTTGGGATCAACATGGGCATCGATCGCCTTCACCAACTCCCTCATACTGGGGGTGTCCTTTTTATTGGCAACATCAGTTTGGCTTTGAATAGGGGGAGGGGGAGCTAGGTATGATATTTGTTCTGGATTCCTTAGTGGGGAATCTTCGGGCACTCCCAGCTTTGAATAAGGGGAGGGGGAGCTGGATATGATATTTGCTCTGGATTGCTTAATGAGGAATCTTCGGGCACTCCCATCGTCTGAAGGGTTGCCAACCATCCCTCCCCAAACTCGTGAAGCCTGGCTCGATGAATGACAGGCTCATTTGATTTCTGGGCATCCGCAAAGCCCTTGTCATACCATTTGTTTTCACAGGTTTTGAGGGCCGCCTTCAGATCAGCTATCTCATCTACCTGGGCCAAGTTTAGACTGGCTGCCTCTGCCAATTTAAGCTCAACACCCCCCAGTCTATCCTTCACCTCAGCCAATTTCCCCTCTGCCACTAGCAGGGCTTTCTCCGAGGACTGAGCCTTTTTATCGGCAACCTCGGCAGCCTTGCTTTTTTCCTTAGCCATGGCATTGGCAACATCCTTCAATACTTTCTCTTGATCGGCGTCCTCGGTGAGCTCCTTCATTCTCTCACTAAGGATATGAGTCAATTGAGCGGACTAGTGACAAAAGTAATGAATATAAGGGCTAAGGGATTATTTATGCATTAAAATGAACAATAAGTAAAGGAGAGGAAAATTACCGCCACGGTATGCCACTGCAGTTGCCGTGCTAAGGAATCCTCAGTCCCGTCCGAGAAGAAGTGGATGTCTTCGGGAAGCAAGAGGCCATGCACCAAGCTCTTGGCCACCTTCCCCTCTTGGCCCTGTGCCCAAGCCTTGATATTGGCCGATGTTGGCAGAGGCCCATCACCAAGCTTGAAAGTGGACTGCCAGATGTTCACAGACTGAGATGAGGATGCCACGTCCTTACTACCCTTGGCATGTGGCCGGGAATCGCCCACCGGTTCTTAGATCATAATCCCTCCCTGAGAAGGTGTCTTTGCAGGAGCATCACTGGGGACTTTGGGGGGTTGGTCACCAACCCGCTATTTCTTCTTAGGATGGCTGGCGGTAAAGGGAGAGGGAGCATGATCCCCTCCTTGAGGCTGGGCTGGAGGCTGAGAGCCGAGTATAAAATGGTCAACAGTCATCTTCCTTCTGGTCATTATATCTGCATCCTGATCAGTCTCGGCTTCTACTGGCTCAACTACTTGGGTGGGGGCATCTGGCGCTTCAATAGGCACGTGGACTTTATGGTGATATACTTGGGGCCGAGGTCTATGTACGATAGGAGTGGGCTATCTACAAGCAATGTCTAGTTGAATGCTTTCCAGGTCAAATATACGGGGCCAATGTCGAGTATCAAATGGGATGCTCGGTGCTGTCCGTCCGTATGAACAAAAACTTCTGATCTAAGTACAAAATTAAGCTCTTGTACATGTACAACTCGAAGATCTGGTTGGAACCTTTTTGATTCTACAACAGATCAACAAAAAAGACTGATTAGGTCAATACATGAACAGCTAATTAAAAGATGCCAACTTAAAGTAAATAAGAGTTCTTGATACCGACCAACATCGCGTGGCGAGAATGGGTAAGGGAGCACGTCGGCAAACCAATTGCCGCTCAACTAGAAAAATTCCCCTGTTTAGTTTCTGTTAGAATTGGGAAGGTATGATATCAGCCGTACCTGCATATCTTTGGTTTTTAGGTAATAATTAGACCTAATATTTCCGCACAAACTATACATAAGTTAATATCGTGGTGGTTTAACTGCAAACCAAATATGTGGTTTAACCTACTCACACAACTCACCACTCGGTAAAAATTAGGGGGGAGTTAGTCGAGACACAAACCATAAAACCTAAGGGTGTCTATAATGAGAGGGTCAATTGGGAATCTAACCCCACCCTTGATAATAGCCATTAAAGGGAAAAATATGGTGTTTACCCCGGTATGCCTACGGAGGTTGATATCGCTCTCGTGGCAGTAGGTGATATCAACGTCTCTAGGGACATTGTAGGTTGCCCTAAAGCTAGCCAAGGATGCCTCTGAAGATAGGAGGTGAGAATAACCATTCCTAAACTAAGATTAAAAGAAAATTGAAAGAAGGAGAGGATATGAAAGGAAAGGCAAAGAGGACTTACTTTGGGACTCTAGGAAGGAATGGTGTTCTGGGCTGGAAGATGAGTGCACGAAAACAGTATGCTTAGCAGAGAGATAGTTTGGAGAATAAAGAATGTAAAAGTGAAGTAGAGATTCAGAGAGAACTATTTATAGGAGCCAACGAACGAATAAAGAACATTTAATGCAAAAGATGTGGGAAAACCTCTCTTATCCCTCTAAATAACTCCCACATGTGTGGGCTCGGTTCACGAACCATCAGACAGTTCGCGAACTGGCAATTCATAATTATTGCTGAACATGACAGTCTGGTGCCATGCTTCTTTTAAGGTGGCATTGATGGGCATTTGTATCACTTAACAACTGACGGTTAAGATTCTCGGGAAACCACTACCACTGCTTGATTGTCCTTGATTCATTCTAGGTAACTGGGCACGAATCAAGGGGGGGCTATTGTACAGGAATTTGGCCCCCGATACAGGGTTTGGGCCTTTGAACCCATGTTCCTCAGGCCCAAGCCTCACAGCATGTCATACAACCATCCTCGTACTTGGACCCTAAGCCTCGGCCCAGAGTCCTCCGAGCACAATTTGGGCTCGGGAACCTGAAATAAGACCACAGTGAACACCTTAAGCAAACGCCCCCCCCCCCCCCCCCCCAGTCATTTCTAATCTGGACAAAGGAGTTCTTGCCCGGAGGCGCACCGTGCCCAGCTGCCTGGCCGTGCATTTAACATCATAACTACTGAGTAGATGACAAAAGTGGGAATTAGTTCCAATGCCACTCCCACCTTTCTGATAGAATGTCCACTTTGAGATGATAGAATTGGACCTCCATTCATACTAAGAAGGAGAAGTAATCATTACTTCTCCACTTATCCTAGCCTATAAATAGGAGGAGAGAACGAGGAAAAATGGGTTCGCAATTTTGGAAAGAATACTAAGAAAAAGAGTAAAACACTTAAAGAGAGCAAAGGAGTGATTATGTGAGGAAAAGAGAAAGGCTTGGGGAGATAGGAGTGTATTTAGGTACGCTGAGCATAGAACCACCCACAGTAGGAAACACAAAAGCCCACAAAACAAATAGATTGTGAGCCCAAGAAGAGGTTAAGCCCAAAAGCCATATATTTTGGGTACGCGCACACACACACACACACACACATATATATATATGCTCATTAATAATAGGGTCCGGTTAACTAGTGTCTTCAGTGTATTTGTTAATATTAGGAAAGTTTTAATACCACTTTTATGAAAAATATTAAAAACTGTCAGAAAATCAATTACATTGTTTTCTAATAAAAAGTTTTTAAAATTATTTGTTAAATCAATACTTTGGGATATCAGTTAATTTTCTCGGTTAATAATATGATTCATTTACATCTTATTACTCAGAAAGATAGAAACAAAAACTTGAGTATGTCTAATGAGAATAAAAGAGATGCTTGTCGCATTTATATGAGACAAGAATTCAGTTGCACATGTTGGACTTAGGATTGTTGAAGTAGTTAGGCACTCAGTTAATACAACAGTTAATGAGTCTCTCTCAAGAAAAATGCATCAATATTTAACCCTAAGAAACAACACAATCGGCAAGAGATTATGTCTAAGGAAGCAAGGCTACTAATTAGAATCTCTAAGTCTCTCTCTCCTCATAGCTAGAACTCACTCATTGAAGAAAAATTTTGTAATTAAGTTAAGGGTCACATTTATGGGTGCTCTTAAGGCAATTATTAATAAACTACAATAGAAAAGTTTTTATACTACTTTTATGGAAAATATAAAAAGATGTTTACAAAATTAATTACTTTATCATTTTTCTATAAGATATTTTTAAAGATAGTTCATAACCCAATACTCTTAGGACATTTGTTAACCTTTCCCTTTTAATTATTACACACTTCATAAAAAATTCTTAAAATCTTCTTGCACTAGCTCCTGTCTATCGAGTGATCCCAAATCACTCTCTCTCAAACAAGTAAAGAATAAAACATGTATTAGTGATTGCGTCATTCTCACAATAACAAACATACAACTATCTCACCAACTTGCCATTAATTAGTTCGTTAGCATAGTTGTCAGTATCATATCGTGTGTAAAAAGTTTTGTATCGTATTGGCGTATTGTAAGTACTTATGAATCGTACGATATAGTATGTATATCGTATAAATCGTATCATATCATAAAATCGTACGTATCATACGATACATAGACAAATGTTTTAAAATGAGATTTTTTGTTAAAATTTATACTTTTATTTGAATCTAACAAGTCGTTAGACTTGTTTTAAACACAAAATTATTAGGTTACTTAACATGAACCTGACATTTCCTTATCATATTATAAGATGACAAAATTTATCACAACTGTTCTACTATGGTGACACGACAAAATGTAATTAGAATAAAATTACTCTATCATATTTCTTTTCTTGCATTGATCTCACCATATTATCTCAACAACTATAAAAAATATCATTAAAAAAAATATTTGCGTATTGTATTTTTCTAAGCAGAAAACGTTAGCAGAAAAATACTAATATTTTGTACAAGTGTTCTATTGTGATCCATCTAAACAAATTAAACCATTAATCACCTCGGTTTTTGAAGGTGGTATATATAGTATTTCATTCTTTAACAGTATTCTTGAAATTCTAATACAAGATTTACTGTTTTGCTTTTATTATTATTATTTTGATGACATACTGTTTTTCTTATTGAGTAAGAAACTAAGAACAGTGTGTCTAATATTGTATGGGGACGGTTTGTCAAATCTCAAATTAAGAGGCGTTTCAAAGTTGTATTTCGTTTTTCGTTATAAAAAAGAATAAAAAAAGAGAGATGCTACATTTATAATATTTTTACAATAAATCATAGGTGGTTATTTGTTATTGATTCAAATTTGAAACTAACACTAAGATTAGTTTTTTACCCCAATAATAACAACCAATAACAACCTGTCACTTAGGATTTGTTGTAAGAATGTTGTAAAAATATTGTAGACGTATCATTTCTCTAAAAGAAAACACAAGCTAGTAGGATTAGTTGCCTTTTCAGTGTTCTCCGAGAATCTATGTACTTTACTAAAAATTCTAAATTGTTTGACCATGAACACCTCGGACCTCATGTGAAATCTATTGACAGTGGCAGACTTTTAAATAGTTGTGCTTTCGCTTCAAGCAAAGACAAAGTGCATATATATATATATATATATATATATGTGGAAACTGTTTAGATACATATAATGTACTTGAACAGCTAAATAAAAACAGACGTTCCCTAAAAGTGCACTAATAAGGTAGCACCTGTGGATCTCAGACACTGGTCATTTTTAAGGTGCCCTTTCTTTTTTTAATCTTCCTAGGCAATTTATCTTTCTCAATACCTTTGTCGGATGGGTTTTTGTACTTTCGCTCATTAAATGCTCTACCATGATACAACTATGATGATTGAATGAAATGCTTATCGTTGTCTTGATTGGAAAGTTCAGAATTATCAAAGGTTTTAGATGTTTTTGACGGGAGCCATGGGGTTGCAGAGATCTGATCCTGCCAAAGCATAACAAAGTTTATTCATTTTACTTTCTTTGTTCCCTTTTTTGGACCCATCATGCTTCATGGGCACCTTTTTGAAGTTGGAATTTTTTTGGATGAATAACATTTTCTTCAGAACCAAAGAATATATGTTAGTAACAAGTTGCAAAAACTGTTATTACAAGCTGCAGACTATAATAAACCACCTCTCTCTCTCTCTCTCTCTCATCTTTGTTATTTGTTTGCACTTCAAGCGGAGCCTTTGTAGAAGAAAATTTGATACTATTTTGGTATGATCAAGATTGTAAAGATACCGAATTTGCATTGGCTGTGATTAATTTGGCTACATTCTCTAACTGTATGCTGAATGATTAGAAACAATTTTTGTCTCTTCTTTTGTTTCTTCTGGTGGAGTAAAAACGAGGGCTTGATTGACATCTTTAGCTTCCTGCTGATTTAGTTTCTGTCACTGTCTGCATCAACCTTACTTACAGTGGCAACGCCACTTAGAGTCCAGGGTGTTCCCAGGAACACCTTGACTTGAAAAAAAAAAATTTATATATAATAATTTAAATTTTTTTATTTCTTCTGATACCAACTATTATTACTACAAAAGAAGAAGAGGAGAGGGAAGATTGAAATAGAGGGTGTAAGAAGATTATGGAAATTGGTTTACAAAATATACGACTAAGAAGAGATAAAAGATTACATGAAAATAAGGAATGGAACACAAAACTAAATACAGCAAACTTAAGGATATTATTAGACTTAACAACTTTTTTACATTGGATCTGCTAGTGGACATCTTACAGGGATTCTTTTTCTCCTTTCTTCACTCTGCCCTCTTACAAAGCCCTTTAGGAGCTATTTATGAGGAAAACTTTTTACAGAAATATCTTTCATTCAGAGTACAATGATCTTGGAAGAAGGAGTAGGGGCCGACTCCATGTTGACATCTGGCTGAAGAAGCAGAGGTCTCATCTTGTCATGATGAGGCTGTGGAGCAGGTGCATGGTAAGGGTCCTTACTGCAGAGGTGGACAGCTGGGAGGATGAGCTGTAAGGTATGCTGGAGGGATAAGGATGAAACGTCTGAAGGTGTTTCTAGGGTCTTTTTTTTTTTAAAGTACAATATATTAGGAAAGTCTAGTCCCATCCATCTCTTCCTTGGAACCATTCTTCATCTACATCAGCATTTACGTCTGGATCATGGTTATGGTAATAAGGGTCATCATACCCCTCAAGAGGATTTGGCATTTCCCAATGGTCTTCATGTGGTAATTGCTTTCTACAGGTTTCTGGGTCCATGGGTACTGTTTGAGATAAGATCCCTTTATTTAGGGATTCTGTCAATGTGTGAGCATAGTAACAGGATACCCAAGATGGGTCTCGATGTGTATGTAAAGTGCCATTTGGATTGGTAAGCCACTGTATTTCTACAGGGTAGAAATGTCCTTCTGTACGAACATCATTTTTGGAGTTAAGCTTAACAATCAAAGTTGCTGAAGTAATCTTGCTTGCAAATCTTGGGTGTTCTATGGAAGGATATTTTATCCATTCTCCATCATAGGCATCATTTTTCAAAATGTTAAACCAGAATTTATGAAAATATCTATTTTCACATGGGAAAATGTATTTGTAAAATTCTGGCTCAAAATGGATGCACAAATGATACTCATTAAGTAAATACCACATGTAGAGATAATGTGCAACCGTCCAATTTGTTATCCAGAAGGCAAAAGGGGTTTTCCATGGTTGGTCAATATCAAGGAAAATAGCAAGGAAGTGGGGTTGGTGATTTCTAAGGTAATTATGGAGGATTCTGATAATCCTTTTGGCTCTGCCTTGAAGAGTTAAAGTCTTTATTTGGTCTTTTATTTCTAGAGGGAGATTCTCTATCATATTAAGGATATCACTAAGAATTGCAGGAGAAGGATTTGATGATGAGCAAGGATCTGTAACAGGGTATACACATAAGGGGGAAGGGAGAATTGTGGTATTGAGGACTGGTGGCTTTCTGGAAAGATAATCAGTGATAAGGTTATCTCTTCCTTTGATGTGCTTGACTTGAAAGGACCATTGTGAAAACCAATTTGACCATCTAAGTAACTGAGGATGTGGAAGTATTTTCCTTTTGAACTGAAGCATTTTAGGGAAGGAAGACATCCATTTCTACCAGGAAGTGATGCCTAAGAAGATGAAACTGTAATTTTTCAATCCCATGTTTGACTGCAAGAATCTCTTTAAAAGTAGAGTGGTAGTGCAATTCTGAAGGTTTAAATGCACCACTCTTATACCCACAAATATTTCTTTTACCATCAAGTTCTTCAAAAAGAGTTGCTGCCCAATACTCATCACTTGCATCTGTTTGCAATATCCGTTTGCCTGTTCCTGGGATTTGCAAAGGAGGAAGCTTTTCTGACAATTTTTTCAACTGTTGGACTGCTTCTATATGGACAGAATTCCATTCTGGAAGACATTTTTTCATCAGTTGGGCTAGAGAATTTCTATACTTGGAGATTTTAGGAATGAAATCTGACATGTAATTAACAATTCCAAGAAACTGCTGTATCTATTTAGCACTTGTGAGCTTATCTGTGAATTCACCAAAAGAGGCAGCTATGTGAGGCTGTAATACGTACTTTCCATCTGAAATATTTACCCCCAAGAAATCTATGGAGGATTGTCCAATGATCATCTTCTTTTCCGAGAGCATAATTCCTTGTGATTTCACTAAATTATAGAATTCAGTGAGCAATTTCTCATGGGATTCTTCATCCTTGGAAAACAGGAGAATATCATCTACATAAATCAATGCATTATTTAGGAGTGGCTGGAACAACGTTAACATTGCCTTTTGGAATTGGGATGAGGCATTTTTGAGGCCAAAAGGCATGACAGTCCATTGATAGTGGTGATCAGGGATGCAAAAAGCTGTTTTGTATCTTTCTTCTGGATGGATTTCCAATTGCCAAAATCCTGCTTTCAGATCAAACTTTGAGAAAATCTTTGCATTTGAAAGATGTTGAAAGAGTGCACTTTTGTTTGGCAGAGGGAATTTGTCATCTGCAAGGAAGTGATTAAGATCCTGATAATTAATCACCAGTCTGAGTTTTCCTCTGACTTGTTCGAAATGCTTGTTAACATAAAAGGCTTCGCATGCCCATGGAGAGGTGGTTGGTTCAATGAGGCCTTCCGAAAGGAGGGTGGTAAGCTCTTATTTGGCTAGGGTTAAATGTTCTGGATTCATTCCCCGATGACTGGCTTTTGTGGGATTAACATCTTCATTTTTCTTGAAGGGAAGGGATATGAAAAAGTTCGGGTTTTTCCACAGTGGGTTTGAATTCTTAAGGAGGAATTCAGAATGGGTATTTGCACAACAGTCGTGAATAATCTGGAGTTTTAAAGACTGAAAGGGGTCAACTGTGAACAGATGGGGAACTTGGGTCCATGTGAGAAGGTGTTATTTGTGCATAAGTCCTTTTAAGGACCATCTGAGGTTAGGAATTTGATGTAGGAGATCAAATCCTATGAGAAGGTCTCTTCCTGTGAGAGGGGATCCAAGGACTTGGTGTTTAATGGTAAGAGTCAGAAAGATTCTGATGAGCAGAGGTTTACTTTTCAAAGTGATAAGGAATGTTTCACCATTTGCCGCTCTGAACATTTGATTATGAGGTAACCAACATTCAGCAGGAAAAATCTTGGGGTGGAGAATTGTTGCTGCTGCCCCTGTATCAAATAGGGCTATTACTAGGATAGGTATGGAGTAGGTGTCTAAGAGGATGTGTACCTGGGTTATAGGGGTGGGATTGGTTAAAGGGGCTATAATAGGCTGGGATGTATAGATGATTTGGATTTCTGGTTCTAAGTCTTCATCATTGCCCGGATCTGTATCTTCCTCTGAAGTGGAATAGGCCATGACAACCAAAGCTTGAGGGGAATACTCATCATCCAACGAGAAAAGCGATTCTACGTCTGAAAATGGAGTATCCTCTGCATGGATCTGGGCTTGTTCAAGAAGCTTTGCTGCTTTGTCCTTCTTTGGGCAATTTTTTGTAAAATGTCTCGATCTTCTGCATACAAAGCAGACTTTTGAAGTTTTTCCTTTAAACTGCTTTCGTCGAAGAAACTTCAAAATTTTCTTCTTTGAAAATCTTTTCTTGGGACTTGCATAATGTTTTTTCTTCCACGAATATTTCTTGAAATGATCTCTTCTCTTTGTTGAACAGGAACAATTCTTGTCATAACACTTTATCTGCAAATCCTTTCTTTTGCAATTATCTCTGAGCTTGCTATGAACTTTGTCTATTTCTGAAAGAAATTTTCTCTGGTTGCAGAGTTTTTCAAGGGCAATGAGAGCATGTTGGTAAGTTTCTCCCAAGGAGGCTTGTTGCAGAGTTATTTTCTGGAGATTCATCATGCAAAGTGTCTCATCCCCTAATGGTTCTGGGAGGGAATTGAGGAAGGTATGCTTAGCATTGACATCATCCATACCATTGAAAGAGTAATATCTTCTAGACATCTTGTCAAAATGTTTCTCCAAATCTTTTCTTTGAAATGAGCAACATTTCATTAGCAAAAATTCTTCTCGTGCTACCTCCTTATAATGAGTTGGTGCACCCAGAAATTCATTATGGACAATTGTAAAGAAATCTTCCAATGTGTTACATTGAGCTGCCTGTCTCTGTCTGTATTCTCCCAAATTGATCCACCATTCTCGTAATCTTCCTGTAATCCTTGCAACAAACTTGGCAATAATCTGAGAAACAGTGGCATTTGGGGCTTGAAATTCAGCTATGTACCAGGAGTACATGTTAAAGAACTCATCATGCCATTTGGAGGGAGGAACATTGTCAAGGGTGAACAAATGTTTTGAATCTGTGGTTGGTGAGTAAGACAATCTGGTTTGGTGGTCTGGGACAAAAGGTGGTGGAGATGGAGGCCTTTGGGGATGGAGAACATCATCTTCCTCTTCTTCTTTTGGATCAGTCATGAATATTTCCTCCAAACCAAGATCAGACAAGTCTAAGTCTGAGTCTTCTATTATAGGGAGCACAAAAGGTTCTTTGGGGTCTTGAAGGGTAAGGGTTCTGAGAAATGAGGAGATTGGGTTTGGGGGATTAGGATTCATGGCTAACATATTCATGTATGGAGGTCTTGAAGAGGCTCCTATAGTTGGATCTGGAAGTTGGTATAATGGCTCTTTGTCCTTTTTTATTAGGGAGGACTCATTTTGTGGTTTACTTTGGGACTCTGGTTGAGATAGGGTAGAGTATGTGATGGTCGGAAAGATTCCACTTGGTTTGAAGGGATTGTAATCAGGATATGTTATAACCAGTGGCTGGAGGTTTTGATAAGGAGAAGTTGGTGAAAATGGGGAGGTCGGTGGTACCGACAAGTCCTTGTATAATGATTGCCGTGACTGGAGAGGCATATGAACATGTATGGGAGGAGTGAGAGTAGGTTCCTTCTGTGATCTTTCCATAGATTGAAGCTGTAGCAACAACTGCTTCCTTTCTTTTTCTTTTTGTCCAATAAGGGGAAAAGATACAGACAAGTCTTTGACTGTGGAGGTAATTGTGGCCAACTCCTATTCAACAGTTTTAATTTTTTTCTTCAAATCTTGGACTAGAGCATTTGAGGCGGAAAAGGTGTGAGTAACTACCTCCGCCATCTTTTGCTAATTATCAAGTATCTTTGAGAGGACTTTGTTTTGGGCCATAGCATTTTCTGCTTGCCAGTTTAAGGCTACTTCTGTAGAAGACACTTGTTTTTTGGTTCCATCTGGATTGGTTCCAACAGGGTTTTTAATTTTCCAGATATGTTTGGTATTGGTCTGGGGGTGATCAAAACTTTCTAGTGGAGGAAAGTTTTGGGAATAGGAAGGTGAGGCTTGGTCAAACATGTAACAAGGTGGAGGATTATGTATTTGGGTAGTAGGAAGTGAATGGTATTTTGGTATTTGTGGAAGGACTTGCTGGTAATATGGGATTAATGGAGGTTTCTGGTGTTGGTTTAGATTTTCTTTGCAAGAAGGGAAGGAGGAAAGGGTTCATTTTCTGGTTCTAGGGTAAAGAACATAATAGTCAAAATTTTCAGATGGTTCTCCAAGGAGGTCAACTTCTTGATCTCTTGCTTCATATCTTTCTTTAAGTTTTTGCTGGAAAGATTTTTTCTTTCTTTGCGAAGGATCTGCTTCAAACGTCTCTTCTTCTTGACAATCAATACAATCACAAACATCCCACCAAATGTGGCTAGTGGATGATTTTCCTTCATAACAAGGCTTCCCATCTTCTCGAAATCCTTGAATCTTAAGACCATCTTCTTTAACATACGAGACTGGTTGGAGCATAGCAATCTGCGTTGGAAAGACTGTTACATCTTTCTTTTATGGAGGAGCTGCCAGGAATTTTGTCTCTACTTCCCCATTCTCTTTTCTGATAAAAAGAGGAGTCTTTGATTGAATTGGTTTAGCTGCTTGATGGAGCATCTCATATTTCGTAATCCATGACTCTAGAAAGAGAGAAGTCATCTGCTCTCTATTGAATTGTCTTGGAACAAACGTACACATAGGTGTCATTCCCGGATCAACTTGAATTAATAAGGCATCATTAGATTGGGCCATATCCGGGACTGCCATGTCGAAAGCATGATTCTGTAATCTATAAGCAAGCTGGTAGTGGAGGGTGGCAGCAAATGTGTCTTGCACCTGGGAGGCTCCTGTAATTTGGACATATACCTTAAGAGCATCACAAAGATGGGGGTCTTTAAGGGACATATTAAAATTAGGGAAAAGTGTGACAAAGACTGTTCCCGCATTTAAGGTGGTTTGAACTGTCCCTATAACTGCATTTTGGTATTCCAGAAATCTAGAATCAAGAAGTGAAACTCTAGAGACTACTGGGAGTCCTTTCCTTCCATGGAAAGTTAATGCTAACCTAACTACTCCAAAATGAAGATGGGTATATCCTTGTTTCTCTTGGAAGGGCAAGGGTAATGAAGTTCTCCGTTTCACTTGTTGGGATATTATACTGATCAAACTTGGAGGCTTGGACATATTCTTTTACAGTAGAAAGTTGAGAAGGACCTAAAAGTTTTTTTATGGATTTTTTGAAAGAGACTTGGGGTTTATCAAATATAGTATAAGGATTTACAATGGAAAAGTCAGTAATAGGGATTTTACTATCTTCAGGAACATGGGAAATTTCATACAAGTAATCTAACCTATTTGCAGTGGATTTTCGAAGGGAAAGATCAAAGCCAGGCTTAGTGATATCAATGACTTCTGAAGATGAACTTGCCATGATAGTTTCTTTCAGATAGAACTGTTTACCAAAGACCTAACAGGACTAAAATGCCAATTTTAGGCTGAAACGTCCACAAGGTTACTATGGAAAAGCAGATTCTTTGAAATCTTTAAAGGCAAACCCCTTAGTGTTCTATTTGATTATCAAATCCAGTGTTCTGATGTGATTAATATAGAGGATCCACAGATTGTGGCAACTGTAAACCATAGAGCATACTAATCAAGACAATAATCAAATATACTAATCAAAGGAGAGTGAAACTGATCACAGGTTCCGATACCAACTATTATTACTACAAAAGAAGAAGAGGAGAGGGAAGATTGAAATAGAGGGTGTAAGAAGATTATGGAAATTGGTTTACAAAATATACGACTAAGAAGAGATAAAAGATTACATGAAAATAAGGAATGGAACACAGAACTAAATACAGCAAAGTTAAGGATATTATTAGACTTAACAACTTTTTTACATTGGATCTGCTAGTGGACATCTTATAGGGATTCTTTTTCTCCTTTCTTCACTCTGCCCTCTTACAAAGCCCTTTAGGGGCTATTTATAAGGAAAACTTTTTACAGAAATATCTTTCATTCAGAGTACAATGATCTTGGAAGAGGGAGCAGGGGCCGACTCCATGTTGACATCTGGCTGAAGAAGCAGATTTTGAACTAAAATCTAAAAAAAGAAAAAATTGTAACAGAGAATCTGGAAGGAGAAAAAAAAATTGTAACAGAACAATCACAAAAAAAAAAAAAAAAAAAAAAACCAGCTTCGTTGAGTTGCCTTAAGGCATTAGTACTCCGTAAATAAGCCAACAGAGGGAGAGACATGGTGGAAAGAGAGTGAGGTAGAGACATGGTGATGACAGGGGCAGCTGGAGAAAGTCTTGAGACCAGAGACCAGAGAGAGCTTGAAATGTGAGAAGTGAAAGTGGAAACTAAAGACAAGAAGAGATCTGTGAACTATCTGCATCAACAAGGACCGCTCACTCTCTGCTTTTGGGTTCCTAATCTAGTTTTAGCCCGTGTTTTAGACTTAGCCTTTATTTTACTACTTGTTTTCTTGTCTGACTTGTGAGATATTTTGGACTGTATTGGGCTGTTTGAACTTTCCTGTAGGCCCCTTTCTATGTTTAATGCATGTTTATTTGGTAAAAAAAAAAAAAAGACAAGAAGAGAGAGATCCAGATTTTTATTTTTATTTTTAATTTGAGTTGATGTTTTTATTTTGCGTGCAAGTCTCATCCTAAAGTGCAAGCAAGCTGTATACAACCTGTCTAGTGTCTAATGAGATGAAAAAAAAAATAATTTTTGAATATAGGTGGTAGATTTTCTACCAATGAGAGAAAGACATGTTAGATTAAAAAATTAATGAGAGAGACATGAGAAAAAATTAATGAAGAAACTAAACACTAATAATTAATAATTTAATTAATTAATACATTATAAAAGTCAAACAAATTAAATTATGTTAGGCTAAACAATAATTAATAATTTAATAATTAATGAAACAATAATACAACAAATTATAGTTTATAAAAAATAAACAAATTTATGAAACAACTAAATAATAATAATTAATAATTTTATTAATATTTCAAATGAATTTATAGTTTATTGTACAGGTATCTTTGTTCATTTATTTTCTTTTCATTTTTTTTTTTCCTTTTGAGGTTTTTCGGTGTACATAATGCAAATTTGTTTTGGTTTTAAGACTTTTTTTTTTTTTTTTTTTTTTTATAAGGCCAAATCTTGAATTTCGGCCGGTATTTACCGAAACACCCGAAATAGACCAAAATGATCTGAAATTTTTTCAAAGTACAATAGAAACACTCTAGACAAAATTTCTGGAGCCGACACTGCTTACTTATCCTGGAAATGATAATATCAATCGTCTAAATCAGCTTAACTTCACTATTAGTAGAGTACTCTAATATTAGTTTAAGATATTAACATCTAAATCTATAGAACATGAACAATGATTTCACATCTGAAAAGTTCAACATAAAAAAAAGTACAATATTTCCCTTCCGTTTCCTTTTTGTGCTAAAATTTCCCTTTCTAAATGGCCACTTTAGTTGAATTCAAGACAAAGATGCTAGGTCAATTCCCTGTTGTACTATTATCATTTTAACTTCTCATATATATATATATATATATATATTTTTTGCTAAACTTCAATGGAACTTCATTAAAAAAGTGCAGAACAAGGGGGGAAGTCTGCCTTACAAACCTCTAGTAACTCTAATGGCAGACTATCCTTAAGGAAAAACATAGTGCAGGGGGTCCTAAGAGCTATCTTGGCAGCATAGTGAGCTGCAGAGTTATAGACTCTTCTAACCCAAACAAAGGAAACAGAAAAAAAAAGCCCTACTTAAAGCAAGAATATCACAAACAAAGTTACTAATGATCCAATTAGGCTGGAGACCTTGAACTGAAAGAGCATCAAAACAATCTTTCGCATCTCCTTCAATCACAACCTTCGTCCATCCTTCAGCTAAGGCGAGATTAACTGCCCAAAACACTGCTGCAGCTTCGGCTTGGGCAGGGAGGCAACTACAGTACGGTTTGATCCAAGTTTTTATTGGTGTACCTGTATGATCCCTTGCAACCATTGCAAGTGCTGTTAAGGAGTTGCTGACTGCTGCATCGACATTGAGCTTTAAGACTCCTTCCGGGGGAGGTGACCATGAGATGGGGAGTGACAACTGGGTGAGATGCTCTACATCAGCTAACTTTGAGAATTCCAAAGCCCTTTGACAGATACGATTACAGGATAATTGAGCATCAACAGTGCCATCTTGGAAGTTTACTTGATTCCTCAGGTACCATATCTCATCTAAAATGAAGGCCATAGTTGAAGAGATGAGCTCTTCATCTATGTCAGAAGCAGAGGGGTTGGGAGGGTTCAAGATCAGCTTTATGATATCTGTATTGCTTCTGATGTTATGGTTATGAGCTCTCAGCCCCCAGCAAGCAGAAAACCAAATTGCTCTAGCCACAGGGCAATGGAAGAAGAGATGAGCTCTCATATATATATATATATATATATATATATCATTTTATCGGTTAGTGATGATGCTAAGTTAGTATTTCTCTTAAGTCCCACTAGTTTGAAATTTCCAGCTTGGCTTATAAGTTACTGATTTCAACCATTAATTGTGTGCTTCAGGGGCCAAATAGATTCTGTTTATCCTGATTAAAGTAACTAAAAATTGCATTGGGATCTTGGATAAAATGGCAGTGGAGAATGGCTTGGACAGCCAAACAAACACAGATGCAGCCACCACATCAAAAAGCAATGCAGAAGAAGAGAAAACCTCCAGCATGAATGGTGATCAAGAAGACTCAAAGAAGAGCAAAGGGGATGAGAAAACTAGCACTGTTCCATTTCGGAAACTGTTCTCATTTGCAGATTCCACTGATATTTTGCTGATGATCCTTGGCACAATTGGTGCCGTTGGGAATGGGATATGTATGCCCCTTATGACTCTGCTATTCGGGGAATTGTCCAATTCTTTTGGACAAAACCAGAATAGCCCCAACATGGTTGATACAGTTTCCAAGGTACAGATATTCTGCATAAGTTGTAATTGATAAGGTCCAACCTTTTGACTGAAAGATGTGATTTAAATTTTAAGACTTATGATTTAAATACTTTTCAGAGATAAGAATTTGATATATTTCAGCTGCTTATATAATAATATACTGGAGCTTGAATTGAGTATTAACCTATGTTCAGGGATGTATTAGCAACCCTATTCTTTCTTTTCTGACATCTTAAAATTGTTACGTGAAGATCTTATAAATTGGTTTCCTCCAAAATTTTAGGTCTGTCTAAAATTTGTCTACTTGGCACTGGGTGCGGCTCTAGCAGCTTTCCTTCGTAAGTACATTGCATATTCCAATCACTTCAAAATTTTATTGCTTATTGTTCTTTTGTTCATCAGTATCAGTTGTTGAGTTGAGAAATATGTTTTGTTGTTTGCCAGAGGTGGCTTGTTGGATGGTGACAGGGGAGCGACAGGCTGCACGAATAAGGCGTTTATATCTGAAGACTATTCTGAGGCAAGATGTTGCATTCTTTGATAAGGAAAAAAACACTGGCGAGGTTGTTAGCAGAATGTCTGCTGACACCGTCCTAATACAGGATGCAATGGGTGAGAAGGTACTAAAGTGCTGTTACATTTACATCAAAAGCAATGATCCTGTATTTTGCGTATCTTTGCACAAGATCCAGGGGTTTAAAAATTGTGTTTGTGCAGGTTGGGAAATTTTTGCAACTGACTACTACATTCATCGGTGGCTTTGTGGTAGCATTTATCAAAGGGTGGCTTCTAACCCTTGTCATGTTATCCTCTCTTCCTCTTCTTGTGGCATCTGGTGCAGTTATGTCCATCATCATACCCAAGATGGCGTCCCGGGGACAAAGTGCTTATGCAAAAGCAGCAAATGTAGTTGAACAGACGATTGGCTCAATCAGAACAGTATGTCATGTTGTCATAACAAAATATGTGCCTGGGATATTTTGGAGTTTTATCTTGAAATAATGTGTTTGGTTCTGCTTTTAAGTTTTATAAAAATAATGACATTGAACTTGATTGTTGTCTAGGTTGCATCATTCACCGGTGAGAAGCAAGCTATAATTAGTTACAAGAAATATGTTTTAAAAGCTTACAATTCAGGCGTTCAGGAAGGCTTGGCTTCTGGTTTTGGTCTTGGCACAGCTACGTTTGTACGCTTCTGCACTTACGCTTTGGCAGCATGGTTTGGTGCAAAGATGATACTGGAG
This sequence comes from Quercus lobata, assembly GCF_001633185.2. Taxonomy (NCBI): domain Eukaryota; kingdom Viridiplantae; phylum Streptophyta; class Magnoliopsida; order Fagales; family Fagaceae; genus Quercus; species Quercus lobata. Next base: position 34,678,328 of record NC_044915.1, read on the forward strand.
AAAGGATATAATGGGGGTCAAGTGCTGTCCGTGATATTTGCCGTGTTATCTGGTTCCATGTGAGCTGCATTTCTTTTCTTGTTTTACTACTAATAGCTTTCATATGCTAATATGGTTATATTCTCATTGTACCTAATAAATGGAAATTTCCTCCTGTTTTTGTTTCATAAAAAGCAAGCAAAAAATTTAAACATTCAGATTGGTATTTGTACATCTTAGTTTCTAAATTATTCGTCAGTCTCTCATTTTTTGATTCCATATGGATATTTCAGGTCTCTAGGACAGGCATCTCCCTGCATGAGTGCATTCGCTGCAGGACAAGCTGCAGCATTTAAGATGTTTGAAACTATAGGGAGGAAGCCAGTGATAGATGCTTATGACACAAAGGGAAGGACGTTAGATGACATTCATGGAGATATAGAGCTAAGGGATGTTTATTTCAGTTACCCAAGCAGACCAGATGAACTAATATTCAATGGATTCTCTCTTTCTATCCCAAGTGGCACAACTACAGCTTTGGTTGGACAAAGTGGAAGTGGGAAGTCAACAGTCATTAGTCTGATAGAGAGATTCTATGACCCTAATGCTGGCGAAGTTCTTATAGGTGGAATTAACCTCAAAGAATTTCAGCTCAAATGGATTAGAGGGAAAATTGGTCTTGTCAGCCAGGAACCTGTGTTATTTGCATCCAGCATTAAGGATAATATTGCATATGGAAAGGATGGTGCAACTATTGAAGAGATAAGAGCAGCAGCTGAACTAGCCAATGCTGCTAAATTCATTGACAAATTGCCACAGGTTCTGATTTTCAGTCAACTTGATTACACTGTGGGACCTTGTGTTCATATTCATTATCAGAAAACTTGTTGATTTACTTCAATAATTTGAATTTCATTTCCAGGGGCTAGATACCATGGTTGGTGAGCACGGAACACAGATGTCTGGTGGACAGAAACAGAGGATTGCCATTGCAAGAGCAATTCTGAAAGACCCACGAATACTACTTCTTGATGAAGCTACAAGTGCACTTGATGCAGAGTCTGAAAGGATAGTGCAAGAGGCATTGGACAGGATTATGGTCAACAGGACAACAGTCATTGTTGCCCATCGTTTGAGCACAGTAAGGAATGCTGATATGATTGCCGTCATTCATAGAGGAAAGATGGTTGAAAAAGGTACCTAATAACTATAGCCATTGATTTCTTTTTTAAAATTTATTCTCATGTGGAACCAGTATCAAAGTGTGCATCGAACCCTGGTTTATAGTAAGTACTTGGTAATAATTTGTTATCATGACCAAAACATATCACAATCTCCCAAGTGTGAATTTTCTTTAATTGGAATGAGGATATATGTAGAAGCCCTCATCAATCTGTATTATGGGAATTGGTGTATGTCCTGGATATTGTCATCAAACATCAATTTTTCGAAATTCACAAATGATTATAGAAGTTGCATAATTGAAAAAAAATAAAATGAAAAGGACTATTTTTTTCTTTTTTTTTGAGAAACAGAATGAAAAGGACTTGCTTTCTTATACTATCATGCTTTATTTTTTCCTAATCAATTTTGGAATCTTAAACTAGTCTTCGTTACAAGTAATTATTGGATCCCAGATTTCACATACTGATGTGCAAGAAGATGGTTGACTTATACTGAGTAATGTTAATGTCACTTGATCAGGCGCGCACTCAGAACTACTCAAGGATCCTGAGGGAGCATACTCTCAGCTTATACGCTTGCAAGAAGTAAACAAAGGATCAGAACAAGCATTAGATGATCGAAACAATCCGGAAATTACTGTGGAATCATTCAGACACTCAACTCAAAGAATGTCAATCCAACGATCCATAAGTCGAGGATCATCTGGAGTGGGAAACAGTAGCCGCCACTCATTCTCTGTATCATTTGGTTTACCTACAGGAGTTAATGTACCAGACATTGCACGGGCAGAAACAGAATCCCCTTCAGTACCTACAGAAGAACTTCCAAATGTTCCACTCAGCCGCGTTGCCTACCTTAACAAGCCTGAGATTCCAGTGCTTATAATTGGAGCTGTAGCTGCAATCCTCAATGGCGTAATACTTCCAATTTTAGGATTCCTAATTTCCAGCGCTATCAAGATATTTTTTGAACCTAATGGACTAAAAAAGGATTCAAAATTTTGGGCAATAATGTTTATGCTCCTTGGTCTGGCATCATTTCTGATGAGTCCAGCACGATCATACTTCTTTGCTGTGGCTGGGTGTAAATTAATCGGACGTATTAGAGTAATGTGCTTTGAGAAGGTGGTTAACATGGAGGTTAGTTGGTTTGATGATCCTGATAATTCAAGTGGTGCAATTGGTGCAAGGCTCTCAGCCGATGCAGCATCAGTGCGTGCTTTAGTAGGGGATGCACTTGGTCAGATGGTAGAAAATATGGCTTCAGCGGTTGCTGGGTTGGTCATTGCCTTTGTTGCTTGCTGGCAGTTGGCTTTTATTATCCTGTTATTGATTCCTCTAATTGGAGTTAATGGATTTATTCAAGTGAAGTTCATGAAAGGATTTAGTGCAGATGCAAAGGTATGCTTTAAAATTAATGCCTTTTCTATGTTACTATGTTTGATTGCACCATGCTAAACATTCTTCAAGGACAGACTTGAAAAAAGTAGAAATTATATCCAAGAATGATAATGTTGTAGAATTCTTTACAAGTAAATTTTAGTATTTGTGTTAAAAAGAATTTATCAAGATGTAAATTTTAATTTTTACAGATGATGTATGAGGAAGCGAGCCAGGTTGCAAATGATGCTGTTGGAAGTATAAGAACTGTTGCTTCTTTTTGTGCTGAAGAGAATGTGATGGAATTATACAAAAGAAAATGTGAAGGTCCGATGAAGACTGGGATACGGCAAGGACTGATTAGTGGAATAGGATTTGGGTTATCTTTCTTCTTATTGTTTTCTGTCTACGCAACTAGTTTCTATGCTGGAGCTCGACTTGTTGAGGCTGGCAAAACAACATTCTCAGACGTTTTCCGGGTAAATATTCTTCGCATGTTTTTCAAAGTTTTTTAGAAGAAATTTGACAACTTCTAGAGAATGGTGAAATTTACTCATACAAAATTAACTTTGAAATTTTGTATGTATGCTCTACAGGTTTTTTTGGCCTTAACCATGGCAGCAATTGGAATTTCTCAAACAAGCTCCTTTGCTCCTGATTCTAGCAAAGCCAAGAACGCCGCCACTTCCATATTTGCAATATTAGATCTGAAGTCAAAGATAGACCCAAGTGAGGAGTCTGGCATAAAATTGGATGATGTAAAGGGCGAAATTGAGCTTCTTCATATAAGCTTTAAGTATCCTTCTAGACCAGATATTCATATTTTCCGAGACCTCAACTTAAAAATTCATTCTGGCAAGGTAAAGTTTAATTATAGGATTGTATCTAAACTTCCATTTCCTTTTCGCAAGGAGCATTTCATTTAAAACGTACTGATCAAGTTATTGTTCTAAACATCTTTCAGACGGTTGCCCTTGTCGGAGAAAGTGGTTGTGGAAAATCAACAGTGGTCTCACTTTTACAAAGATTTTATGATCCTGATTCAGGCCATGTAACACTGGATGGTATTGAAATTCAAAAGTTTCAACTCAAATGGTTGAGGCAGCAAATGGGGCTTGTGAGCCAAGAACCAATTTTGTTCAATGACACTATCCGTGCCAACATTGCATATGGAAAGGAAGGAGATGCAACTGAGGCAGAAATTATATCTGCATCAGAGTTGGCCAATGCCCACAAATTCATTAGTAGCTTACAACAGGTTTGAGCAATACAAATCATTTTTCAAAACCCATCTCATTTTCATTCACAAACCAAGTCCCTCTATTAAGACACTTATGGTGGATAGCATTAACTTGCACATGTGCTTTAATCCTTGTCTCACAAGTTTTCAAAATTGCAAAATGCAGGGTTATGATACCATGGTAGGTGAACGAGGAGTCCAATTATCTGGTGGGCAAAAGCAACGTGTTGCCATTGCACGTGCCATAGTTAAAAGTCCAAAAATATTAATATTAGATGAAGCTACTAGTGCACTAGATGCCGAGTCTGAGAAAATTGTTCAAGATGCATTAGACCAAGTCATGGTTAACCGGACTACAATAGTTGTGGCTCATCGATTATCCACAATCAAGAATGCTGATCTAATAGCAGTTGTTAAAAATGGTGTAATAGTGGAGAAAGGGAAGCATGAAACTTTGATTAATATCAAGGATGGATTTTATGCCTCCTTAGTGGCACTCCACACTAGTGCTTCAACCGTTTGAATTATTTTCTAACTGTTCTCTTCTCTTATCGAGGAAGACATGCAACATATATATATATATATATATATATATATATTTTGATAGGAGGAGATGCAACATTTTAATTTTCTATGTAACATTTTTGTAACTAAATGTATCTTACACTATCATGCATTTTAAATTGTATTTTGAAAAATCAAGTTAGTACAATTTTTATTTTGAGTGAAAAATGAGATTTTTATTTTATTTTTTTTTATTTGAGAGAGAGAGAGAGGAGTGGAGATAATATCAGTTAACAGAATGGGTTGACAACCATTTATTATCTGTTTTAGGTTTAAAAAGATATCATTTGATTTCTAATCAGACGACACATGAAGTATTTTTAAGTTTGGTAGGAAACAATATCTAGAAAAGATTACAACTAAAAATCAAAATATTCCTTCATTTTAGGTAAACCCTATCTTAAATTTAAAACAGATCTTTATTTAAAACTGGAAAAATGAAAGCAAGCTGATCTGACAAAACTCTCACATCTTGCTCCACTCCTAATCACAAAAGATGAAGAGAGTTTTTATCTTCACTTGCTTTTTGTTTACATCATTTCTAATAGCTAGTTCTGATCTTTCACCCTCAGAGTCACCCACATACTCACCCTCAGAGTCACCTTATGGGGGTTGCTCAGATTTAATATGGGATTTGGTAGATTGCATGTCTTATCTAAGTGATGAAAGTGAGGTGACAAAGCCAGGCCCTGATTGTTGCACTGCGTTTGAATTAACAATGAATACCGATGCTTCGTGTATTATAGAAGCCACAAAGATCGCTCCTTCCTATGATATTAATTTGAATGTTACAAGGGTCATGATGATGCCTGAAGTTTGTCGTGATGGTAAATGATTTGATCTTTATCTTGTTTTGCATACTAACATTTGCAAATTTCTACTTATTTAATGTGTTAATGAGTTGTGGGGTTTTATATTTTTTGCATGCAGTTTCCTTGCCTAGGACATTAAGAGCTTAATAGTGATGCTCACGTCTTTTTTTTTTGGTTATAAAAATTAATTTTTTGAGATTTTTTTTGGTATTGTTAGAAAAATGCAGTTTCCTTAATATCATTCAAGGCATTTTTTTTTTTAATAAAAAGATATGAACTGCAATTGATTTTCAAATAAAGGAATAAATCAACAGTGAAAGTTAGTAATATTTTATTAATTAACTTTTAGAGAAAAATAAAAATAATAATAACGAAAATTGTATTTGGTTTACAAAAATTAGCTCGTCAATCCCTCTCTCTTTGGGAATGCATTGTGCCTATACTGTTTTGATTGTGTGTAATTAACTCTCTTTTGAAGAATGAAATTAAAATAAATAAAAATTTTACTAGTTTTGAAGCAGTGTTTTCAAATTCTTAAATTATAATAATATTATTTTCATATTTGATATTAAATTGTCATTATTGTTAAATATTAGCAACGCGATGTGTTATACCATATTGTGTATGCTAGAATGGATGCGGAAAGGGGAAGCATAGAATAGGAACACTGAGAACACGAGGGTTACGTGGTTCAGCCTTGCGGCCTACATCCACGGAGGAATCCCTTAAGGGCTACATCTTTATTATGTATAAGAGTGTAGTACAATAACTTCCTGTGTTACAATGAACCCTAACATGAGTATATATAGACGACTAAACCCTAGACTACTAGTATAAGCAGGAATGGGCTTGGGCCTATTACATTGGGCTAATATGTCTAATATATATCTCTAACACCCTCCCTCAAACTCAAGGCGGAAGCTCGATGAAGACTTGAGTTTGGATAATCATGAGAAGATCACTTGGAGATGCCTTGAAGAATGCCTTTGAAGAAACCATAATGAAGAATGTGTCAATTGACTAATTTCGGAGCTTCAAATGAAGAAACGGAGGCCAAAATCGGAATCTACGCGAAAAACTGAGCAAGATAGGCCCTTTTGGAAATTTTGACTTTTGGTCAAAAGTCAACGCAAAAAGTCAAAAGTCAAAGTCAACACAAAAAGTCAACAGTCAAAGTGCTCACGGGTCAGATCCGGGTGGTCCGGGTCGGGTCGGTCCGGGTCGTGGTGCTGACGAGACGACACTGCTGACGTGGCTGATGACGTGTCGCTGACGTGGACTAGGGCTGACGTGGATGTGCTTGCGTGGCTGCTGACGTGGATTGATGACGTCATCTGATGACATCAGCAGTAGTTTTCCGGCGAGTGGAAGGCGCGTGACATCGTTGCCGGCGCGTGGAAGAGAAGCCAGAAACTTGGGTGGCGCGTGGAGGCGCGTGTAATCTCGGTTGAGGCCCGTAATTTCAGGTTTCGTAGATCGGCGGACGAGGAGGCCGACAGGGCGGCGCGTGAGCCCAGAAGACGATCTAGAAGTCAAGAATCTTGGCGGCGCGTGAGAGATTTTTCGGTGGCTACTGCGGCGCGTGGAGGCGCGTGAGAGCTCGTATGATTACCAGATTCTCAGGCCAAGTGGATCGGAGGACGACAAGGCCGGCTTGGCGGCGCGTGTGACTGAGATCCGAGCTGTGAATCGAGAATCTTCGGCGGCGCGTGTGAGAGTTCCAGGAGCCATTGGTCGCGCGTGGTGGCGCGTGCGGCTGCCGTTGGAGGTCGGGTTTCTGGGTTTTGGCCGCGATATGCCGTGGAGCACGTATGTCTTGTTGGTTTCATCAGGCGAAGGCTTGATGTGCACAGATCTGATATTGATGTCACGGGTTTGCTTGAGTTTGTGGATCTTGGACACAGCACTGCGCCACGGTGGCTGCGAGATGCCGTGGAGTCTAGATCCAGCAGAGAAGCATGTGTGACTTCAGATGGTGGTATGCATGTGAGAATCTTCTTTGCTTGCTAGAGATGTTTTGTTTGATGCCAAGAACGGACTTTTGCTCTGATACCATGTTAAATATTAGCAACGCGATGTGTTATACCATATTGTGTATGCTAGAATGGATGCGGAAAGGGGAAGCATAGAATAGGAACACTGAGAACACGAGGGTTACGTGGTTCAGCCTTGCGGCCTACATCCACGGAGGAATCCCTTAAGGGCTACATCTTTATTATGTATAAGAGTGTAGTACAATAACTTCCTGTGTTACAATGAACCCTAACATGAGTATATATAGACGACTAAACCCTAGACTACTAGTATAAGCAGGAATGGGCTTGGGCCTATTACATTGGGCTAATATGTCTAATATATATCTCTAACAATTATCAAGTTCATTAGTTTATGCAAAATTATTAATGAATATGATGTTCCTGTTAAACCTCCAATGACTCCTTCAAAACCATCATCACCAGCTCCAAAAGCATCAGCAAAGAGTACTCCAGTGACACCAAGTTCCAAGACTCCATCCCCAACATTCTCAAGCAGTACTGGAGGTGGAGTTCCAGCCCCATCTCCATTGTCACACTCTGGAACCTATTCTACAACTGTTTCATTCGGTGTTCTTGTTAGTATGCTTATTGCTTCATTAGTGATTTAGGATATGGTAAAAATAAAAAATTATTTTCATTAGTGGTTTAGGATATGGTAAAAATAAAAAAATTAATTTCATTGGTGGTTTAGAATAAGGTAAATTTTATTCTCATTTTAGGACGCTATGTGTTTTGTGCTTGAAGATTTACTTTCTTCAAATTCTCTAAATAATTTTTGGTGTTTGGCTTATTTAAATTTCTAATACTAATATTTGGTATTTTTATTATTATTTAGTATTTAGTTTATAGATTGATTGAAATCATGGGGTATGATTATTTATTTGCTTATAATTAATTTTTTTTTTTAATGTTCCTCGTAACAGTCAAAATTTGAATTTTTTTTCTTGGGTAAAGGGCACGCAAGATTTCAAGCTAGGGGTACAAAAGTATATGAAAAAAAAAAAAAAAAACTCAAATAGGCATCCATATAATCTTAACAAACTATTAACCATGATAAATACAAAAAATCATTATTTCTTAATACATTAAGATGCAATCATCTACCAAAAAAGATACAATCATTTACCACAAAAAACAAAATATAATAATGTTCCTTAAGAGCATCAGTTGTTGCAAAAAAAAAAAAAAAATACAAACCAAAACTTACTTTTGCTACTTTAATATAGCATTTAGAACCTTTGGTATAATAGTGTTTTTGGTATTTAGTGTTATAAATGCTAAATATTTAGCATTTAGAATATTTGATGCTAGTACTCTAATATTGGTTTGATTAAAATTTTTAATTTTTTTTTTAAATTTTTGTTTTTGTTAAATTTTTGGATTGGTTAGGTATAAGTTGGGTTAGACTAATTGGAAAGGTGGAGGCCTAAGGTTTTTGAAGAGAGAGAGGCCCAACTCTAGAAAAAAAAAAATATATATATATATATATATATAACCAATAATATTCTTTTTTCAATAGTCCAGAGGGTCCAGGCTCCCTTGGATCCATCCCTGATCTTAATGTCAAACTTTTGAGTTAGGATGTGTTTGGAATCTTTGGATGTTGCATATTTTGTTAAAACTAAAAAATTATTACTGAAAGTACTGTAGATATTGGTAAAAGTTAGTTGAAATAGTACAATAATTTTCATTTTTCATTCTAACCCAAATGCACACCTAAGATGAATAGCATGTCACTTACATGACCATTATTGCGGTTAAATAGTTATTATTTATATCCTTCTTTACTATATGGTCATCAAAGTCATTATATTTCTAAAAATAAATAAATATAAAAAAGAGCTCTCAAACATAAATCTATTATTATTATTATTATTATTTGGATTAATCCCTCATTTCATTTTTGTTATTCTTGTTCGTTTACTATTATCATAAACAATATACTAGCTTCAAATACATGACTAAGTTGAGTTAGCTATTACTCATAATGTAATGAATTTATCTTTTACTTAATAAAGATATGAGTTTTTCATCATTTAAAAAAAAAAAAAAAAAATTCATAGTTTTCACTTTTCATCTTTAAATTTATTTGAAACTTATTGAGGCGATATAGATAATAGACCACCTTTGTACCTTCGCCTCAATAGGACCCCCAACCACGACAACAGTTACAGCCTCCCCAACAATTTTTTTTTTTGGCTGAAAATTCGCTATTATTCTTTTATTCTCTCCTTGCTGTACTTTTTAAATTATTTATTTATTTATTACACCCTAATCAAGTATAATATATTATAAACTAACCAACTTGCTGTAGTTCATACCCAAGTCTACCTGGAAAATTAAAGTGTTCCTTCTATATGAAGTTATTTGAAATGGTCGTTTGTGAAAATCAAATTAGGTTGGTGAGATGTTGGAGAATGCTATGTGTGCAAAACTATGTACATTAGGGGTGGCAAAATTGAGTACGACCCACAAGCCCGACATGATATGATACGAAATTAATAGGTTATGGGTTTAGACTTAATGGGTTCGTGTCATTATCGGGTTGACACAACTAACTTGGTTAATAAATTGGTTGGATTAGTGTTCAACATATGGAACCCATTTGACTTGTTTAATTAAATGACATTTTACCAATATACCCTTTAAACCTTAAGTCTACAAACTTATTAGTTGGTGTGGTTTATTTTCTTTGACATATTGTGATTGATTATTTGTGATATTGAGATATTCTTTTATTTTGGATGATTATTTGTGATACAGTTACTCATTAGTTTTGAATTTTATATTAAAAATATTTATGTGCTTGTTTTTTCATAAATATATATATATATTTTTCATTTTGATAAAATCTAATAAACAGGTTGACACGACTGACCCGTTTAATAAATGAATTGTGTTAGGATTGAGAAATATTGACCCGTTTAATAAACATATCAAGTTATTATTGACCTATCTAGTTGAATACTTATGAGTTGACACGACACGAATCCAACACGCGAACATGAATTACCACCCTAATGTGCATAATTCATCAATCCTATTACATCACATTTTCTTATAAAGAAAACCTACACACAAAAATGGCGAGATAATAGTGTCAATTTAAGTTGAACATATGGTCCTAAAAAACATGCCAACTTATTACTAGTCATTCCACGAGTCATCGTGTTGCTTTTCACAAGAAAATTTTTTCCTTATGGCTTTTTTAAATCAATTTTAATCAACTTCTCTCTCTCTAATTATATATAGCAAAGAATGATATATTTTAACTGACACCTACCAATATTTTTAATAAATATGTTCGGGTTTAAATTCTCCTTCCAGTTATGTTATCAGGGAATAAAAAAAACTATATATATATGGTCACAATCTTATCATATCATGTAGATGCAAATGGTTGACAAAATTCCGATCTGGATCCTACGATTCTTCAATTTTACAACCCCACTTGCCAAAAACGATCTGAATCTTACAAGGATCTTTGCAATAGAAAGTTCAGTTGGACTCAAATGAAAAATAACATCCTAATAGACTAAGGGCTCATTTGAGATCCGCTTATTTTACTAAAACTAAAAACTTTTTATTGAAAGTACTATAAATAAAAGTAAAAGTTAGTTAAAAAAGTATAATGAGACCGATGAATAGTACCAAAAAGTGCACCCATGAATAGTAGCAAAAATAAGCTGAATAGTAAAATAAGTTAACAAAAATAATATTTGCCAAACGGACACTAAGTGTACGTTTGGTATGCTGTAATAACTCCTATAATGGAATAGTTATTCATGTGTAATAGCAATTTGGTCATTTGGTCGTATCTTTATTACATGAATTAGTTATTACATTGGAATGACTATTCTTTAAATTGAAGAATAGCTATTCCTCTTTAAAATGGATGTAATAGCTATTCCTTAGTATATATAATAGGTTTTAAAATTAATATATTTCCAAAAATATAAAGTTTCCTTATACATCATCTTTTACAAGCTTTCCATATATAGCAACCAAACTTATGAATAATAATAGTTATTCCATTACAATGTTTTTTATTCCCAGTAATAAAGATTACTATTCCTAATGTAATCTATTGAATTTCATACAAGCTCTGAGAGATTCATCAATGGAGAAATGTAAACACACTAAGAGAGAGATAGAACAACACGAAACTTGTGAAAAATGAATCAATTGAACCAGCTTATCATACTCTGTTCTTTGTATAGTGAGAACAGAGTATCCAACTAACTATCCAATACAAAATGTACACGTGTAATGAACCTGTAACTAACTCATTAAACTATACACTATAAACGAAAACCGTTTCATGACCAATTATGCTATGCTACTGCTATGCTATTGTAGTTTACTTCTATATATACAAAACTACAAGTAACAGATACGAACACTGTACAATTTAGTAACAGATATATACAATCTATACAACCACTCAATACTCCCCCTCAAGATGAACCATAAATGTTGATTATGTTCATCTTGGATAAAAGGAAGTAAAACTGTTTGTATCCAAGTGCCTTTGTGAAGCAGTCAGCAATCTGGTGTCTAGTAGGAACATGAAACATCTTAATCAATCCATCTTGAAGCTTACTTCGAATAAAATGGCAGTCAACCTCTATGTGCTTTGTGCGCTCATGGAATACTGGATTTGCAGCAATGTACAAGGCTGCCTTGCTATCACAGTACAGAGAGGCTGGCTAATTGTGATCTAAACCAAAGGTTTTAAGCAAGGCCAACAACCAAACAACTTCACTTGTGACAGTAGCCATTGCTCGATACTCTGATTCTGCGGATGATCTGGACACCACTTGCTGCTTTTTGCATTTCTAGTATATGAGGGAATCACCTAGGAAGACACAGAAGCCTGAAACTGACCTTCTGGTATCTGGACAAGCTGCCCAGTCAGCATCACAATAGGCTTTTAGTCTTAATTCAAAATTGGCTGAGAGAAATAAGCCATGTCCTAGTGTCTTCTTAAGATACTTAAGTACCTTATATGCTGCTTGTAGATGTGGAATTTTAGGAGAACTCATAAACTGACTCAGTTTATGTACTGAGTAGCAGATATCCGGCCTGGTCAGAGTCAAATAAAGCATTTTGCCTATAATTCTTCTATATAAAGATGGATCTGGAACATCTTCTCCCATTGAGCTTCTAAACTTATCTGATTGATCCATGGGCACATTAGCAGGCTTACTTGCTAGTAGACCTGTATCAGAAAGTAGTTCTAAAATGAATTTCCTTTGACACAAGCTGATGCCCTTTTCAGTCCTTGCAACCTCAAGGCCCAAGAAATACTTCAATATACCAAGATCTTTGAGCTTGAACTTGTCATCTAGAAAAACCTTGAAAGTATTGACTGCCTCCACATTGTTGCTAGCTATTAGAATGTCATCCACATAGACTAGCAAGATGAGAATTGAACCCTTACTGACCTTAGTGAAGACAGAATAGTCTGACTTAGATTGGAGAAAACCATGATCAAGGAGAGTGGATGAGAGCTTGGCAAACCACTGCCTACTTGCCTGCTTCAAGCCATAAAGTGACTTAGTGAGTTTGCACACCTCTCCCTTGCTGCCAAATCTTGCCAATTCTAGGAGGCGGAACCATATACACCTCCTTATTCAACTCCCCATGCAAAAAGGCATTATTTACATCTAACTGAGACAAATGCCAACCATACACAATAGCCACAGCCAAGAGAGTTCTAACTGTTACAAACTTCACCACAGGAGAGAAGGTTTCATAATAATCAACTCCCTCAGTTTGAGTAAAGTCTTTAGCAACCAGTCTAGCCTTGTACCTCTCTATGGAACCATCAGCTTTAAGCTTAATTTTGTATACCCACTTGCACCCAATAGGCATCTTACCAGGAGGCAATTTGGTCATGACCCAAGTTTTATTAGCCTGAAGAGCATCAATTTCAGCCTTTATGGTAGCTTGCCACAAGGGATCAGGTAAAGCTTCAGCATATGAAGTGGGTTCTTTGGCAATGGACAAGGCAACAGAAAAGGCTTTATGGGAAGTAGACAATTTTGAATAAGAGAGAGTAGAGGAAAGTGGATAGAGAATACCTGGACTGTCAATGGAATCATGGGAAGGTATCAGTGAAGCTGAAACCAAATTGCAGTGGTGATTAAGAATGGTAGTGGAAGCTAAATTGCAGTGATAATCATGAAGATATGAGGGAGGTTTATGAGACCTAGTGGACCTTCTAACAATAGGTAAATCAAGGAAGGGAGCAGCAAGATTAGAGAGGTCAGGTGGAGCAATAGGAACAGGTGAAGAAGTGTCTAAGTCAGGATGAACAAGGTCTGGAAATTCATCAGGAGGTACAGCAATGTCAATAGGATTGAAAGGAAGAGAAAATTCAGTAGAAATAAAAGGGATGGATTCTGGAAGTGAAGGTTGAGATGGAAACATATTGTGAGAAATGGAAGAAGAGCTAGGAACAGATTTAGGCAGCCAATGTTTAAAAGGAAAAACAGATTCTTTGAAGATGACATCTCTAGAAAAAAAAATATTTTTATTGGACAAATCATACAACTTATACCCTTTGGTTCCAAAAGGATATCCAAGAAAGATGCATGCCTTTGCTCTAGGATCAAACTTGGATCTGTTCCTAGTTAAAGTAGAGGCATAACATAGGCAACCAAAGGATTTAAGATGCTGGTATGATGGAGGATGACCCAAAAGTTTTTGATAAGGAGTAAGATTACTAGAAGAGGACTAGGAAGTCTATTGATAAGATATGTGGCTATAAGAACACAATCCCCCCAGAATTTTAAAGGTAAATTTACATGAAATCTTAAGGCCCTAGCAACATTCAACAGATGCTAATGTTTTCTTTCAACAACAGCATTTTGTTGTGGTGTTTCAACACAAGACAGCTGATGTAAGATACCATTGGAAGCATAAAATGAAGAAAGAGCAAACTTAGGACCATTGTCACTCCTAATCACCTTAATGGATACCTTGAATTGGTTAAGGATCATTTGAAAAAAAGTTTGAATCAAGGATGAAGCTTCATATTTAAGTTTCATTAAATAAACCCAAGTACATCTACTATGATTATCAAGCAAAGTAAGAAAATATCTTGAGCCATTCAATGAAGGAAGAGAATAAGGTCCCCAAATATCAACATGGATCAAATCAAAACAAGATAAAGAAACACTTGTGGACTTAGAAAAAGGCAATTTGTGTTGCTTAGCTAAAGGGCAGACAAAACAATCAAAGGAATTGTTATTATTGCAAGAAGTTAGATCAGGTACAATATGTTTCAACAAAGCTAGTCTTTGTGAAGATGGTTGACCCAATCTATAATGCCACAGTCTAACAACAGCATTTGAAGTATCAACAGAATGAGAAGAGTCAAGATTACAGACATTGACACTTTTATTACAAAGAAAAGAGGGTAATTTGGATAAAATCTCTGAAACAGAATGTGGTAAAGTGAATGAATCAGTGCACTGCAAGGTATATAGTCCTCCATGTCTCTTACCCAACCCAGTTATCTTCCAATGCAGTAAGTCCTAAAGAAAACAATAATGAGAAAGGAAAATGCAACAGCAAGAAGGGTTCTGGGTCAGCTTACTGATAGAAATAAGGTTGAAAGAAAAACTAGGAATACAAAGGACATGTTCTAAAGTTAAAGTTGCTGAAACTTTAACATTTCCAATATGAGTCACCTTAACCATATCACCATTAGGAAGTCTAGCTGAAATCTAAACAGAAGAAGTAATAGAAGTGAAGAAATGAATGGAATGTACCATGTGGTCTATTGCACCACTATCAAGAATCCAGTCCTATGGACTGATATGAGAGGTATTGACACTAGAAGAAAAGACTGAATGTTCAAGAGAAGGGGAAAAACAAATACCTGATACGGTTTGGGCTTGAACATCCAACAAAGGCTGAGTAATGATGGTGGCAGCTTGGTGAGCATTGTCCAAACATGTCTCTGGTGGTGCTTGAGTGCCAAAGTGACATTGAGAATTCAACACTCCAATCAATTGCTGATATTGAACCTTGGTGAGTGTGACAGGTTCACTAGCATGATCTTCAGTAGCAATGACATTGTTTGCAAAAGGAGGCTAACCACCCTTGTTCTTGAACTTATACCCAGGTGGATATCCATGCAGCTTGTAACACCTGTCAACTACATGCCCCATGGCTCCACAATGAGTACATTGTGGTCTGCCATTCTTGGACTTAGTAAAATTCTTGGTGTTACCAGATTTGGACCTAAAGGCTACTAAAGCTGCTGATGTATCAACCAAGACTTTCTTCCCAGCACCCACTTTTCTCTACTTCTCATCTTGAAGCAAAAGAGAAAACACTTTGCTCAGGGGAGGCATAGGTTCCATAAGGAGAATTTGGCCTCTAACAGCTGCATATGTCTCATTCAGCCCCATCAGAAAAGACATAGTACAATCCTCAGCTTGATGACCACATGTACATGTCCTATAATTGGAGAATTCATCCCAAAGTCCCTTGAATTTTGCGTAGTATGCATTAATGGTTAAGTCTTCTTGTGTCAAAGAACTGATCTCTTTCTTAAGTCAAAGATTGTAGGTCCATTTCCTTGGCCAAACCTATATTGCAAGTCAAGCCATACATCTCTGGCAATCTTGAAGTAGACTATACTTGATTGCAAATCTTTAGAAATAGAATTAAACAACCAGGCTAGGACAGTACTATTGCATTTACACCAAGCTTTGTAGTATGGGTGATCAACAAATTGAGGCTTAGGGATAGAACCATCAATGAAACCCAATTTGGTTTTGGCATCCAAAGAGATGAGAATGGCCCTACTCCAAGTGTTATAGTTTTCTTCAGTGAGGGGCTGAATCACCAAAGAAACACCTGGATTATCTCCACTAGATAAGAAATAGGGACTGGATATGTTTTCCCAAGGCTGGACAGTGGAGGCAGTAGCACTAGAGGTACTCTCAGTCATACTTAGTACAATATTATCAAGGAAAATGATGAAGATTCAAAGTCCCAAGCAAAAGAAAATCAAGAATTAATTTTCTCGAGAATCCTTCAAGAAACAAGAAATGGATTCTATGGGATGATGTAAAGGTAAATCAAGTCAAGATGCAATTCACAATCTTGATGAAGTTACAACAAAAAGTTGTAGATTGGGAATGAAACAACCCTAAAATCGGAAAGAGAGAAAAAAAAATTGAAACCCTAAGATTGGAGATTTCAATTTCAATTATGAATCGGAGAATCAAGATCAAGATTTCAACACATTTAAAGAAATCAAGACCTAGAAGATGATGATCTTAATGCAAGAATCAACAGAAACACAATGAGGAATTGAACTAGGAAGAATCAGAGAATACCAGACTGGAATGATCTCTGAACAAGTTCATGCTTTGATACCATATTGAATTTCATACAAGCTCCGAGAGATTCATCAATGGAGAAATGTAAACACACTGAGAGAGAGATAGAACAACACGAAACTTGTGAAAAATGAATCAATTGGATCAGCTTATCATACTCTGTTCTTTATATAGTGAGAACAGAGTATCCAACTAACTATCCAATACAAAATGTACACGTGTAATGAACCTGTAACTAACTCATTAAACTATACACTATAAACGACAACCGTTTCATGACCAATTATGCTATGCTACTGCTATGCTATTGTAGTTTACTTCTATATATACAAAACTACAAGTAACAGATACGAACACTGTACAATTTAGTAACAGATATATACAATCTATACAACCACTCAATATAATCTACATTCAGTGTACCAAACATACCCTAAGTTTTTCTATTCTAATGTAGAGAGTTATGGTGTCAGCAAAATGAAAAATAACATCCCAATAGATTAAGTTTTGCTATTCTAATGTAGAGAGATAGAGTGTCAGTTGGAGTCAAATAAAAAATAATATCCTAATAGAGTGCCACGTTTTGAGGTTTTTGGCTTTTTTAAGTGATACTTACAAATTGATGTAGTAATGTATAGTAATTATATTAAATGGATGCAAATTTTTGGTTTTTTATGAATATGTAATTTATGTAATTATTTAAAAAACTAATGTGTATTTTTTGTTTTTTTTTTCTCAAATAATGTAGGATCTTACGATCCACGATTTAATCCTACGATCCACGATCCCACCCACCTCCTACGATTCTACGTAAAATCCCGATTTTGACAACCTCATGCAACTTTGTTTCTTTCTATTTTGCTTTGCTTTTCTTTTCTTTTCTTTCTTTCTATTTTTTTACTTTTTTGAATTGGAGGTCTGCATTTATGTGAATGTGGATGGAGAAGGTTTTTCCTGGACATTACAATGGGAGGCGAAGGGCCAAATTCTCACTAATTTTTATTTTTCCCCCTAATTAGCTTTTTACTTTTCTTCATAGTTTTATATATATATATATATATATATATAAACATATATATAATAGGTGAAGCTGAGAGAAACTCAAATTAAACTTCCAAATTAGAGTTTCAATTTTGCGCCATATGTCCTAAATTATTTATTCTTAAAGAGTTTTATTTCTTAATTTTAGAATAAAATGTGGGACCACATCATAAACATTCATCCATGTGAGTTATTAAGTACAAAAACTAAAGAGTCTAAAATAAATGAATTGGAAAAAAAAAGTGCTTCACAATAATATAAAAAAATGGACAATTTATATTTTATACCTAATAATATCCTTACAAAAATTTTTAAGGAGTTAAAAAAAATATAAAAATGATTATCAATAATATTTAAATTATATATATAGGAATTATATTATGCATCTTATTGTATATCTTTAAGTGTACCCATGTATATGCATGGGATTACAATCTAGTGTGGATTATAGGGAGAATTATCTACAGTATTAGTATGGAACATCCGAAATTAATGTAGATAGAATGTGGATATTACTAAAATTTCTTCTTGTGAAATAAGATAATTAGAATTCAATTCTTGTCTACACCAAAAATTAATTGGTGTTTTAACCTAATGTTAAAGAGCAATTATCAATAATAGACACCATAAATTAAAACTCTATTCTCTAAATAAATACTCTAAATAAAACCAAAAAAAGTAGAGGGAGGTGGACCAAATATCATAAATAGTAGTATTTGTGATTATCAAAGTTAGGTACTTGTTAACACAAAATTTAATGCGAATGTTATCATGGAGTCGTTAAAATTTATGATCCTCGCAAATGTTAGCATCAAAATTTTGTGCGAATGTTAAAAGTTTGTATTAGCTCACGTCCATGTCTGTTGTGGGATAGTAAACGACTATGATATTTATATATTAATTCTAGTTGTTACATATTAAATTTCTAGGACGTATTTAATCACTCACTCCAATGTATTAATCAATTAAAATTCCAAATCAAATAAGATTTGTGTCCCTAATAATTCTATTTATTCTTTTTATATTTACTCAAATAGTTTCAATTATAATTAACCACTGAAACATATCTATTTTTGTTAAGACTAGCGGGGCTCAGATTGAGATTCTTGAGTATCCGTAAGAGGAATAATACTTCTAAGCAAAAGTAGACATACTGTGGATCAAGTTTTAAGATATATTTGAACAAAGACCCTATATATGTAGAACTAAAAATTCGGAGACAAAACTATCATAGCAAGGGGCATCCCAGTGCGTCTCTTCCACAAAAGTTCTGAAAAGTACAAAAGGGAAGCCGAATGGGCTTCCAATCAGATCTAATGAGCTTGGACGAGAGTGAAGTAAAAAAGATAAAATAAAATAAATAACAAGAGCTTGAATGGAAAAGAAGATAACACTCGTGACTCAAATATAAATGGGATGGGGCATTTGGTTCACTGTGTTGTACCCTTGATGTAATGTACATTATGATGATGTGACATTATGTTTTTGGTTTATTTTATTTTTTCTAACATTATCAATAATCTAAAATTACAAAATATATCATATCACTTTAATCTCATCATATTTCAAAACAATGTAATGTTGTATTTTTGTATTGAAATTATATTAATGTAAGTTTACAATAATGTAAATATTTACGGTGTAATGTAACATCATGGCAAATCAGACGTCCCCATATAAGAATGTTTACAATTAATTTCGAAAATCAATAGTGAAAAAGCAAAATTTATGGAGAGTATATTATTAATAATACTTTGTAAGACTAGCATTATTCTTATGCTATATGAAATGAAGAGTTGCAATTAATATGTTCATTAATACCACCGCACATCCTTGGTGCGATGGTCACTCCACAAGTATAAGTGCTTGTGGGGTATGGGGGGTAAGGACCGAGATTCAAGTTTTTAGGAAAGAGCTTCACACACATATACACTTAGATTATGTTAGAGTAGAATTTCTATCTTGTATAATATATATATATATGCTCATTAATAATAGGGTTCGGTTAACTAGTGTCTTTAGTGTATTTGTTAATGTTATGAAAGTTTTAATACCACTTTTATGAAAAATATTAAAAACTGTCAAAAAAATCAATTACATTGTTTTTTCATAAAAAGTTTTTAAAATTATTTGTTAAATCAATACTTTGGGATATCAGTTAATTTTTCCGGTTGATAATATGATTCATTTACATCTTATTACCTAGAAAGATAGAAACAAAAACCCGAGTATGTCCAATGAGAATAAGAGAGATGCTTGTCGCATTTATGTGAGACACGAATTCAGTTGCACATGTTGGACTTAGGATTGTTGAAGTAGTTAGGCACTCAATTAATACAACATTTAATGAGTCTCTCTCAAGAAAAATGCATGAATACTTAACCCCAAGAAACAACACAATCGGCAAGAGATTATGTCTAAGGAAGCAAGGCTACTAATTAGAATCTCTAAGTCTCTCTCTCCTCATAGCTAGAACTCACTCATCGAAGAAAATTTTTGTAATTAAGTTAAGGGTCATGTTAACGGGTGCTCTTAAGACAATTATTAATAAGGATAATGCTAACGAGCACCTTAAGGGAACTTGTTAAGAATTACTAAAATGCCATTGTATTAATGGCAAGCCACAAAAATCTATGCAATGAATCAGTTTGCTTAGAAGAAAACAAATCTTTAACAATAAACCCAAAATACCCTTCAGCTTTTTCAGTTTTCTCCATTTAATGTCCCATCTACATGTGGTCCCACCCAATCCAAGAAGTCATCCATACGTATACTTGTTAATTTTTCCCTCCATTTCACCTTTTTTTTTCTTTTACTTTTTCCCTCCAAACTACTAAGAAAATACTTGTTAAATTTTCCCTCCATTTCACCTTTTTTTTTTTTTTCTTTTCTTTTACTTTTTCCCCCCAACTTACTATTTCACCTTTTTATCTCCCATTTTCTGCAGTCATTTTCTTTTTCTTTTTTCTTTTTTTTATCATCAGTCTTCTTTTTTCTTACTTTTAAATACGTACTTTAGAAAAATATTGACACACATTGAAGCAAATTAAGAGAGGGGAGGGCTCAAAAAACTTAATCAAAATTAAGAAGGTACTTTCAATTATTCATTTATTTATATTAAAAAAATGATTTTGCTTTATTTATTTATTCTTGTTATATTATTATAGTTCAAATAGATGAGGATTTAAGTTCAAATGGGACTCAACTATGCATTTCAAGGAATTATTTTGACTTGAATGAGCTTCCTAAAGAAGGTAATATTATTTTATTTGAAAAATGGCTATTTATTTTTATTTTTTATATTCAAATGTGGTGTTGATTTTTTTTTTTTTTTTTGAATTCTTGTGACAATATAGCACAAATGGATGAGAATTTTATTGCAAATGAAACTCATCAAAGTGATTCAAGAAATTATATTGAGTTGGATGAGTCTCAAACTTCAAATAATGAAAAAAATAGTGATATTTGTGGAGAGAAAGTTCTTGAAGAATATAATTTTGAGCCTTTTGTTGGTCAATGTTTTCTTAGTGAAGAAGAGGCTTTTATTTTCTATACAACTTATGCAAGACAACATGGTTTTTCTATTCGGAAAGGTCGGTTTGTCACAAAAAATAAAGAAATAGTAAGGCGGGATTTCTTTTGTCATCGAGCAGGTAAACCACTATTAAAAATTGTGGATCCATCTAAGGAGCAAAGAAATAGAGAGTCTTTAAAATGTAGATGCAAAGCTCATCTAAGGATTGCCTTACAAAAGTCATTTGATATTTTTCCACAAGAATGGCATGTCACTAAGTTTATTATAGATCACAATCATGAATTGTTGGCTCCTTCGGAAGTGCAGTTTCTTCCTAGTAATCAAATTATCACTAAAGAAGATGAAGATCGCATTCAATTGTTGAAAGAAGCTAATCTTTTGATTAGACAAATAATGCGTATTATGGAACTTGAGAAAAAAGTGGAACATGGACATCTTCCATTTTTTCAAAAAGATATTCGTAACCTTTTTGAGAAAATGAGAAGGGAGCATGCAACGAGTGATGCCATGAGCCTCTTACAATATTGCAAAGATGCAAAAGAGGAGAATTCAAAGTTTCAATATGCTTTTAAAATAGACGATGAGAGAAAGTTGGAGCATATTTTTTGGGCACCTTATCCTTGTATTGATTGGTACCAAAAATATGGTGATTTAGTTGTTTTTGACACTACTTATAAGGTGAATGCTTATAATATGCCTTTTGGTGTCTTTGTGAGTATCAATAATCATGGAAAGACAATTCTCTTTGGTTGTGCACTTCTTCACAACGAAACAACTAGTACTTTTCAATGGTTAATGAAGGTAAATTTTCAATCTTGTAAAGATTCACAATTATTTTTTAATTTCGATAGTATTTGAATTTTTTTGCATTGTAATAATTTTATGTTTGATTGGCAGACTTTTGTATTATTGATGAAGAAGCCACCCAAGTCTGTTTTGACTAATCAAGATCCATGGACCACAGAGGCAATTTCAAAAGAATTGCCACTCACAAAGCATGCCTCTTGTATATGGCATATTACCGCTAAATTTAGTGGTTGGTTATTCTTCGTAGTCAATATTCGAGTTGGTGCATGGATTTCTACAAGTTATATAAGTTGGACTCATGTGAAGAATTTGAGCACCAATTGCTACAAGTTATTGCAAAATATGACGTGTATGAATAAGCATGTGATTGGATTATACCAAATTAAGCACTTTTGGGTACCATGTTAACTTCGTGGATATTTTTTTGGAGGAATGACAACAACGGGAAGACCTGAAAGCATAAATGCCTTTATCAAACGATTTGTTAGTTCCCACATAAGCTTGATCCAACTTGTTAAACAAGTAAGTTATTATTTACCCTTATAATTTATTTGATTTATGTTTATATTTGTCAATTTTAGTATTTTTTATATTATTTTTTTTAGTTTTGGTGTGTCATTTAAATGCTTATAATTTGTTGTCATTTTTTAATTTTAGATTGACCTTGCCATTGAAGGTGCTGAACAAATATAATCACATGATACAATGTTGGAAACGTTTAGGAGTTCTTCTTTAAGAAGCCTTTCACCATTAGAAGACCAAGCCCATAGTGTGTTGACACCTTATGCTTTCAGATTATTTCAATCGGAGTTTGGGAGTGCTACACTATATTCCGTGCTTCAAGAACATGGTAGTGAATTTGTGTTGCAATATTACAAAGACAAAACTAGTCAAAAACACAAAGTTTTGTGGGATGGTGAAATGACTAATTGTAGTTGCAAACATTTTGAATTTTGGGGTATACTTTGTCGCCACATACTTAGGATATTTCTTCACAAAGATTGCCACCAAATTCCACATATGTATCTGTTATCACGTTGGAGTTGTGAAGCATCACTAAAGGGAAAAGAATTGTTAGTTTTGAATGATGAAGATTTAATGGACAAGGAAACCGATATCAATGGTGATGTTAATGATGTGATTGATGAAGATTGTTTTATTTCTTGTCCTCCAATGTCGAAGACAAAAGGTCGTCCAAAGCAAAAACGAATGAAAGGTGGAAGAGAGTTGGGAAAGCAAAAGAAGTCTTGTAGACTTTGTATGCATATTGGCCATAACATCTCTACATGTCTGGAGAAGAATAGTAGTACTTCCTCAAATTGTGCAAACAAGAAAAAGAAAACAACATCAACAGATATTGGATTGAATCCAGTATTTTGTTTGGAATGTTAGGTGAAAGCTTTTTGAGATTGTGAAAGAAAAATTATGACACATATTTTGTTAATGTTGTCATTTTGTACTACTAAGTTAATTGCACACCACTTGGCTATGAGTCTCTCTTTGTTTACAGTAGTTAACGCATTTGTTTATGGGATTTGTTAAAATTAATATTCCTTGGTAAAAGTTAGAACCTAGGAAAACATGATGAGAAAAATTATAAAACAAGTATGATAACTTATAGAAGTCATAAATGGATAATTTAGTCAAAGACATAAGGCGGTATTTTTTTTTTTTTTTTTTGTCGGAGATAATATATATATATATTTTATATAATTACCTAAGAGGTCCAACTTAGGGTAAAGTCCATCTTTTGCTAAATCATCTCAAAATGTTCTAGGGTGAAAGCTCAATTAGTGTGAAAACACTAATGCTTGTTTAGACCCCCAATTTTAAATCACGGCTTACTTGCTTTTATTCTAACTTAACTAAGTGCAGAATAGGAGTAAAGCATGTGTTATAAACTGGTAACACTACTCTAAGCCATAAGCAACCACATTGAGCAATAAAAGTAAAACTTAAAGAATTGGGAAGAGAGATGCAAATACAAGGTATTACCAAGACGTGTTATTGAAGAGGAAACCGAAGAACTCGGCAAAAAACCTCTCCGTGCAAGTCAAAATTGATCCATTAGTGAATAAATTGGAGTACACAAATATAAAAAAGACCCTCCAAGCCTAATCTACCTAATGTACATGAGCCCTTCAAGCTCTTGCTACCAACAGACTTCTCGGAGTATTGTCTACACTAGTTTTATGATAATGAATGACCAAACATATAAAATGAAGGAAGCCAAGGACCTTTTTTGTATAGTTGATAATTTATGGCACAGTCAAATATTGATAGAAATTAGAAAATAAGATTATCTTAGGAATCAAGTACGGAATTCTCAACACCAGAAATTTCCATATACTTTATTGAGGAAATAGTTAATGTAGGGATGATAGGCCCAATAGTATATATCTATGTATATGTTAGGTCAGGGGCCCAATCCAAGGACATCTAGTAGTCTGAGGATGGATAAACATTGTTATAGGAGTCCACATTAGTGAATGAAGAGATTGGGGGTTGGTCATAAGAGTCTACGAAGGTCGTCTGAGGAGAAATGCCTCCTCGGCTGAGCAAAGTAAAGGTCCAAAGGTATGGTTTGCCATCCAGGGCAACGTTTCGAGAGGTTTCATTGATAAGGATGCACATCATGAGTGTACAAGACAAAGGAGAACTATGAAATATCTAAGGGAAAGCTGCTACCATCACATTGAATGCTTTATAGCTAATTCTTTGGCAACATTAATGTGGAAGTGATACTTGAACAGTAATTTTCAGCCTTACAGCTACTCCTGGAGACTTCAAGAAGTTGCTAATGGGGCAGGGATCAACGTCTAGAACCCAGCCTACACGTGGAGGGTGGAGATGAAAGAATGAAGACTATATAAAAAGAAAGAAAGAATACCCTGAAGAAAGGAGATCAGAGAATTGAGAGAAAAACACTGTAGCAATAAGAACTATGCCTGTAATCAAATTTAAGAGATATATACAAGAATTGATTTCCTCGGATTGTGCCGAGGACGATTTTCTTTAGATAAAACTAGTCTATCTTTACTTTCTTGTCTTCTGAATCCATTATAATTGTTACTCGACTCATTAAAGCTTAGTTTTCTAACTCACTTTCTACAAATTCATTGTATTGGGCTCTTTGGGCCTAGATCCTTTTACCCTTTGGGCTTAGGAGCTAAAACCTGCCCATATAGTTAACATATTAAGCTAATTTAAAGACAAAGTACTGT
The DNA here is from genome assembly GCF_001633185.2 of Quercus lobata. Classification (NCBI taxonomy): domain Eukaryota; kingdom Viridiplantae; phylum Streptophyta; class Magnoliopsida; order Fagales; family Fagaceae; genus Quercus; species Quercus lobata. Next base: position 34,703,495 of record NC_044915.1, read on the forward strand.
ATAACTTAAATGTAATTTGTGTTTACTCTCTCTATATTTTTAGATTTCACACATAATTGATAATTTCTAGTTTTGGCATGTTCCCTTTGGCCTTTACTAGAAAACTTGTTCCTTGCTAGTATCCACATTACCCAACTGTGATTGACTTCCAATTTTGCTCCAAAGCCTTTGCTTTCCCCTTCTACTCTATATAAATTTGAAATTTATGTTTTGTAATAAATTCGAATTTAGAATAGATATTCTCAATCAAAACTTCTTTTTTCTCATCTTTAAGCAAGTGCACTGAAGTAGACCAAAGTGGACAAAAATGAACCGAATTGGACCAAAAAGAATTGAATAAATCAGAATGGGCCAAAATAGACCAAAGTGGATTAAGTGGACCGAATTCCTACGTTGATGTGGCTTAACAGGAGTATAACAACAATAAATGTTACGTTTAAGCTTTTAGATATTATATAAACATAGATGTTCCTTAAAGGCTTACAAAAGGAAGACACTAGAGAACCTATAAAATCTTTAACCATATATTATGCAAATTAAGATGTTTTTGAATGGATATATGAATTAATACAATGACCAAGCAATTAAGGCTTTACCACCCCCACAATATTGCCAAACTTGCTGTTAGTCTTAAAAGTAGGGGTGTCTAAGTTGACTTGCACCCGGCCAACCCGACCAAACCGCCTGGGCCTAAATTGGAAACTGTCCGACCTGACTCCAACAACGGTTGGTGGTAGGTCTACATGTCTAGAAACCAAATCCGGCTGGTTGGTTGGCGGGTCTTCACATGAAAAACCGAATCTAACCAACCCGACCGAGATCTGCTACTTTCAGACGTAGATTTGACAAGATTCGGTGAGATCTCGGCGAGATCTAGCCAAATATTGACGAGATCCGTCGAGATCCTGCTAGATCTCAATAAGATTTTGTTGAGATCCGACTAGTTCTCACCACCTGTGTTGCTCCATTGGTTTCAATCGAAACCGACGTTGTCCAGCATACCCGAAACTGAACCGAACCGTGTTTTTCGGTAGTCAACAGCGGGTTAGATTTCCCGTCATCCAAAGTGGTCGGATCGGTTCTGGGTTGGGCACAAACCCGATCCGGATGGACTCGTAAATAGGCCTACTTAAAAGACACTTTTATTGTAATAAGTAGGAAACCCCAAAAATCATCTTGGATGCTTGTAAGGTTGATTGCATTTTTGTTGACTCTTTTGCTTGATAAATAAAGTTTCTAGATTATCAAAAAAACCAACCCCCTATAAGTCAACTTGGCTGAGATTGGCCCTGACCAGTGAGTTATCATGTCATTGTGAAGGAGGCTTGCAGAACACTTCAAGTAAATGCATGGTAGCTTCAGGAATCAGATAAAGATTTCTTTATGCGAAAACCCTGACGGCAATGGTTTGACAAAGTCAGTCATGGCTCTGGTTAGTCAGATGTACCGTGGATTTTACTAGTGAGGGAATAGAGATTGAGAATTAAGAAACAAAGGTTGCCCAAGTCACTGAATTAAGTGGCATGTTGATATAGGACCCATTCAGCTAATGGAAAAATGTCCAATCTTTATTTATTTATTTATTTTATTAGCAATGTCTTCGAGTTGAGTAATTAGACTGATTGTTTAAATAATTCAATTTTGAGACAGTTACTAAAGGAACACATCAGACTTCCATTAAAGATCTAGCACTTTTATTTTAATGCCTCAAAAGATATGAGCTAAGATGTAAACGACAGTTCCTGCCTTTTGCTCACTAATTACTTTTTTCCCCCTTCAAATTCAATAATAATTCAATAATAAGTAATTACCTCACCTAACCTAATATTATGATAATATTATTGGAATTTACAAAGGATTTTTTTTTTTTTTTTGGTAAAGATGGGGTGTAAAACCCATGTTTTATACCATCTAATAAGAGATTGCCACATTAGATTTTTACTTAAAACTTAATACATCATACCACATATAATAACATCTCAATAAAACCACAGTTAAGTTAAATTTTCAAATGGGTATTATAATTGATTGAATGTGGTTATACATATTTGAGAGGTAAAATTTGAGTTTTACATTGCGTCCTTATTGAATTTAATCTCTTCATGTACATGCCATTCTTAATTATTTATTAAGAGTTTCTTGAATGTCATTTTAAAAGGGAAAATTTCCTTGACTTTTCCTAAGGTTTTTTTTTTTTAAAATATTTTAGTATACTCATCTTTCCTCTAATTTGGAATAGGAAACTTCATTTTATTTTTTTAAAAAGCAAACAATTTACACTAACCTTTCTTGTATAATTAAAAAGAGATTTTAAAAAATCTTAAATTTCTTATTTTATCCTCCTACTTAAACTATTATCCACACCCCCTATAATAAAAAATTTAAGATTTTTTAAAGCTCTTTTTTTCGGAAATTTCAAAACCTTTTTTCCAGCCATCCAAGGGAGGTCAATGAATATAGTTTACCGTAAAAGAGGTGAGTGTAATTTCAGAAAACCCTAGAAGTGGAATGCAATTTTCCTCATTTTTAAAGGAATTTATAAATATTTCTTTTCTCCACCTAATTGGCATTAGGTATATTAAATTAATATCCCCAATTAATACTCAGTAAAAGTATACCAAAGCAAAGATAGCGAGAACAAATGACAAGGACCGGCCTCAAAAAATAAAAAAATAAAGAGATTAGGACCAAATCAAATCAAAGGCTCTTTGGTAGGTAGTCCTAATCAAAGCTTAAAGAAAACAAATCATAAATTCATGGATTCCATCTAATAGGTCACTTGATGTGCAGGTTATGACTTATGAGCTAAAGCATTAATTGGGGTTTATGGAGTTCTCAATAATTTGTGGGGGTAAAAAAGAAATCCTACGTTTGTAGATAAAGGAATAAAGAAGTAGAAATTGCAGATGCAGATAAATCTTTTGAGAAAAAAAATAAAATAAAATGCTTTACTCTTATCCCTACGAAACTACAAAAGATAAATTATCTTTGCCAATAATGATACCCTTATTCAAAAAAATAATGATAAATAATGTTGACCTTATAAGCCGTCCCATTTTAGCAGTATCCACTCATCAGATTTCTTGTAATAATCTATTTGTCTTATATGACCTGTCATCAATTTACTATGAAATTTCATGAGAAGAAGTAAAAGAAGTGCTAATGTTCATGTCGTGTTTGGTGAAGATCTTCTATCAACTAGTTTCTTTTTTTTTTTCTTTTTTTTTGTTGATAAGTTCAACTAGTTTCATTGATTCACAATAAATAAACATACAATATAGTATATAGTTTTATTCAGTGACAGGCAGTTACCTCCACCAACAAGTAAGCAATAAATTTGATTTTGATTGTAGACGACGAAAGATGTGTGACAGAGAAGCAATGGGAATTTTATTTTGCTCGATAAGCAACTGGCTATGAATTAGTTGACTTTATGTGAAACTTCATCAACTTTGACCAAGTTAATATATAGCTATGGCATCTTATCTTATGATTATTATAATAACATGATGTTTGCACACTAACCTATCAAAAAAGCATATATATTATTGTGCTGCAACAATGGCTCAAACTCAGAGTATCCACAACGTGCATTGAGTTCAGTTTCAGGTACCCTTAATTTTGACTTTTTGGTGAGCAAATCTTTCTATTCTTTTGTTGATTGTTTTTTTGCATTTGGGTTTTGTTCATTTTAACGTTTATGAAGATTTAGTCTTCTTCATTTCATATATGTTGTTGAATGACAATATATATCATTGGAAAATGGCAACTTTAGGCTTCAAGATCAGTTTTTGATTTAGATGGGCGCCATGGGGCTGCAGAGATTTTGATTCTGTCAAGGAATAGTACAAAAGTTTCGTTCCTCTCAGGTAAACTTGTATTGAAATTTCATCTTAAATACATCCCTTGGCATCCTTTGTAGTTATAGTTTTATTAGCAAGGCCTGTTTAGTAGGTATTTCATTAACTTTTTTTTTTTTTTTTTTGCTGAATGGTATTTCATAAACTTGATGATAGTAACTAGTAAGCAGCAAAGAAATCTGCTATGACTTTCACTCCCTATACACATGTAAACACATTTAAGTAATATTCTTTTCAACAACTTTCATATAAAAAATAATAATGATTTTTCAACGAGGCATTGACCAGTATGCATTCTGTATTGCTTTTAGTAAATATCTGTCAGCTTCTATTTTGTAATTTTGAGAAAATATCAAACATTTATATTTTTGTATCAGGATCTCTTTTGCAATCTTTGCTACCAAATACTCGGCATAGAGCTCATGGTGCAGTACTGATTTCGGATAACATGCTTAATTGTTATTTGGTAAGGTTGATGGGAATTTTGATAATCAAATTTCTTAATTGGTTTTAACAAAGGATGGATTTTACATATCAGAACACTCTAAATTTGCACCTTCCGTCAATAATTTGGCTAGATTGTCTTGTTGTAAATTGATCTAGACGTGATAAATTTGTACCTTAACAATGGCCTTGATAGACATATCACTATATCCGCCATCTATTCATTTACTTCTCTCTGGTATGTTTCTTCTTATAATTGACTTTCAAAAAGAAAAGAAAAGGAAATCCATACATTTAGCTACTTAATTTCTTTTGCCAGCTCCTTTGTTGGGAACTGCATTAAGTTCTAGTTGAAGATGAATGCTGAAATATGGAATGAATTTCCGAGTTATTTATATGTAAAATTTGTCAATTCTCTAGTCTATTATAGTAAGAATTTTCCTGGTCAATCATCTTTCACATGTTCATCTTTTAGCTGCTTGTAGATTTATAATTCCTGATACTATGAGAGCCAATTTATCATTAATAATCATTTTGTTAGTCCCTGATTTTATCTAGTATCTTTTGAAACTGACCACTGGTTCAACTTTGACTGCTTGGCTTGTAGGCTGCTAACTTTACCTCCATTTTATGGTGCAGGTGCTATTTAGTTCTAAATATTCCAAGTAAGGTAGCTGACAATTGGACCAGCATATTGGAGTTGGTAAAATGGAGGCAAGGACAGTGGGGAATGGAAATACAAATATGCATGACGATGCTGCATTAAAAAACAATGTAGAAGCAGAGAAAATCCCTTCCATGATTAATGATCAAGAAGATTCGGATAAGAATGGAGAGAAGAAAACCAACACTGTTTCGTTTCTCAAGCTGTTCTCATTTGCAGATTCCACTGATGTTCTCTTGATGATCATTGGCACAATAGGTGCCATTGGGAATGGGCTAGGTATGCCTCTTATGACAATACTCTTTGGGGAATTGATTAATGTTTTGGGAAGTAATCAGCATAACAAAGACGTAGTTCGTGAAGTTTCCAAGGTAAAAATATGCTCCAAAAGCTTAATTTATGATGCCAATCTCAATATTTATCACTAGAAAGTGTTGTTGAACATTTGGTTTTATTCTTAACTTATTTTTGACATAAAAATTAAAAAGTCCGATCTAAATTCTATTAATGTTATTATCTAGTTCTTCAATTGAAAATTTATCTTGATTTTAAAGATGTATGTGAACCCTTCCTTTTCCCTTTCTGATATGCTATTATTGATATGAAGGTGACATTTAGTTTCCTAAAATGTTTTAGGTTTGTGTAAAATTTCTCTACATGGCAGCAGGGATAGGTTTTGCAGGATTCCTCCGTAAGTACATTCCATGATCAAAATCACTACAGATTTTTAATGAATAAAAGAAAACCTTTCATCCATCAGGCATTGAGAAATGATAAACTTGTCTTCGTTCTTGTTAGAGGTGGCTTGTTGGATGGTCACCGGGGAGCGACAGGCTGCACGAATAAGGGGTTTGTATTTGAAGACAATTTTGAGACAAGATGTTGCTTTCTTTGATATGGAAACAAACACTGGAGAGGTTGTTGGGAGAATGTCAGGTGACACTGTTCTCATACAAGATGCCATGGGTGAGAAGGTACTACATTGTAGCGTCAACAACATTAAAATTCACAACTGGCCAAAAGTCAGCCTGAGTTATATTCATATTATGCATCTAAATGTGTTCTTGGCGATAAAAGAGCATGTTTGCTTGTACAGGTTGGGAAATTTCTGCAGCTAGTATCAACATTCATTGGGGGCTTTTTCGTAGCATTTTTCAAAGGGTGGCTTCTTACCCTTGTCCTGTTATCCTCAATTCCTCTTCTTGTGGCATCTGGTGGTCTTATGTCCATCCTCATATCCAAGACAGCATCCCGTGGACAAAGTGCTTATGCAAATGCAGCAAATGTAGTTGAACAAACAATTGGCTCAATAAGAACAGTATGTCATGTTGTCAAACTATCTGCATGCCCGAGAGAACTTCTAATTTTGTTCTCAGTACAATGTGTTTTGCACTTCCGGTTTTTCTAGCAAATGTATGATATCCACCATTTGGTTCTTTTCTAGGTTGCATCATTTACTGGGGAGAAGCAAGCTATAAATAATTACAAAAAGTACCTTACAACCGCTTACAAATCTGGTGTTCACGAAGGTTTGGCATCTGGATTAGGTTTCGCCACTGTTATGTTAGTCATGTTCAGCAGCTATGGTTTGGCTATATGGTATGGATCAAAATTGATACTGAACAAAGGATACAGTGGGGGTGATGTGCTGAACGTGATTATGGCTGTATTGACTGGATCTATGTAAGCTACAGTTTGAAATTGTTTAGCTTCCAATTGTATGTAAACATGCTAATAAAGACATAATTCCTACATCATGAGGAAAATTTCTTCTGTTTGTTCCCTAGTTAAGTAGGAAACATGACACACATAAACTTATGTAAAAATGTATCAGTAACGTCTTTGGCTTATTCTTTATTTATTTCATTCATTTTGCTATTATGTGGATGTTTCAGGTCCTTAGGCCAGGCATCTCCCTGCATTAGTGCCTTTGGTGCTGGTAAAGCTGCAGCTTATAAGATGTTTGAGACTATCGAGAGGAGGCCAGAGATAGATGCTTATAACCCAAAGGGAAAATTTTTGGATGACATTCATGGAGATATAGAGTTGAGAGATATTTATTTCTGTTATCCAGCTAGACCAGATGAGCCAATATTCAGTGGATTCTCTCTTTATATCCCTAGTGGCACAACTACAGCTTTGGTTGGACAAAGTGGAAGTGGAAAATCAACAGTGATTAGTCTAATTGAGAGATTCTACGACCCACTGGCTGGTGAAGTTCTCATAGATGGCATTAATTTGAAAGACCTCCAACTTAAATGGATAAGGGAGAAAATTGGTCTTGTTAGCCAAGAACCTGTCTTGTTTTCATGCAGCATTAAAGATAATATTGCATATGGAAAAGATGGCGCAACGTATGAAGAGATCAAAACTGCATCTGAACTTGCAAATGCTTTTAAATTTATTGATAAATTGCCTCAGGTTCTGTCTTATCCTCCATTTATTGGAATATAAGAGGCTATTTTCTCCTTTATCACCACAGAAATTGTTAATTTACTTTCTAATTTGAATTTGACTTCCAGGGACTAGATACTCAGGTTGGTGAGCACGGAACACAACTTTCTGGTGGTCAGAAGCAGAGAGTTGCCATTGCAAGAGCAATTCTGAAAGACCCAAGAATCTTACTTCTCGATGAAGCTACAAGTGCACTTGATGCAGAGTCTGAAAGGGTAGTGCAGGAGGCATTGGACAGGATTATGATCAACCGGACAACCATCATTGTTGCCCACCGTTTGAGCACGGTGAGGAATGCTGATACAATTGCAGTCATTCACAGGGGGAAGATGGTTGAGAAAGGTATCTTACAGTATAGCCATCTGACTCTTTTCTTCATTAGCCTAAATCTTTTATCTTTGCAAATTGTCCCACATTATGTGAACAGTTAAATCAGTAATTTTCATAAACATATTCACCATTGTGCATTATTTCAGCAACTATTCGATTTACGAGTATATATTTGGGATGTCAAATGAAAGTTACAATTTGCACAAGGAAAAAGATATTGCCACTCAAATTTGTCTTGAAATCTTCCGATTGAATTTCTGATCAACTCTCAAACCTCGGATTACTCCAGAATGGGAGATGCATATCATCTAAAAATTTATTTGTCAATCTATCAGGCTCACACTCAGAACTAGTCAAGGATCCTAATGGAGCTTACTCTCAGCTTATACACTTGCAAGAAGTAAATAATAATTCAGAACAAGGTGCAGATGATCAAAACAGATCAGAAATTTCTACTGAATCTTTTAGACAGTCAAGTCTTAGGAATAGTCAAAGAATGTCATTCCTACGAAGCTTAAGTCGGGCATCTTCAGCAGGAAGTGGCCGCCGTTCTTTCTCAGTCACAGCATTTGGTTTGCCAACAGAAATTACCGTTCCTGATGGAGGACTGGCAGAAATAGAAGAAAACTACCCCAAGGTTCCAATCAGCCGCATTGCTTACCTTAACAAGCCAGAGATTCCAATACTTCTTCTTGGGACTATAGCTGCAGTTATCAACGGCGTGATACTTCCTATATTTGGTATACTGCTTGCCAGGGTGATCAACGCATTTTATGAACCACCTCATAAACTGAAAAAGGATTCAAGTTTTTGGTCACTAATGTTTGTGGCCCTTGGTGTGGTATCATTTCTGGCAATTCCAGCAAGAGGATACCTCTTCGCCGTGGCTGGGTGTAAGTTAATAGCACGTATTAGATTGATGTGTTTTGAGAAGTTGGTTCACATGGAGATTGGTTGGTTTGATGAGCCTGTGCACTCGAGTGGCTCAATTGGTGCTAGGCTCTCAGGGGATGCAGCAACAGTGCGTGCCCTTGTTGGAGATGCGCTTGGTCAGATGGTTCATGTTATCGCTGCAGCAGCTGCAGGTTTGGTCATTGCATTTCTTGCAAGCTGGCAGTTGGCATTTATTATCCTTGCATTGATTCCTCTCATCGGAGTCAATGGATACATTCAAATAAAGTTCATGAAAGGATTCAGTGCAGATGCAAAGGTCTGCCCTAAAACTAATGACCCCATGTTTTTTCCTCTTCTGCTCTAAAACAATACATTATGATTGTCGTGGGAAAAGGAAGTAAAATTCTATTCTTTATTGGAAAAAATGGACGCAACCATTTAAACATACCTGGAGCCTGTTTGGTAAAACATACAACAGTTTTCTGTGTTTCAAAAACACAGAGAACAACTTGCTCACTTGAGAGTTTTTAGTTTAAAAACTCTGAGCTGCCACTTTAAACACGACTAACTAATTTCACAAGTTATTTGGTTTCATAAAATTATTCATTACTTGTAGTTGATGTAAATCTATGTGGTTGCAGTTGAAGTATGAGGAAGCAAGCCAAGTTGCTAATGATGCAGTTGGAAGTATAAGAACAGTTGCTTCTTTCTGTGCTGAAGACAAGGTGATGGAGCTATACAGAAGCAAATGTGAAGGCCCAAGGAAGGCAGGGATAAGGCAAGGCTTGATCACTGGAATTGGATTTGGGACTTCTTTTGGCTTGTTGTTTCTTGTCTATGCTACAAGTTTCTATGCAGGAGCTCGTCTCGTTCAGGCTGGGAAAGCAACATTCTCAGATGTTTTTCAAGTAAACATTCCTCCTATATAACTATATTTGACAAGCTTTTCAAAAGTTCTGTATACTAACTAACAGAATATTTTAACAAGATTGTTTCACACCAAAATACCTTTTCTCAAGATGGATATTTGGCTTGCAGGTTTTCTTTGCTTTGACCATGGCAGCTATGGGAATTACACAAACAAGCAACTTAGGTCCAGATACTGGCAAAGCCAAGAATGCTTCTGGTTCCATATTTGCAATAGTAGATCGGCAGTCAAAGATAGACCCAAGTAATGAGTCTGGGATGACATTGGAGAATGTGAAAGGAGAAATTGAGCTTTGTCATGTAAGCTTCAAATATCCTTGTAGGCCAGATATTCAGATTTTTCGAGATCTTAGCTTGACAATTCGTTCTGGCAAGGTAAAGCTGCACCATTTATTTCTAGCAACTAGCACAAGATGTAATCACAAAAGTTGTTCTTGCTTATCATTATTCCTAATCATATTGGTATGCAATATTTTACTTTTTTTTTCAGACAATTGCTCTGGTTGGAGAAAGTGGGAGTGGGAAATCCACAGTAATAGCATTATTGCAAAGGTTTTATGATCCCGATTCTGGTCATATTACACTTGATGGAGTTGAAATTCAGGAATTTCAAGTGAAGTGGTTGAGGCAACAGATGGGTCTTGTGAGTCAAGAACCAGTTTTATTTAATGAAACTATTCGAGCCAATATTGCATATGGAAAGGGAGGAAATGCAACTGAGGCAGATATCATAGCTGCAGCGGAGTTAGCAAATGCTCATAGGTTCATTAGTGGCTTACAACAGGTTAGATCAAAGCAAATCATTTCCCCATATTTGTTTCATTATCATTTCTAATGTTACAGGTAATTAAGTTAATTAACAAACTATATAATTGAAGAAAATAACATCACTTTGACTTCTACAACGGTTGGTAGTTAATTTTAATGTACAAATAGTAGACTATAATTTATTTTTCTATCATTCTTACAATACAAAATGCAGGGTTATGATACAATAGTAGGAGAACGTGGAGTTCAATTGTCTGGTGGACAAAAGCAACGGGTAGCCATTGCACGTGCTATGATTAAAAGTCCAAAGATATTACTACTAGATGAAGCTACTAGTGCACTAGATGCTGAGTCTGAGAAGGTGGTCCAAGATGCATTAGATCGTGTTATGGTTAACCGAACTACAGTTGTGGTGGCACATCGATTATCCACAATCAGGAATGCAGATGTAATCGCAGTGGTTAAAAATGGAGTTATTGTAGAGAAAGGAAAGCATGACAATTTGATTAGAATCAAGGATGGCTTCTATGCCTCCTTGGTGGCGCTGCATACAAGTGCTTCAACTACTTGAGCTCTAAGTAAATTTTATTTTTTTACGTTGATTTTACTTTTTCAAATAGATGAAATACATAAATGTATGTTGTTTTTTCTTCTTTTAAATTCATAGTTTGATTTATTTATGCTTTTCTTCATAAATAATTTATCCATATTTGTAATATCAAATGTTAGAACTTTGAAGTGTAATGTATTTGTGGTGGATGAATAAGAAAGAGCAGAGGATGAAAAAATTTCCTTATGATAATGCTAGGGGACAAAGTATGCTTTTCCACGTATCTCATTGTATTTTCTATAATTTCTTTGAATTTCAAAATAAATGCAGTGACTATATATAGAGTTACTTATGGTTTCATCTAGACCAAAAGTTTGGTGTATAAAGTCAATGACTAAACTAGTTGAGTAAGGAAGAAAGAAAGAATATCAATATCTTAGATTCTTAATAACAAAATTGGGTTTTATTTTCAGAATTGCAAAGATCTTAGAACCAATTTGCATGTTTTAATAACAAAATTATGAAGGAAAAATAATTAAATATTTAATTACATGCACCATGCACCAAACCTATGCTAATTTATCCCTTCGTCCACTTGAAGAAATTCAAAGTTACTTAAAAGCTATGGCCTATGGGACCCGACTTTTATTAATACTAGTCGCACACTCGCGCATTGCGAGTGATAATTTTTTTAAAGTTATCTTATAAATATATAAATATATTATTATTATTATTATTATTATTTTTTTTTTTTTACTTTTGTCTATGTAACTTGTAGGGTCTCGATTTACAGTCCAAGCCCAAAACATATGAGATGTTGGCCCAATGAGCTCAATATAATAAATTTGTAGAGAGTGGGTTGAAGAACTAGGCCCTAATGAATTGAACAACGGATAGATTTAATTTGAACGACTGTAAAACATAACCAAGAGACTTGATCTTAATATATTTTTAGTCCGAGGAGGTCGTTCTTCTATAAATTAATCACAATTAGATATAAAGATAATTTAGATTGCTACAGTCTTTTCTTTCCTCTTTTTTCCGATCTCCTCTTCATGAAGAGTCTTTCACAATATATATCTTCCTTTGGACCATCTTCATCCTACACCTGTTGATCATCCGAGCCCTTACTTAAGTACTTGTCCCATTAGATACTCTCTCTGGTTTTCTGTGAGTTGTGGTAGCCAAGGCAGTACTGTTCAGAGGTTTTCTTCACATAAATACGACCAGAAAAGTAGTTGTAGTGCATTTAATGCGGTGGTGGCAACTACTGTGACTTAAATAATGCTTCCAAGTGCAGGATTGTCGTGAAGTAATAACTCGGAAAGTTCGAGGTAGAATCCACAGGGAAAAGGGAATTGATTAGCAAACCACAAGAGAATAAAACTAAAAAAATAAAGTTTAACTAAAGAGATTTTTGGTAGTTTGGTAAAGGTAATTTAAATTGATTGAAAATAACAATATGTTAAGGTGCTAAGGTTTAGGGATCCACACACAACACATCTATTGATAGTCTTAACAATATTTATTTTACAACTCAACTAAAATTCATACGAATGATGATTTTAGTTGGATGATTTAACAATAAAAACTCAAGAATTAATTGTCTAAGGTTGTTTCATGCAATTGATTGATTTTTGGCAAAACAAAACTAGTAAATTAGTTCGCAGGGAATACTAAGCATTTAATGTGCCTGGAGTCTATGATAAATTAAAGAATTATACAGAACTAAACACTTTTCTAGATGAGTAAAACAATCAAGAACATAAAAACATAAGCATTAAAACCAAAAAATAATTGTTAAGAACATATCAATAAACGGTTGGGTTTCACCCATTGCCTTAGCAAGGCTTCTAGCAAGCCATAACACATATAAAACTCTAAAAACTGTAAAGAAACTTTAAGAAAACCTAAATTATGTTCTACAGTAGCTCTCCTCTGAATTTTGCCCTAAAGAGCCTTTAAATAGGTCAAGGAATCTTATTACAAGCTGAATTCCCGTTTGGAGAAAATCCCAGGTTTTTAGGCTTCACTTAACCGACGTTTTTGGCCCATTTAACTTCAGAATTTGGACTTTTCGTAAACTACAAAGTTGTATTCCTTCAAGTTATCTTTCCAGCCTAACTTAAATCATCTCGATTGGAGATCTACACCAAAAGTTATGCTCCAAATACTAACTGGTGCACAGGCTGGAATCCTAATCCGAATTGGACTTGGATTAGGTGCAAATTTCCTTTGATTCCTTGCTCCAATTGGACTTGAATTTAATTGGGTTGGCCTTCTTTGACTTCATCATGGCCTTTGTAAAATTAAAATCCATTATCTTTCTTCTTTGCACAAATCCACTTATTTATTTCATTATCCTACAAAAGACAAATTCACGCATTAAAATTCAATTAAGCACAAAGTTAATTATTTAGCATTATTCCAAAACCAATTATAAAATGCATGAACTAACTCAAAATAAGTATGATAATACTTTCTAATAATGATACAAATATACAAAATTAAGCTATTATCAGCAGCTTTCCCTTAGATATTTTTAGGTTTCCTTCCTTCTCGTATGTTCATGAGGCATGTCCTTATCATTAGAGCTTCTTGGAGGATCACTCTAATTGCTGGAGTACATACTTTGAACTATATTCATCATGTCCGAGGAGGAGTTCCTCCTCAAACAATCCTTTCATTTGTTCCCTACTTGTGAGACTTTAACTAGGAACATCTAATAATTATTAGCTCCTCCTCGGACTTATCAATGTCCTCGGACAAAGCCCAAGGCCCAATATGCAATCTTGGACCCTCACCCCTACATAACTTATGTAAAATTCTTATATGGTAAAATTATCCAAATCATGTTATGTAATATAATAATATTATATTCTTTATAATGCAATAGGATAACATTTAACAATCAAAGAGAACAAAAAGAAAAAAACTTAAAACACAAAACTAAATTGCATCAACTCAAAGTAGAGTTCTTAAGAATACAAAAAATTAATAACCTAAAGCAGAGATGTAAGAAAAATAAATAAAAAAATCCACCAAAAAATTGAGAGAGAAATAACATTTTTTGTGAGGAAAAATTATGCATAGAAATATAGAATAGAAAAGATAATGAAAATTTTATAATAAGAAGATAAGAATAATAAGAAAATAAATGAAGATAAAGGGAAAGATAAAGAGTGATATTAAGGTGGACGGTAGTGGGAAGATGAAAATGTGAAAGGAATGAGAAATGTTGAAGAAAGTGTAAATGTTAAAAAAATAGGTGTGATTTTGTAAGGAAATTTTTATTTATTTGTATTTAATTAAAACATTATATGTTTACAGTTTTAAAAATTAAAAAAAAATGAGAAAATATTAATAATTTAATGATATGGAGGATATGGTTGAATTTAAATGGTCACTTGTAGTAGTACTATTGATGTTAGCTTGAATATATATATAAATATATATATTTTTTTGCAACATGAAAAATGATAAACCCTATCCATATAACTAAATTAAAGTTACTTTATGATGTTGAGTTAACAAAACAAATTGGTGGTTACCAAAAAGCTAAGGTTATGTTTGGTAACAGTTTTTGTTTTCTATTTTCAAAAACTTGTTTTGGGGAATATAAAGAAAAAAAAATTTCTTGTATTTTTGAAATCAAAAACAGGTTTGGTTAGTTGAAATTTAAAAAAAAAAAAAATTAGTTTTTTGAAGAAAAAAATAGAAAATACTAAAATATGTTGTTACTAGGATTTGAATTCTAATGCCAACTCATTAAATGAGACATATTCTTTAAGTTAAATGCATATTTTTATTGATTTTTGAAAATTAGAAACTGAAAACAGCATTTTGCATATTTTTAGTTTCCTTCACAAATTGAGTTTTGAGAACAGTTTTTTTTTTTTTTCTCTATCTATTTTGGGTTGCCAAACAAGTTTTTTAGTCTCAAAAATAGAAAATTGTTTTTAAAAACAGATAATAAAGGGAAAAAATAGTTACCAAATATATGCTAAACTTTTTTTTTTTTTTTTTAAAGAATAAACCTAAAATCTAAACATGAATTGTCTTGTTTTATTGCTTGTCATTTGGGTGAAATTGAAGCCTCGCATAAATTAATGAAGCCTCATTAGACCTATTAACCATTATAGCTCTAAAGAATACCAATAATAAAAACATAGCGTAAATCAGTACTTATCCTTTGCAAGTCAAAAGGTTACACATACAATGTAACATACATCATTACCGAACAATGTTTCAACTCATCACATAGCAAAGTAATCATGCAAATGAACTTTGAAATATCCATTTGGTGTTATGATCGATGGTATGTAGCTTTGAGGAAAAAAAATATGTAGTTGTGGTAAATTAAACAACAATACTATTCAACTACTTAGATTTATCACTATATGAGGAGAACATGAATGCATTATGACCCCTTTGTTCCTTATGTTATTGTTGATTTTTAATTCAAATAATTTAGATGGCCTAATTAGTAGGGTATATGTTCCACAAACTTTCAAAAGATTAGAAACATTAGTTAGATATACAGACCAAACATTAGTTTCTCTCACACTATTTTTAAGGAACAATATATAACTTAGAGGAGTCAATCCCTATAAGGCAAATTATTGTATAAATTATTATTATTTTTTTTTTTTCATATTAACTACTCAATAGAATCCATCGCCCATACAAAATTTAAACGGTTGGAATTAAGAAGAAATAGATTTCTAAATATATAAATAGAATAGTTTTTGTTAGAAGTTAATCACTGCACACGAGGAGAGAGAAAAAAATCAAATGAAAAGATAACGTATCAAGTTTAAAAGGAATTTCATAGAACAAATGTCATGTTATACAAAAATAAAATATGTAGAACAACTAAATAGGTGAATTCAAAGCAACCCAAACTAAGAATTTAAAGAAAAACACATGTAATAAAATTAAAAATTAAAGAGAGAAAAAAACTTAAATCACAAAACTAAATCGCATCAGCTCAATATAAAGTTCTAAAAAACACAACAATTATCAACTTAAAGCAGAGATGCCCAAAAAGTTGAGAGAGAGAGAGGGAGAGAGAGAGAGAGAGAAACTTTTTTTTTTTTTCTATGAGGGAAAAGTATGTAAAGAATGGAAGATAGAATGATAAATTTATAGTAAGAGTGTGTGAATAAAAAAGGACCAAAAAAAGGGAGATGAAGGGAAAGATAAAGAGTGATATTAAGGTAGAGGGTAGTAGGGAGATGAAAAAGTAATGTAGAGGTAGTGAGGAGTTGAAAAGTGATATTAAGGTAGAGGGTAGTTGGGAGATGAAAAGGTAAGGGATAGAGAAATGTTAGAGAAAGTGAAAATATTTATTAAAAAAAAAAAAAAGAGAGAGAGAGTAAATGTTAAAAAAAATTATAGGAAAATCGGAAAGAAAAATGATAATGAGGTAGACACTGATGTGGCTCAACTGGAGCATAGTAACAATAAATGCTACGCTTCAGCTTTTAGATATATATAGATGATTAATTTACTAATAGTGAGAGTTGTCACTTGACGCAACCACAGCTTCTAAACCCGACTTTTATTAATTAGTGAGAGTAGCCACTTAGACCACATGTAGCTTTGTCCCTGGAGCAACTAGACCTAAGCTTTGCCCATCAAAAGATTCCCTTAAAAAAAATCAACATATCATATATTCTATAATAAAAGTTGGGCTTAGAAGCCATGGTTGCATCAAGTATCTTGACTAAATTGCATCAATTTTTTCTAAGATGTGGTTGTGCCAAGTGGCTTCACCAAATTACAGCAAATTTTGGATAAAAAAAATTTTTTAGTTAGAGACAAAAATTTATATGTCCTTATCAATTTCTTCAAATAAAATAACAAAAAGTGTTTGAAGTTTGAACAAAACATGCAACATGCATCTAAGTTTCAGTTGATAGAAATAACAATTTATTTGTTCTTATCTAACAATAAGTGTTTTAATATAATATGCAACATGCATTTTAGATAAAATAATAATAAATGTTTTAACAAAACATGCAATATGCATCTAAATTTCAGTTGATAGAGACAACAACTTACTTATTCTAATCAATTTCTTTAAATAAAGTAACAATAAGTGTTTTAACAAAACATGCAGCATATATCTAAGTTTAGTTGATAGAGATAACAACTTATTTTTTCTTATCACTTTCTTTAGATAAAATAACAATAAGTGTTTTAACTAAAGATGCAACATGCATCAAAGTTTTAGAAATTAGAAGCCGTGGTTGAGCCAAGTGTCTTCACTAAATTGCATAAATGTTTTTTAAGTTGTGGTTGTGCCAAGTGGCTTCACCGCCAAATTATAGCAATATTTTGTGTTAGTTTTTAGACCCCTAAAAACTCAATTTGTTTAACCTACTTTAATATTGAAGTTGTTACTTAGGTCAATTATGTAGATCTAGGTTAAACATTCATCACACATATCACATAGCAGAAAATATAAATTGGCGCCGTCTGTGGGGATCTTCTACAAAGATGTGGTTCAACCAAGACTTACACCTAGGAAATGTCTGAAAGACGTTCAGGGAGTTATGCTGAAAGTGCCTCTAGGGGGTCTTCTCAAGGATTTACTTGGCGAGAGCGGAGGCACAAAATGTGTGAAGACAAGGATTGTGAGCAAGAGGAAGAACGATTCGGTCTCGGGGAAAGGTCATATCAAACGCACCGAACGATGTTAGGAGCTTCAGGGCATGGGCAATTTGACGAACGAGATAAGGAGCTCAAGTGGTTACGTAGGCTGGTGAGAGATTTAGGGTTAGAAGCAAGAGGTAGGCGACAAAGAAGACACCGAGGTGACCAAGAAGAAGGATTTGCTAATTGGGGAGGACGTTATGGAGTTGGGACACATCAGTTCGGTCCCCATCGACACCGAGAATGATCACATTCACGGGAGTACACAGATCGAGACTCGGAATTCCCGGAAAAGCGATAACCCAGGAATGCTGCCATGGACTCTATAAGCCGAGCCTTACGTAGAGCTACTCGATCACCATTTTTAGATGACATTGAATGACCCCAATGCTGAGCAGGTTTATGCGCCCACCGTTCAACTCTTATGATGGGAAGACGGACCCGGTAGAGCACGTCAGCCACTATATCCAAATGATGTCCTTGCACACTCACAATGACGTGCTGATGTGCAATATATTTCCTTCAAGCCTCGAGCCTACTGCTTTATGATGGTTTAATGGGTTACAAAAGGGTTCCATTCACAGTTTCATCGAGTTGATCTAGCAGTTCGGTGTTTGATTTGTAACTTGTAGCTGGGTCCCGCAACCAGTAGATGCATTACTATCCATGAAGATGAGAATGGGGGAACCCCTTTGCAACTATGCCAGTCAATATTGGGAACTCACAATGACGTGCTGATGTGCAAGGTATTTCCTTCAAGCCTCAGGCCTACTGCTTTATGATGGTTTAATGGGTTACGAAAGGGTTCCATTCACAGTTTCATCGAGTTGATCCAGCAGTTCAGTGTTTGATTTGTAACTTGTAGTCAGGTCCTGCAACCAGTAGATGCATTACTATCCATGAAGATGAGAATGGGGGAACCCCTTCGCAATTATGCCAGTCGATATTGGGAACTCTACAATGAGATCAGTGGGGGTAATGAGAAAATTGTGGCAAGCACCTATAGAATGGGGTTGCTCGAGGACTTTGAGCTACATGAATAGCTAACGAGGAAGCCTTCCGAGGACATGAGGCAACTTATGAGGCGTATAGAGGAGTCAAACGCCTAGAGGATGACCGGCTGCAAAGTAAAGGAAAAGCCCCGGTGATGAGTCATCCTCGGTAGGGCAGCTTTCAGCCAAGGCCCCGAAGGGAGTTAAGGGTTCAAGATCTAGAAGCACAAATGGGGGAAGTGAACATGACGTTCAAGGAGCCGGTGCACAGGATTGTAGATCGAATTAGGAACGAGTCATACTTCCGGTGGCCAAACAAGATGGGGGGTGACCTGTCCAAAAGAAACCAAAACCTGTACTGCACTTGCCATAGAGATAGGGGGCACACCACCGAGCTGTGCCGGGTATTGAAAGATCATCTTGGGCAGTTAGTGAAAGCGGGGTATTTGAAGGAATTTGTGGTGGATTCAGGAAACTGAGGTGACAGGCAGGGTGCACAGTAGAGGGGGAATCCTCTCCCAACCCCATTCGGAGTGATCGAGGTCATCCACACTACCCTGGGGGGCGTTACTGTGATCAGGAGGAAAGCTGTGTTGGCTATAGTACTAGTAAAAGACTGCTCAGGTAAGAAACCATCCAGGAAAAAGATGAAGTTCACACGAAAGCCCATTGCATTCAACGATGATGACTTGGAAGGAACAATTCAGCCGCATGATGATGCTTTGGTGGTGACAATCAGAATAAACAAATTCATAGTGAAGAGGGTGATGGTAGACCATGGGAGTGGGGCTGATGTGATGTATTCAGACCTATTTAAAGGGTTCGAATTGAAGGACGAAGACCTTTCAAAATACGATACGCCCCTGGTCGAGTTTGATGGCTAGGTGGTGATTCTTGAGGGACAAATTTCCCTTTTCGTGAATATGGAAGAAAAGAAAGTAGTAGTAACATTTATAGTGGTCACCTCGTTCTCTCCTTATACGGCAATCCTGGGAAGGCTGTGGATCCATGCGATGGAGGTAGTCCTGTCCACCCTACACGTGAAGGTTAAGTTCTGTACCAAGTAGGGCATCGCTGTAGTGAGGGGAAGCTAGCAAGTGGCCAAACAATGTTTAGTGGCCACGGTTGATTGGAAGCACAAACAGGCCAAGCAGAAGGAAACATCCAAGGAGGCCCCTTTATAGCAATTACAGGAGCCCCAAGAGGGATTGGGGGCTAGTTGCGCCAAGGAATTAGTCAAAATAAGAATATTGCCAGATGTTAATAAACGTTTTCAAGTAGGAGCAAGAATGGGAGATAAGGATAGGGTGGAGGTATTACTTCTTCCTATGCAGAATATAGATGTTTTCACTTGGAGCCCGTATGAAGTGCCCGGGGTGGATCCTGAATTCATAGTTCACAAGCTTAATGTGGACCCATCATATCCTCCTAAGAAGCAGAAGCAGAAGCCGAGGAGATCGGCTAAAGAACATGTTGAAGCCATTAGGCAGGAAGTTATGAAATTGAAGGAAGCTGGGGAAATATGGGAGATATTCTTTCCGGAGTGGCCTGCAAATACCGTGGTGGTTAAAAAGAATGGCAAGTGGAGGGTTTGCATCGACTTCACTGACCTGAATCGAGCATGCCCTAAGGATTCGTATCCTATGCCAAAGATTGATCAGCTGGTAGATGCCACCACCTGAGGATGAGCTTTCTAGATGCCTTTCAGGGTTATCACCAAATCACCCTAGCTGTTGAGGACCAGGAGAAGACGGTGTTTATTTCCCCTAATGCTAACTATCATTATACCGTAATGCCATTTGGGTTAAAGAATGCCGGGGCCACATATCAGCATATGATGATGAGAATGTTTAGGGACCAGATCAGGCGCACTGTCGAGGTAAACATTGATGACATGGTGGTAAAAAGTAAACAAGAAGTGCAGCATGTTGACGATCTTAAGGAGGTGATTGAAGTTCTCTAAAGACACAAGTTGCGCCTCAATGTTGATAAGTGTGTTTTCAGAGTAAGGCTGGCAAGTTCCTAGGATATTTGATCACCAACCGAGGGATATAAGTTAACCCCAATCAGATCACAACAGTAAAATGCCTTAAACCACTGAGCAATCCGAAGGAAGTTCAAATACTGACCGGTATGTTAGCTGCCCTTAACCGGTTTATTTCCAAATTTGCTGATTAGTGCCGTCCGTTCTACCAGCTTTTGAAGAAGTGGAAGGGATTTCAATGGGACAAGGAGTGTGAAAGGGCTTTTCAGGATTTGAAAGAGTATTTAACGCGGACCCCTATGCTGACAGCCCTAGAGCTTGGAGAAGACTTATACATGTATCTCTCGATATTCGAATATGCTGTAAGCATCGTATTGTTGAGAGACCAGGGTGTGTAACAGCCTATATACTATATCAGCAAAACCTTAGTTGACACTGAGATGAGGTATCTGTCTTTATAGAAGTTGGTGTTGGCGTTAGATCATGCCACGAGGAAGTTACCCCAATACTTCCAAGCTCATACAGTTTATGTATTGACCAGATATCTTCTACAATCGTTACTTAAGAGATCCGATTTCACGAGAAGAATAGCCAAATTGGGGACTCGGTTGGGTTCTTTTGATATTAGGTACAAGACTAGAAGCTCGGTAAATGAACAAATACTTGTTGTTTTCGTTACGGAGTTCTCCCCGAGGAAAGGGGATGAGACGGTTTGCTCTGTAGAAGTGGTCCCGTGGAATGTGTTCATGGACAGTGCATTTAGCACATCAAGAGCCAGGGTTGGAATCGTAGTTATCACACTGGAAGGAATAAAACTAGAGCATTCCTTTAGATTGGGCTTTAAGGCCTCTAATAACGAAGCCGAATATGAAGCCCTGTTTGCTGGGTTGAGAGTTGTTTTCGATCTAGGCACCAATGAGGTAAAAATCTACTCGGACTCCCGATTAGTAGTCAATCAAGTTCAGGGAAGCTTTAAGGCCATGGACCCCTGGACGATGGAGTATTTACAGTTGGTGAAACAAATGGTGGGCCATTTCCAGAAATTTAGGGTGATTCAATAGCCCGAGGGCAGAACCGGCATGCTGATTCCTTGGCCATCCTAGTGTCATCACACCAGAAGGAATAAAACTAGAGCAATCCTTTAGATTAGGCTTTAAGGCCTCTAATAATGAAGCCAAATATGAAGCCTTGCTTATCGGGTTGAGATTTGTTTCCGATCTAGGCACCAAAGAGGTAGAAATCTACTCGGACTCTTGATTAGTAGTCAATCAAGTGCAGGAAGCTTTAAGGCCAAGGACCCCCGGATGATGGAGTATTTACAGTTGGTGAAACAAATGGTGGGCCATTTCCAGAAAGTTAGGGTGATTTAGGTAGCCTAAGGTTAGAATCGGCATGCTGATTCCTTGGCCACCCTAGTGCCATCATTAGCTGAGGAAATACCCCAACTAATAAAAGTGGTAGCAGAGTAAGCATCCATGTAGGGGTTAATGTTTCAATGGTAACAATAGTTGGACTGTGTTGGATGGACCCAATTATTGATTTTCTAGCCGAAGACCTAGTGCCATCAAATGAAAAAGAAGCAGAAAAAGTACATTTGACGGCAACACGGTATTGGCTATCAACTAATCGGAAGCTGTATCAAAGATCTTTTGACGGGCCCTACCTACACTGCTTGCACCCCAGCAATGTTGAAGAACTCCTAGCCGAGTTGCACGAGGGAGTGTGTGGCAGTCACATAAAGGGACGTTCGTTAGCCCATCGAGCAATGACCTAGGGATTTTGGTGGCCGCATATGCAAATGGATGCTATTGAGTACGCACGGAAATGTGAGCAGTGTCTAAAGCACGCCCCAATGATCCACCAACCAGCAGGAAACTTAAACCCCGTTGTTAACCCTTGGCCCTTTGCATAGTGAGGGCTAGATATCGTTGGTCCATTTCCTCGAGCTACAGGAAACCGAAGATTTGTCCTAATGGCTATAGACTATTTCACCAAATGGGTGGAGGCGGAGGCGTTGGAAAAAATTCGGGAAATGGATGTTAAGAAGTATGTATGGAGGAACACAGTGACACAGTTTAGGGTACCAGAGTTGCTAATGTCAAACAACGGGTTAGAGTTTGACAGCAGAGGTTACCGCGAGTATTGTAGTGACCTTGGCATTAAAAACCGGTATTCCACCACGACATATTCGCAGAGCAACAGTCAAGCCGAGGCTACAAATAAAGCTATTGTGAATGGGTTAAAAAGGAGGTTAGAAGGTTCTAAAGGCAAATGGGCAGAGGAGTTGCCCAATGTCCTGTGGGCATACCAAACAACTCCAAGGAGGTCCATGCGGGAAACCCCTTTTTCTCTAACATATAGAGTAGAAGCAGTCATACCAGCAGAGGTGAACTTGTGCAGTGCCCGAATTTTAGGATTTGACCCCGCTGAGAACTCAGAGTTGATAATGAAACAGTTGAACCTGTTGGAAGAATGCTGGGAACATACGCAAAGAAGGCTAGGGTAAATTATTCAAAGGATAGAAGCCTGTCCTCGGGTCGACTTTCATCACCGAGCAGGTAGAAACCTTGTACTAAATTATTCTAAGGACAGAAGCCAGCCTATCCTCGATTCTATTTTCAACACCGAGTAGGTGGAAACCTTGCACTAAATTATTCCAAGGACAAAAGCCTGTACTCGGTTCGATTTTCAACATTGAGTAGGCGGAAACCTTGCACTAAATTATTCTAAGGACAGAACCCTATCCTTGGTTTAATTTTCATCACCGACCAGGTGGAAACCTTGCACTAAATTATTCTAAGAACAAAAGCCTGTCTTCGAGTTGATTTTCATCACCGAACATGTGGAAACCTTGCACTAAACCACTCTAAGGATAGGAGCCTATCCCCGGGTTGATTTTATCATCGGGCAAGTGAAAACCTTATGTCAAATTATTCCAAGGACCGAAACCTATCCTCGAGTCGTTTCTTAACACCAGGTGGGTGGAAACCTAATTCTAAGTTCTAACAGTAATCCTCCTCCCGGTTGGGTCTTTACCCCTGGACGGGAGGGAATTTTACACTGAGTCCAAGAATCACGTAAAACCAATCTCGAGGATACAACTCACATCACGGGAAAGGTAATTATCCTACATCCTCCTAAAGGTTCAACGTATGACAAGTTTAGTTATTGTCACCGAGAAGCCAATTCTTTCTAGACAAAGGTGATCTATCCTAGGCCGGTCCTGGCCACCATGCATACATAGGTGTTACTTGGCCATTTGAAGACAAATAAGGGAGCAGTTTCAATTGCCGATCAGAGGCAAACCGAGATTAAATTACCCGGTCATTTGGAATATGTGTGTGTATAAAGGAGAGATACAATCAAAAAGCGTGACTAAAGTAATAACTTAATAACAAGCACTCATAAGCATAATTAAAACAAGCAAAGAAAAAGTAAACCAGTGTTTTGTCACCACAGCTCAGTGACTATAGGCAAATAAAACTTAGGTAATTAAGAGTTAAACCATTGTTCCGTCACCACTACCCGGTGACTTAGGCAAACCAAATGAATGAAATAAAAGTAAACAAAGATGAAAAAAATGGGAGGGGGGGGGGATAATGAAAGCTAATCAAAGGCATAAGCTTTAAACGACAGGATCGCTAGTCAGAGGGAAGGTTATGTCCCCAGTAGGTTTGGGCGCCTTCAGGGTGATCGCTAGCTCGGAGACCGCTGGTGACTTCAAGTCAACTAACTCCACGTGGGAGTCAATTTCCCGTACCAAGTCCTTCATGCTGGCTATTTCTTCTTCCTCATCGGCATTAGGGGAATTCTAGATGGGGAGAGCATAGTTCGAGAAAGGGGTTTGATTGGGATTCCTTAATGGAGAATCCTCAGGAACCCCCGCTGCTTGCAGGGCAGCCAACCACCCGTCCCCGAACGTGAGCCTCTGAGCTTGGCGGATGACAGGCTCCACAAAGTTTTTCGCGTCAACAAAGCCCTCATTATACCATTTGTTTTCGCAAGCCTCTAAAACCACCTTCAGGTTGGCAATCTCATCAACTTGCGCGAGATTCAAGCTTTCCCCCTCCGCCAGCTTGAGCTCGGTCCCCCCGAGCTTCATCTCTAGCTCCGCCCGCCCTTTCTCTACTAGCCCCCAACCTTCTCCGAAGCTTGCACCCTCTTCTCAGCAACCTCAGCAGCCTTTTTTTGGTCCTTCGTCATGGCCTCAGCTACATCCTTGAGGGCCTTCTCTCGTTCGGCGTCCTCAGTGGCCTCCCTCAATCTCCCGTCAATAAGATGGGTTAGCTGTGCGGCCTGATCGCACAAAAGCCATAACTGTAAAGAAATGGAGAATACGCATGCTTTGTGGTAAATAGAAGAAGAGCAAGAAGGTGTATTACCGCTATAATATGCCACAATAACCGCTTGGCCAGTGACTCGCCATTTGCACCCGCAAAGAAATGGATGTCTTCTAGCAGTAGCAGTCCCTGGACTAGACTTTGGGCCACTTGCCCCTCCTCCCCCTATGCCCACACCCTCACGCCAGCAGTTACCGGCAACGGCTCACCACCGAGCATATAGGTGGGCTGCCAAATAGGATCCTACCGTGAAGATGAGGCTACATGAGACCCTATCTGGGCAGTTGGTTGAGCATCCCCATGGGATTCACGGATGGTAAGCCCACCAAAGGCTTGGGGGGGAGTCCTTGACGGTGTGTCCCCTACACCTGCGGTGGGTTGCTCGGTTGTACGCTATCTCTTCCGAGAGCAACCAAGGGGAGGAGGAGAGGGATTTAGATCACTGCCTTGGGGTTTTTGCTGTTAGGCTGCTTGCCGGGCACCAGGCATAAATCGATTAACAGTCAATGTCCATCTCGTTACCATTTCTGTGTCGGAATTGGATTCGGGTCCCGAGGAATGTACTGACTCGGCTGTTGTCAGCTCAGCAACTTGCACTGGAGTTCTAGGCTCCTCAACAGGCACGTGGACTCTTTGGCTTCGAGACACAAGTCGACTAATTCGTCCCTCACTAGTGCAAGGTCTTCTATGGTAATGTATCTGGGTCCTAAGTCTCGAGCTTCACCAACCGTCAGGGAAGGCGGAAGGAAGTTGGCTTGCCGAATGTCAATGTATGACAACAATGGGTTGTCTACCAACAGAGCCGAGCCGAAAGGCTGCTAGGTAGTGTAGACAGGATTGCAGTTGAGGATCAAGTACGAAGCGCGGAGCTGCTTGTCAAAATGCACGAATATTTCGAACCGAAGCACAAAATTTAAGTCCTTCACATGCACTAGCCTAAGATTGGGCCTGAACGTTTTACTTTCTGCATCAAAATGACAAGAAAGCGGGTTAGTATCTATTTAAGTAAGGATAAATAGTAATTAAGAAGTATAGATGCTCGGTACCGACTAACATTGCACGGCGATAGCGGACAAGGGGGTTTATCGGCGAGCCAGTTGCCGCTCACCCAGATAAATTCTCCTGCCGAGTTTCTATTCGAATCAGGCATGCACGATATAAGCCATACCCTTATATCCCTAGTCTTTAAATAACAGTCTGACTTAATATTACTGCACAGACTATACATAAAATTGATGTCATGGTGATTCAATTGTAAGTTGAATATTTGATTTAACCTACTGACACAACTCACAACTCGATAAAAATTTAGTGGTAGTTGGTCGGGGCATAGACCATAGAACCTAAGGGTACCTACAACAAGAGAATCTACGGGGAACCTAACCCCACCTTCTAGTATAGCCATTAAAGGAAAGAATGCCACATTTGGACTAGAGCCCTTGTTGAGAGCAATGTCACCCTCATGGCAGTAAGCAATATCGATATCCTCTGGGACACCATAAGCCTCTCTAAAATTGGCCAAGGTAGTCCTAGGTGCAAGAAGATGAGAGTATCCCATCCCTAAGCTATGAAGCGAAGAAAAATTTGAAAGGAAGAAAGGGAAAAGAGAACTTACTTTGGGCTCTAGAGAGTGATGATCTGGAATGGAGTGTTTTTTTGCACAGGAGGAGGATGCTCGACAGATAAGAAAGTGAAGGAGAAAGGATGTAAAAACTGATATGGACAAACAGAGGGGATTGTTTATAAGGACCAGATGGGAGTGAAAGCATTAAATGGGGGAGAGGCGGGAAAACTCTTCCACTCCCTTTGGTAACCCCCACACGTGTGGGCTCGGTTCACAAACCGTCAGATGGTTTGCGAATCGGCAGGTTAACGGTTCGCGAACCAGCAGGTTATAATTACTGATGGATGTGACAGTCTGGTATGACACTTCTTTTAAGAGAGCATTAATGGACATCCGATTCACTTAACAACTGACGATTAAGATTCTCAAGGATCACCTCCGTTGCCAAATTGTCCTTGATTCGTTCCCAGCTTTCGGGAATGAATCAAAGGGGAGCTATTGTATAAGGCTGGCCCCCGAGCCCTACATTACTCGGGCCCAAGCCTTACAATACATCATATAATCCTGTCCCCATTTTTGGACCTTAAACCTTGGCCCAGACACCCTAGGGCCTAATTTAGGCCCAAGAGCTGAAATAAGACCACACTAGCTTGAATACCCCAAGCAAACCTCTTTCGATCATTTTTAGCCTAGTCAGGAGAGTTATTGCTGGGGTACACCCTGTGCTCAGCCACCCGACTGCTTCCGTGGAAATCTCGTTGCCAAGCGGACTTCAAGAGGTGGGTATCAATTCCAATGCCACTACCACCTCACCCACCTAAAGACGATGGAATTGGACCCCCATCTGCAGTAGTAAGGGAGAGTAATCATAACACTCCCACTTACCTTGGCCTATAAATAGGAGAAGTTGATGAGGAAGAAAGGATTGGCAATTCTGGATAGAAGGTTAAGAGAAAAGGACAGTCACTCTGAGAGATTAATTCTGTGAGGTAGAGAGAAAGGTTTGAGTAAACTAGGTTGTCTTCAGGCTACCGAGCATAGGACCACCCACAATAGGAAACCCAAAAACCCAAAAACCCACAAAACAAATAGATTGTGAGCCCAAGTAGAGGTCAGACCCAATTTCCATACTTTGGGTACTCACATAAATAATACAAGATATGATGACCCAGGAAAACCAATGAAACAATCCAGTTTCAAGATAAATGAAACCTTGGGGTATGATCCCAAGAGAACAATCCACTATATTAAATAAAAGTTTACAGTCAAGAATATACCATTAGTAGTAAACTTAACTAAGATTATCCAATCTATCTGTTAGGGACATATTTTATGTAATTGGCTAATCTTTTGACAAAATGCACTTTACTTGTAATTAGGTAGATCTAGGATGGATTTAGTACTTCAAGAAACATGTTGTTTAAGCCAAGTATTAAAGCCATGAAGATTGGATCAAGAAACAAGTGAAAAAAAGTTGTTCATTAAAGCTTGATAGATACCTCGACAGAAACAATATCTATCGAGACTTAAGAATTAAGCTTGACAGAAGCTGAATCAGTCGAGATCTATGAAATTAGAATTTCCAGATCTGATTTTCGGCTCATGCTGGCATGTATGTGTATGGTTTCTTTTCTTATAACCCTAGACATATATAAGGCTTAGTTTAAAGGCCGTTATACATAGAAAACACATGCAAAAAGTGACCTAGTGCCTTTTGCAAGACGTTACTGCATCTTCTGTGCCTTAGGGTGTTGTAACCAAATGCTTTTGATTATGGGGCAAAATTTAATTTTATTGACATAAAAAAAAAACTGAGGGTGTTTTCAAAATTTTTTTTAAGGGTTGTTGATGAAGTGAAGAATTTTGCAGTCAACAACATCTTCTTCAAGTTGTGGTGTTCATATATTGAAGAGTTCAGAGGTTCTGAAGCAGTAAAAGGTTTCTGTTGTAAGTTCATCTACGGGGATTGTAGAGTCTAGGGACGAAAGTTTTGTACTAGATCTGAAACTTCTCTTTAATATAGTGAATTGCTTTTTGGGAAGGTTTCCCCCCAGGTTTTTTCATTGGTTTTCCTAGATCATCATATCTTATCTTTTTTACTTTTCCCCTGTGCATGATATTGACATAATATTGATGTTTGTTTGTTTTAACAAGGTTTATTCATAATAAATCTAATTAACAAATTGAGTTTAAAACTTATTAATTCTATCAACCAAGGTCTAAATTTCCCAACACTATCACTGCGCACCTTTGGCGTGATAACCACTTCACAAGTATAAATGCTTGTGGGGTGTAAGGGGGTAAGGGTCAAGGTTCAAGTCTCCAAGAGGGAGTTTCACACACATATACTTAGATTAAGTTTGAGTAGAATTTCTATCTTGTATAAAATAAAATAAAATAAAATAAAAAACTAAGATTATCCAATCTAGCTTTGAACTCCTCAAACTTCTTTGATGTGGATCTGCTTCAACATGAACTTCTAGTTCACATCTTTGATCTTCAGTGTACTTGAAAGCTGAAGCTTGGCTATAACTTTATTCCACTAGTTCTAGTAATATGAGTGTGATCTCTAGTAGATGCTTGAAAGAGTAGAAGGTATAATAACCTTTTAGATCTCAAAAGAGTATCTCTTTAAGACTTGAAAAACATGTTTTAGGGTTTTCCTTATATACCATGTAGGTTTGCACCAAATGGATGTAAAGACTGTTTTCCTGAATGGGTTCCTTAAAGAAGATGTCTATGTGGCTCAACCAAAAGGATTCATTGATCCACACTTTTCGGATCATGTGTTGTACCTCAAGAAGGCACTTTATGGTTTAAAGCAAGCCCCTAGAGTTTGGTATAATCGACTTACACAATATTTGGTGTCGTATGGGTTCACAAGAGGAAAGGCTGATCAAACTCTCTTCATTAAAAGGGAAGAAGGCGAGTTGATAGTTGCTCAAGTCTATGTTGATGATATCATCTTTAGGTCGACTAAGGATGAACTTGCTCATAGTTTCTCAAAACTCATGCAAGGCGAGTTCGAGATGAGCATGATTGGAGAGCTGACTCACTTCCTTAGCTTGTAGATTCGTCAACAAGATTCAGGTATATTCCTATCTCAATCTAAATATGCAAGAAATCTTGTGAAAAAGTTTGGTTTGGAATCTGCTATTTCTGTTAGAACCCCTATGAGCCCAAATGTTAAACTCACTGTTGACTTGTTAGGTAAAAGTGTAGATTCATCTCTCTATAGAAGTATGATAGGTAGTCGTCTTTACCTTACTACTAGTAGACTTGACATTAGTTACAATGTGGGAGTGTGTGCTAGATATCAAGCTAATCCCAAAGAGTCTCATATGATTGCTTTGAAAAGAATCATAAAGTATGTCAAAACTACTGCCGACTTTGGTGTGCGGTACACAAGGACACAAATGATATCTTAACTAGGTATTCTGACGCTGACTGGGCTAGGAATGCTGATGATAGAAAGAGTACTTCGGGGGGTTGTTTCTATGTGGGTAATAATCTTATCTCTTGGATGAGTAAAAAGCATAACTCCATCTCCTTATCCATTGCAGAGGCTGAGTACATCGCTACTGGTAGCTTTTGCACCTAACTTCTATGGATGCAAAAACTTTTCCATGATTACGATATTTGTCAAGAACATCTCACTATCTATTGTGACAATATCAGTGCCATCAACATCTCTAAGAACCCGGTTCAACATTCTTGAACCAAACACATAGAGATTCGACATCACTTCATTTGGGAGCTTGTCGAAGATGGTACGCTTACTCTTGAATTCATTCATACTGATGATCAGAAGGCTGACTTGTTCACCAAACCTCTTGATAACAAATGGTTTGAATTCCTTCACCAAAACATTGGTGTTATCTCCATGGATTAATCTCCTCTTCTCCTCATTCCACATGCATTTGCATCTAGTTTTATGCATTGTTTTGTTAAACATGTTTTTGTTTGTTTACTTTTCAATTTTTTTTTTTATTTTGTTTTTCATATAAAAAAATTGAAAAATCAGAAAAATACAAAAACAGTGTGTGTTTGTGTACATTGGTACTTATGTACCTTGGATGGCCAATGAAACAAAGTTTTCTAAACTTTGTATCTTTTGTAGCTTAGATGAGCATCTCTATGCACAATTAAGCGAGTGAGTTTTGTGGCTCATGTTTGTGATGAGTAAGATTATGTAATCTCTTGTAGTTAACACTCGTATCACTCTTTTTGACTGGAAGGACTAGAAAATCTTAAGAGAAAGGCATAAATAACCATCTCACCACTATTGCCCGCCAATCATGAAATGACATTTGTATGCTTTGGCATAGCAAAAGTGGAATGTCAAATACTTAACATCATTGGATATTTCTTTTCTATCTCTTATATGTCCATGCATGGTTTGTTAAAAGAAAAATATGCAAAGAAAAATGAAAAGAAAAAAGAATCAAAATGCTTTATACATGATTACAAGCATGTATTCTAGGAGATGTGGGAGTTGTATGATGTACCTCGAAGGTAACAGTCCCTATCAAAGAATAATGATTGTGTGAAAGTTAAAGTGATTTTCTCATATCTCAAATTGTCATAACATGTAGACACTTATGCAATCTTGCGATGTTTTTCACACACAACACACAATATTCTTTGCTACTTTTGATACATGTGCAGGTACAATGTGATTTGGTCATCACAAGGAATACATGTGTTAATATATGCTCACTAAACTATCTTGACTTGTTTTTGAAATATAAAATTGGTTAGACTTGTTTAGTGTGTGTGTGTGTGTGTTTTGGATCTATGTGCTTAACATTTTTCTTGATTGAGAGATGATTTTGAGAGTTTAAAATTTTGTTTGGATCTTTGGTTGAGTAGCATGCTTGATTGCATTCATATCTGTGTTTTTCTCTTCTTTGAAAAACTATTTTTAAGCAATCTCGATAGCTTCTCGATACGTCTCAACAGCTAGGCTATCTATCAAGACCCTTCAACTTCTTTTTATCGCATTCTTGATAGCTCTCGATAGCTACTTCGATCCATTGAGAAACTTTCTGACCTCTCGATAGTTGCTCAATAGCTACCTCGATCCATTGAGAATCTTTGCTGTGGACACCTCTCGTTAGATCCTCGATAGCTAAAAGGTATGTAAGGTTGAATTTAATCAACCATGTGTTGGCTTTATTCCGTGACAAATTTTCTTGTAATACAGCAAGTATACTCTAGAGAGTATACCATAGTGTTTTTGTCATTTCTATATGACTCTTGTGCACATCCTTAGGGGGAGAAATTCTATTTCTCTTGCACATTTGTAGGGGGAGAGATATTCCATAAAGGAGATGCATATACCAAGGGGGAGAAGACATTGTGTTAACAACAAAACTTTTTTTGTGTTTGTTTTCTTATATTGCATCGTGTTTGTGTTTTGGACATGCATATATCGCTATGCTATTGTGCTCCATTGAATGCATGTTCGGATGATTATTTACTTTGCTATGTGATCATCGTAGTCATTTCTATATGACTGTTTTGGTGTATGATCAAGTTGCTCACATGTTTCACATCATGTTTACTTGATCACAATTTACTTGTTACATTATACTTGTCCTTTTATTACTTGCTTTACCTTGAGGGTTTAATGTGTTTTGTGCAAGTGTTTCAGGTTACAAGTATATATGTTCCAAGTGCATCATAGCTTCTCATCACTTTGAAGGGGAGAAACTTTAAGCACTTTTAGCTTATATTGTTTAAGTTTATATTCAGTATTTTGTGCTTTGTACCCATGTGCTTATGTAAGCTTTTGGGGTTAATGTTTTATGCATATTATGTAGGCTTTATGGTTTGTACCTTACTTATTGCAGCCTTTTATGCTATGTTAAAATAAGTACTTCTATCTAAATGTCTTGCATTTTGATTTATGTACTGTCACTCTTGTGCCCTTGTAGGATTGTTCCTAGATGCATATACTTAGTGTATTATGCATTGGTTAAGTGTTGGGCATACAAGTAACTTGCATTGTTCTTGTTTGCTTGTATGTTCAAGTGTTCATTCCAAGTGTGAATGAGCATTGTGATCACTACCTTGTGGTGATTACTTGGTTGATCAAGCCATGATTTGAATCTTCACTTCATCTTTGCTTGATCACCTTTAACTTGTTTCATATGCATTTCATAGTATACTCTAGAGAGTATACCATAGTGTTTTGTCATTTCTATATGACTCTTGTGCACATCCTTAGGGGGAGAAATTCTATTTCTCTTGCACATTTGTAGGGGGAGAGATATTCCATAAAGGAGATGCATATACCAAGGGGGAGAAGACATTGTGTTAACAACAAAATTTTTTTTGTGTTTGTTTTCTTGTATTGCATCGTGTTTGTGTTTTGGACATGCATATATCCCTATGCTATTGTGCTCCATTGAATGCATGTTCGGATGATTATTTGCTTTGCTATGTGATCATCGTAGTCATCTCTATATGACTGTTTTGGTGTATGATCAAGTTGCTCACATGTTTCACATCATGTTTACTTGATCACAATTTACTTGTTACATTATACTTTTCCTTTTATTATTTGCTTTACCTTGAGGGTCTAATGTGTTTTGTGCAAGTGTTTCAGGTTACAAGTATATATGTTCCAAGTGCATCATAACTTCTCATCACTTTGAAGGGGAGAAACTTTAAGCACTTTTAGCTTATATTGTTTAAGTTTATATTCAGTATTTTGTGCTTTGTACCCATGTGCTTATGTAGGCTTTTAGAGTTAATGTTTTATGCATATTATGTAGGCTTTATGGTTTGTACCTTACTTATTGCAGTCTTTTATGCTATGTTGAAATCAGTACTTCTATCTAAATGTCTTGCATTTTGATTTATGTACTGTCACTCTTGTGCCCTTGTAGGATTGTTCCTAGATGCATATACTTAGTGTATTATGCATTGATTGAGTGTTGGGCATACAAGTAACTTGCATTGTTCTTGTTTGCTTGTATGTTCAAGTGTTCATTCCAAGTGTGAATGAGCATTGTGATCACTACCTTGTAGTGATTACTTGTTTAATCAAGCCATGGTTTGTTTCTTAACTTGATCTTTGCTTGATCATATCATGCCTGCTTCATATGCATTTCATGTGTTTCTGCATACAATGATCATAGTGTATTGTTGTGTTTCAGGAGATTCATGTTCATATGATTCAAGAGCTTCACAGCTTCTAGATTTAGGTGTGAGTGAGTTTTGTCATTGTTCCCAAACTCACGTTTAAGTCTAGAGTCTGTTTTAGGGTGTTTTGTCACGGAATAGCCAAAGGGGGAGATTGTAAGGTTGAATTTAATCAACCATGTGTTGGCTTTATTCCGTGACATATTTGCTTGTAATACAGCACTTAGAAACCCTGTATTTAGATGGGAATCATGTAAGAATAGTGTGTGAGAGAGTGTGAAGAAATGCTCAAGAAAGTGCAGTGAAGCAGAGACTCGTGGCTAGGACTCGCGGGAGGCTCGCGGCTTGCAAGCCGCCAAAAGTTGTACACGCGCAAAGCATGCAGGGGAGCTGAACAGTCATGCCACCTGGAGCACTACAAGACAAAAATCCAGACTGGCCATTAAGTTAGCTCGCAGCTTAAACTCGCGACTCAGTCAAGTCGCGAGGTCAAGTCGCCAGCCAGCCCTGTTTTTGGAAAAATTGACTCTTTGCATTCCATTCTCACACCAGTATAAATACCCCTCATTCCCACAAAATATGTATGGCCATTCAGAAAGAAAAACCCTAAGAGAGGTTTCTTCAAAACACCCACCCAATTAGAGAGAGCTACTCATTCTTAGAAAGAAATCTTTGTAGTCTCTTCTCATTCCCTCTCTCATTGTCATACCTATTGAAAGGAGATTTCTATCCAAACACTATCCACACCCATTTAGAGTGTTGAGTGTTTTTGGAGTTTTAGGAAGCATTGGAAGATGCCAAGGATGGCGGATGCTATGGTCTAGTAGCGGAATCCGGTAAGTTAGAAAAGAAAAAGGTTCGGCGCAACCTCGTTGGAGCAAGAAGCTTGGAGGGCTTAGGTACATCGGGTAGATTAGGCTTGGAGGGTCTATTGCTGTTCATGTATCCCAACTACATTTTCTAGTGGATTATTGACCGCTTGGAGGGCGGCGGAGAGGTTTTACGCCAAGGGCTTCGGTTTCCTCTTCGATAACACATCGTGTGTTATCCTTATGTTTGCATCTCTCTTCCCTTTATCTTTGCCTTTTATTTTCTGTTGTGAATGTGATTTATAATTGGCTTAGATTGATTTCCAATTCTGTTTATAGCTTATGTTCATTTTTCATACACTTGTTGTTTGTCATAAAGTTTGAATTGGTTATTTTATATTTGGGGGTCTAAACGTTCAAGGGTGTTTTTACACATATTTGAACTTTCAAGGTACGTTTTAAATCTCGATAGCTCTCAATCCATAGAGGTTTATGAAGTTTCTATATAAGCGATCCTCGCGATTTCTCACTCACTTTTCTCAATCTCTTTCGATCCATTCTGCCTCTTCACCTCCCAAATCACCTTTAAATCACTCCAAATCTTTTCCCCACTCCTTTGGTTTTGATCTTGCATATTTCACAGGTATGATCCTTTTTTCATCATCTTATCATACATTTCAGACCTAACTTTTGGGGTTTTTGGAAATTTTTGAGGTTTTTCAAAATCAATGAAGGTTTTACTAAATTTTTAGGATGGGTTTTGTATATTTAATCCTAAATGATCATACATTGCATCACATTTACATTATAACAATGTTTCATGCATTTTAGATGTGTGTTTACTTTGTTGCTATGTTGTGTGCAAGAAGATTTGGATTGGGTTAAACCCATGATGTATTTTAAGTTTGCATGTCACATGTTCATGCATTTTCATGCATATGTACCTTCAATCTTTTGTATTCTTTTATATTATGTTGTTGGTACTTTTCTGATTGTCTCTTTCTCTCTCCTTCTCTCTCTCTCTCTCTCTCTCTTTCTTGCATTTGTCACCTAAACGCAAATCCACTCCATCCCGGAACCCTCTTCATTCCGGGGCGTCTTCTTCTTCTCCTTCTTACCCCACTCCATCTCATGTACAGTTCCGTGCTAAGAAGGTTAAGTCGGACTTCTCAGAGAACTTTTCACGATGAGGCATTCATTCAGAACGCCAAGTCGTTCTGTCAGATTTTTCTGATACTGAACTACCCACTATCATCTACAATAGGGGTTGGGAGTCACTGTGTGGCATCCCGGTTATATGTCATACAGGATTTTTACTCCAATATGCATGAAATCAATACTTTTGTACCTCATTTCTTCTCTCGCGTTCGAGATATGCGCATTGTAGTTACTCCGGAGATTGTCTTCAAGGTACTACACATTTTTAGGGTAGCGCATCCTGACTACCCTAGCTGTGAGCGTCTGAGGACAGTGTCCAAAGACAAACTCTCATCTCTCTTTTGTGAGACACCTTCTTCTTAGGGTGATCGTCAAAACACCCCTTACTTGGGCTTTGCAAAAGGTCCGAGGTTCCTTAACATGGTGATGACATTCATTCTTCATCCATTGTCTCACTATATCACTATCACAGAGCCTCGTGCTCGATTTTTGTTATCCCTCTTAGAGGATATCTCTATCGACTTCCCTTCTCACTTTATTCTATCCCTTATAGATGTTTATAGGGATACGGTGACTCATGATATGCTTATTTTTCCTTCAGCTATCACGTGGATCCTTTGCCATTTTTTTTGTCTCTTTTCCCACATCCCCTCATTTCTTGGTCATGGGTGCCATAGATAGGGCTACCGTCAAACAGAGTGAAGCTCAACTTTGACCAAGGCGGCCATGGATAGAGACAGCTGCTCCTCCAGCTTCTATCGCTCCATCCACCTTCGCTCCTTCATCTTCTGCGGGTGGAATGACACTTGATGCCATCATGGCATAGCTTGTGCACATGGATGCTCACCTTGACACTCTCAGTGATGAGTTGTGTCAAGTGAACACCAGTGTTGGTCATATCGCACTACAATAGGTTGTCATGGGTGGTTTCACTGTCGCTTCTTCTCCATCTCCACCGGCGTCCAAGGATGAGAGTGATGATGGCTCCGATAGTGAGGATGCTAATAAGGATGATGGTGCTAGCTCACCCAGTGATGATGAGATGTCTACTTGATGTGTATATGAGGGATGTAGTGAGGATTTTTGTATCTTTTCTTTTCTTTCTATTTTAGATACATTATCTCTTGTACATTGGTCTTGTGACCATTTGACATACATTGTACTTATATTTGGTTTATATATATATATATATATATATATATTGATGTATGTTATTTCACCTATCTCTCTATGTATTGTTTCTTTTCTCTCTTTATACACATGTTTCTTATTAATTATATGCAATCTTATATTTCTGTTTCACACTAAGATGCCTTGATGAGTTTTGTTTAAAGTGTTTCAGAAATACAGGTTGTCAAAGTCTACTACTCTCTTCTTTCAAAGTTTTTCAAGAGTTTGTGTTAGGATCGATTTTATTGTATTCAACAATTGATTATGAGTTGAGTGATTTATGACTTCTCTCATATTTCATTTGTTTATTGTGGTTTTGTCACGGATTGCCAAAGGGGGAGATTGTTAGGACATGTGATTTGATGTTAGGAACATATGTTAAGTTAGAATTGGCTAATCCTTTGACAAAATGCACTTTATTTGTAATTTGGTAGATTTAGGATGTGTTTAATACTTCAAGGAACAAGGTTTCAAGTTCAATTGTTAAAACCATGCAAATCTGTCCAAGAAACAAATGAGAATGTGCTAGATTTTAAAGCTCGATAGATGGCTATCTATCGAGATTTATGAAACTCAGATTTTTAGAGCTAATTTTCATCCAATCCATGAGTACATGTTTAGGCTTTCTTTTCTCACAACCCTAAACATATATAAGGATTATTTTAAGGACCGTAAAAGGTTGCACGAGTGTGAAGCAAAGTTTTGTTCATGCAAATTGTGACCGGATACAGCATTTGCCTTAGTTCATCTTTCTCTTGAAGAAGCTGTCGTGTTTGTACACCTTAGAGTTTTGTAACCAAGAAGCTTCTTGATCTTTATGGTGTAATGAATTGAAGAACTTTGCAGCCAACATCTTTCTCAAGTTGGTGATCAAGCCGCGTACTGGGATCCACACATCTATTGGTTAGTCACGTACTGAGAGCCGTGCATTGAAAGGAGAAATTGTCACTATAGAACAAGTACAATTAGGTATTGGGGTAAGGGTTCAACTGTAGGTTGGTATAAGGTACTAAGATTTCTTTACTTGTAACCGCTTGTTGTGATAATAGTAAATTCTCGGGAGTAGTGACCTTAAAATCACCCTGTGGGGTTTTTGCCATGTAGGTTTTCCCCATTCGAAAACAAATCACCGTGTTAATTTAATTTCCATTGCATATTTAGTTTAATTGGTGATTTATTTGTGCTGTCACGCATATTGTATGTTAATCAGATTAATTATTCAACTTGGCTAATTAATTGGTTAATTTATCATAAGGGGTCAATACATTTTTAGCCTATCAGTGTATATGTGTGTGAAACTCCCTTCTGGAGATTTAATCCCTGACCCTTGGCCCCTCACACCCCACAAGCACTTATACTTGTGGAGTGATCATCATGCCAAGGGTGCGTGGTGGTAGATTGGATAATCTTAGTTAAGTTTACTACGAATGGTATATTCTTGATTGTAAACTTTTATTTGATATAGTGGATTTTTCTCTTGGGATCATATCCCCCCAGATTTTTTATATCTTGAAACTGGATTGTTTCATTGGTTTTCTAGGGTCATCATATCTTGTGTTATTTATATTTTTTGCTACGTGATATGTGTGATGAATGTTTAACCTAGATCTACATAATTGACCTAAGTAACAACTTGGATATTAAAGTAGGTTAAACAAATTGAGTTTTCAGGGGTCTAAAACTAACAAAAAATATTGCTATAATTTGGCGGTGAAACCACTTGGCGCAACCACAACTTAGAAAACATTGTTGCAATTTAGTGAAGCCACTTGGTACAGCCACAACTTCTAATTTCTAAAACTTTGATTCATGTTGCATCTTTTGTTAAAACACTTATTGTTATTTTATCTAAAGAAATTGATAAGAACAAATAAGTTGTTATCTCTATCAACTAAAACTTAGATGCATGTTGCATGTTTTGTTAAAACACTTATTGTTACTTTATTTAAAGAAATTGATAAGAATAAATAAGTTGTTGTCTCTATCAACTAAAATTTAGATGCATGTTGTATGTTTTGTTAAAACACTTATTATTATTTTATCTAAAATGCATGTTGCATATTATATTAAAACACTTATTGTTAGATAATAACAAATAAGTTGTTATCTCTATCAACTGAAACTTAGATGCATGTTGCATGTTTTGTTCAAACTTCAAACACTTTTTGTTATTTTATCTGAAGAAATTGATAAGAACATACAAATTTTTGTCTCTATCTAAAAAATTGTTTTTATCCAAAATTTGCTATAATTTGGTGAAGCCACTTGGCACAACCATAACTTAGAAAAATTGATGCAATTTAGTCAAGACACTTGACGCAACCATGGCTTCTAAACCCAACTTTTATTATAAAGTATATGATATGATATGATGATTTTAAATATAAAAAAAAAAAAAAAAAGGAATCTTTTGATGGGCAAAGCTTAGGTCCAATTGCTCTAGGGACAAAGCTACTTGTGGTCCAAGTGGCTACTCTCACTAATTAATAATAGTCGATTTTAGAAACTGTGATTGCGTCAAGTGACTACTCTCACTATTAGTAAATTAATCATATATTTTTTGTTAGGATATATTTCCTTAGATTTAACAACTATTTAATTTTAGTAAAACTTTATCATTTAAATTTCAACAAATTTAAATTCTATTCAAACTAAAAGCATATTATAAAAAAATTCTTGTTAGGGAAAAAATGTATTGACCCCTTGCAATTAATTAATTAATTGCCCAAGTTAATTAATTAGATCAAATTTCATGCGATAGCGTGACAGCACAAACAAATCACCAAATTATCTAAATGTAATGGAAAATAAATTTGACACAGGTGATTTATTTATGAATGGGGAAAACCATCGAGGCAAAACCTCACCAGGTGATTTTAAGGTTACCACTCCCAAGAATCCATTATTATCAATCACAAACAGTTACAAGTATAAGGAATCTTACCAAACCTTTTGGCCTATCCCGAAATACCAACCTACAATTGAACCTTTACTCCAATACCCAATTGGACTTGTATTGTAGCAGCAATTTTTCCGTTCAATGTACGAATCCCAATACGTGACTAACCAATGATGCACAGATCCTAGTACGTGACTAACTCCACCAACTTGAAGAAGATGTTGGTTGCAAAGTTCTTCACTTCATCAACAACAAAGAAAGCTCCTTGGTTACAAAACCCTTGGCGCAAAGACACAATAGCTTCTTTAGAGAGAATGATGAACTAGGGCAATATCTGCATGCATGACGACCTTTAAAATAATCTTTATATATGTCTAGGGTTGTAAGAAAAGAAACCCTTTACAAATATTTTAGCATAGGCCAGAAATCAGATCTGGAATTTCTGATTTCGTAAGTCTCGACAGAAATAGCTTGTGTCGAGCTTCTATCGAGCTTCAACATTAAATCTCGATAGAAAGGATTTTGTCGAGCTTTAATGAACAACCCTTCTTCACTTGTTTCTTAGTTAGATCTTCATTGCTTTAACACTTGACTTGAACAACATGTTTCTTAAAGTCTTAAACCCATCCTAGATCTACCCAATTACAAGTAAAGTGCATTTTGTCAAAGGATTAGCCAATTACATCAAATATGTCCCTAACAATTCTAAACTTAAATTGCACACAATCCTCAAAAAAAAAAAAAAAAAAAAACCATGTTTTGACTAAGAGATAAAAATTTAACAATAATTTAAAACAAAATTAAATTCTATTCAAACTAAAAGCCTATTGTAATGACTCAATTTGTAACGATCCCAAACTGGTATTGGGTTCGAACATTAAAAAACCAAACAATAAAATTTATAGAGCGTGGGTGT
Source organism: Quercus lobata (assembly GCF_001633185.2). Lineage (NCBI taxonomy): Eukaryota > Viridiplantae > Streptophyta > Magnoliopsida > Fagales > Fagaceae > Quercus > Quercus lobata. Next base: position 34,744,030 of record NC_044915.1, read on the forward strand.
CCAAGAGCTAGGTTAACTCTAAAAGAAAAACAATTAAGCCTCACGTTTATAGATAGATTAGCACAGATGTAACGAGCAATTTTTCCTTGAAACAAGCTCAGTTCTTTGGTTCATAAGGTTTTCTTCTGAGTATTCTTTGTTTTTTTGATGTTTCGATTTTTCTCCCTCAATACTTTCTTTCATGTTATATACTGCCCTCTTGATATTATCTTCACCACACACGTGTAGGTTGGGTTCGGGGGATTTCTTTCTGTCCCATCCAACACCTTCTAGAACCTCCAACCAACAGCTGTAAGGCTGCTTCATCACTGTTCAAGCATCACCTCCACATTAATGCGGCCAGAGAGTTGGTTAAAAGGCAATTAATACGGAGGCAGCTGTTGTCATAGATATTTGTTTCCCTTTTCTTTCTTACCCTTGGTTCCATATCCCACTTTTAGTGGTAACGTAGCTCCAAAGTATGTTTATAGCAAGGTGGCGTTCAGGTCGTCCTCTGACTCATATTGCCGAGAAGGATTTTGTCCTCGAACGAATACTGAACTCACCTTACGTGATATCTACTCTTTCTTTCGTTTGGTTACCCTTACAACCTGATTTGGGCCTCCTCGGACAGTTTTACGTCCTCAGATAGGCCACAGGCCCAATTTACGCGACTTTAATAATTTATTGATTAGCCGACCCCCACACCTATTATAAAAAATTTCTAAACTTTCTTCTCAGAAAAATTTTCTAAACTTAAATCCCACACAACCCATGATTTTGTTTTTTTTTTTTTTTTTTTTTTTTTTTTTTTTTCCCTCAAGTTGCATGATTTAAAAATAATTTAAAACAAAATTTTAAAATTATATTCAAACTAAAAGTCTATTATAAAAAAATTTAAAACTTAAATCCCACATAACCCACGCATTTGTTTTATTTTTTTTCCCTCAAGTTGCATGATTTAAAAATAATTTAAAACAAAATTTTAAAATTATATTCAAACTAAAAGTCTATTATAAAAAAATTTGAAACTTAAATCCCACATAACCCACGCATTTGTTTTATTTTTTTCCCTCAAGTTGCATGATTTAAAAATAATTTAAAACAAAATTTTAAAATTATATTCAAACTAAAAGTCTATTATAAAAAAATTTAAAACTTCAATCCCACATAACCCACGCATTTGTTTTATTTTTTTCCCTCAAGTTGCATGATTTAATAATAATAATTTAAAACAAATTTAAATTCTATTCAAACTAAAAGTCTATTATAAAAAATAAAAAATAATAAAAATCTAAACTTAAATCCCACACAGCCCATGCTTTGTTTTTTTTGTTTTTTTTCCTCAAGTTGCATCTTATTAAATTAATATTTTATTAGGATATTAAGCTACAAAGCTTTTGACTAAGGGATAAGATTCAACAATAATTTAATTTAGATAAAGGTTTATCATCTAAGTTTTAAAATTTAAATTTTATTCTAACTAAAAGTCAATTATCAAAAACTGATTGGTACAGGTTTTCCTGCCTACACTAAAATCTAATTGGTATCTTGGTTTGATAATAAAGATGTATCATCAAGAGCGAATGTCATAGGTTGAAACTCTCTAAAAAAAAAGAGTCAATTATCAAAAATTTCAGAACTTATATTATAATACCCGAAAAAAAGGACTTAACAAGAGGCGTATTTAAGTAAACCTCTTTGTGGGGCCAATTTTTATAATTTGTATTATTAAAGGAGTTTTTAGAAAATTAGGTTGAAACTCTAGCTGTATATAAGCTAATTAAGTTAGTGTATAACTATAGATATTTTTGTAGGAGGACTTCTCAGTATATTCAAATAGAGAAGGACCGACACCACACTTGAGGTAAGAGCTTAAGAAATTTCATCCTTCATTGAATCTATAAGCTTTATAAGAAATTAAAAGAAAATTTTATGTGGGTATTTTGGCCAGTAGTGAGACTATCTAAATACCTTATGAGTTTTATGATGTAAACTAGGCTTAAATATATGGAATTGGGTGTTAAATCTTTAGTCTCCTCCGTGATTGTTGTGTTTAATTGTTATTGAAACTACCGATTTTTTTTTTTTTTTTTTTTGGGTGCAAGATTCTTTTAGGCGTAGTTTTTTTCTTTAAGGAACAGTGCACTAATTGTTGGATTTGGGTGACTAATGATTCAGTAGTCTACTAGTATAAGCTCTAAGTCTACGGTGATGACTGTTATAAAAAAAGGGGTAAAATACAATAAACTATCTAGAGGTTTTGGGTATACCAAATACATCCAAGACTTTCAGAAAATGACTAATTTAATCCTTAACACAAACGGTGTTAGTAGCTGCCGTCACTCAAATCTGACCCCTTTCTCTGCCCTTTTCTTTTTTCATAATCTCAGTATCTCACCTGGCTGTCTCTTTCTCTCTCAATTTTTCTTTTACTTTGCTTGTCCGAATCTAACTCTCTCTTTCTCCTCTCTTCTCTTTTCTTTTTCCTAATCTTACCTGACTCTTTCTTTCACTCTTAATCTTCTTTTCCTTTGCCTACCGAATCTTGTTGATTATGGATCCTCTTTCTCTATCATCTCTCTATTTCGGTGATGGAGATCTTGTGGTGGTGGGTCAACGCTCAATGGTTTTCTATGGGTTAATGGTGTTGGATTTACTGGATTTGGGTTCGGCCATTGTGGGTATTAGGAATTTGATATTTGCTTGGGGGTTGATGGCAACTTTGTGGAGTTAGGACTTGGCTTGTGTAATTGGTTTTGGGTCTCAATTTTTGAACTCTTGTGCATGTTGCGATTTTCAGTTTTGGTTATTGTATTTAATTTGTGAGTGTATTGATTTTTTCAATTAGACTATCACTTGAAAAAAATTAGTATTGAGGAATTATTTTGTTTATTATTGTTTGTGCTGGTTATGGCATAAATTATATATAACCCAAATAAGAATGATTAAACTCATTCTATATATCATATTAAGAAATTAACATAAAGTACAAAGAAAATTTTAAAACATAAAAATAGATAAACACCAATAAAGACTAAACTCTAAACAATCATAAATTGAAGTAATTTTTTATTTATTTTATAATTTATTATTATTATTTATTTAATAATTTAGTTTTAATTATTTTAGAATTTTTTGGCTTACATATGAATCCACGGTTTTTAAAACTAGATTGGATCGTTCGGTTTGACCGTGAACCAATACTAATACCGGTTAGAATATGTATAGAAACCGAAAATTCATAAAAACTGCTTAAATTCGGAGAATCGGTGGTTGAAACGTTGGAACCAGCTTGACACTAGCTCGATCTATCGAGCTTTACGAATTCAAAAATTCCAGATCTAAATTTCGACCCATACTAATGTATTTATTTAGTGTTTCTTCTCTCACAACCCTCAACATATATAAGGCTTATTTTAAGAGCTGCCACACACGGATACAGTGACTAAGAGCTTAATTTTCTCTGTGAGAAGCTGTTGCGTTTGTACGCCATAGGGTTTTGTAACCAAGTGCTTCTTGATCTTCATTGTTGATGAAGTAAAGAACTTTGCAACCAACAACAATCATTCAAGTTGCTGGAGTTAATCACGTACTAGGATCCATGCAAAGGATTAGTCACAGATTGGAGATTTGTGCATCAAAGGAAAGAAGACTACTACAAGATCAAGTCCAATTGGGTATTGGAACGAAAGTTCAACTATTGGTTGATATTTTGGGATAAGTTAGGGTAATGGTAAGATTCCTTATACTTGTAACCACTTGATTATTGATTAGTGGATTTTTGAGAGTGGTGTCCTTAAATTCACTCGGTGGGTTTTTGCCTTGTGAAAGTTTTCCCCATTTATCAACAAATCACCGTGTCAATTTAATTTCTACTGCATTTAGTTTATTTGGTGATTTGTTGGTGCCTCCCCAATTTGCATGTAATTTGACCTAATTAATCAACTTGGGTAATTGAATTAATTAACCGGGATCAATCTATTTTAACCCAAGAGCCTAGAATTTACACAAAGCACAAAAATTTAGGAATCAACATCCAACAATTTGGAAAATATCCAATATCAAATTTTATTCATCAAATGTCCCCTTAAGATAAAACCACCTAAAGCCCTTTTATAGGGCTTTCAGAAATAACAGATAATCCTAGCAAAAAACTAAAGCTAATCTAGAAACTAATCCCTATCTAAACTTATCTGAACTCATAATAAATAAAATCCTAAAATCTAAAATAATATAATGCAAATTTGAAATAATGTTGGTTGTGCTCTCGCATCATACTACCTTAGTTGGAGAAAACTTGACAACGAGTTTTGAAGTGTTATAGAATTAGGACTTTGGCATATCACTTCAATTTGAAAATCACCCTAGAGAGCACTGAGAATAGAAAAAACTTGCATTCCATCACATCATTAAACTCTTTTAGAATCACAAAATTAATGTGTGAAATGCATCATCTTATCTTGAACTAATGAACCTTAGGAAGCAACTTGGTATCAACCTTTTCGACTTAATCAAACTGTAGATCTTTATGTAACATAGAGGGTTGATCAATAGCACAATTATCAAATTCAACATTTACGTTGTGCGCACCCTCTAAAGTTGTACTCTCTTGTTCACATTTCTCACCTTCTTGTTGAAACTCTATAGTAGATTTGTCTTATTGCACACGTTAAAGCAACACTTGTTGGTGATTGTACCTTGTTATCAACATAAGTCTATGGTGTCACTTGATGTCTCCATTACTAAGTTCTCATCACCAACATTTGCTCAAAAAAAAAAAAAAGGATCTCATCACCAACATTGTCTTCTGTATGGGAAGCAGTAACCTCATGTTAATATGTCATCCATGGCACCCACACTGAATCAAGTCAAGTATTAATTTTTTCATGATCTGGATTAATCTCAACAACCAGGTCTTGAAAAGCTTTCAAGAAATTTTCGAATGTTTGGTCCGTGGCATATTTTGATTTCTTTAGTTTATTTAAGTCTTGATGAAAGGTAGATTGTGCTAGAGTGGGCTGAGGACCAGAAATTTCATGAACATTCATCTTCTTTTCATCAAATTGTGCAATTAGTTGTCTATTTTATTGCCACACACTATCTCTTAGATCTTCAAAATTGCCATGATGAAACTAGGATGGATAATTTCTGTTGAGAACATTATGATGCATATATATTCTTATTAAGGCTGGCTTTCTTCTTCTTTTTCCCAAGTAATTACACAACCAAACCATTTGAAATAAAAATCCCAGTAAAACATCTTCTTGCAAGACCAACTTTTTTGGGCAAAAATGGCCCATTATCATCAATTTTGGAAATAATTTGCTCAGAAACACTGTTTCCGAACTATATAGCAATCTACCACTTTTTCGGGCCTATAGCGGCGTTTTCCTGAAAAATTTTTTTATAAGTCCCATAACAGGTTCAAGGGGCCCTATAGTGGCGTTTTTAAGCCCTATAGTGACGTTTTTGGGCCCTATAGCGGCGTTTTCCTGCAAAATTTTTTTATAAGTCCCATAACAGTTTCAAGGGGCCTTATAGTGGCGTTTTTAAGCCCTATAGTGACGTTTTTGGGCCCTATAGCAGCGTTTTCCCGCAAAATTTTTTTTATAAGTCCCCATAACAGGTTCAAGGGGCCCTATAGTGGCGTTTTTTAAGCCCTATAGTGACGTTTTCGGGCCTTATAGCGGCGTTTTCGAAAAAAGTGGTATTTTCCTAATTATTTCCGAAACAGTGCTCTGTTGTTAAATATTTCAAAAATTAATGCTAATGGGCCATTTTTGCCAACTTTTTTGTGCTCATTTGATAAACCCAAACATTCAAAGAGCGGGTCCATCTCAAAAACCTTGAAATTCCATGGGTCTAACTCTTGATAACAATAAAAAATAGTTGGCTCAACTATTACCAGGGTTCTCTTCCTCAAAAAAAAAAACTATTACCAGGGTTCTCTAGAATAATAAATAACTAGTCGTAGACCCACGCGATGCGTGGGAATATACAACTATTTCGTAACATGGTATAATGTATGATTTATTCTATAAAACGTACTAGAGATATTATTTCTAAAATTATTTTTCGTCTTTCCATTTCTACAAATATATCATTCATTATTTTGAGTAAAAAAAAAAAAGCCGAGGTGCATTTGATTAATATTATTCCTTTTTTTTTTTTTTTTGAGATAAAAGATAGAAATAGTATTCTTTTTTCAAGTGATCTATATTATTCAAACTTGTGTATAGTGTGTTATGGTTTTTTTTTTTTTTTTTTCTTCTACAACTAAAATTTTTGAGTTCCAAAATTAATTATTTGATTTTCTCATTCTCTTAAGAAGATTTTCATGATAACCAAACCTTATCACAAATTTACAATTGATATTATTCAAATAATTTATAGAGACATTCAAATACATAATCATCTCACTTCTAAAATATCTAAAAATTAACTCAAACCAAAACTATAAGAGGGATAGAGAGTATATGTGATATATAACTCAAAAAACACACCACCAAAGTGTATCATCCAAAAGAAGAGGAACAAAAATAAAAATAAAAACAAAAAATTCATCAATCTAAAATAGAGTTGCAAGAAAGAATTAATAAGAGAGAGAGAGAGAGAGAGAGAGAGAGAGAGAGAACAATCACCTTTTTGGAAGAGAATGTGAGACAAATAACAAAATCATATAAAAGAAAATGATGAGTAGAAGAATATTCAAAACTAAACATCCACCAAAAGAAAGAATATATATATATATATATATATAGAGAGAGAGAGAGAGAGAGAGAGAGAGAGAGAGAGAGAGAGAGAGAGAATTCACCTTTTTGTGTGAGCAAAATATGGTTTGAATGGAATAGAAAATAACAAATTTTTATAGTAAAAAAAATGGGGAGAAGAAGAGTCAAAATAAAAGGAAGATGAAGGGATGGAGAAATTGTAATTAGGTTAAGATATAGAGTAGTGGGGAGATAAAAATATAAAAATAAGTAAATGTTGGAGAATGTATAATTGTAAAGTGGCAAATTAATAAGGAGAAAAATATATATATATTTTTTTTAAAAGAGAGAAAATATTGAAAATAGGTTGATAATATGGTGTTAATGTAGCTCAACAGGAATGCAGCAACATTAAACTCTACGCTTCAACTTTTAGATATATATAGATAGATAAGCTTCAGCAAAGAATTTTAATAGGAACCTGGATTGCAAACTGGTGCTCTAAACTGATCATATCAGGGGGATTGGCTTTGCACTACTTCAGATAAGGTTCCAATGGGTTCATGGATTGGGTCTTGTATTTGTTGGAAAATACATGGTTTGGGCTAATGTCTGGGCCAAATCATTGGCTTTATTTATAACTAGATCCGGCGTTGGTGTACAATTTACGATGATTTTTATTATCATTAGGCTAAAATACCAATTGCTTTTTGGCAAAATACCATTTTAGTCCCTACATTTTTGGAGTCACTATCAATTTGGTGCTTCTTATTTTTAACTTGTAGTTAATTTAATCCTTACATTTTGATAGCAGTCAAATTGCTCACTGTTATTATCAACTTGGAAGCAATTTGATGCCTGTTATCTTCAATTTGGAAACTTTACCAATTGATTATCATTAATTTAGAAACTTTATCAATTGAGCTAACTAGAACCCATAAAGCCTAACTATTTGGAAAATCTCCAATATCAAATTTTATTCATCAATCGTCAAATTTCATGTCGGCTTCTATTTTGCAATTTTGAGAAAATATCAAACATTTATATTTTGTATTAGGGTCTCTTTCGCAATCTTTGCTGCGAAATACTCAGCATGGAGCTCGTGGTGCAGTACTAATTTGGGATAACATGCTTAATTGTTATTTGTTAAGGTTGATGGGAAAATTTTGATAATCAATTTTCTTAATTGATTTTAACAAAGGATGGATTTTACATATAAAAACACTCAAAATTGGCACCTTTCGTAATTAATTCTGCTAGATTGTTTTGTTGTATATTGATCTAGACGTGAAAATTTTTTACTTAACAAGGGCCTTGATAGACATCACCGTATTCGACATCTATTCATTTACTTTTTTCTGGTATGTTTTTTTCTTATAATTGACTTTCAAAAAGCAAAGAAAAGGAAATCCATATATATTAATACTTAATTTCTTTTACCAGCTCCTTCGTTGGGAAGTGCATTAAGTTCTAGATGAAGATGAAAACAGAAAATGGAATGCAAGCAAGGTTCTTGACTTTCTAAGTTATATAAATATAAAATTTGTCAATTCTCTAGTCTATTATAGTAAGAATTTTCCTTATCAATCATCTTTTGCATGTTCATCTTTTAGCTGCTTTTAGAATTATATTTCATGATACCGTGAGAGGCAATTTATAATTAATAATCATCTTGTTAGTCCCTGATTTTATCTAGTATCTTTTGAAACTGACCACTAGTTCAACTTTGACTGCTTGGCTTGTAAGCTGCTAACTTCACCTTCATTTTGTTGAGCAGGTGCTGTTTTGTTCTAAATATTCCAAGTAAGGTAGCCCACAATTGGACCAGCATATTGGAGTTGGTAAAATGGAGGTAAGGACAGGCTCGAATGGAAATACAAATGAGGACGCTGCAATAAAAAACAATGAAGAAGCAGAGAAAAGCCCTTCCATGATTAATGATCAAGATAATATAGGAGAGAAGAATACCAACACTGTTTCATTTCTCAAGCTGTTCTCATTTGCGGATTCCACTGATGTTCTCTTGATGATCATTGGCACAATAGGTGCCATTGGGAATGGGCTAGGTACGCCTATATTGACAATACTCTTTGGGGAAATGATTAATGCTGCGGGAAATAATCAGAATAACAAAGACATGGTTCGTGAAGTTTCGAAGGTAAAAATATGCTCCAAAAGCTTAATTTATGATGTCAATTTCAATCTTTATCACTAGAAAGTGTAGTTGAACATTTCGTTTTATTCTTAACTTATTTTTGACGTAACAATTAAAAAGTCCCATCTAAATTCTATTAATGTTATCATTTAGTTCTTCAATTGAAAACTTATCTTGATTTTAAAGATGTATGTGAACCCTTCCTTTTCCTTTCTGATATGCTATTATTGATAGAAGGTGACATTTAGTACCCTGGTACTGTTTTAGGTTTGTGTAAAAATTCTCTACGTGGCAGCAGGGATAGGTGTTGCAGGATTCCTCCGTAAGTACATTCCATGATCAAAAATTACTGCAGAATTTTTATGCATAAAAGAAAACCTTTCATCTATCAGGCATTGAGAAATGGTAAACTTGTCTTTGTTCTTGTTAGAGGTGGCTTGCTGGATGGTCACAGGGGAGCGACAGGCTGCACGAATAAGGGGTTTGTATTTGAAGACAATTTTGAGACAAGATGTTGCTTTCTTTGATATGGAAACAAACACTGGAGAGGTTGTTGGGAGAATGTCAGGTGATACTGTTCTCATACAAGATGCCATGGGTGAGAAGGTACTATATTGTTGCACCAACAACATTAAAACTCACAACTGGCCAAAAGTCAGCCTGAGTTATATTCATATTATGCATCTAAATGTGTTCCTGGTGATAAAAGAGTATGTTTGCTTGTACAGGTTGGAAGATTTCTGCAACTGGTATCAACATTCATTGGGGGATTTTCTGTAGCAATTTTCAAAGGGTGGCTCCTTACCCTTGTCTTGCTATCCTCAATTCCTCTTCTTGTGGCATCTGGTGGTCTTATGTCCATCATCATATCCAAGACAGCATCCCGTGGACAAAGTGCTTATGCAAATGCAGCAAATGTAGTTGAACAAACAATTGGCTCAATAAGAATGGTATGTCACGTCATCAAACTATCTACATGCCAGAGAAAACTTCTAATTTAGCTCTCAATACAATGCGTTTTGCATTGTTGGTTTTTCTAGCAAATGTATGATATCCACCATTTGGTTCTTTTCTAGGTTGCATCATTTACTGGGGAGAAGCAAGCTATAAATAATTACAAAAAGTACGTTATAACTGCTTACAAATCTGATGTTTACGAAGGTTTGGTATCAGGGTTAAGTTTGGCCATTGTTACGTCAGTCATGTACACCAGCTATGGTTTGGCTATATGGTATGGATCAAAATTGATACTGAGGAAAAAGTACAATGGGGGTGATGTGCTGAACGTGGTCATGGCTATAATAATTGGATCCATGTAAGCTGCAATTTGAAAATTTTAAGCTTCCAATTGTATGTAAACATGCTATTAAAGACATAATTCATGCTTCATGTGGAAAATTTCATCTATTTTCTTTCCTAATTAAGGTGGAAACATGCACACTCATAAACTTATGTAAAGAGGTATCAGTAACTTTTTTGGCTTATTCATTATTTATTTCATTCATTTTGCTATCATGTGGATGTTTCAGGTCCCTAGGCGAGGCATCTCCCTGCATGAGTGCCTTTTTTGCTGGTAAAGCTGCGGCTTATAAGATGTTTGAGACTATCAAGAGGAGGCCAGAGATAGATTCTTATAACTCAAAGGGAAAAATTTTGGATGATATTCGTGGAGATATAGAGTTTAAAGACGTTTATTTCAGTTATCCAACTAGACCAGATGAGCCAATATTACGTGGATTCTCTCTTTATATTCCTAGTGGCACAACTACAGCTTTGGTTGGACAAAGTGGAAGTGGAAAATCAACCGTGATTAGTCTAATTGAGAGATTCTATGACCCACATGCTGGTGAAGTTCTCATAGATGGCATTAACTTGAAAGACTTCCAGCTTAAATGGATTAGGGAAAAAATTGGTCTTGTTAGCCAAGAACCTGTCTTGTTTTCATCCAGCATTAAGGATAATATTGCATATGGAAAAGATGAAGCAACGTATGACGAGATCAGAATTGCATCCGAACTCGCAAATGCTTTTAAATTTATTGATAATTTGCCTCAGGTTTTGTCTTATCCTCCATTCATTGGAATATAAGAGGTTATTTTCTCCTCTATTCCCATAAAATTTGTTAATTTACTTTCTAATTTGAATTTGATTTCCAGGGACTAGATACCCTGGTTGGGGAGCACGGAACACAACTGTCTGGTGGTCAGAAGCAAAGAGTTGCCATTGCAAGAGCAATTTTGAAAGACCCAAGAATCTTACTCCTCGATGAAGCTACAAGTGCACTTGATGCAAAGTCTGAGAGGGTAGTGCAGGAGGCATTGGACAGGATTATGCTCAACCGGACAACCATCATTGTTGCCCACCGTTTGATCACTGTGAGGAATGCTGATACAATTGAAGTCATTCACATGGGAAAGACGGTTGAGAAAGGTATGCTATTCGACTCTTTTCTTCATAGCCTAAATCTGCTATCTTTGCAAATTGTCCCACGTTATGTGGACAGTTAAATCAACAATTTTCATTAAGCATATACATCATTGTGCATAATTTCAGCAACTTTTTGATTCACTGGTTTATATTTTGGATGTTAAATAGAATTACAATTTGCAAAAGGAAAAAGATATTGCCTTCCAGAACTTATTGCCTCTCAAATTTGTCTTGAAATCTTCTAATTGAATTTTTGATCAACTCTCAAACCTTGGATTAGACCTAAATGGGAGATGCATATCACCTGAAAATTTATCTGTAACTCTATCAGGATCACACTCAGAACTAATTAAGGATCCTAATGGAGCATACTCTCAGCTTATACGCTTGCAAGAAGTAGACAAGGAGTCAGAACAACATGCAGATGATCAAAACAGATCAGAAACTTCTGCTGAATCTTTTAGACAGTCACGTCTTAGACATAGTCAAAGAATGACATTAGTACAAAGCTTTAGTCGTGCATCATCAGTCGTGCCAACAGAAGTTACCCTCCCTAATGAACGACTGGCAGAAACAGAAGAAAACTATCACAAGGTCTCAATCAGCCGCATTGCCTACCTCAACAAGCCAGAGATTCCTGTACTTCTTCTTGGGACTATAGCTGCAATTATCAACGGCATAATACTTCCCATATTTAGTATACTGCTTACTAGGGTAATCAAATCATTTTATGAACCACCTCCTAAATTGAAAAAGGATTCAAACTTTTGGTCACTAATGTTTGTGGCCCTTGGTATGGTATCATTTCTGGCAATTTCAGCAAGAGAATACCTCTTTGCTGTAGCTGGGTGTAAGTTAATAGCACGAATTCGATTGATGTGTTTTGAGAAGCTGGTTCACATGGAGATTGGTTGGTTTGATGCGCCTGTGCACTCGAGTGGCTCAGTTGGTGCTAGGCTCTCAGAAAATGCAGCAACAATGCGTGCCCTTGTTGGAGATACTCTTCGTCTGACGGTTCATGCTATTACTTCAGCAGCTGCAGGTTTGGTCATTTCATTTCTTGCAAGTTGGCAGTTGACATTTATTATCCTTGCATTGACTCCTCTCATCGGAGTCAATGGATACGTTCAAGTAAAGTTCTTGAAAGGATTCAATGCAGGTGCAAAGGTCTGCTCTAAAACTACTAACCCCATTTTCCTCTTTGTGTGGCTATGGCATGCTATATACATTATGACTTTCAAAGGAAATGAAGTAAAATTTAATTTTTGATTGGAGAAAATGGACTCAACCATTTAAAAATACTTGGAGCCTATTTGGTTAAAAATACAACAACAATTTTCTGTGTTTAGAAATAAAAAAAAGAAGAAGAGTGTCACGCAGAGAACAATCTACTCACTTGAGGCCTTTTAGTTTAAAAACTCTAAGCTGCCACTTTAAACACAGCTAATTAATTTCACAATTTATATGGTTGCATAAAACTATTCATTACTTGTAGTTGATGTAAATCTATGTGGTTGCAGTTGAAGTATGAGGAAGCAAGCCAAGTTGCTAATGATGCAGTTGGAAGTATCAGAACAGTTGCTTCTTTCTGTGCTGAAGACAAGGTGATGAAGCTGTACAGAAGCAAATGTGAAGGCCCAACGAAGGCAGGGATAAGGCAAGGCTTGATCACTGGAATTGGATTTGGGACTTCTTTTGGCTTGTTGTTTGTTGTCTATGCTACAACTTTCTATATAGGTGCTCGTCTCGTTCAGGCTAGGAAAGCAACATTCTTAGATGTTTTTCAAGTAAACATTCCTTCTATATAACTATATTTGATAAGCGTTCAAAAAGTGTTGTATACTAACTAACAGATAATATTTAAACAAGACTGTTTCACACCAAATTACCTTATCTAAAGATGGATATTTGGCTTGCAGGTTTTCTTTGCTTTGACCATAACATCTATAGGAATTTTTCTTTCAAACAACATAGGTCCTGATACTGGCAAAGCCAAGAACGCTTCTGGTTCCATATTTGCAATAGTGGACCGACAGTCAAAGATAGACCCAAGTAATGAGTTTGGGATGACATTGGAGAATCTGAAGGGAGAAATTGAGCTTCATCATGTAAGCTTCAAATATCCATGTAGGCCAGATATTCAAATTTTCCAAGATCTTAGCTTGACAATTCATTCTGGGAAGGTAAAGTTACATCATTAATTCCAAGCAACTAGCACAAGATATAATCACAAAATTTGTTCTTGCTTGCCATTATACAAAAATTATATTAGTATGCAATCTATTTTCCTTTTTTTTAGACAATTGCTCTGGTTGGAGAAAGTGGGAGTGGGAAATCCACTGTGATTGCATTATTGCAAAGGTTTTATGATCCTGATTCTGGTCATATTACGCTAGATGGAATTGAAATTAAGGAATTTCAAGTGAAATGGTTGAGGCAGCAGATGGGTCTTGTGATTCAAGAACCAATTTTATTTAATGAAACTATTCGTGCCAATATTGCATATGGAAGGGGAGGAAATGCAACTGAGTCAGAAATCATAGCTGCAGCGGAGTTAGCCAATGCTCATACGTTTATTAGTGGCTTACAACAGGTTAGAACAAAGAAAAGCATTTCCCGGTATTTGTTTCATTATCATTTCTAAAGTTACATGTAATTAAGTCAATTAACAAACTATATAATTGAAGAGGATAACATCACTTTGACTTCTACAACTGTTGGTAGTTAATTTTAATGTGCAAATAATGGACTGTAATTTCTTTTCCTATCATTCTTACAATGCAAAATGCAGGGTTATGATACAGTAGTAGGAGAACGCGGAGTTCAATTATCTGGCGGACAGAAGCAACGGGTAGCCATTGCACGTGCCATGATTAGAAGTCCAAAGATATTATTATTAGATGAAGCCACTAGTGCACTAGATGCTGAGTCTGAGAGGGTGGTCCAAGATGCATTGGATCGTGTCATGGTTAACCGAACTACAGTTGTTGTGGCACATCGATTATCCACAATCAGAAATGCAGATGTAATCGCAGTGGTTAAAAATGGAGTTATTGCAGAGAAAGGAAAGCACGACAATTTGATTAGAATCAAGGATGGCTTTTACACCTCCTTGGTTGCGCTGCACACAAGTGCTTCAACTGCTTGATCTTCAAGTATTTTTTTTTTAACTACTCTCTTAAATAGATGAAATACATAAATGTATGTTATTTTCTCTTCTTTTAAATTCGTAGTTTGAATTATTTATGCTTTTCTTCATAAATAACTTATCCATATTTGTAATATCAAATGTTAGAAATTTGAAGTATAATGTATTTATTGTGGATGAATAAGAAAGAGTAGAGGATGAAAAATTGCCTTATGATAGTGCTAGTGGACAAAGTATGTGTTTCCACATATCTCATTGTATTTTATATAATTTCCTTGAATTTCAAAGCAAATGCAGTAACTATATATAGAGTTACATATGGTTTCATCTAATACAAAAGTTTGGTGTATGAAGTCAATGACTAAACCATTTTAGTCCAGAAGAAAATTTCATTATAAGTTTTAGTCTAAAATTAAAGGATTTCATTGTTTTAATAGTTATACCCTTTTTTTTTTTTTTTTTTTTTTAATCAATTTCTACGTGGTTGACTAAATATGATTGAGCTTCATTTGAAATCTAACCATGTGATTGGATTAATTTTGGTGTTATGCAAGACGATGATTAGGTATGAATTTGGTTAGATATTACTGATTGAATGTAATTAACCATGTCGTATTTTAATTGTGAAAAAAGTATGTAATTTTCTATGTGACATAGACTAAAATTAAGTGTGATTTCCATGGAAAATTAGTACTATCAAATTGATTAATGAATTTAACAGATTTTCATAAATTAAGTATCCTATTTTTTGTTCGAGTTCATTTACTTTGTCATATTTGGTCTCTTTATTTTTATTAGGTTATACATGTGATATATTTAGAAGTCAAGTTTATTTCTTTTAATTAATGGGCATATCAAGTTATTAACTTTGTCATATTCTAGTCTCACTCATTCTTATAATCTTTTCCAATGAGTCATCTCACTCATCTTATCCATGCCCTTTCTATGCCCCATATAAATACCTTTTATTTCCTATTGAAAGGAGAATAAGAATCATTAGCCCTTTCTTTGGAGGCACAAAACCCTAAAAATACCCCTTCTCATTTTTTCAGAAGCTATGCTAGTGCCACATAAAGTGGCACAACTTGTGCCACAACTCACCCACATGGTAGGTTGTGAATAGTAGAGGGGTGTTCCTACCATCACCTCTCTACCGTTCATAATTTGCCCACCATCACCTCTCTACC
Organism: Quercus lobata; assembly: GCF_001633185.2. Classification (NCBI taxonomy): domain Eukaryota; kingdom Viridiplantae; phylum Streptophyta; class Magnoliopsida; order Fagales; family Fagaceae; genus Quercus; species Quercus lobata. Next base: position 34,759,639 of record NC_044915.1, read on the forward strand.
ATTCACAACTTGCCATGTGGGTGAGTTATGGCACAAGTTATGCCACTTTATGTGGTACAAGCATAACTCTTTTTCGAGCCATGAGAGGACTCTCTATACCTTACCTCATTTCACTCCCTTGACATTACCTTTAACTTTAGGAAATACACTCACTGCCTTTTCACCTACCTAAAACTCCATAAACAGAACCCTTTCCTAGGAAAAAAAATTACAAAAACTTCCCTCCTTTCCTTCACCAACCCAAAGCCACAACCAACAGCAACAAGCAACCGAAAACCACCAATGAAACCCCTTCCCAACATAACCCAAAAATCCATTGGAAAAATCCCTCATTTTTCCCATTTTCATCAACACAAAACAGCTGCCAGCCAAACCTCACTACAAACTCCCAAAATAAAACCAAAAACCCCAAGCAAGAGAACCATACTTCCAAAACAAAACTAGAAAAAAAAAAAAAAAAAAAAATCCAACCTTCTCATCTACCAAAACTGTCAAACAACCATTCTCATCAACAACCCCTCCAAATCTCCAAAAAAAAAAAATTTTGAGTGAAAAGATAGAAATCTGTGTATGTGTGTGTGTATATATATGTATATATATGTAAGGGCCAAACTTTGAACACTGGCCTGGATGATGGATGGACCTAGGCCAAAAAAGCCCAAAACAATGAATTTGTAGAGAGTGGGTTAGAAAACTGGGTTAGAATGAGTTGGATCGTGAAAAAAGTGGGCCCAGTTGACCGGAACAGGGAAACAGGTTCAATTGAATTAGAGAAAGTCATCCTCAGCACAATCCGAGGAGATTAGTTCCTATATATTCCTTTCAAGTTTGATTACAGAGTTGGTTCTTGATTGCTATGGTGTTTGTCTTGTGATTTTCTCCATCCCCATCCATGGAGGATCTCTTACATTATATAGTTCCCTTTGGACGATCTTGATCCTACACTTGTCGATCATTCAAGCTACTACTCGAGTGCTTGTCCCATCAGACACCCTTTTAGGCCTTCTGTGAGTTGTGGTAGCCAAGACAACATTGTTCAAGGGTCTTTTCCACATAAATGCAGTCAGAAAGTTAGCTGCAAGGCATTTAATGCGGTGGCAGCAGATTTTCCTTAGATATTTCCTAACTCCTATTCTTCCAGCTCGTTTTAACAAGCATGCCCTTCTCAACAGAGTCTCCTGTAGGGTCACTTTGGGCGGTAGAATAGGCATTTGATCTGTGCTTTGTTCATTCGAGGAAATAATCCTCCGCGGACCACCTTTCCCGACTTCTCCACTTACATGTTACTTATAGAACTTCGATCTTGACATCCTTACTGTTGTTTATTAGTCCTCAGACCAATCAACTTCCTCGGCCGAAGCCCGAGGCCCAATTTACAATTTTGGGCCTTTATCCCTACAATAGCCCCTCAAAACTCCGGTTTTTCCCTCTTATTCGAGGAGAAGAAGCGGGGTTTTGATTAGTTATGAGTTAAGGTTACCAATTTCCTTGGTTTACACATGTGGGAGTACCGCTTTGCGTGCCCTATAATTGTTACTGACGCTTCGAAACCCGCGATGCGTCATTAATTTCTCTAGGCAGCACTTTGTTCCCCTCATCCAACGATGAGGAACAGATCCTACGGTGGACATTTCTCTTCGAATTTTGAGCGGGATAACTCCCACTCAATTCCTCTTCCTATATAAGGCGCCTGAAGGGCTCCTTTTTTCTTACTTTATAAAAACTCTCAAACTCTCAAGAACTCACAAACTTTCAAGGACTCTCAAACTCTCAAGAACTCTCAATCTTTCAAGAACATCCTACAGTGTCACTCACTCATTTTCCCGTAAGTTTTTATTTTTCTTTTAGGTTTTTCTCACCTCGGCCCTTCATTCTTTGCCTCCTTTCTTTAAAAACTTCACCCACTTCCCTTTAGTTTGACCAAATGGGTAGGTTTAAGCACCTCATAGATTCTGATGCTGGTATGGAAGGCTTTAAAGCTAGGTACCACATTCCGTGGGGAGTAGCACTACGGTATTGTTCTCCTGACCAAATGGTAACAAATAGGAAGGAAGGGGAGGTTGTCATTCCAATGATGGCTTTCATAGATGGAGGAATGACCCTTCCTGTGGGTAGGGTGACCCGGAATTATCTGATCAACCATAGGTTGACCCCCCATCAATGCGCCCCTAACCTATTTAGGGTCTTGGGTAGCGTAGACACTCTCAACAAGCAGATGAGCCTGAGACTCACGTGGCATGGTGTAGTTCATATGTATGAGTGCCACAAGCTCTTCGACACCGAATATTACCTAAAGTCTCGGTCCGATGTTGTTAGACTAATATTGTGTCTTCCCAAATCCAATAAAGGCATGAAGGATGACTACCTGATCGCCTCCAAGGAATGGCATGACGGTCTTCACTGCCCAACTCAAGAAGGAGATCCAAGTGGGGTACCCTAGGTTTAGGTCCCTCGGCATGGGATTTAGCTCCCTTAGCCTTACCATCTTTTCTTTCTAACACTTCGTTTTACTTCGACAATGGATTTCATCAATCTAATCATGGTTTACTTCTCGGATGTTTTTGCAGATAAAGTGCACGTTGCTCCCAAACTCAGTCTTGTCAACGTAGCAGCTTTCAACAAGGTGCTGCAGTCCGAGATCTTTATGAGCAAAGACTAACAACTGCGACCCATCCACTTAATACTGGACTTCGAGCCCTTGTCAACCGCATTTCAGGATGTAGGTCATGCAATCAGGGCAGGCGATCCAAGAATCAACCAGATAGACGTCTCGCGCCTCGGTTTCTTGGCTCGAGAGGACCTTCCACTGGTTGAACTTCCCATTCAACGTTCTCCGCGAGTAGTAATCGCACAGATGGAGGAAACAGCTACCTCACGTCTATCCCTCGAGGTCGAGATTGACTAGTTTTACCTCGAGGAAGACAAGGAAGAAAGGGAAAATCCTATAATCCAACTCCCGGACTTCGAGGACAAGTTGGATAGGCAATCTGTTGCCCAATCTCTCAAGCTCATCATTGCCCGTGTTGACCCTAGTTCCAAGGAGGAAGAAGAGATGGACATCAACCCAAGGAAGGGATTGAAGGGTCTCATCGCTGCGAGGAACAAATGGGGGTCATCCAAGGATGTCCCCAAATCCTAAGTTCCTGCCAACCTCCAGCCTCCTCCTCCTCTCCTAGTGACTTCAGTTGGCCTGCTCCCTTATCCTGACTTGATGAAGAAAAGGAAGGTGCAGGAGTTGGAGGAAGGTGAGGTGGCTCCTTCAAAAGGGATGAAGCAGCAAAAGACTGTCCGAGAAAAGAAGGGCTCATCTGTGGAGAGCAAAGAGGATTCCCTCGGGGTCGACGTGGGCCGGTCACAATGCACTTGGGCTCCAAGGCTGGAGCTGGATGGCACTGCCATCCCTTGGGATGCTTCAATTCGAGAATTCTATAGGGGGGTTCGGACTACATTGCTAAAGACCTAGAGCAGCCCCTTCTCCTCCCCAGAGACATGGAGGCTTACAGGCGCTTCAAGCAACCTGATCTCTTCCTATCCCTAAAGAGAGACCTCGCTATGGTAAGCAATCTAACGTTTCTTTGAATTAAATGCCAAGCTACACTTCCATTCTTTCTTTACATTTTTATTCATGGGATTCCTTCGTTGTTTTTGTGCAGGTTACTCAACAAGTTTTTATGGCCGAGGAATGGGTCCATAACGCCCGTAATGAGGCTAGCTCCTATGCTGATGTTGAGAAGTCCTTAGAGGCCCTCAAACAAGAACAAATGGAGCTGTCCGAATAGCTGAAAGAAGCGGACAAGGCTCGCCTGAGTACCGAGGTAGGTCTAAAGAGTGCGGAGATGTAGGCCGAGGACCAACGAAAACAGCTCCACATGATCGAGGTAGAACTGGCCACCTCGAGACAGTTGGTCCTAGATCTCAAGGCCGAGCTGGAGGAAGCTAAGGATGCAACCTGGGTGGCCAGCGAAGCTTCTGAGATCACGGAGACGGCGTCAAACCAATGTGTGGTGCTAGAAACAGAGACCCAGCTGGCAGAAGAGGTAGCTGAAGTGTGCAGGAATTACTGCATCGAGACATAGGCCGAGGTGCTCAATCCGGCGGGAATCCCTACGGACTCCAAACTCAGGAGGGCTGAAAATGTTTTCTTCTTGGAGGACATCCGGGAAGTTCCAGTAACACTCCCTGCTCCTGAGCAGCTACCCACCATCCAAGCCCATCCTCTTGATGTAGATAAGGTCCCAGTAAGGGCTGAAAAGGGTAAGGAGGTTCAGCCACCAGCCAAGGCCAAATAGTCCGAGGACACGCTCACGATCAAGGACGTGGTGGTCTCCAAGGCTAAAGAAGCGGAGTCCAAGTCCAAGGCTGCTGACTCCAAAGAGAACCCTCCTCAGGCCAAGGCATAGGCATAGGATTTTCTTTTGTAGTTTTCTCTTTGTATTATTTTTTTTGGTGGCATTCTGCCTTTGGACGCAATGTACTTTTTATATTTTATTTAATGAAAAGACTTTTCTTTTTACTCTATGTGTCTTTTAACTTCAATTGCAAACAGCAATTTAACAGCGGCTATCCTTTTACTGAAAATTAACAGTAATACCTTGCTAACAGAATAAGTACCAGGAATGAAGAGAATTTTCACTTACCCCTATTAGAGACAGACAACTTTCATTATGTTCAACACTTAGGTAAACATCCAAAAACATTAAATTACCGAAGGCCAATGATCCGAGGAGCTGAGTGTAACCTGGGGTAGGCTCTGACACTCAGGAAAAATGAACATATATCATTAAGTACTAATTTACCCAGGGCAAGTGGTCCGAGGAACCAGACGTAGCTCAAGTTCTGTTTAACACTTAGGAAAGTAATTGGAAATGTTAATTTACCCAAAGCAGGTAGTCCGAGGGACCAGACGTAGCTAGGGTTCTATTTAACACTTAGAAAAATAATGGAAGTGTTAATTTACCCAAAGCAGGTGGTCCGAGGGACCAAATGTAGCTAGGGTTCTGTTTAACACTTAGGAAAATAATGGAAGTATTAATTTACCCAAAATAGGTGGTCCGATGGACCAGACGTAGCTAGGGTTCTATTTAACACTAAGAAAAATAATCACATGAAGCTCAATAAATAATGTAATACACAAGAATGTGACAAAGGAGACTTTTATTAATAATAGTATCTTTTGAAGTTATTTACATTCCAAGGGCATGGTATAACCCTTTCCTTTAGGTCCATAAGATAGTATGCACCTATTCCAGCCACTGATGTGATACGGTATGACTCTTCTCAGTTAGGTCTCAATTTTCCCTATGTTGGGTTTTTTGTAGTTCCTAAGACCTTTCTTAATACCAAGTCTCCAACTGTTAGAGGCCTTAGCTTTACGTTGGCATTGTACCCCGCTTGAGCTTGTGTTGATAGTAGGCCAATTGGGCTATGGCATTTTCTCTTCGTTCTTCAATTAAGTCCAAGCTCTTCTCCAGTAGCCCATCATTACTGCCTGGCATGAAAGAACTTGTCTCAGTGTTGGGAATCCAATTTCTAGAGGAATAACAGCCTCGAACCCATATATCATTGAAAAGGGGGTCTCGCCTATGGATCTACAAGGCGTAGTTCCGTATGTCCAGAGGATGTGTGGCAGTTCTTCCACCCACTTTCCCTTTGCATCATCTAACCTCTTTTTAAGCCCACTAACTATGACTTTGTTGACAGCTTCGGCCTCCCCATTCCCTTGTGGATATGCCGGGATGGAATATCTGTTGGTTATGTCCAGATCGTAGCAATACCTCCTGAAGGCTTTACCATCAAATTGCAATCTGTTGTCCTAGATGAGCGTATGAGGGATTCTAAACCGAGTGACAATATTCTTCCAAATAAATTTCTTAGCATCCGCATCTATGATATTTTCCAAAGGTTCGACTTCAATCCACTTAGTAAAGTAATCTGTGTCGACCAATGAGTATCTTTTATTCCCTGCCACTTTAGGGAAAGGGCCTACAATGTGCAATCCCCATTGGGCAAAAGGCCAAGAGCTGGACAATGGGTTAAGGACTCCTCCTGGTTAATGAATGTTTGGTGCAAATTTTTGGCACTGGTCATACTTCTTCACATATTCTTATACTTCCTTCTGCATATTTGGCCACCAATAGCCTTCTGTGAGGGCCTTGTGAGACAAAGACTTGCCCCCTGTGTGGCTCCCATAAATCCCTTCATGTAACTCTTCTAGGAGTAGCTCAACTGCTTCAGGGTATATGCACAGCAGGTATAGGCCAGAAAAAGATCTCTTGTACAACTTTTGGTCCTTGGACAGCCAAAATCGAGGAGCCTTCCTCCGTACCTTTTCAGCCTCGGACTTATCCTCGGGTAGGACATCCTCCATAAAGAACAATACTATGGAATCCAGCCAGCTAGGTCCTACCCTAATTTGATGAATATGAGTGACATTGCTCCCAACCTCAATAGGCTTGTACAAGTCTTCTACAAGAATCACCCGAGGTAAACTTTGTGCCGAGGAAGTTGCCATGTGGCAAGGGAGTCAGAATGGGTATTCCTACTTCTAGGGATTTGTGATAGGTTAAAGGATTCAAACTTTGACTGTAAATGTCTAACTTGGCTCAAGTACTCCTGTATTCTGATATCTCTAGCCTCTAACTCTCCTCGAACTTAGCCTATAACTAGTCTTGAATCCGAGAATATTTCCACAGCTTTTCCTCCCATTTTCTAAACCATGGTCATCCCGACTAACAGAACTTTATACTCAGCCTCATTGTTGGTGGCTGAGAACCCTAATTTCAAGGATTTCTCAATTGTAATCCTCTCAGGAGATTGCACCACTCCAGATCCTCTATGGTTCACCGCACCATCAACATATACCTTCCAGGACAAAGGTTCTTGTAAGGAGATTGCACCAACCGATTTTTCATCCATGTTCTACTTTTCCATTCTCTCTTCTAACAGAGTTTCTACAAACTCAACCACCAGATCGGCGAGGACTTGACCCTTGATAAAGGTGAGAGGCATGTACTTGATGTTGAAAGCTCCTAGGATCGTACCCCATTTGGCAATTCTCCAAGTGTAATTAGAGCTCCGAAGTAACGACCTAAGCGGGAGCTGGGTGAGGATGACAACTGTGTGTGATTGGAAGTAATGGGGGAGCTTTCGAGTGCCACACACCACTACCAAAATGGCTTTCTCTGGTGGCAGGTAACAGACCTCGTCCTTATGTAATGACTTGCTTACATAATAGACTGGCCTTTGCATGCCACCGTCGACCCGTATCAGAACCAAGCTTACCGCATAGGGAGCCACCGCAATGTAAGCAAATAAGACCTCATCCACCTCGAGTTTGGACATAATGGGGGGACGAGATAGATATTTCTTCAACTGCTGGAAAGCAAGAACACACTTCTCAGTCCATTCAAACCCCTTCCACTTGTTCAATAACTGAAAAAAATGTCTACACATGTCTACTGACCGAGAGATGAATTGGTTTAAAGCAACAATCATCCCTGTTAGCTTTTGGACCACCTTGGGATTCCGAGGTGGTTGCAAGTCATTGATCACCTTAATTTGGTCGGGGTTAACTTCAATCCCACGGTGTGTAACCATGTACCCCAAGAACTTTCCTGACCCAACACCAAAAGAACACTTAGAAGCATTAAGGCGCAGTTTGTGTCTCTTCAATATCCTAAAGATGTCCCTAAGGTCATTAACATGCACGGATTCTATCTTACTCTTCAACACCATATCATCTATGTAAATCTCGATGTTTTTTCCTAACTGGGGCTCAAACATCCTAGTCATCATCCTCTAGTAGGTTGCCCCCGCGTTCTCTAAACCAAAGGCATCACCTTGTAATGGTAATTCCCAGTAGGAGTAACAAAGGTTGTCTTCTCTTGATCATCCAAAGCTAAAGGTATCTGGTGGTAGCCTTGAAATGCATCTAGAAAACTCATCCAAGGATGGTCGACAGTGGCATCCACAAACTAATCAATCTGAGGCATGGGGAAAAGGGTCTTTTAAGCAGACCCTGTCTGTGAAATCCACACACACTCGCCACTTCCCACTCTTTTTCTTCACCACTACGGTATTGGCCAACTACTTAGGGTAAAAAACCTCCTTAATAACCCCCGCCTATTTGAGCTTCATTACCTCGTCTTTGACAGCATCAGAATAATCCTTGGATAAGTGCCGAAGAGGTTGCTTTTTGGGGATGACGGATGGGTTGACATTCAAATGATGGTAGATGAAGCTCGGATCCACCCCTAGAGCTTCGTAAGCACTCCATGCGAACACATCGACGTTCCTTCTGAGAAAATCTATCAGCTCTTCCTTCTCCTAGGGAGGCAGCTGAGCTCCGACCTAAAAATAATTCTCTGAATCATCTCCCACAATAATCTTCTCCAAATCCTCACATTTTTCCCCTTCTACCAGCTCACTGACAGGTGACACCGGGATCTTTGATTGCTATGAGCTCCTCTCAGCGAAGACCGAGGGCTCAACCCTAGGTTGATGCAAAATGGTGGCCACCAAGCACTGCCTAGCCATGGATTGACTCCCAACGACCTCTTCGACCCGGTCCCCGGCTAGGTATTTCACTTTCAGGTGCAGAGTGGAGGAAACAGCCCCCAGGGCATGAAGCTAGGGTCTTCCCACAATGGCTGTGTAGGGTGAATAGGCGTCCACCACAATAAAGTTCACCTCCACCACCTCTGATCTTGCTTGTATGGGTAGTCTGGTCTGACCCTTTGGGATGACAACTTTCCCATCGAAACTTATTAGAGGTGAATCGTATGCTGTCAAATCCTCAAGTTTCAGGTTTAGCCCCTTGTATAGATCAGGGAACATAACCTCTGCGCCACTGCCTTGGTCTACCATCACTCTCTTCACATCATATCCTCCTATCCTAAGCATGATCACTAAAGCATCATCATGTGGTTGTATGGTTCCGACCTTATCCTCATCTGAAAAACTTAATGCCAGTCGAACCTCCACTCTAACCCTCTTCAGCGCAAGGTTAACGTCCTCGGCAAGTAGTCGAGCCATAGACATCATCCTGAAGGGTTGCGAACCGGTCCTCCCAAGAGCAGCAAAGATGATGTTAATGGTGCCCAAAGGGGGCCTTGAAGAGGCATTCCTAGGAGTGAGGAAAGAAGCATTTTGTGGGAGAATCTAACTAAAGTTGCAGAATTACATAAGTTGTCGTGGGTTATGGTTGGAGACTTTAATGGGTCGTTAATTGATGAGGATAAATTTGGAGGCAGAGGTGTAAACATCAATCGATCTCTGGCTTTTAAGGATTGCCTTGATAGATGCAGTATGGTAGATATGGGATTTTCTAGTCCTAGATATACTTGGACTAACAAAAGATATTTCAGTAATTTGATTATGGAAAGGATTGATAAATTTTTCATGAACTTGGATTGGTGTGTTATTTACCCAAATTCCAGAGTAACCCATCTCCCTAGGTGTCACTCTAACCACTGCCCTATTCTCATGGAAGCTTTACTAGTCAATTCAATCAAGCTCACCAGACCTTTTAGGTTTCAAGAGTTTTGGCTATCCGACATCTCCTTTCCCACCATTGTTTCTAAAGCTTGGAATGGGAATAGGGAATTAGCATAGAGTCTCTTAATTGTTTTTCGAAGGATGCAACAGTGTGGAATAGAAACCATTTTGGTAACATCCATCAGGAAAAAAAAAAAAAAAGGCTAGAATTTATGGTACCTAGAAGGCTCTATCTAACAATCCTAGCACCTCTCTTATTATCTTGAGAATCAACTCCAAAAAGAGCTGGAGACTATTCTAGACCAAGAGCGTGATCTCTAGATGTTGAAGTCTAGGTTGAACTAGATGATCCAAGGGGATAGGAACACCTCCTTTTACTATGTTTCTACCCTTGCCCGGAGGAAAAGAAATCACATTGCAACAGTCAATGATGATAGGGAGTTGTGGCTCACTAAGGAAAGGGAGGTAATGGAGCATTTTAGGAAAGGATTTCGTACCTTGTACACCACTACCCAAAAGGCGGTCTCTTGGAACCCCCCTTGCTTCGATCAGTGACATGTTTAGCTTTCAGAGGAGGAGAAGCAGTCTTTAGATGCCATGGTTTCCACTAAAGAAATTAAGGAGGCTCTCTGGTCCATGAAACCTTACAAGGCCCCGAGGCCGGATGGGTTGCATGCTGGTTTCTTCCAAAGATTTTGGCTCATATTTGGGGATTCAATGAGGAAGGAAGTTGAAAAAGTCTTCATTGAAAGGAAAGTTCCCGAGTATCTCAACAATGCTCATATTATCCTCATTCCTAAGATACAAGGTCCGGAAACTATTGGGAATTACAGACCAATCAACTTATGCAACTTAGTCTACAAGATCATCACTAAGATTATTATTGCCAGGATCAAACCACACTTGGACACTCTTATCTCTCCTTACCAAATTGCTTTCGACCCAGGTAGGAAAGGTGTTGACAATGCAATCATTGTCCAAGAATTAATTCACACCATTGGGAGAGCCAAAGGAAATAAAGGGTTCATGGCCATCAGGATTGATTTAGAGAAAGCCTATGACAGAATTAAGTGGAGCTTTATTAGGGAGATGCTCACTCTTTTTAATTTCCCAAAGAACCTCATTAATCTCATCATGAGTTGTGTTACTTTAGTGTCCACTTCCCTTCTCTTTAATGGTGGTAGCCTTGACCCTTTCCTACCCTCGAGAGGTATTAGGCAAGGCGATCCCCTCTCCCCTTACCTTTTCATCATTTGCATGGAGTTCTTGGGCCATTTAATTAAGGGAAAATGTGCTGCCAAGTTATGGAAACCTATTAAAGCATCTCAAAGTGGCCTAGTTTTTTCGCACCTCTTTTTTGCGGATGATTTGGTCCTTTTTGGTAGTGCAAATTCAAAAAACTGTGTTGCCATCAATTCTGCCCTCCAAGAATTTTGTACTAAATCTGGGCAGAAAGTTAGTGAAGCAAAGTCCCGTGTTTTCTTTTCTCCTAATGTCGACCTTGATGAAAGAGAAGCTTTGACTATCATTTTGGGTTTCAACTCAACCATCAACCTTGGCAAGTACATGGGATTTCCTATAAAACACCTGGGGAGGTAGAGGCATGAGATTGGTTCCATTTTGGATAGGGTTAAAAAGAAACTTGCTGGTTGGAAGGCCAATCTGCTCTCCATGGCAGGTAGAATGATCCTTATTGAAGCTTCGTCTTCAGCCATTCCTACCTATGTTATGCAGAGTAATTTTTTACCTAATAAAATTCTCAACGGCATAGATAGAGTCAATAGGAATTTTCTTTTGGGGTCCTCTAATCATACAAGAAAAATGCACTAGGTCAACTGGGATATTGTAACCAAGCCCAAAGATTGAGGCGGTTTGGGTCTCCAATCTGCAAGAGGTAGAAACACGGCTCTCCTAGCTAAACTCAATTGGAGATTCCACACCGAAAAGGAATCTCAATGGGCCAAAGTTCTCAGATTCAAGTACTGCTCGAGGCAGCGGATTAATGCTAGAAATGAGTCAAAACTTCCAAGTTCTTCTACTTGGAAAAGTTTTAAAAAAGGTGAATTTGTCTTCAGAAAAAGGATTAAATGGGTGCTAGGGCATGAGAGTAATCTTAATTTTTGGTCGGAATGTTGGTTAAATAGTGGTCCCATCAGATCAAGTATTCAAGGCCCCCTTCCCCAAGGTTCGGCTAGCCTCACTATATGCACCATATGGTTGGAACTGGGCTGCCATACCCTTTGAAATTCCCTCAGAAATAAAAGCTGACATTTAAAGTTCCATTGCCAGTAGTGGCTAGAAGTAGTGATAAATTGGCTTGGAAGTTTTCTGCTAAGGGAAGTTTTGATATGAAGAGTGCTTATCTATTAGCCATAAATCAGATGGAAGCTGATTCTTTCTCGTGTTCATGGATTTGGAAGCTTCAGACCTTGCCTAGAATCCAAATGTTCATCTAGAAGTACATGCACAACAACATTGGTGTCAAGGAGTGCTTAGCCAAAAGAGGTATTCCTTTAGACACTTCTTGCCCCTTGTGCCTTGAGCAACCTGAGTCTATTTCCCATGTCCTTCGAGACTATTGCCTAGTTAAACCGGTGTGGCATCAACTGGGCACTCATAACTTCAATGCTAATTTTTTTCTCAAGACTTTAAGGTTTGGCTGACTTCTAATGCTAGTTCAAAGTCTTCTCACATGTCAAAGGTGTCCCTTGGTACTCCCTATTTTCTTTTGCCATATGGTCATTATGGAAGCAAAGGAATTAGGTTGTCTTCAACAACAAAGGAGTCAATACCTTACCAATTTTATAATTATGCAAGCAATGGAGTATGTGCTCTGTGTTACTTAGCCAAGGTGCAGCAACCGCATGGCAATCAGACAAGTTAGATGGGAAAATCCAAGCACGGGTTGGGTTAAGCTCAATACCGATGGGTCTGCGGATGCTTCTTCAGGGTCTGTTGGAGGAGGAAGGTTGATTAGAGATGATCGGGGCAATTGGATCATGGGTTCACTAGAAAATTGGTAAAGCTAACAGCTTCCTAGTTGAAACTTGGGCCCTATGTGATGGTCTCCTCTTGTGTAACTAGCTAAACTTGAATGTTGTTATGTTTGAGCTTGATGCCAAAGCTCTAGTTGATGCTCTCAACAATCCTTCATATGCTAATACCATAGTATCCTCACTATTTGTTGATTGTAGACGTCTAGCTGTACAGATTCCCCACCTAAGCATCAACCATATCTATCATGAAGCTAATAGGTGTGCTAATCGTTTAGCTAACTTAGGCAATTGTCAATCTTTAGATTTCATTTCCTACTCTTGTCCACCTGTTGATTTAGTTCCTCTTGTTGCGGCTTAAGAGAGAGAGAGAGAGAGAGAGTCCACATTCAATTAATGAAACTTTAATTTGACATACATTTTTTTTACTTTTTAATAAGGGTGTTGAAGGGAAGGGTGCAAAAGTATCAATTTCCATTTAGAAATTGAAAACCTTGAGAAAACCTAAAATCATAGGGCACAATCGTGCAATTTATACTGAATTATGGTAAATTTTCTGATGATAGTCCTTTATCATCAGATTAAGACACCAATTGGTTTTTTGGTGTTAGTGGGAAATCAAATCTCAAATCTCTTATTCAAAAATAAGAGATTTTATCAGTTGAGCTAACTGGAACTTACTACTTTATAGTAATAAATTGTATTAATCTTGTGATAGTCATAGACCACCTACTTTTTTTTTTTTTTTGGTGCTTGGTAGTTAGCGTCGTTGAATATACGTAGAACATTATATATTCAAACATTACTTTTAAGTGTTATCAATTTATTTTTGATAATATAAATGCATTTTATTTTACATAATCAACTAGATTTGTTAAACTTTATTGCTAAGTGGATGGAAAAAAATTTATTATATGACATAAAATATGATACATGACACAAAAAATAAGAAATTCAATTCATAAAATGATTCGTATTTTTCACAATTATATTTTAGAAATATTTAGAATATTTTTTCTCATTATGGTGGTAAATTGTTGAATTTATTTTACTAGAATGATATAAACCACCTTCTTCCAACAGCCAAAAAAAAAACCTAATAATTAAAATATTTGATGTTTAATTAAGGTGAAAATATAATTTTAGTCTTTACATTTTAGGGTCACATTCAATTTGATCCCTGCATTTTGGCATTAGTCAATTTGATTCTTATTATTATCAATTTGCAGTCAATTTGGTCCCTACCTATGTGGCAAATGGTGTGCATAAGTGGCACACTTGAAGCTAATGTAGCTAAAAAATAATAATAATAAAAATTAATTGACATTAAAAAATTACACCTTGTCATTGAAATAAATAAATAAAAATAAAAATCCTTTTTTCTTTTAATCTTTCCTACCCTTTCTTATTGTACCAAAAAGATCTTTAAATTCATTTGCTCCAATTCTTCTGAACTAGCCAAGAAACTAAGTTCATGGACCTTCATGAACTCGTTTGTGGTTTCAATTTGCAATCTCAAATTTGGTCATAGAATGACATGCAAACTAGTTGGAAGGGTGGAAAAGTGAGAGGATAGAAAATGGTGGAAGGATAGAAAAGATTTTAATTTCCCTCATTTTTGTTTGGTTGGGAGTGGAAAAGTGAAAGAATATAAAAAGTGAGTTTGTATAAATTTACGCATATATCCTTATTAAAAAATGATGCCCAATTAAAACCAAAAAAGGGATAAACAACCCCAAAAAAAAAAAAATCAATCACCTAAATTTATTAAAAAAATAAAAATCATGTCTAGAAAAAAAAATTACATCTAAACAAAAACAAAATCACATAAAAAAAAAAAAAAAAAAAAAAAAAAAAAAAAAAAAAAAGAAAAAAAAAAAAGAAAAGAGGCAACTTCCAGGAGGAAAGAAAAAGAAAAAGATAAAAGATAAAAAAATGAAGAAGAGCAACGGAGACAAGGCCATGTGCAATTGCACATTGGCATTTTTGTCCAAAAATGATGTCCAATTTTTTCCTTCAATTTTCTCTCCATTTTGGGGAGAAAATTTTTTGGTAGGATTGGAGAGAAAACACCTAGGTCAACGTCTAGGAGGAAAGAAAAAGAAAAAAAAAAATGAAGCAGAGCAACGTAGACAAGCCAAATTTTTGTCCAAAAATGATTTCCAATTTTTCTCTTCAAGTTTCTCTCCATTTTGGGGAGAAAACTTTTTGGTGGGCGCAGGGAGAAAACATCTGAGTTCCACCATTTATTTTTCTTCCTCCCCACTAAACCAAACACACTCCAAAAAGTTTTCCTTTCCATTTTCTATTCATAGTTTTCCATCCACCATATTTCACCTCCAAACAAACGCACCCTAAACGTAACAAAGAATCTTCACTTCAAAAAGTGCTAAACCCAAGTTAGATGAAATCTACTAAAAAGGAAAAAAGCGAAATTGTTTGCAGCAAAAAATTTTACTCCTCTGAAAGACATGGAAGAGAAATTTTAAAGTGTATATAAAATACAAAAAAGAGAAGAAGAAGAAGAAGAAATTTAATAAAATAAATCTGTTTTTCTATGGTTTGGGATTGGGATGGGAGTCTCAAGTAATACCGGAGTTTTCAAACCAAAGCTATTCTTCCTATGTTGATTTGTGTGATTATTTTTGTAAGAATTTGTGTGATTATTGGATTTGCAAAAACATGCGAGCAAATGAATTTAGATATGTTTGGTTAGGAAGAAAGGGCAGGAAAAGAGAAGAAAATAAGTTTTTTTTTTAGAAGAAGAAAATAAGATTTTGAATATTTAAAAAAAAAAAAAAACAATTCTTTTTTTACAGGGAAAAAACATTAATACTGAGGTGGAATTTTTAACTTGAATTAATTATTATTTTTATAATGATGTCATCTTCAAGTATAACACATGTGCACATCATTTGTTACGTAATCATTTTCCGTTAGTGAGTTGACAATATAGACCAAATTGATTTCAAGTTGAAAATAGCAAAAATTAAATTGATTGTGACTCCAAAATATAAGGACTAAAATGATATTTTTACCTTTAATTAATTTATATATTAATAATTAATCTATTTTTAAAGATGAGGAGAAAACAAGAGAAGGCCTGCGGGGTGGGCCAAACCTGAGCTGTTCCACCATATGTGTTAAAATAATGAGCAATTTGAATCATGATAACAATGAGCCAAACCTAATTGGATCAAATATGAACCCTACCCAATTGGAACTCTAGCCAATTCTAACTAGACTACTAGGCTTATATGGGCCAATATTTGACCCAATGCACGAAGTTATGAGGCTCATGATACCACCTCCTCAATGAGATTTGTCAAAAAAAAAAAAAAAAAAGACATTAGAGGGGTTCCACTAATTACTGCGAAGTTTATTGATGGTGAGTTTTATTTGCACTTTATCAAATCTTACAAAGTGG
Organism: Quercus lobata; assembly: GCF_001633185.2. Lineage (NCBI taxonomy): Eukaryota > Viridiplantae > Streptophyta > Magnoliopsida > Fagales > Fagaceae > Quercus > Quercus lobata. The sequence goes on from NC_044915.1 coordinate 34,775,554, forward strand.
ACTATGAGATTGTCGTTAGAGATTAATGTGTAATATTTTATACAAATTCAAGAAAGTTAAGTCCAATTGTCGAAGAAGAAAATTTCTATTTCAACTTTGGCTTTCATATTTCTAATCTTTTACACACCTACCTTTCAAAAGATTATATGTATCACCTTCTTCTCAAAAAAAAATTTGACCACTTGTGAAAGAAGAAAAATTACATTCTCTTCCCTTCTCTCTCTCTCTCTCATCCTCCTTTTTCCCTTACGTATCACCTCACTTACATAGAATCTCACTTGACCAAGGTGTCTGGAGTGTGTCGAGTGCGTTTCTGTGCTCTCTCTCATCCTCCTTTTTCCCTTACGTATCACCTCATTTACATAGAATCTCACTCAACCAAGGTGTCTGGAGTGTGTCGAGTGCGTTTCTATGTAAGTCCATTTTAAGGCCCTCACACTACTTCTTACTTAACACTGTAAGTCTCGCTTGATCAAGGTTTTTATAGCAACAACTTGAACTTTTCTTTAAGCTCTTCTTTCTTGATTACTCAATTTGTTACAACTCAAATAAAATATATATATATGGAGATCATTACAATTACAACCAAGACTTTGACACGGAATTAGCCAACATTAAAATAACCCTCATAATTTACACTAGTATATGTTCTTTAATCCCTTGATTTCAAATCCAAAAATTCAACACACAAGCATTGTGAAATCTTCCATTCATAAGGATATGTTTAGCAAGGTTTTCAGACCCGAACAGGACCAGGAGGTCAGACCATAAAAACCAGGAATCGGGATGAAAATCGGTTTTTTAATCATAAAGAACCGGATTTTTTGTTAATTCCATGAACCCCTAAAACCAGGGTTGGACTGTATGAACCGGTGGCAAGAACCGTGAACCCCTTAGCATTTTTTTTTTTTTTTAATAAAAACAACTTAACACAATTTTATTCTACTTAATTAAATTATCCATCTCTTACAAGGAATAAAAAAAAATTATAATTAAAATCCTTTAAAGATATTCAACTTTACTTCAAAAATTAATCATAAATTTTAATGTTTTCATGGTTATTATTTTATTTTATTAAATTTCTTATTTAATTATTAAATATATGCTTGAAAATCATTAAATTTCCCTCACATATATAGATATATTGTCAATTTTTCTAGTTTTATAAATTTAATATCTATATTTAGGCTTCAATTAATTATTAAATTAATTATGACGTCATCATGGTTTGACACCAGTTCGACCTTAGTTCGACTCCGATCGACCTCGATTCAACCTCAAAAACCTTGAACATCTCCCTTTTATGATTAAATCAATGGTTTAGGTCTTAAAACCTTGATGTTTAGTACTGAAAATAGAAAATTGGAACAATAGAAAATGAATCTAACTTTATTTGGTTGATTGTGTGTGTTTACATTCTTGGAGAGGAAAAAAAAAAACTTGTAAACCTAGCAAGGAGAAAATACTCCTCTACATCTCTTTTTTTCTACTAAGTTTTCTTCTCTATCAAACAAAAGAAAATAACAATCAGTTTCACTATTTTCTCTTTTCCCGTTTTTTCATTTTTTCCTTTTATTCTCGAACCAAATCTTGGTCCATAAGGTAAACGGATGAAATGGAAAAATTATTTCAAAGTTCAAATCCATGGCCCCATGGTACAGCATCTTGAAAAACCATAACAATAAACATAGACTTTCTGCATAATTCGTCAAACAGATTAATAAGAAAAAGAGAAAAGTGGCCATGTTTGCTAATTTTTAAGTTTGGAGGGCCTATGTGACTGACTGGAATGTTTTTGGAATGATATAAATCATGAAAACTGGAATATGATGCTACACCATTCATAATAATAATATCTTTCATTTTGGGGCCTATCGATTCCGTAACCACCAAACCAAACCACTTTTCCTGTTCTCTAAAGTACCTAGCTAACTAGCCATCTGGTACTGTGAGTTTCCCCATAATAAACGACTTCTATCATAGGAAATAAATAAATAAATAAATTTGGGGCCTATCGATTCCGTAACCACCAAACCAAACCACTTTTCCTGTTTTCTAAAGTACCAAGCTAACTAGCCATCTGGGACTCTGAGTTTCCCCATAATTAATGACTTCTATCAAAGGAAAAAATAATAATAATAAAATAAAATAAAGTATAATTACTTTGTTCATATCTACTACTCTTTTGCTTTCATCAGAAAATAAATTTTAACACGTTTATGTTTGGATTGGGTTTATTTTTTATGAAATTAAAAATTAAAATACAGTAATAAAATAATTTTCAAATATGTGAATAGTATCATAAGACTTATTTTTAATAAAAAAAATTGCTAAAAAGTGATATTTGTGAATTCCGTAAACAATGAATAAGATCCACTAATGTGGTAAAGGGTGAAAAAAGTAAAAAAAATGTGGCTACTGTTTATAAACAGTAACCACTGTCCCCTATGAACAGTAACCACTATCCCCTACTGCAGCTGGAAAAAAAAAAACAAAAACGCAACGCACGTTTCAGGGTTATCCAAACACATACTTAGCGTTGTTGCTTAGCTAAAACCAAATTGTAACGTTCACAGCAAGCACCATTTCACGTTGGGGTTGTTTCATGCTACATTCCATTAATTAACTAATGAAAACAAACGACTTTTACAAATATTAACTTGGACTAGAAGGTGAGTATCAATCTTGGATTTTTAATTTGAATAATTAATCCATAATACTTTACATTTGGGACAAATCAAATAATTTAAAAGTTCAATTATCAATTAATTTTCACCTCTGATTATGAACTACTAATTGTGTTAATTTAGTCTACCATATTTCAAAATAAGTCAATTCATCTTTAAATTTCATCTTCATTTAAATTTTAATAAAATTAATCAATGTGGATAATGGAGCACATGTTAAGATGTTATTATGATGCTTATAAAAAAATGTTATTATGTAAAGTGAAAACTTTCAAAATTAAATCGATTTCAACCATTAATTTCATTCAAATTTAAATAAAAAGAAGAACTAAGGATAACTGAAAGTTCAAATATGTGTATAAACACCCTTGAACATTTAGACCCCCAAATTACAACTTCACCAATTCAAGCATTATGTCAAACAACTAGTGTGCGGAAACTTAACATAAGCTATAATATGGAATTGGAAAAACTAACTAAGCCAAATTAAAAATCTCAATCCACAGCAGATAATAAAAGGCAAAGATAAAGAGGAAGGAAGATGCAAACACAAAGACAACACGCGATGTGTTATCGAAGAGGAAACCGAAACCCTCAGCGTAAAACCTCTCCGCCACCCTCCAAGCGGTAAACAATCCACTAGAAAATATAGTTGGGATACAAGGACAGCAATAGACCCTCCAAGCCTAATCTACCCAGTGCATCTAAGCCCTTCAAGCTTCTTGCTCCAACGAGGTTGCGCCGAACCTTTTTCTTTTCTAACTTCTCGGATTCCGCTACTAGACCGTAGCATCAACCAATAAAGATTGGTTCCTTCCTAACTGCTTCCCAGAAATCCAAACAGCTTTCTCACAGTGATGATTATGGTGAGAACAAGGTTTGGTAAAATGCCTCTCAAGGATTTGACAATGGAGAGGAAGAGAGTTGAGAAATTTGAAGAGACTCTAATGTATAGATTGTTGGTGAATCAATCTTGTTTTTCTTTAGGATTTCTCTCTCAAAATTCTCTCTGGAAGCTCTCTTACATTTGTGGGTAAAAGGGGTATTTATACTGGAGTGGGAAAGGAATGTGAAACGTCAGGATTTACAAAACAAGGGTGGCTTACGGCTTGACCTCGCGGCTTGACTAAGTCGCGAGATCCAGTCGCGAGATAACCGTATGGCCAGTTGTCCTATTTTGTCCTGTAGTGCTCCAGCTAGTATGACTATTCACCTTCTGGCATGCTTGGCACGTGTGCTGCGTTTGGCGGCTTGCAGCCGCGAGTCACCCGCGAGTCTCTGTTTTCTTGCACACTCTTGAGCAAACTTCACTCTATCTCACTCACTACCCTTACAACAAACCCACCTAAATACAGGATTACTAAATGCTGAATTACAAGCAAATTTGGTACGGAATAAAGCCAATTAGATAGTTGAATAAATTCAACCTTACAATAACAATGACTTGTTTTTTAAAATCAAGGACACAACTAGTAGTTAAGGACCGTATTGAATTTTGTCCAATGATTGAAGCATGAGGACCAGATTTGTACTTTAAGCAATATTTTATTTGTATTTTAATTTAATTAATGTTTAACAAATTGAATCATGATGATGTGCATATGATAATAATGAAATTTCAAAATTATTGATAATACAATAGAAATCATGTACGAACGACATTATTAAATCATTTTAAATTATTAGCTTTCAAAAAATAATTAAAGGTGAAATGCAAAAAGACCCACTGGGATTTGGGTTTGTTGCCAATTGACTCCTATACTATCAAATTTCATCTTCATTTATATTTTAATAAAATTAATCAATGTGGATAATAGAGCACATATTAAAATGTTATTATGATGCTTATAAAAAAAATGTTATTATGAAAAGTGAAAATTTTCAAAATTAAATCAATTTCAACCATTAATTTCATTAAAATTTAAACAAAAAAAAAAAAAAAAAGAACCAAGGATAACAATGACTTGTTTTTTAAAATGGAGAACACAATTAGTAGTTAAGGACCATATTGAATTTTGTCCAATAATTGGAGCATGGAGGACCAGATAGATTTGTACTTTAACCAATGTTTTAATTTTTAACAAATTGAGTCATGATGATGTGCATATGATAATAATGAAATTTCAAAATTATTGATAATACAATAGAAATCATGTACAAACGACATTATTAAATCATTTTAAATTATTAGCTTTCAAAAAATAATTAAAGGTAAAATGCAAAAAGACCCACTAGGATTTGGGTTTGTTGCCAATAGACTCTTATACTATCAATTTTATATTATTGAACCCTGAGATTTAAAATTTGTCCAAATTAGTTGCTTCAACGCAATTCCTTTAACTATAATTGATAGAAAAAATCACATAAAAAAAATAATTGATAGATAATGGTCATGAGTTATGTATGTATTACTTTTAAAATAATTTTTTAATATAATAATATGATTACATGCTGTCAGTTATTATTAACGAAAGTTGATATGGAGTGGTCAATTTGGATAATTGTTAAACCTCAAGGGTCAATATTACAAAATTAATAACTTAGGGAGTTAGTTTGCAACTAACTTAAACCCTAGGAGGTTTTTTCTTCTTTTTTCTTTTTTTTCTTTTTTTTCTTTTTTTTTTTTGCATTAAAAAACACTAATAAAATATTTGATTTGTCATAAACACTCACATCAAGATGTAATGTGATATTTGTAAAAACCATCCCCAAAAACAAAAGTCCCTAATTAGAATAAACAACTACAACACTTTTAAAAAATAAAAAAATAAAAAAATAAATTATTTCTAAACAGGGCAGCTTAACCCTTTGTCCATTTAGGCCTAAGGCCCTAATACAATAGAATATATTATATCTATCTATCTATCTCATAGTATAGCAAAATAATAATAATAAAAGTAAAGCCCTTCGCCTAGCAAAAAAGTATTAATCAAATTGCTTTGTCTATCTCTCCTAAAGTTAAGAATCTTAATTAAGACACAAAATTTTTAATAATGATTAAAATTATTTTTGAAAAATTACCCTCTTTTTAAATGATGTGCACTATGTTAATACATTTTAAAATTTTCTATCTCCCAAACACATGGATTGTGAATACTTTTTTTCAATGTCAAAATTAAAACCATGATTAATATTTTTCTAGAAAAACTCATTATTGAACTCCAATGTTCAGTACCTAAAGTCTAACATTGGCAAGATAGAGAACTATCTTAAACTTGATATTTATTCTAATGGATTTTTTTTTTTTCTCATTTAGCCTAATTTTGCTAACAATTTTGTGAATTGACAAGTTTTGCAAACATGTTTGTTAAGTAGCATTTTGAGCCTCTAAGACTCGAGTTCTAAGGTGGCAAAATCTTATGTGAAAAAAAAAAAAAAAAAAAAAAAACCTCGCGTGGAACTCGAGTCTTTACCTTAAAAGAAAACCAAGCGAATCCTTCTTCTTCTGTCCTAATCCTCCTTCTCTCTAAACCTCTCTTTTTGGAACGATCTTTTCTCTTCTCCAGATTTGTATATGTGCTGCTTTGCTTTGCCCTTTGATCTAATCTCGCTTCCCATGTTTGTTTCTCTCTTCATCAGATCTGTAACTTGCTTTCGTCTTTGTTCCTCTCCTCTAGATCTAGCCTTTTTTCTTTGTGCTTTATGCTTTATGGAACTCAAGTATTAAAGACTCGATTTCCATGTGAATAAGCCTCCGTCAACACTTGGAACTCGAGTTTTAAAGGCTCCAAATTTTTCACTGAACTCGAGTCTTAGAGACTCGAGATGTTAATTTAGACTTGAGATGTTAGTTTACAAAATAATTTCATAAACTAGTTTTAAAAACCTAACAACTAACGAAATTATTAGCAAAAACGTGCTAAATAGCAAAAAAATCCTTATTTCAATGCTCATGGTTAATATTTATTTTTAGAATTAAAAGTTTTAAAAGAAGTTTTACTTAAATGAAATACTCCACTAATTACCATCATACTAAATTATATAAATTATATAACTGCTACATGAGATTTCAGTAGTTACAAGCAAGGGTAACAGAGAGTAGATATGAAGATATTGTATCCCTGGTAGAAAAGACACTTTCGTGTGTCTCTAACTTAATAGTTTCTGATGGACAACGTTATGTCCTTTAATACATTTTTTTTACTATTGTTTTACTCAAAATTAAAATCGGATCAAATATATCACAACAAAAATTAAGTAAATTATCTATATTACAGAACTTGGACACAAAGACAGAATGAGGAGGAATTTTTATCTCAAAAAATAAAGAAAAATAAAAAAGTAAATGAAAAAAAAATCAAAATATAAATATCATTAGACTAATATTTAAATATAAGAGAAGATCACATTTAAATTGATTTGAATCTATAGCTAGAGGGTGAGTTTGAGGTCTAAGCCAGTGTCTTCTCGTTCTTCCTTGTCTTTCTCTTTGTTGTTGCATGGACTAGGAAAGATTAGAGGAGGCCTTACGAACTCAACTTCTTTAGTAAAATCCTCCCACTCAAATTTAGGAACCCAACTTGAGTGATCTCCACCTACCCTCTTCATCTTCTTCTTGTTATTCATCACCTGAGAATCGTTCATTAATTCCTTTCTTCTATAATTACGAGCCTCTCGAAAGCTTCGAATCAACGCGAAAAACTTCTCCATCTTAGCCTCCTCTTCTTCTTCTTCTTGCTCATCTTCCCCATTTCTGAAACTCTTGTCATTTTCCATGGATGATCACAAACAAACAAAAATAATGTTGTAGTGTACAGCTTTTTCTATGCTTGATCGATGTCTATACGAATTTTCCAAATGCTCAATTTATAGAGGTTTTCTGGGTAAGCCAAAAGACAAAACTGCCTTGCCGGTAAGCTGGCCAACATTATTCGAGTGTCAGGACTCAAGGGGCCCTTGGGCGTTGGCGACCAATTTATGATTTTTTTTTTTTTTTTTTAATGGGACCAACTTATGATTTTATTACACTTCAACTATTTATTGATTTGATTTTTCTTCTTCTAAAAAAGAAAAAAGAAAACTATTTGTGATTATTTGTACTGAATTTGATTTATTATTTTGTAGTTTAGAATGTTACATTTTATCTGCTTGATATTTAGCTTCTTGGCTTAAAATAAGCTCAATATTATTAAACAAATCGCATGTTTAAATCATATTCTTTAGAAGAATATTTTTTAGAAGATAATTTTAAAAAATAAAATAGTAATCTTTCTAGTTACTACATTCTAAAAAAACTAAGTGAAAAGTGTTGGAATAAGAATTTTTTATAATATTAAAATAATTATTAAATAATTAAATTTATCATTCTTAATAATCATACCCCACAATTTATACCATTATTTTAATACATTCATTCTCAAATGGGTCCAAAATTCCTCTTGTAGAGTTAAGGGCCTAACTCATATATTGGGCCTTAGGCTCTGGCTAAGAGCGTGGTGATCCGAGGACAAATAAATAGTATTGGCTGGGTCAAGCTTAGAATCTCATATATAAGTGAGGTACGAATGGGAAGGTGGTCTGAGAAGGAATATCTCCTCGAATAAGCTAAGCACAGCTCAAATGTGTATCCTAATAATCAAGGTGACCTTTTAGGAAGTTCCAGTGATAGGGACGTGCCTCATAAACGTACAAGAAGGATAGGAACTCAAAAATATCTAAGAAAAAGTTGCTACCACCGCATTGAATGCTCTATAGCTAACTCTCTAGCCACATTAATGAGGAAGTGATCTCTGAACAATACTTTTTCAGCTTTACAACCACCCTAAAGACTTTTGGAGGAGGCTAATGGGACAAGGATTAGCATAAGCCATCAGCTGTCCATGTGTAGGGTAAAGATGAAAGAAGAGACGTAGTATAAAGAAGAGTGAAGACCCCAAAGGAAAGGGATTGGAAAAGAATGAGAAAAAGGACTGTAGCAATCAAAATTGTATAAAAAATATGTTCAATTGATTTATATTAGATCCTACCTACTTGAACCATGCTGAGAGTAAATTTATTTGGATCAATCCTTCTTGCTTTTGTTTGATTATCTTTCAAACTCATTTTATCTATTGTCCAACTCATTAGGGCCTAGTTCTCTAACCCACTCTCTACAAATTTATTGTATTGGGCTCACTGGGCCAATATCCCTTTACATTTTGGGTTTGGGCTCCAAAATGTGTCCCCACAATTGGCGTCGTATGTGGGAAAAACTTGTGTGATAGTGAGTGCAACGATTAACTATGGTAGGATCAGGTCCCCATCAGCAAAAGTCCACGGGGTCCTAACGATAGGATGATTTCCTTAATCTTGAACGTAAGAGAGATCAAGAGGGTAGCATGCATACTACGCATACAAGCAGAGGCCACTCTTGAGTTGGAAGTCACGTCTCTCAAGAGCACCATAACAAAGCCATGCAACTGGAGATTGACCAGTTAAAGAAGAAGTTGCATCATGCACGGCGAGAACGAACCCCCTCCAACTCTGATGTTTCCTCTAAAGGTGAAGAGGATGCTAGTTATAGGCAAAGGTCAAGAACTCCACCCAACGAGTCTTTTTCCTACGATAAAGAACACCATCACAAACATAGATACAAGAGCTCGCCTCACAAAGGCCTGGGAAATGACGTTATGAGCAAAGCATTGAACCAGATTTTCAAGTTGCCCTTCACGCGCAAGATTGAAAGGGCAATACTTCCTTGACGGTTACATCAGCCAATGTTCACCATCTACAATGGTCGAATGGACCCTGTGGAGCATGTGAGCCACTTCAATCAAAGAATGGTTGTCCATTCCAAAGATGAAGCCTTGATGTGTAAGGTGTTCCCATCTAGTCTAGGACCTGTAGCGATGAGATGGTTCAACAGCCTAAAGGCAGATTCCATAAATTCCTTCAAGGAGCTCACCTAGGCATTTGGCTCTCGTTTTATTACATGTAGCAGGGTTCCTCGGCCCTTAGATTCCCTACTATCCTTATCCATGCGAGAAGGGGAGACTCTGAAGACATACTCGGACAGATACTGGGAGATGTTCAATGAAATAGATGGTGACTTTGATGATGTGGCCATCAATACTTTCAAGGTCGGCCTCCCAACCGAGCACAGTTTAAGGAAATCTCTGATCAACAAACCTATCACCAATGTGCGCCAACTCATGAACTGGATTGATAAGTATAAGAGGTTTAAGGAAGACTAGCGGTAGGGGAAAGGAAAGGCTAAGGTTATCCCTCAAGAGATGAGGAATTTCAGGTCGGACCGATACAACAACAACCGACCTCAGAAGGACTTTGTTGGGTAGGTAGGGTCTGCCAATACTCAAGAGGTTAACGCAGTGTTCTGAAAACTGGTGCATCAAGTTCTGGAGAAGATTAAAAATGATCCATTCTTCAAATGGCCAAATAAGATGACAAGAAACCCCATGAGGCGTAATCAGAACCTTTATTGCAAAAATCACCAAGAACAAGGACATACTACAGAAGACTGTAGAAATTTGTGGGACCATTTGGACTAGCTAGTTTAAGAAGGAAAATTGAAGCATCTTTTGTATCATTCTAGTGGCCAAGGGAGCCAGACAGGTTCGGAACCTTGGAAAGATACTTCTTTAAGACCTTTTTTAGGCATGATAAATGTCATCTTCGCCACTCTAGGGAGGACCGAGTCTTGTCCTTCTAGAGTAATGTCTATCGCTCAACTGTCCACAGAGGACTCAAATTCTGAGCCAAAGAGGGCTAAAGTGAGTATCCTACCGATGTTAAGCTTTTCGGATGAAGACCATACAACCCCATGATGATGGTTTGATGATCACGTTTAGGATTAGGGGGTATGACGTGAAGAAGGTGATGGTGGGCCAAGGCAGTGGTGCTGAGATTATGTACCTCGACTTGTACAAGGGACTGAACTTGAGACCCAAAGACTTAACAGCCTACGATTCTCCTTTGGTGAGTTTTGATGGGAAGGATTTCATTCCGAGGGGTCAGATTAGACTACCCATGCAGGTTGGTTCAGAAGTGGTGGAGGTGGACTTCATCGTGGTGGACGCTTATTCCCCTTACACGGCCATTATGGCCAGGCCTTGGCTTTATGCTCTAAGAGCCGTCTCTTCTACTCTGCACCAAAAGGTGAAATATTTGGCAAATGGCCAAATTAACGAGATTGTTGGGAGTCAATCCACGGCTAGGCAGTGCCTAGTGGCTGCCATCCTACATCAGCTCGAAGCTGAGTCCTCAGCCTCTGCTGAAAGGGGCTTATAGCAATTAAAAGCTCCGAAGTTACCTATCAATGGATCAGCCGAGGAGGCAAAATGTGAAGATTTAGAAACGGTTGTTATTAGTGATGACCCGGAAAAGTTCTTTCAGATCGAAGCTCAGCTGCATCCTCCAGAAAAGGAAGAACTGATAGAGTTTCTTAGAAGAAATGTTGATGTGTTTGCATGGAACACTTACGAAGCCCCAAGGGTGGATCCGAGCTTCATCTGCCATCATTTAAACATTAATCCATCTGTCACCCCCAAAAAAGCAACCACCTCAGCACTCATCCAAGGATCATTCTGATACTGTCAAGGACGGGGTGATGAAGCTTAAGCAGGTAGGACCTATCAAGGAGGTTTTCTACCCTAAGTGGCTGGCCAATACTGTGGTGGTGAAGAAAAAGAATGGGAAGTGGCAAGTGTGTGTTGACTTCACAGATCTAAATAAGGCTTTCCCAAAGGATCTATTCCCTATGCCTAGGATAGACCAGCTGGTGGATGCAACTGTAAGCCATCCTTAGATGAGCTTCTTAGATGCCTTTCAAGGATACCACCAGATACCACTAGCCTTGGGTGATCAGGAAAAGATAGCTTTTATCACTCCAACTGGAAACTACCACTACAAAGTGATGCCTTTTGGTTTGAAAAACGCAAGGTCTACCTATCAAAGGATGATGACTAGGATGTTTAAACCATAGTTGGGCAAGAGTATTAAGGTCTATATAGACGATATGGTGGTGGAGAGTAAGGTGGTGTCCAAGCATGTAGGAGACCTTGGGAACATTTTTGAAATTTTGAGGAAACACAAGTTGCACCTCAATGCTTCTAAATGCTCTTTTGGTGTGGGATCAGGCAAGTTTCTGGGCTACATGGTGACTCACCGAGGAATTAAGGTTAACCCCGATCAGATCAAGGAAATTAACAGCTTACAACCACCTCGGAATCCCAAGGAAGTCCAAAAGCTAACCGGAATGACTGTTGCCTTAAACCGGTTTATCTCTTGGTCAGCGAATAGATGCAGACCCTTCTTCCTATTGATGAATAAGTGGAAGAGATTTGAATGAACTGAGGAGTTTGCTTTGGCCTTCCAAAGGTTTAAAGAATATCTCTCTCGGCCACCTATCATGTCCAGTCCTGAGATGGATGAAGCTCTATTTACTTATATTGTTATGGCCCCTCATGCTGTAAGCTTGGTGTTGGTACGAGTTGATAGCATCATACAAAGGCCAGTTTATTATGTGAGTAAGTCACTACATGAAGCCGAGGTCCGTTATCTACCACTGGAGAAGGCCATTTTAATGGTGGTACATGCTACACGTAAACTCCCTCATTACTTCCAAGCACACACAGTTGTTGTCCTAACTCAGCTTCCGTTTAGAGCTCTACTCCGAAGTGCTGATTACACAGGGAGGATTGCCAAGTGGGGTACAATCCTAGGGGTTTTTGACATCAAATACATGCCTCATACCTTTGTTAAGGGCCAGGTCCTCGCAAATTTAGTAGCCGAGTTCACTAAATCCCCATTTAAGAAAGAAGTAGAAACAAAACACATGGATGGAAAATCAGTTGACACAATCACCCTGCAAGAACCTTTATTCTGGAAGGTATATGTTGATGGCACAGCGAATCAAAGGGGATCCGGAGTGGGGCTAGTTCTGGTCTCACTTGAGAGGATCACCATTGAGAAATCATTAAGATTGGGGTACTCGGCCACAAACAACGAAGCTGAGTATAAAGCTCTACTGATGGAAATGGCCATGGTTCAAAGAATAGGCAGAAAAGCAGTGGAGATGTTCTCGAACTCAGGATTGGTCGTTGGCTAAGTGAAGAGAGATTTAGAAGTCAGAGATGAGAGAATGCAAGGATACTTAAGTCAAGTCAGGCATTTGTAATCAGGGTTTGAATCTTTCAACCTATTACACATCCCTAGAAGTGGAAACATACATGCTGATTCCTTAGCCACACTTGCAACCTCCTCGACGCGGAGCTTACCTCAGGTCATCCTTGTAAAGGACTTGTGCAAACCCACAGAGGTAAGAAGAGAATTGGTCCATGTTCACCAAGTTAGAGTAGGGCCTAGCTGGATGGATTCTGTGGTACTATTCTTGAAGGAGGATATCCTACTCGAGGAGAAATCAGAGGCTAACAAGATACGGAGAAAGACTCCTCGGTTCTAACTATCCAAGGACCAGAAACTATACAAGCGCTCCTTTTTTGGACCATATCTACTCTGCATACATCCTGAGGTATCAAAATTACTCCTAGAGGAGTTACATGAAGGGATTTGTGGAAGCCACACAGGAGGAAGATCTTTGTCTCACAGAGTCATCACACAGGGCTATTGGTGACCAAACATGTAAAAGGAAACACAAGAATATGTGAAGAAGTGTGATCAAAGCCAAAAATTTGCACCAAACGTGCACCAACTAGGAAGAGTCCTTAATCCCCTGTCCAGCCCTTGGCCATTTTCTCAATGGGGCTTAGACATTATTGGCCCTTTTCCCAAGGCAGTAGGGAATAAGAGGTATTTGCTGGTCAGCACGGACTACTTAACTAAGTGGGTTGAAGCTGAGCCCTTGGAAAATATCAGGGCCGTGGATGCCAAGAAATTTTTTTGGAAAAATATTGTCACACTGTTTGGGGTCCCTCGTACCCTCATTTTGGACAATGGCCTTTAATTTGATAGCAAATCTTTCAGGAGATATTGTTGTGACCTGGGAATTACGACTAGATATTCTTCCCCAACTTATCCCCAAGGGAATGGACAAGCCGAGGCTATTAATAAGGTCATAATGAATGGACTTAAGAAGAGGTTGGATGATGTAAAGGGAAAATGTGTGGAAGAGCTGTTGCATGTCCTCTGGACATACCGAACCACACCTCGCAGATCAACAGGGGAGACCCCCTTTTCAATGATTTATGGAGCCAAAGTAGTTATTCCTTTAGAGGCTGGCTTCCCAATGTTGAGGACAAGTTCTTTCAATCTGAGTAATAACAATGGATTGCTAGAAAAGAGTTTAGATTTTATTGAAGAAGGGAGAGAAAATGCAATGGTCCAATTGGCATATTACTAACACAAGCTCAAGCAAGGTTATGATGCCAATGTGAAATTGAGACCATTAGCGCCTGATGACTTGGTGTTGAGAAAGGTTCTAGGTACTGCAAAGAACCCAGCATGGGGAAAGCTGGGGCCCAACTAGGAAGGGTCATATCGCATCACCTCGGTGGTTGGTATAGGAGCATATTTCTTCAAAGACCTAGATGAATATGTAATACCACGCCCTTGGAATTTAAACAACCTGAAAATGTATTATTATTAATGAAAGTTTTCTTTGTCATATGCTCATTTATTGTGTAAATACATCGTACTTCCCATTATTATCTTTATAAGTGTTAAACAGAACCTTAGTTATGCCTAGTTCTTCAGACCACATACTTTGGGAAAATTAACACTCAATAACATCTTTATAAGTGTTAAATAGAACCTTAGTCATGCCTAGTTCCTCGGACCACATACTTTGGAAAAATTAACACTCAATGACATTTTTATAAGTGTTAAACAGAACCTTAGTCATACCTGGTTCCTCAGACCACATACTTTGGAAAAATTAATACTCAATGACATCTTTATAAGTATTAAACAAAACCTTAGTCATGCTTGGTTCCTCGAACCACATACTTTGGGAAAATTAACACTCAATGACATCTTTATAAGTGTTAAATAGAACCTTAGTCATGCTTGGTTCGTCGGAACATCTAATTTGGGAAAATTAACACTTAATGACATCTTTATAAGTGTTAAACAAAACCTTAGTCATTCTTGGTTCCTCGGACCACATACTTTGGAAAAATTAACACTCAATGACATCTTTATAAGTGTTAAACAGAACCTTAGCCATGCCTGATTCCTCGGATCACATACTTTGGGAAAATTAACACTCAATGACATCTTTATAAGTGTTAAACAAAACCTTATTCATACCTGGTTCCTTGGACCACATACTTTGGGAAAATTAACATTCAATGACATCTTTATAAGTGTTAAACAGAACCTTAGTCATGCTTGGTTTCTCGAACCACATATTTTGTGAAAATTAATACTCAATGACATCTTTATAAGTGTTAAATAGAAACTTAGTCATGCCTGGTTCCTCAGACCACATACTTTGGGAAAATTAACACTCAATGACATCTTTATAAGTGTTAAATAGAACCCTAGTCATATCTGGTCCCCCGGATCACATACTTGGGGAAAATTAACACTATGATATCTATTGATCTTTTACTAAGTGTCAAAACAGATCTAGAAATATACCTAACTCCTTGGATTGATGGCCTTGAGTAAGTCGAAATCCTTATTTATTTATCTAAGTGATGAGCAGGATGAGGGTTGTCCACCCCTTTTATTTTTACAAAGTATATATTTATCTCCATTAGATTCAGCCTTCATTGCAGAAGGTTCAATTCTCAATACAAGTATGTGGTAAACCTCTTTATTGCTAGTACTTGATCAAATTACTTAAATTGTTAGCAGTGTATTATTGTTAGTTCTTATTAAAGATAGAGTAGCAACAATTCAATGTTATTTGTAATAGTAATAAGCTTCAAAGCACATAAAGTAAAGGTACAAGAGATAAAACGAAAAAAAATTTCCTTAAACAGAAGAGGGAGTACATTATATACATTGACAAAATGCCACTACAAAAAAAAAAAAAAAAAAAAAAAAAAAAAAAAAAAACCAACAACAACAACAACAAAAACAAAACAACAAAAGAAACTACAAGATAAGTCCTAAGTGCTACTTCTTGGCCTTGGGGGGGTCTTCTTTTTGGCTCGGCTGGGAGTTAGGAACATCCTTGGCCTAAGGATTAATCTCTTTGGTCAGTCGCCTTTGCTTTGGCCTTAGCAACATTCTTGGCCTGAGGATCAATCTCTTTGGTCTTGGCCTTTGTCTCCTTTGCCTTGGCCTTAGCAACATCCTTAGCCTCTGAGAAGGGCTTAGTCTCCTTGTCCTTACCTTTGTCTTTGGCCCCATCAGCCCCTTGGCCTTGATCACCAACTTGGCTGGGTCCTTTCGAAGCCTTAGGGAGGGGGCGAGTAGCTTGGGCAGTCAAGGGCTGCTTTAAGGACTCAAGAGCGGTGGCAAAGGGAGATGGGAGGGTAATCGAGATTTCACGGATCTTGAGGTGGTAGTATACATTCCCCGGTTGCCTCCACTCCAAGTTTACAGGGACTCCTACAAGGTTGAGGGCTTCTGCTCATATTACCATGCAGTAATCCCTCCATACCTCGGCTAGCTCCTTAGTGAGCCTGGCTTGTGTTTCTTCCACGTCGAGAGCGTAGAAAGCTTGCTTTTCAGCCTCTGCTGCCTCCTTGACTAATTGAGCTGCCTCTTTAGCCTTTTACAGATCTGCCCTCAACTCCAACACAAGTTGCCTTGAAGTGGCCAGCTCTATGTCAATCTGATAAAGTAACTTGCGCTGGTCCTCAGCTTGAGTCTAGGCATTCTTTAATCCTACCTCAGCACTCCTTCTTTCCCTCTCCTCGGCAGTCAGTTTAGAGGGCAGCTCCTTGTTTTCCTCCTTCACAACCCCCAAGGCCTTTTCATTCTCAAGGCAGTGGTAGATCTTGTTCTTAACATCGTTTCGGGCCTCCTTGGCCCATTCTTCGGCCACAAAGACCTCCTGGGTGGTCTATACAAAAATAATATAGCAACCCCATGTGAACAAAAGAGAGAGAAAAAACGTATTAGTACTTAAATAAATAAAAAGTGTGTGGCTGTGAACTTACCATGGCAAGGTCCCTTTTTAGGGACATAAAGAGGTCTAGCTGCCTCATCTTCCTCACAACGTCCATGTCTTTAGGTAGAAGAAGTGGCTGTTTCAAGGCTTTAGTTATATGGGTAGTATGACCTCTTTGGAACTCCCTGACAGAGGCGTTCCAAGGGATGGCAGCCCCATCCACCTCCAGTTAAGGAGACCAGGTGCGATGCTAAAGGTGCACCTCGGCCCTAATTTGCTCCTCCCGACTGTCCACAAAAGTGGCCCTCTTGTCCCTAGGGTCTTTGGCCTTTTTTGTTGTTTAGTACCCTTCTGAGGGGCCACCTCCCCTTCCTCAAGCTCCTACACTGGTCTCTTCTTCTTTAGATTTGGAATAGCGTGCAGTTCGAGGTCAGTAAGGGTTAGAGGGGGAGGAGGGGGAAGAGTGGGAGGAACTTGGGACTTGGGGACTTCTTTTGAAGTTGACCCCTTGTTCCTTATGGCCATGAGCTTTTTTAGGCTCTTGTTCCCCCGGTTCAATGCCATCTCGTCTTCCTCTCCTTCGGAGGTGCTGTCTGGATGAGCAATCACCAGAATCGGGGTGTGAACACCTAAGTGCCTATCAGGTTCATCCTCAGTGTCCGAGATGTGAACTACTTGAGCTCCTTGAGTCTCCTCTTCTTCAAAGTGAAATTTTTCTCTCTCCTCCTCAAGGGATAAGTGTGAAGAGGCAATCCCCTCCCTTGGTGCTGCTGCTGCCTCAGGCAGAACCCGTTGAAGTGGCAGTACGATCAGTGGAAGGTCTTCTTAGGCTAGGAAATTTGGGATTGACATGTCAATCTGAGCCAGCCGCAAGTCACCTACTCTTATGGCGTGGCCTATTTCTTGATATATCTCCAAGATGGGCTCAAAGTCCAAGATCAAGTGGACGGCTCGCAACTGCCTATCTTCACTTACAAAGATCTCGGACCTCAGCAAATACTTGAAAGTTGCAACATTGGTCAAACTGAGTGTGGGCGCTACGTGCCTCTTGTCTGCAAAAATAGCCGAGGAGCAAAACATGGTTAGAAAGTTAAAATCCATCATCAAAGAGAGCAAAACGAAAGAGAAATAATAACATAGTTAAGGTCAAAAGATTTAAATCTCTTGCTAAGGAACCTAACTCTAAGGTATCCCACCTGGCTCTCCTTCTCAGACAGGGCAGTAAAGGCCATCATGCCACACTTCCAAAACTATCAGGTAGTCGTCTTTCATACCCTTATTAGATTTGGGAAGGCATGAGATGAGCCTAACGATAGGCGATATGGACTTGAGGTAAAACCCCGCGTCAGCGAGTGAGTGGCACTCGTACATATGGACCACATCATGACTAGTAAGCCCCAAACCCAGATGCTCACTTAGAGCATCAACGCTGCCTAAGACCCTAAAAAGGTTAGGTGCGCACTGATGAGGACACAACCTATGGTTAATGAGGTAGTTTCGGGTTATTCTACCCATAGGGAGCGTCATTCCTCCTTCTATAAAAGCTATCATAGAAATGATGACTTCCCCCTCTTCTCTATATGTTAATAGTTGGTCTGGAGCATAGTACCATAGAGCAACTTCCTGTGGTATGTGATATTTGGCTTTAAAAGCCTCTATTTTTGCAGGGGAGTCTACAAGGTGCTTAAACCTACCCATTTGGACAAACTACAAGGAAACAAATTGGAAGGTTGAGGAGACCGGTCGAGAAGAAATGAACCTAGGAAAAGAAGAAACTTACGGAAATTAACACTTGTTGTAGTAACCCAAAAAGGGGTCTTGCATTCCATGGAATCCCACATCGCCTAGGGAAGCACATGGGAATGTGTTTATAAGGAATGACCTCCCTTCAATGTGTAGAAGCCTTTTCCCTCACTGCTGTGTGCTTTGGGGGAGAATAAAACTGTGAGGGGTATGAGGCCCCAAAGCGGATAATATCTACACAATTGGGGCGGGGTCGTTATATATGGTATCAGAGCCGGCTTGGTAATCTCGTGTGGGCTCAGAGACACTACCCCACAAAGTGGGTCCTAACGAGGACGTTAGGGATTTAAGTGGGGGAGATTGTGATGCCCCAATTTGATTGATTGTGTGATGTGTGAGGGTGTGTGATGAGTCCTACATCGAGTATTTACTGGATTGAACTGGGTTTTATTAACAACTGTAAGGAGCCTTAATTGCTACTAGTCCTTTTGAGGTATAGCACAGATGTGGCTAACCCTTTTCTTTGGGCCATTATAGATGGTATCAGAGTCATGCCCTAGTCGAAAGTGTGGGCCCCACACGTGAGGACGCGTGTTCCTATAAGGGAGGTGGATTGTAGTGACCTAAAAGGGGGGGTCTTACATTCCATGGAATCTCACATCGCCTAGGGAAGTACATGGGAATGTGTTTATAAAGAATGACCCCCCTTCAATGTATAGAGGCTTTTTCCCCCACTGTTGTGTGCTTTGGGAGAGAACAAAATCTTGAGGGGTATGAGGCCCCAAAGCGGAAAATATCTACACAATTGGGGCAGGGCCATTACACTTGTGGTGCCTTTGGTGCTTCTCAAAAGATTTAAACTTTAAAAGGAGAGGAGTGAGAAATCTTGAAGGTTTAAGAAGAGTTGAAGATTCAAGAGTTGGGAGTCTTTGAAAAAGCTTGAGGACTTGTGAAATGAGGAAAGTGATTTCCCCAGGTGCCTTATATAGAGGGCAAAATTGAGTGGGAGTTATCCCGCTCAAAATCCAAGGAGAAATATCCACCGTTGGATCTACGTCTCACCATTGGATGTGGGGAACAAAGCGCTGCTTGGAGCAATTAATGATGCCTCACGAGCTTCGAAGCTTTAGTGACAATTATAGGGCACGCAAAACGGCACTCCTACGTGTGTAAATCAAAGGAGACAATAGTGTTAATTCTTAAAAAATCAAAACCTCACTTTTCTCCTCGGATGAGAGGGAAAAAAACGGAGTTTTGAGGGGGCTATTATAGGGTTAAGGGCCCAACTCATATATTGGGCCTTGGGCTCTAACCGAAAGCATGGTGATCCGAGGACAAATAAATAGTAGTGGCTGGGTCAAGCTTAGAATCTCATGAGTGAAGTACGAATGGGAAGGTGGTTCGAGGAGGAATATCTCCTCGGATAAGCTAAGCATAGCTCAAATGTGTATCCTAATAATCAAGGTGACCTTTCAGGAAGTTCCAATTATAGGGACATGCCTCATAAACGTACAAGAAGGATGAGAACTCAAAAATATCTAAGGAAAAGCTGCTACCACCGCATTGAATGCTCTGTAACTAACTCTCTGGCTGCGTTAATGAGGAAGTGATCTCTGAACAGTACTTTTTCAGCCTTACAAGCACCCCCAAAGACTTTTGGAGAAGGCTGATGGGATAAGGATCAGCATAAGCATCAGCTGTCCACGTGTAGGGTAAAGATGAAAGAAGAGACGTTGTATAAAGGAGAGTAGAGACCTCAAAGGAAAGGGATCAGAAAAGAAGGAGAAAAAGAACTATAGCAATCAAAATTGTATTAGTAATCTGTTCAATTGATTTATATTAGAACCTACCTCCTCAAACCGTGCCGAGAGTAAATTTATTTGGATCAATCCTTCTTGCTTTTGTTTGATTATCTTTCAAACCCATTCTATCTATTGTCTAACTCATTAGGGCCTAATTCTCTAACCCACTCTCTACAAATTTATTGTACTAGACTCATTGGGCCAATATCCCTTTACATTTTGGGTTTGGGCTCCAAAACGTGCCCCCACACCTCTTAACTTTAAATGAGAGATCAAAGGAAGATACGATTCAAACTGAAAATCACTACCTAGTCTAATATCATGATAAATTACTTGTCATATAGTCCAAAATTTTTATAGACTATACACACACACACTACTATTCTAAAACTGCACATTGAGGAATGTGAAACATTTATCACATGGTATTAATTTCTCATTTATGTCATAACAATACAATAACACTTCTCATTGGAACAACTTATTTAATTTTTTGCTAGAATTTTTTTTATGAAAATATGTTGAAGTATAATTGTACTTTGAAAAGTAGAAGAAAAAAAAAGTAAGAAAAAAGTGAGGTTTTAAAAATTTATACATAAAAGTTAAAAAATAAAAGTTGACTTATAAGCTTATTTAACACTAGTTCTCACATGTGACCAAAACAACTTATTTAGTTTTTCGCTAAAAAAATTTTGATGAAAGTATATTAAAGTATACTTGTATTTTTAAAAAGTGGGAAAAAAGAAGTAAGATAAAATGAGGTTTTAAAAAATTATACATAATAGTTATAAAAAAAAAAAAAAAAACTTAGCTAATAAGCTTATCCTAACAATATTCCTCACATGCGACCGTAAATTTCTCTTTAATGTTAAATAGGAGAGTAAACTATTGAGACAATATTCATACTCATACTCATTACCGTCTACTCTAATATTATATCTGTCCTAATAACTTAACCAATTAAAAGATAATAAACTTAGGACACAACTTCTGTTAATGCACTAATGCACTTTTAGACACGTGTCTTAATCTCAGTGTGTTGAATGCATTAATACACAAGACACAAGCTTAACCCATAAAATTAATCATTTATTCTTTTTTTTTTTTTAGGGGATCATTTATTCATTATTGTAACAAAAAAAAGTACTCATAATCAATCATTAAATTGGTAAAGAAAGATTTTTTAAATCACAAATGGATACAACGAATTTAATACGAAGATTAGGTAATAATATGTTAACTTGGTATAACTTATTTTATTGATTTATTTAGTTTTAAAAAAAAATCAGTTGAAAAGTTCATTTATGCCTAAACAACACAATTTTAAAAATTTAAATGTAATAAAATAATAAAAAAATTTCCAAACACTTACTAATAAGGAGTGATGTTAACTGATGCCTTTAGAACAATTGTAAATAAACTATTTTTGAAAAATTTTGACATTATTTTTGTTAATAAACTACTTACTTTTTTTTCATCAAAATGTTTATGTAAATTTTGACACTTATTAATAAGATATTGATTAATATTTCTTAAAAAAAAAATATTCGTTAAATTTTTTTTCATTAATAAAAATCGTTGAAAAAAATATTGTAACTAAAAAATCGTTGAAAAATGTAAAATTCTTAAAAGGAAAAATGTGATGTGAGAAAGGTGAGGGACAAAAATGTAAATTAGCAGTTGTAGGAGGGGGGGGGTAGGGGGGGTGGGTTGTGCGGGGCCTGGCGTTACTATTAATGCGTAGTGAAAGTGACTCCCTTACGTCTCTTGCTGATGCCAGCTTCTATTCACCCACCACCTCATATACCCAAAAAATCAAATATACTGGACACGTGTTGCGACCGCTTCTCCTCCTCTACATCGTAACACAGGAACCATTAAAACTTCCAGCAGCACACTTTATTGGAATCCGGTGGAATAAATATCTCTCACAACATTTTTTTTTTTTTTTAATTTTTTATTTCTTTTTAACTCTCAATTTTTTTTTACCTTTTTAACTTCTTTGATTTAATAATTGGTATCAAAAGTTGATTTGAACCATTGAGAAGGTATTGTATGGTGTAATATTAGTCTTGCATCAATTCTCAATCCCTTTTTAACATAGGAAAATTTTAAAGACATAATAAATACCACAATTTTTGCTACAACTTATCATATGATAAATTATGAATGGTGTAAGGCAAATACTGAGTCCACAATTATACCACTTACAACTTGTGGGATTTGTTGTGTTCCTATCATTGCTCCTTTAACATATGTTGTCTTTCGCCATCACATTGTCACATAAGACAGTTGTAACAAAATAGGTGTGAAAATGTGTAGGAATACGATTATAGTGAGTTTGATGTATCATTTTACTCTTTGAATAATTCTAACATGCTACCCAATCATAAAGTAATTCTTAAGAACAATAATACAATTGTACAAGGGGAAATTATAGGAATCATACTATTTTTCATAACATTCCTATGTAGTAGATTGTGACTAGTTGTTTGTCATTTTTACATAAACCTACTACTCTTTCCTTATCATTCATGATTTGTCATATCAAAATTATTGCAAAGATGTAGTACACAAAAGTGTGATCCTGAATATTTTACTGTACAAGACAAAGTATGCCAATAATTGGGCCAAAATTGGCAATTGCCCATTTTACACAAACTTTCTGGCATTTTACTCCATTTTCCAAACTAATTAAGGAAATGTCCCTATTTTGAAACTCGATTTTCTAAAAATCGAGTTCCAAATGTAAAACTCAATTTTTGAAATATCGAGTTATAACGAACGTGAACTTAGAGATTTTTTTTTTTTTTTTTTTTGAAACTCGAGTTCCATGTGAAATACTTGAGTTAATGGAACTCGAGTTCCATTTAAATGTTTTCAAGGAACTTGAGTTCCATGAACTCGAGTACTTCACATGGAATTCGAGTTTATGGAACTCGAGTTCCAGAAATTTTTTTTTTAATTTTTTTAGTTCGCTATAACTCAATTATCCAAAAATCGAGTTTTAAATTAAAACTCGATTTAAAAAAAAAAATGAATTTCAAAACAGGGGTAATTTCCTAATTAGATTGGAAAAGGAGACAAAATACTGGAAAGTTTGTGTGAAAGAGGCATTTACCAATTTTCTCCCCAATAATTGAATAATGCTAGGTACACACCTCAATCTACACCTAAATTCAAACATTGTTTAGTTTATGTGTGAACTCATAATTTGATTTCAAAAGTTTCACATGGGGTGTGTCTACTTGTATGAGCTAAAAGCCAAATAAATGGTAATTATAATTCGTACATCACTGTTGGAGAATAACAAAAGGTACTAGGTTCACATGAAACAAGAAGCAAAAGCATAATGTAAGGACTAGATTTGAGACTCTAGTCCAAAGAATAAATGAACTTAGGCCCAAAAGGCCCGATACAATGAATTTGTAGAGAGTGGGTTGAAAAACTGGGCTTTAATGAATTTGACAACAAGTAAAAATGATTTAGATGACAAGAAAATGAAGTTAGACTGGTATAATCTAAAGAAAATCATCCTCGGCATAGTTCGAGGAGATCGGTTCTTATGTATTTCTCTCAAGTTTGATTACAAGTTTCAATTCTTAATTGCTACAGTGTTTCCTTCTTAATTTCTCAATCCCTTTCTCTCAGGGTCTCCTTTCTATTTTATACTATCTTCCCCTTCCATCTCCACCTTTCACGTGCAGATCAGATTGTTGGTGTTGATCCTTGTCCCATTAGCACATTCCTGAAATCTTTGGGTAGTAGTTGTAAGGCTGAAAGTTACTGTTCATATATCACTTCCTCATTAATGCGGCCAGAGAGTTAACTGCAGAGCCTTTAATGCGATAGTAACAGCTTTCCCTTCAGATATTTCATAGTCTCCCTATATCCTGTTCCTTCTTGATACTTATCCTCATCAATGAAAATGTCTGGAATGTTGCTTTTGATGTCATACCACACCTTCCGACCTCGGCTTTGCTTAGCCGAGGAGGCATTCATCCTCGGACCACCTCTTAGGATGAACATGACCACACTTCACATCTTCACTCACTAACAGGGATTCTCATGAAAGTGTTTATCCATCCTCGGACTGCCTAACGTCTTCGAGTTAGGCCTCTGGCCCAATATATACATAGATATGGGCTTCTGGGCCTATCATCCCTACACATAATATCAACAACTGTGGTAAAAATAAAAATGCAAGCCAATGAATTCACAACATGCATTCATCTCCATAGCATTCCAACCTCCCACACCAATTACATAATCTCAACCAATGCCCATATACAGGGATGGACCCAGGTGAGGATCCAAGGGGGCCTAGGCTCCCCAGGTCCTTTTTTTTTTTTTTTCATTTTTAGTTATTATATATTTCATTTTTATAGTTGGGTCTCCCTTCCAAAACCTTAGACCCCTTCTCCTCAATAAGTCTAGCTAGTCTCATCCAAATAGCCACTATCCAACTCAATAACTTCACAAAAACAATAAAAATATTCACAATGGTGATTGTATTCTAGCAAAAATATATATATATATATATATATATATATTACCACCAAAGTACCCAAAAAATCATGTGTTATTGGAGAAACTAAAACTAAACTTTTTGCAACTATAGTAAACTGGTATTACTGTAGCAAATTATTAAAAATAAATACAATATTTTATTAAATTACATCTCTTCCTTCAATTAAAAAACACAAATTCTCTCTCTTCCTTTATTATTTTAATGAGTTATTTATATTATTTAAAATGAAGTGATAAAAAAAAAAATAGAACATTTGATATTTGGTGTATTGTAAAGTAAGGTGGTAAAATAAATAAAATTGTTTTTTGAAGTGTAAAAAAACTAAAAATTTTAGCATCACCACAGTGAATGCTCTAACTTCAACCCAAAAAATAATAATAATAATAATAATAATAAATTCTAGCCAACCTAGTATTAAAGAAAAAAAAACATTATTTTGTTTTTGTTTTTATTGGTAAATGATTACATCTTAATGTATTTAAAAACAACAATTTTGTGTATTTATAATTTTTTAATACTATATGGATACCTATTAGGAGGTTTTTTTTTTTTTTTTTAACTCTGGTCCCCGCTAGCTTAAAATCCCGATCCATTCCTGTGCAAATATCACCCCATCAGCAGAGTCACAAAAATTATTTCATGGAAAAGGTACAATTAAAGTTGCATAAAAATGCAATCAAATTTTCTCCTTTCCTTTTTTTTTTTTTTTTTTTTTTTTTTTTTTTATTGTAATTGAATTTTTAAGATCACTCTCCTGCTGGGATTTTTGTTTTATTTTTAGGATCCTGAATTTTTTGGCCCATAATATAGCTTTTTGGGCATCCTTTTATAACTGGGACGGGCCTAACCATCTCCAACCTCCCTGCTTGGGTTTTCTGCTCAGATGGTAGAGAATGACGGCTTATTAGAAGTTAGTACCCCCTCATTCTTCCCTTTTTTTTTCTTTTTTTCTTTTTTCTTTTTAATTTTTAAAATTTTTATTTTTTACAACCCCCTCATTCTTCTAAATGCAAGTAATCTTAAGTCTTAATTATAAATAATTAAATAAATAATCAAATAAATTTTACAAACGCATGGCTCAAAGATATAAGAATGAAATACAAGATGAAAAAGACCTGTGCATTAATTGAATAATATGTAAAGGGAACGCCAATGAGCTGAGGATACTCAAGAAAACTTCATAATTTTTATATGAAGTTTTAATAATGGTCTTCATGTGTCATATAAAATCTCTTGCCACGTTTGGTTGCTTTCTATATTAGCTAGTTTATCAGCAATTGCATTGGCCTCTTGATAAATATGTTCAAGCAAGAGGGTCTATGTTGGTTGGCGCATTAGGTACCTAATTGTCTAAAGTTCCGCCACAATACTGATAGTAATCCCAACATTAAGAGAGATTTTTATAAGAAGTTGAATGATACGTGATAATTTTCTAGATATTTTTATTAATACATTAAAGACAATGCAATACACAATCCCAAAAACAAATAAATACCATCTTGTTAAACTTCATCTCACGAAAGTTTTTTCAATTTATTTTTGTTCGTAAATAAAAATTGTAAGATGAAATTTGGGTATTCCTCCATAAGTACTTTACCATAAGTTGCCTAATTAAATTCAGTCATGCAATTGAATTAATCAATGCAACACAAAATGTATTACCTTTCTATTGCTTTTAAGAAATAAAAAATTAAGGTGTTATCCTCCATAAAAACAATCACATTATTGCAACCATATAATTGAATTTAATCGAGGAACATAAGATATTACATATCCATCATTTGTCTAGTTGCGCTTGTGTATACTGGGAAGTTCTTGTGAGTTGTGTTTCAAACTCTCTATCTTTGAGTTTGGGGTAATTAAAAAAAAAAAAAAAAAAAAAAAAAAAAAAAAAAAAAAAAAAAAAAAACCTTGAACTCTGGAACTCTGAGCTAATACTAGATACTATCAAAACTTAAAAAAAAAATAATAATAATAAATCTGCTCCTAAGCACAAATGACCCATAACACGGTTTGAAAGTTTTTATGCTTCTCCAAGTTATTTGTTTCTTTCCAACACCTTGCCTTGAATTTATTGACTGTATAAACCTTACAATGATTACATATAAATAAATAGCAATTAGAGATTGAAAAGCAAGTAGGTAGAACTAGAAAACTTTCAAACCACCGGGCCTTGTAGCTTGGTAATACCCGGTACCATGTGTATTTTTGAGTTCGGGGGTTCTATCCCCATAATTACCTAGCCAAAAAAAAACCTAGAAAACTTTCAAACACTGTTAACATTTGAAGTTACTTTTTTCTTTAGAGAAGCAATTGGATATTTTTTGAGAAATTCTAATTGTACTTGGCAAGCATTATCCGATTGATTAGTTTTTGGGTTTTACCCTTTGTGTTTTTATGTGGAGCCGGCAGTGGGAGTGACTTGAAAGAACACCTTACCTAAAGGTAATGAGAACCTATTAGAGAAAAAAGTTATGAAAAGCCAATTCAGAAGGAGAAGAAAACAAAACAAAAACAGTCGCTTGCCTAATGAAATGTCGGAATAATTGAGTAAATAGCTTTGCTGAATGATTTTGATTGGATGGTTAAACAAAATTTTCCATTTTTTTAATATTAATAAAATAAAAGTTTAGCATGGATTCAACGTCTCATCAGGACTGTAGTCCCCCCCATAAAAATGAAAGAACGTCTTAGGACTTTTTAAGGTAAACTTATAACCGAAGTTTAGATAGGACCCTCTAGCTAGGCTTATTCTTCCCTTTTAGAATTAGGCTATCCATCAAAATTCTCTAAAGTCTAAAGTAATTTATTATATCAACGTACTGTTGGTTTGGCAAAAGATTAGAAAAGCAACATTGGATTATAACATCAGATTAGGTAAGGAAGTGAAAAATAGACCGGGATAATTTGGAGTTTGAACTGTTAGGATTACGTAACCTTCTCCTAAAAAAAAAAAAAAAAAAAAAAAGAAGAAGATTACTTAACTTATTCGGTGTGCCAAAACCATGTATATGTTTGGTATAACTCTTTTTTAGTGGTTTATTTTACTTCAAGAAGAAAAAGATTTTAAAAAAAGATATATAAATAAATAAATAAATAAAACCAATAAAAAGTGTCGAGTTTGATACCATATATTATATAGATCCTCTTTAGTCTCGTGCACAGTGCACCTTATCCAATTAAGGCAAAACTTATTTAGTAGTACTTTCTCAAAAAACTACTATATAGCAAAAACAAAAAACATCCTCTCAAACTAAGGATATGTTTGGTAACTATTTTTTCTCCTTATTTTCTATTTCCAAAAACAATTTTCTATTTTTGAGACTAAAAAACTTGTTTATTAACCCAAAATAGATAAAAAACAAAAATTGTTCTCAAAACTCAATTTGTGAAAGAAACTGAAAACATGCAAAATGTTTTTTTTGTTTTTTGTTTTCAAAAGTCAATAAAAACACACATTTGATTTAATAAATCTGTCTCATTTAATGAGTTAGCATTAGAGTCTAAATCCTAGTAACAACATATTTTAGTATTTTCTATTTTTTCCTTCAATTTTTTTTTTTTTTAAATTTCGACTAACCAAACATGTTTTTTATTTCAAAAATACAAGAAAATTGTTTTTTTCTTTATATTACCTGTGGGGTCGGGGAGCTTACGATCCGGCCCACGCTCTATCCAGGCTCAGGGCCCATGCCGAGGAAGTCGTGTGCCGAGGACGAATGATCGAAGGCCGATGTGTCAAGGGGAACAGCTGAGGACGACCCTATCCTCGGCACTCCAGGACTTCAATGGGGAGAGCAACGTCTCGATGAAGGTTATCCCCAAATAGCCCCCTGAAGGGGATGTGAGTGGAATGGGGCCCACGTGGAAGTACGATGCAAAATTGGTTCAAGGAAAATACATCCCCTCCGTATTAAATGCACCCGCCAGCGCCCTGATCATGTTAATGAGAAAAGACGCTTGGGCGGTGTAACTTCGATCATCGTAACTAACAGAAGGTAAGAGGGGACAGCTGATGGGATGGGTACAGAAGTAAGCACCTACCAGACCAACAAGTGGAGGGCTAAGATCAACCAAGAAGGACTATATAATGTAAAGGTTAGTGCGCCAAAGAAAGGGGCTGGGAAAAATGGCGAAAAACCAGAGCCTCCCAGCCCGCCTCCAGGAGAAAGACTCCTAGGGCGAAAATGACTTAATCAAGTATGAATACCACGAAAAACCCACCGTCTGGTGACTGAGGCCTAGCCTTTCAAACCCACGCTCTACAAATGATATTGTTTGAGTCTTTTTACGTATGAATCCAACACTATTATGGGTCGTTACAAATCGTGTCCTTACAATTGGCGCCGTCTGTGGGGAAGGCTTGTGTGTTGGCATAGGCGGTAGGTCGAGACAGCTCCCTTGTCATTTCTAGCGGCCGGTTGTTGTGTTCTAGCGTAAAGTTCCACTAGGGGCTATGTTTCTTTACTAGGGGCTACGCTTTGTAGCGTCAGCCACACAGATGGTTCTAGGGGCTCGGCCGAGGAGATAATTCCCTCAAAACCAAGGTCTCATGCCATAGCCGAGGGGTTATTTTCCCCCAACTACTTATCAATATTTATCAAGTTTTGGACAGAACCAAGGTATTGTATGGTCCTCGGACTCAAACCTATGGGGAAACCAACTACTTGGAAGAAAAACTGAGTTTTGGACAGAACCAAGGTATTGCATGGTCCTCGGACTCAAACCTATGGGGAAACCAATTACTTGGAAGAAAAACTGAGTTTTGGACAGAACCAAGGTATTGCATGGTCCTTGGACTCAAATCTATGGGGAAACCAACTACTTATCAAAAACTGAGTTTTGGACAGAACCAAGGTATTGCATGGTCCTCGGACTCAAACCTATGGGGAAACCAACTACTTATCAAAAACTGAGTTTTGGACAGAACTAAGGTATTGCATGGTCCTCGGACTCAAACCTATGGGGAAACCAACTACTTATCAAAATCAAGTTTTAGACAGAACCAAGGTGTTGCATGGTCCTCGGACTCAAACCTATGGGGAAACCAACTACTTATCAAAATCAAGTTTTGGACAGAACCAAGGTGTTGCATGGTCCTCGGACTTAAACCTATGGGGAAACCAACTACTTAGCAAAATCGAGTTTTGGACAGAACCAAGGTATTGCTTGGTCCTCGGACTCAAACCTATGGGGAAACCAACTACTTTAAAGAAACCTGGGCACTAAGCAGGACTTAGCGACTACACGTGACATCTAAAATGATGCCTATATCTTCGTTGAATGAGGGTTAGAAATGAATCCCAGGCTCTACGGGTGCAGGTAAGCTAGAGTTTTGAAACATGATGTTAAATATATCGCATGCACAAATATTCATACGTGTAAAGATAAATTAGGTCAGAATTCATAAACAATAGTAAGTATCGACAAGGGCAACTAACAAGTAACCAAAAGGAAAAAGGAAGAAAAAAATTTCATATATACATGTTCAACAGGTTCAAACTACTAATAGATTACAAAGTTTTCAAAATAAAAAAGAAACAAGTTAAATCGTTAAACTAAAAACAAATACGGAGCCTAGTCAGGGTTTCTATTTCTTTAGTTTTGCCTCGGCCACGTCCTGGGAAGGCGGAACGGAATCAGCTTTGACGCCCTGGAGGATAGTCCCTTCTGGGGAAGGCTGAACAGGGTCAGTATCGATACTCTGGGGGACCACAGCAAGTGGAATTGCCTGTGGGGGCTGGGCAAGTATGGCTGGCTCCTCAGCATTAGGCATCTGAGTGCCAACCACGGGCTCAATAACCTCTTTAGGTGCCTCAGGATCCGTATGTTGAGATATTTCTATCACATCCTGACGTTCTCCCTCTTTGAGCGTCTTGCCAGAAGAGCCGCCGACATGTAAGTCTTCCGACTGAGTGACCCCTTCCTCGGGTTGGTCACCCATAGCCACGGCGCTGGAGGAAGTGGCCTCGCGGATGTTTGTAAGGTAGAATACGTTCTCCGCCTTCCACAAATCGGATGAAGCATTCACCCCAGCTCGCTTCAATGCCTCTTCCCAAACCTGGGAGCAGTAAAGCCTGCATACTCCGAGAATCTGGGCTCTAAGGATGGCTTGGGTTTTAGCTACCCCCGCATTATAACCATCATCCTCGGCCGTTTCCTTGGCAACCTCAGCCTCATTTCTGGCAAACTCGGCCTCCCGCTTGGCCCTTATGGCTTCGTCACGGGCATACTCCGCCACACCTTTGTCATGCTCGGCCACAGCCAGCTTTTTACTTAAACCCTCGATCAGATCTTTAGCTATTTACAACTGATCCTCGACTTCAAGTAGGCGTTTTGTTTGGTCCTCGGCCTGTTTTTGGGCGCTAGCTAGGCCTGCCGAGGCGCTATCCCTTTCACGGATAGCAACCGTTAGGTCAGCCTTGGCCTTGGTGAGTTCATCCTCAGAGGCTTGGAGAGTCTTCGCGGCCGTTATGCGCTTGGTGCGTTCATTCTCGGCCGCCTTACTCTTATTATTCACCTCTTCCTCCATCCTATAAATGGCCTGGAGAGCCTGGCAAGGGAGATAAATGCATAGTTAGTGACAAACTAGGCGCGAGAATTAATAAAGTTTTAGGTTTCAAGAAATCTTACCATGCCCAAGTACCTCTTAGTCTGAGGAAGATCTCCTGCATCCTCATTTTCCTCAGACCATCCATGTCAATAGGGAGTAGCATGGTTCTCCCTAATGCGTCTGCCACGTAGCCACCCTCGCCATCTCCAAGGTCCCTCATGAATGCAGTTTCCAGCAGTGGACCCCCGTGAAGCATTGGGGCAGGAAGCCAGGTGCTTGGCAAGGACTGGGCCTTAATCCCCTTTCCCTTGCCTTGAGAGGATTGGACTTCAGTCTCTTTGCCCTTGCTTTGGTGCCCAATCTTCAGTTGTTTTGTGCGCGGAGCCTCCTCCTTCTCCTTAGAAGGTTGGGATTTTCCCCTGTCCATAGTTTCCTTGCCCTTGGGGCTCCTCTTTCTCTTTGAATCAGTGTCTTCCGGCCGAGGAGGTAGAGATGGTTGGGAGGAAGCAAGAAGTTTGGAGCGGGTGGATTGTGGCTGTGACTTGGTGGAAGATGACCTGGTCTGGACAATCTGGGGCTGAGGTGGGGGGGAAGGAGCCTTGGGTTGTGGCGTTCCCTACGTATCCTTTCCAGGTTGACCTTCGAGGAGTTCGAGTAGGGAGGTCGGGGGCTTTCTCTTGAGTCCCATCTCGGCCTGAGAAGAGGTGCCTACTGACGACAATTCCGCCTCAGACAAGGACGGGTCACCTATATCACCAGAAGGATCCTCGGATTGGTGGGCTAGGTCAAATACCCCAAAACCTTCCTCGGGCCAGTCTAACTCGCCTTCGTCCTCTGCTACTTGATGAGACGAGGAGGGGCCTACCAATGGGATGTTCTCAAGGACAGATGGTTCCTGGGAGATTAAAAATCCTGTCTCGACCACGGTAATTTTCGGAAGCCAAGGACGGCTGGCGCTGATCACGTGCCTTGCGTCCGCAAATGACTTCTGAACAGGAGGGTACCCTAGTATTTTGTGAGCTGTTCGAACTTGACCATCCCCGTCATTTACGAAAACTGCCGCTTGTAAGACAGTCTCCAAGTCCGCCCGGTTGACTTAGTGAAAATGCCGTTGGTAGGCGTGTGGATCTACAAAAAGAAAAACACGTATGCATGGTTAGTTACCGAACAACATCAGATTAGAATGGTGTAAAGGTTCATCACCCTTCCATTCCCAGTACCCCACCTGGTTCTCCTTCTACTACAGGGCACGGATCACCATCGTGCCATTCACCAGAGACGATGAGGAAATCCTTGTTTAATCCCTTGTTGGAGTCAGGGAGACACTGGATTAATCGAACTATTTCGTCCTTCTTCTTCATGTAGTAGGTTTTCCCCTTCAAATTTTGGAATTATAGCACCAGTTCACATCATGGTGGGTCAGCCTTAACCCCATTTTCTCGTTTAAAGCGTCCACGCAACCTAGAATCCTAAAAACGTTGTCGGCGCACTAGGTGAGGGCTAATCGAAAGTGCCTGAGGTAACCCCTCGTTACCGGCCCCATAGGGATTCTCATACCCCCCCTCTACAAAGGCGAGGACGGGAATTACTACTGCGCCCGTTTCCCTCTTATAGTGCCACTCCCCCATCTTACAATGCCTCAGACTTACGTTGGGAGGAATCCTGTAATCGACGATGAACTTATTCATCGCCTCTTTAGTATCGACTAACTTCCTCAGTCTCAATTTAGCCATCTCTATGATTTACTAAGCAAACCCAACCCACGACGAGAAAAGAAAGGGAATCAAAGAAAAATAAACTTAGAAAAGAAAAAGCACGAGTTAATGGAGGGAGGGAACTTACATAAAAGAGGAAAGACGCTTCGGACAGGCTTTTTGTGCTGGAGATAAACTTGAGTTTGGGCGAAAGTTCAGATGAACCTAGAATATACGCGCTAGAACTCTCAAGTGCAAAACTGAAGAGACAGATCCGTTCCAAAAAATCTTTTATACTTTCTAGGGTAACTGCACACATTTTCCCGCCCATAAAGACCAAGGGATCACCACCGTTCGATCTTCATCACGTCGTAGAACGTGGGAAACACAAAGCCGCCCGTATTTAATGAGGCCACGTTTCGCCTTCCAAGGGCTCTAGGAACGTGTCTCAGGCAGATGAAAAGTCTCGAGAATCGATAGGTGATAAGGATTGACAGATATTGGTAGATATCTGATGTCATCAAAACCCTCCTATCCGTCCGAGGAGTCGGATAGCAGGATTTTGAGGGGCTATTGTGGGGTCGGGGAGCTTACGATCCGGCCCACGCTCTATCCAGGCTCAGGGCCCATGCCGAGGAGGTCGTGTGCCGAGGACGAATGATTGAAGGCCGAGGTGTCAAGGGGAACAGCTGAGGACGACCCTATCCTCGGCACTTCAGGACTTCAATGGGGAAAGCAACGTCTCGATGAAGGCTATCCCCAAATAGCCCCCTGAAGGGGATGTGAGTGGAATGGGGCCCACGTGAAAGTACGATGCAAAATTGGTTCAAGGAAAATACGTCCCCCCCGCATTAAATGCACCCGCCAGTGCCCTAATCATGTTAATGAGAAAAGACGCTTGGGCAGTGTAACTTCGATCATCGCAACTAACAGAAGGTAAGAGGGGACAACTGATGGGATGGGTACAGAAGTAAACACCTGCCAGACCAACAAGTGGAGGGCTAAGATCAATCAAGAAGGACTATATAATGTAAAAGTTAGTGTGCCAAAGAAAGGGGCTGGGAAAAATGGCCAAAAACCAGAGCCTCCCAACCCGCCTCCAGGAGAAAGACTCCTAGGGCGAAAATGACTTAATCAAGTATGAATACCACGAAAAACCCACCGTCTGGTGATTGAGGCCTAGCCTTTCAAACCCACGTTTTACAAATGATATTGTTTGGGTCTTTTTACGTACGAATCCAACACTGTTATGGGTCGTTACAAATCGTGTCCTTACATTACCAAAAGCAAGTTTTTGAAAATAGGAAACAAAAATTGTTACCTAACATAACCTTAAGTTTGTAAAGGCACTCAATGAGGGAGATTAAAAAAAAAAAAAAAACGGTTTGATTAGAATGCATTTCAATTTTCTAGTTCACAAGTGTTTGATTTTAGATATTGGCTAATTTAATGTGACAAAACTATAGTATACATAATTTTTTGTATTTGGTTTAGGATAGAATTTTGTCTAGCTGCTGATTCAAGATTTTGAGTTCAGAAATTTCACTTGAGAAATTTAAAATTTGTTTGAATGAAACATTAAAGTAGACAAAGACTTTGCAAGACGCTTGAGAGAAGTTACGCAAATACTTATGAGAGGTGTTATGTCCACAATATTTTTACAATATTTTCACAACAAATCACAAGCGGTTAGTTGTTAATGATTTAAATTTGAACATAGCACTAAGATTACTTTTTTTACCCCAATAATAACAACCAATCACTTAGGATTTGTTGTAAAAATTTTGTGAAAATATTGTGGACATATCATTTCTCAATACGTATTAGTATGAGTTTTGATAGAAGAGAAATTCCTACTTGTCTTTTACCTTACTTTGTGCACCTAAATAAATCAAATGTTGTGCGAATGTTTGGCAAAAAGGAAGGGTGCCATACCATAGATATAGAGATCCACACATTGATCCCTTCCACTCTTATGCCTAACTAAAATAACTTGTGTACAACACAACTACTCATCTTGTGATCCCAAAGAACGAGTGTGAGATTTGTTTGAAACCACATATATCATTTCTAGCATGAGTTTGCTGTTACTGCAAATCTTTTAGGAGTTTCTTTGAGTGTTGAAGTTCTAGTTGGTGTGGATGAGGTCCATTTGTGGGGAATGTCTATATAAAAAGATTTTAGGGGATATGAGTTTTTTTTTTTTTTACTCTATTCTTTCACATAATAGTGGATTCCAGTAAGTATCTTTATGATGAGATCCACGCTGTTCATGTGAGATGAGTGAATACACATTTATTATATTTCCAGAATATTCTATAATGTTCCATGAGTTACTATTTGATCCATAATTTTTTTAAGCATGATTTTAAAAGACAAAAACTTTACATTTGAATACTTTATGGAAGAGATAGCAATTGATCACTAACCATTTAAAAATTTTCCAAACATGAAGGATATAAGAAGAAAATATAATTCAATGATCGATTTGTCCAAAACTTCATCCAATAGAAAGATATGAAGTTGTATAAGATTGATAAATGCTTACAACATGTACGCTAAAATATTATTGAAGTCCCTAAAGTTTGCATAAATTTCATTTTTTTTACCCTTAACTCCAAAAAGTTAGTTTTTTGTGTCTAAATTATTTTTTTACCAAAAGTTGGCGAAAATATGGACAAAAAAGAATTTTTTATTTTATTTTATTTTAATAATGTAGGAATGTACAAAGATTTTTTTTTTAATTTTATTTAATGATATTGAATCTCACCAAAAATCCCAAATACATGAGTCACTTTTACATTGCGAAACTAAGACGTTTGAGTTTACAACTCATCTTGACGCGTCCCTTGGCCACTAAAATAACCTGTTATCTTTTTAAAGTTTAAAAAGAAAAAAGAAAATAAAATATAACATTTTCAATAATTTACGCGAGTTTATAGAATTTATGAGACTGGGTTAGAGGAAGTCTGGTGTGTCCTTCCTCGTAATTAATCTGCAACACAGGAGTGTCTGGCAAGTAACTAATCATACGCTACCATGTTTTCTGCACTGCTCACAAATTAAAGGAAATGCCCAAAATTCTTTTTGGAGTTTTGCTTATGATCTAACATTACATTGAACTAGATCAGATGTCCTAGTACTGAGGTTATGGTTATGTCTTGCCTCTATATATATATATCATTTATTACCTAGTGTACAAATATTTATGCCGTCTCTATTACGACGTCCATGATACCAATTAATGTTTCTTGTGATTGTGGGGTTGTTGGTTGCTTCATACAAAGACTTCATTTCCATTACTTTGTCTGTCATCCATGAGAAATTTCTTCAACGTACGCCCCCTAAAATATCTCCTCTGCATGCATTTCTGATGAAAGAGAAGGTCGTCGAATATTAGTGACAAAATAATGGATTAAAGAGTGAAACTGATAAATTTGCCCAAAGGTAGCTAGGTACAAATAATATCGCCCACCAGTTCCTTAATAACATAATAAATTTTCTAGAGATAGTTGTTGTGGCAGTCGTTTATGCTAACAGTGTTCACGTTAAGCCCGTGCAATAATTTCCGATCTAAAATAATTTCTGTTTATTCTAAACTCTATTTTATCCCCAAAAAAAAAAAATTAAAAACTATTATTTTTTTAATTCTCTCTCTCTCTTCAAGCATTATAACTATCGTTTATTTTCTTCCTTCATCTTTGAGAAATATAAAGAAAGAATAAAAAACTAAAATGCACAACTCATGCGAAAAATCCCTGTCAATTTTAGTATAAGAACCTATTTTTTCTATCTTACTTACATATTCACTTTTCCAAACAGTCTACATCAGATTGTCTATTTTACACTACATTTTATTAAAATATTAATTTTTATTGAATTTATTAATTATTTCTTTTTCTTTACACAATTACTATAGCAATCATGTATTTTTACACAACTTTACATGACTTAATGTGTGTGAATTTTAAACTTACTAGTTAGCTAAAATGTGGAACTTAATTTTTCTCTTAATCAAGGACAAATTCGAGTGCTTTAAAATTTATTTTATACAATTGATGCAACGGTTGATGTGGTCATGTGGGCAATTTTTTTTAGATTGTTTAGACAAAATTTAGCCCCTATGCATTTGTGCACAAGCTGATGCAAGTGCCATAAGGAGCTTAGGGCAACCGAATGCATAAGCTGATGTGAGTTATATTTTAGATCGGCAAGATAAAATTTAGCACTTATGCCTTTTTGCCTAAGCTGATGCTTATGTCTTTTTGCAATGCTGGTGCTATAAGGCTTGAGGCAACCGAATCAAAATCAATTCACCTAAGATTTCTTAATGCCGACGAAACATATTACACTGGATAAGAGATGAGCGCTTTTTGTAAATTAAATAAGATGCATAAGGACTTTGGTTTAGAAGGTATCTAACTACAGTTAGTTAAGTTAGTTAGTTACTATACACAGCAATTACTGTTCTTAACAAATCTTGAGTGTCTTTTTATGGTGTAATTGTAAATAATAGTTATAAAGAAGGTCAAAAGTCAAATACCTCCGACCTTCGCATCTTATTTCAAATTAAAAAACTACTTTTAGTGTTTTTCATCATATCCCACCACAAACATAGCCGCAAATTTTACGCTTATGAACTACTCTATATAATAAATAAAAGAAAACTTTCTTTCAATTATTATAATCATCCTTTTTCTGATGTTGCTTTTCACGCGGCTTCTCTAAGAAAGCCCAATTTAGAACCGCAAATCATTTTTATTTTCAATGAACAAAGATAGAAGATTATTCACTCAGGGTTTAATTTTGAGTTGGCCCGTAAAATACTCAGAGAAATTATTCACTCTTATTAGAGGAATCTTTTTTCTCTTATAGGAGGTGTAGACTCTACCAGGAGTCCCACACAGAGATCCACATCTCCGGTGAGATGAGGGAAAATGAAAAACGTCTCTAATGAAAGTGAATAAATTCTCGCTAAGACTTTCGTGATATATTTTCTAAGTCGCGCACATCAATTTAAACTCTAGTAGATCAAGATATTCAACAACGAGGAAGATAATTATATTCTTGTGATGGTCATGATACTCCACCTTCAACTTCAATGAGGTAATTGCCAAAAGATAAATTACATTTAATTAAAAGTCTTGGAGGAGTCTTTTTTCTCTTATAGGAGGTGTAGACTCTACCAGAGGTCCCACACAGAGAGCCATATCTCCTGTGAGATGAGAGAAAATGAAAAACGTCTCTAATGAAAGTGAATAAATTCTCGCTAAGACTTTGGTGATATATTTTCTAAGCCGCGCGCATCAATTTAAACTCTAGTAGATCAAGATATTCAACAACGAGGAAGATAATTATATTCTTGTGATGGTCATGATACTCCTTCAACTTCAATGAGGTAATTGCCAAAAGATAAATTACATTTAATTAAAAGTCTTGGAGGAAAGCTACCAGAAACTGGAATCAAGGATAAAAAGATACCCAAATCTAATTCCTAGGCATGGAAATTAAGGGAAGCTTTCTTTCCACCTCCGCGCCATTTCTTTTTCGACCATATAAATTAATTGGGACCCTTATTACGCGTTCTTAGATTATAACTTTAAGTACGCGTGCTTTTTGTGAAAAAGAAGGCTATAAACATTTGTTAAAATGTCAATAGCCCTTGAAAAATTGATTCCATGCTACTGATGAAATTAATATATGTTAAGCATGGAATAACATATGAATGACGCAAAGGCTTACATATGTAAATTGAGATGATTTAAATTTCATTTTAAAGTTTTATACCATAGTAAAAACAATTAAATCCTTTTATAAATAAAATTATATATATAAAAAAAAAAAATTCTAAGCAATATTACATCTCTCGATTATTTGTTATTAAATTGAAATTTTGAAAATCCAACCATTGAATTACATCTATTTTATTTATAAGAGAATTCTCCTCTTTAAACTGGACTTTTATGTGGTTCAAAAATACCTCCATTAATAAATGATAACTTCTCTTAGAAACAAGTCATAAATTTCAAATAACAAAATTTATTTTGATTTCAAAAGGAGAACTCCTAAAATTTAGTCGTTCATTTTTTTATTCTCTAAAATTTAGCATTTTTTATTATTTTTTATTCGAATAAAAGTAAAAAGCCCTATTTAAAAAATAAAAAACTAAAAAAACTCCTAAAATTTATCCTTCTTTCCCTTCACTTTCATCTTATTTTTCCTACACAAACTTTTTCTCTATATCACTACACCACTTTCAAATACACATTCAAAAAATAACTTATAGTTTCTGCTTATCTCTAAAGTTTATTGTACGGCACCAAGACCTTAGGCCCATACAGACCCCGGGCCCTGCCCCAATTGTACAGTGCGGTGATCCCAGGCCCATACAGGCCCTGGGCCTTGTCCCGTACTGGTTTTGGCCACAGGCCCAGCCGAAAGGTCCAGTCGTCCTACGCCATTCCCGGGGATTCATAAATAACAAACAGGTGTAGGGTATTAAGTTCCAAGGTGGGCTCGGTCAAACGTTTCCGGTCATGTACATGAGTCATTCCCGGGAAAATGTGGTATGCACGGGAGACGGTGCTGCCGAGCATTATCGGTCCAGATGGAATCAAGTTCCAAGATCATAAATGCAGCACCGCCCTCTCACCTAAACATCCACTTAAATCAAATGATATTGGACCTTCAATGGCACAAACGGTGGCTGTAATCATGATCTTCCCACTAACCTTGGCTATAAATAGAAGAAAGATGGGAGAAGAATGGGATTTTTTTTTGGGGAGAGAAAAGAGTGAAAGAGTGAACATCAAACTGGGCGTTGCTTTGAGTCTCTGCCGAGAACGACCCATAGTAGGAAATCTTCAAGCCCACTACAAATAGATTGTGAGCCCATAATAATCCAAGGCCCATAGGCCTCGTACTTGGTTCTCACAATTGGCGCCCACCGTGGGGCCCTCCTACAAAGCTGTAGTTCGACTGGGACTCAAACGACGAGGATGTCTGAGGAGCGTGCACCAAGCGGCTCCATGGGATCTTCTCGGGGGTCAACATGGAGGGAGAGAAGGCAAAAAAGGCGGGAAGATAGGGAGCACTCAAGAAGGGAGGAAGGGTCCGGACAAGGAGAAGGATCGGCTCAGACACACTGGACGGTTTCGGACGTCTCGGCGCATCGGCGGCATGACGAAAGGGACCGAGAGCTGGAACGGTTACGCAGACTGGTAATGGACCTAGAGCTGGAAGCAAGGGTTCGGCGAGATGAAAGGAATCGCAACTCCCAGCAAAGGAGAAACCAGGGTGAGGCCTCCAGCCGGTCTAATACGCATCGGTCCCGAGACCGGTCGCGCTCCCAAGAGTCGCACCGGCAATCACGGGAACCACGCAATCGACGGAACCGCTCACGGTCGCACGGTTATGATCACCAAGGATCAGAATCACCGGAAGAACGTCTACACCACAATGCCTCCATGGACGCAATGAGCCGGGCTCTACGGATGGCTGCCCGGTCACCGTTTTCCGATGAAATTGAACGGGCCCCTATGCCGAGCAGATTCACACGACCACCATTCAATTCGTATGAGGGAAGGACA
Source organism: Quercus lobata (assembly GCF_001633185.2). NCBI lineage: Eukaryota > Viridiplantae > Streptophyta > Magnoliopsida > Fagales > Fagaceae > Quercus > Quercus lobata. The sequence continues at coordinate 34,816,116 of NC_044915.1, forward strand.
GACCCTGTGGAGCATGTTAGCCATTACATCCACATGATGTCTTTGCATGCGCACAACGATGCATTAATGTGTAAGGTTTTTCCCTCTAGTCTCGGTTCCACGGCACTAAGATGGTTCAATGGTTTGCGGAAGGGCTCCATACACAGCTTTGCCGAGCTGATTCAGGAATTCGGCAGCAGGTTCGTGACATGTAGCCGGGTGCAACAGCCGGTTGACGCACTACTTTCCATGAAGATGAGGGTTGGGGAAACCCTTCGGAGTTATGCCAGCCGATACTGGGAACTCTATAACGAGATTGGTGGAGGAAATGAGAAAATTGCGGCAAGCACCTTCAGAATGGGGCTCCCTGAGGATTCTGAATTACGGGAGTCACTGACGAGAAGACCCCCCGAGGACATGAGGCAACTGATGAGACGCATAGAGGAGTACAAACGCCTGGAAGATGACCGGTTGCAAAGCAGGGGGAAAGCTCCGTTAGTGGGGAGATCTCGGCAAAACGTTTTGCCGGCAAAACCGAAACGAGACTTCAGAATGCAGGGACCAGAGGGGCAGATCGACGGGGTCAATGTGGTGTTTAAAGAGCCAGTTCACAAGATCCTGGAACGGATCAAAGACGAGCCATTCTTCAGGTGGCCGAACAAAATGGGGGGCGACCCATCTCGGAGGAACCAAAACTTATACTGCACCTATCACAGAGACAAGGGGCACACGACTGAACAGTGCCGGGTATTAAAAGATCATCTCGGACAGCTAGCAAGGGCCGGGTACTTAAAAGAGTTTGTAACAGATTCCGTTAACCGAGAAACCGGGCAGGGATCCCAACAGAAAAGGAATCCCCTTCCACCACCCCTGGGGGTAATCGAAGTCATCCATGCCGCACCAAGAAGGGCAGCAGCGGCTAAAAGGATACTGACAGTAGCCTGCGCGGAAGGAGAATCATCCAAAAAGAAGAAAAAAGGTGGACGGCCGACCATCTCGTTCGGAGAAGATGATTTCGAGGGGACGGTCCAACCCCACGACGATGCTTTGGTGGTGACAGCCCGGATAGGCGGATTCCTGGTAAAGAGGGTGATGATTGATCAAGGAAGCGGAGCCGACGTCATGTACCCGGATCTCTTTGAAGGGCTAGGGTTAAAGACCCAGGATTTGGCGAAGTATGACACGCCGTTGGTCTCGTTTGATGGGAGGGTTGTAATTCCCGAGGGGCAGATCTCTCTCCCAGTGAACATGGAAGGCAAGACAGTTATAGTTACATTTATAGTGGTCCGATCATTCGCACCATACACCGCAATCCTGGGAAGGCCGTGGATTCACGCAATGGGGGCTGTCCCGTCCACCCTTCACGTAAAAGTGAAATTTCCTACCGAGAATGGAGTTGCCGTGGTAAGGGGGAATCAGCAGGTGGCGAGGCAGTGCCTCGTCGCCGCGGTCCGGTGGGAGAACGAACAGCTCGGTCGAACTGAGGAGAACGAGAAAGAAAATTCATAGCAATTACAGAAACCCCAGGGGGAAGCTGGGGCGGACGTGGCCGAGGAGGTGCTGAAGGTAAGGATTCTCCCAGATGCTGACAAGTATTTCCAGATAGGTACAAGCATGAACGACCGGGAAAGGGTAGATATGTTGCTGTTCTTATTGCAAAACGTGGACGTTTTTGCGTGGAGCCCGTATGAAGTGCCCGGCGTAGATCCCGAGTTCATTGTCCACAGACTCAATGTGGATCCGTTATTCCCCCCAAAGAAGCAGAAACCGAGAAGAGCGTCGAGGGAACACGTCGAGGCAGTAAACCTGGAGGTACAGCGGCTGAAGGATGCCGGAGCCATAAAGGAGATATTCTTCCCGAAGTGGTTGGCAAACACTGTCGTGGTAAAGAAGAAGAACGGGAAATGGAGAGTTTGTGTGGATTTCACAGACTTGAACAAGGCATGTCCCAAGGACCCATTCCCGATGCCCAAGATTGACCAGCTAGTAGATGCAACGTACGGGCATCCGAGGATGAGCTTCCTGGATGCCTTCCAGGGCTACCACCAAATTGCCTTGGCGCCCGAAGACCGAGAAAAGACTGCATTTATCTCCCCGAATGCGAATTATCACTACGAGGTCATGCCGTTCGGACTAAAGAACGCCGGGGCTACGTATCAGAGAATGATGACGAGAATGTTCCGAGAAAAAATTGGATGCACGGTTGAAGTTTATATCGATGATATGGTGGTGAAAAGCAGAATTGAGTCGCAGCACACCGAATATCTCCGGGGAGTGTTTGAGATACTACGTCGGTATAAATTGCGCTTGAATGCCGAAAAGTGCACTTTCGGAGTGGGGGCTGGTAAGTTCCTGGGGTATCTGATCTCTACTCGGGGTATAGAAGCCAACCCCGACCAGATAGAAGCCGTGAACCGCCTCAAACCACCAAGCAATCCCAAAGAGGTGCAAGTGCTCACTGGAATGCTAGCGGCCCTGAACAGATTCATCTCCAAGTCTGCCGACCGTTGCCGGCCTTTTTATCAGCTTCTGAAAAAGTGGAAGGGGTTTCTATGGGACGAGAGCTGCGATGAAGCCTTTCGAGAGCTAAAGGAATATTTGGCAAAGGCGCCGAGGTTGACGGCCCCGGATCCCGGAGAGGATCTGTTTATGTATCTCGCTGTCACCGACCATGCGGTAAGTGCTGTGTTGCTAAGGGACCGGGGAGTGCAGATGCCGGTGTATTACGTGAGCAAAACCTTGGTCGATGCCGAGACAAGGTACCTGCCTCTCGAGAAGTTAGTTTTGGCTCTGGTGCACGCCACGAGAAAGTTGCCACATTACTTCCAGGCACACACAGTGTTCGTCCTCACCGAGTATCCATTGCAGTCACTATTGAAGAGATCAGACTTCACAGGGCGGATTGCCAAGTGGGGGACTCGGTTGGGATCGTTTGACATAAGATACCGGCCTAGAAGCTCGGTGAAGGGACAGGTTCTGGCCGACTTCATCGCAGAGTTTACACCCAAGGATGAAGGCAAAATAATCTGTAGTACGGAGATTCGCCCATGGAGGTTATTTGTGGACGGTGCATCGAATGCTATGGGGGCCGGGGCCGGTATTGTCATTGTCACCCCGGAGGGTATACGACTGGAACACTCCCTCAGACTGGGGTTCAAAGCCTCGAACAACGAAGCCGAATACGAAGCCATGTTGGCCGGATTGAGGGCAGTATTACATCTGGGCGCAAAGGACATAGAGATCTACTCTGATTCTCGACTGGTGGTTTATCAGATCACTGGGGACTTCGAAGCTCGGGACCCCAGAATGAAAGCTTATCTCGGCGCGGCAAAGCAGATTATCAGTCAGTTTGGAACGGTAAAGATATCCCAGGTAGCCCGGTCACAAAACAAGCACGCTGACTCTCTTGCCACGTTAGCCTCATCGGCTACCGAGGATACGCCAAGGCTCATCACGGTAGAACTTGTAAAGGAGCCAAGCATCCAGGTGAAGAATGTTCCCAACCAAGCCGGAGTAGAGATTGCGCAGGTGGCAGTAGCTGGTCCAAGTTGGATGAGCCCGATCATAGACTTCCTTGCCGAGGATAAAGTTCCGGAGAATGAGGCCGAGGCCAACAAGATTCGGCGAATGGCTCCCAGATACTGGCTGTCTTCAGACCGAAAATTGTACCGAAGATCCTTTGCAGGCCCTTACCTCTTATGCCTACATCCAGACAGGGTCAAAGAGCTCCTGACCGAGCTGCATGAGGGAGTGTGCGGCGGGCATGCCGGGGGACGATCTTTGGCACACCGAGCAATGACACAGGGGTTTTGGTGGCCACAGATGCAGAAGGATGCCGCCGAATACGTACGAAGTTGCGAACAATGTCAAAAGCACGCCCCAATGATCCATCAACCTGCAGGACAGCTAAATCCTGTCAGCAGCCCGTGGCCATTTGCACAATGGGGGCTTGACATCCTTGGGCCTTTCCCCCGGGCAACGGGGAACCGCCGTTTTGTATTGGTGGCTGTAGATTACTTCACAAAGTGGGCTGAAGCAGAGGCCTTGGCTAATATCCGGGATTCCGACGTGAAAAAATTTGTATGGAAAAACATAGTTACACGGTTTGGGGTGCCGAATTCGCTGGTATCAGACAATGGGCTGCAGTTCGACAGCAATGCTTTCCGGAGCTTTTGTAGTAAGCTTGGCATCAAAAACAAGTATTCAACCCCGGCATACCCACAAAGCAACGGCCAAGCTGAAGCGGTAAACAAGACTATCTTGAACGGGCTCAAAAGAAGGTTGGACGGAGCAAAGGGAAGATGGGCGGAAGAGCTACCCAGTGTATTATGGGCGTACCGCACGACCCCTAGGAGATCCACGGGTGAAACCCCGTTCTCCCTGACATACGGCTCGGAAGCAGTCATACCAACCGAGGTGAGCTTATGCAGTGCACGGGTCGCCGGGTTTGACCCCGTACAGAACGCCGACCTGATGATGGAGCGTTTGGATTGGCTAGAAGAATGCAGGGAGGCTGCAACCATACGTCTTGCCGAGTATCAACAGAAGCTGGCCCAAAGGTACAACCGAAATGTAAAGAGCAGGGAGTTCATTGCCGGGGAACTAGTATTAAGAAGGGTAGTGGGAAACATGCGGGACTTGACTGCAGGGAAGCTCGCTCAGAGTTGGGAAGGACCATACAGAGTCACAGCTATTGCGGGTGCAGGGGCCTACTACTTGGAAGACCTTGACGAGAGGCCACTCCCTCGACCATGGAACGCCAACAACTTGAAGAAGTTCTACGCATAATCATCGGTGTAAGCCATTATTTGTATCCCATTGAAATTAAGAGCATGATGAATCCTTTTGTATAAGCTATTTTTCATTCCTTAGCCGTACGCCGGAAGAATCACCATCAAATCTCAAAGGACAGAAGCCTGACTCTCGGTTCGATCACTATCGCCGAGCAGGCGGAAACCTACAAATAATAATCTAAGGACAGAAACCTGATCCTCGGCTCGATCACTATCGCCGAGCAGGTGGAAACCTACAGATAAGTCTCTAAGGACAGAAGCCTGACCCTCGGTTCGATCACTATCGCCGAGCAGGCGGAAACCTACAAATAATAATCTAAGGACAGAAACCTGATCCTCGGCTCGGTCACTATCGCTGAGCAGGTGGAAACCTACAGATAAATCTCAAAGGACAGAAGCCTGACTCTCGGTTCGATCACTATCGCCGAGCAGGCGGAAACCTACAAATAATAATCTAAGGACAGAAACCTGATCCTCGGCTCGATCACTATCGCCGAGCAGGTGGAAACCTACAGATAAGTCTCTAAGGACAGAAGCCTGACCCTCGGTTCGATCACTATCGCCGAGCAGGCGGAAACCTACAAATAATCTAAGGACAGAAACCTGATCCTCGGCTCGGTCACTATCGCTGAGCAGGTGGAAACCTAAGATAAATCTCTGACTCTCGGTTCGATCACTATCGCCGAGCAGGCGGAAACCTACAAATAATAATCTAAGGACAGAAACCTGACCTCGGCTCGATCACTATCGCCGAGCAGGTGGAAACCTACAGATAAGTCTCTAAGGACAGAAGCCTGACCCTCGGTTCGATCACTATCGCCGAGCAGGCGGAAACCTACAAATAATAATCTAAGGACAGAAACCTGATCCTCGGCTCGGTCACTATCGCTGAGCAGGTGGAAACCTACAGATAAATCTCAAAGGACAGAAGCCTGACTCTCGGTTCGATCACTATCGCCGAGCAGGCGGAAACCTACAAATAATAATCTAAGGACAGAAACCTGATCCTCGGCTCGATCACTATCGCCGAGCAGGTGGAAACCTACAGATAAGTCTCTAAGGACAGAAGCCTGACCCTCGGTTCGATCACTATCGCCGAGCAGGCGGAAACCTACAAATAATAATCTAAGGACAGAAACCTGATCCTCGGCTCGGTCACTATCGCTGAGCAGGTGGAAACCTACAGATAAATCTCAAAGGACAGAAGCCTGACTCTCGGTTCGATCACTATCGCCGAGCAGGCGGAAACCTACAAATAATAATCTAAGGACAGAAACCTGATCCTCGGCTCGATCACTATCGCCGAGCAGGTGGAAACCTACAGATAAGTCTCTAAGGACAGAAGCCTGACCCTCGGTTCGATCACTATCGCCGAGCAGGCGGAAACCTACAAATAATAATCTAAGGACAGAAACCTGATCCTCGGCTCGGTCACTATCGCTGAGCAGGTGGAAACCTACAGATAAATCTCAAAGGACAGAAGCCTGACTCGGTTCGATCACTATCGCCGAGCAGGCGGAAACCTACAAATAATAATCTAAGGACAGAAACCTGATCCTCGGCTCGATCACTATCGCCGAGCAGGTGGAAACCTACAGATAAGTCTCTAAGGACAGAAGCCTGACCCTCGGTTCGATCACTATCGCCGAGCAGGCGGAAACCTACAAATAATAATCTAAGGATAGAAACCTGATCCTCGGCTCGATCACTATCGCCGAGCAGGTGGAAACCTACAAATAATTCTCTAAGTACGAAAACCTGACCCTCGGCTCGATTCCCGGTTCAGCCAAAGCCTAACCCGACCCTTTTTCAAATACTAAGTCAAAAAGCGCTCTCAAAATACACTAAGCGCCGCGTAAATGGTTCTCGGGGGTACTATTACATTAAGCCGCCATAGCACTGGCGTGGTTCAAGCAAAACACGAACAGAGAAAAAGAGCTCTAAAGATTGGCAGAGGAAAAATGGGATGCTGTTCAGAGGGAGGTTATTTATAGAGGAAAGAAAAGTGAATGGAGGAAGAAGAAGCGTCTGAATCAAGCATTAAATGGGCGCGGTCTACGAGCAGTCCAACGAACGCCAAGCATAACCAATCCGCACGTCGCTTCGGTCCTCGAACCGTCAAGCAATAATGACGACTGCGCCTGGCGCCGCGAAACGGCGCGTCTTTTGAGATGAATATTAAATGAGAAATGACGGTCAGAAGTCCCAGGCTAAAAGACTCCCGAGGTCAAAAGGTCCCATGCTGCTCCTTGATTCTTCTCGATGACCGAGTATGAATCAAGGGGGGGCTATTGTACGGCACCGAGACCTTAGGCCCAAACAGACCCCGGGCCCTGCCCCAATTGTACAGTGCGGTGATCCCAGGCCCATACAGGCCCTGGGCCTTGTCTCGTACTGGCTTTGGCCACAGGCCCAGCCGAAAGGTCCAGTCGTCCTACGCCATTCCCGGGGATTCATAAATAACAAACAGGTGTAGGGTATTAAGTTCCAAGGTGGGCTCGGTCAAACGTTCCCGGTCATGTACATGAGTCATTCCCGGGAAAATGTGGTATGCACGGGAGACGGTGCTGCCGAGCATTATCGGTCCAGATGGAATCAAGTTCCAAGATCATAAATGCAGCACCGCCCTCTCACCTAAACATCCACTTAAATCAAATGATATTGGACCTTCAATGGCACAAACGGTGGCTGTAATCATGATCTTCCCACTAACCCTGGCTATAAATAGAAGAAAGATGGGAGAAGAATGGGATTTTTTTTTGGGGAGAGAAAAGAGTGAAAGAGTGAACAACAAACTGGGCGTTGCTTTGAGTCTCTGCCGAGAACGACCCATAGTAGGAAATCTTCAAGCCCACTACAAATAGATTGTGAGCCCATAATAATCCAAGGCCCATAGGCCTCGTACTTGGTTCTCACATTTATCATTTTTATTTTTTTGAAAAATAAAAAAATATATTTCCAAATTATAATAGATACAAATTATTAACTTTTACCAAAAATAAATATAAGAACATTTGAGCATTCGCAACGCGCATGCTTAGAGGCTAGTGTTCTATATGTTCTTAACATGCATGCTAATTTTCATGACAACTGAACATAATTAATCATTCGATCCATAAACTTATCTTTTATGCATTATTTTAAACTATAAAAACTTGAATTTTAACAATTAATTGCTGACATGACTATTGATCTATAATTATCTTTAAATTTTGTAAGCATAAATAATATACAAAGATAATGTAATCCAACGATGGATTTATCAAAATTCACGTCTAATTAAAAAAATATTGGGTGATGATATGACTATTGATCTTTGATCATCTTTAAATTTTGTAAGCATGGAAAATATACAAAGATAATGTAATCCAACATTGGATTTATCAAAATTCACATCTAATTAAAAAAAATTGGGTGATGTAACATTACTTAAAGTTACACCAGATGTGTAACTTGAACCTAACATCTATATATATATATATATATATATATAAAAGACTAAAGTCTACTTTTTGATCTTAGAGTTCGAGATTGTTTCATTTTGGCCTTTCATGTTTGATTTTGTTTCATATTGGTCTTGCTATCCATTCTCATTAATAATCTAACCTTTTATAATATATTTTTCTACCTACAACAATGAAATTTATGCATTAATTCTACAACATTTTAGAGTTAGTATTTCATAAAATAGTTAAGCATGAACAACACTTGACGGTCAAATTATTAATAAAAATGAGCGGCATGGTTAATATGAAAACAAAATCAAACATAGATGGTTAAAATTAAAATATATATATAACCAAAATGAAAATAACCCAAAACTTAAGTGTCAAAAAAGAAGAAAAGACTTAATTGTTACTAATAGAGTAAAAATTCGTAGAAAATAAGAAGGATTTCAAAGACCTTAATACCTTGTCAGCAAACATAGATTGTGGTACATTAATTAATAAAAGGGCTGAGAAGTTAGCACAGCTAAGCTTGAAACTTCTTACTTTGATACGTACAGCCAACTACTTCACTAGTATGGACCATTAGCCCTTTATATATTTTGTTTTCATGTTAGTCTAGTCACCTATTTTCATTAAGAGTGGTTTTAAGATCATAAATTATTTCATAATTTTTTGTCACAACTTTAATATTTGTCAAACTGTGAGTAGTTATCTATCACTTATACATGAACCCATCACTTTTTCTTCACCACTCATACTCTTCCACATCACAATTATGACAAACAAGTTATATAAAAGTTTGTAGTACTAGATGTTTTCTTCCACCAGTAATCCAACTGTTCATATATAGGTTTTTTTTTTTTTTCACAGCAATGAAATTTATGCATTCTATAGTATTTTAATGCTAGTATTTTATAAAATTAATAAACATGAATGATATTTAACGGTCATATTATTAATGAAAATTAGTGACAAAACATATGAAAATAGAACCAAATATGAATGGCAAAAATAAGATTTTTGAAATGTAAGTGGTAAAAATAAAAATAATTCAAAAAAAGTGTCAAACGCGTATTTTAGTAAGTAGAAGAAATAAGAAGAAGAAGAAGAAGTAGATAAAAGGATTTAATTGTTATAAATAGGGCACAAATACTTACAAAATAAGAAGGATTTCAAAGACCTCAAATCCTTGTCAGCAAACATAGATAATAGATTGTCAGTAACTACTACATGTTACATTAAAAAAAATGCTAAGAAGCTAGCACAGCAAAGCTTGAAACTTCTTACTATGATACATACAGCAAATTAAGCATGCTACATTAGCATGGACACTAGGATTCCTCACAATTCTTCTACAATTGTTGTAAGTTTTAACACTAAAGTGAAAGCCCTAAGTCTAATTCTTCTTTATCCTCTTCTTTCTTACTTCCTTCTTGTCTTGGAGAAGAACCCACTACGGTTTTCAACTGAGCTTCATCTTCCATGAAATCTTCACGTTCAAACGAGAGCTTCCAAACTTCAACTTGCTTGTTCTCTTCCTCAACTTTCTTCTTCTTTCTCTTGTTCTCTACTCCTTCCATTACATCTGAACCATTCATCAAACGGAAACGAGCCTCTCGAATATTCTTGATAAGAGCAAAAAACTTCTCTATCTTTTGTTCATCATCATCATCTTCTTCTTCCTCAGGATCATCAGGGCAAATTTTTCTCTTCTTGCTTGCATCCTCCATGTGATGTCTACAACACGCTGCAAAAGCCAAAAGGACACAGAAATAGAGTGTAGAATGCACTTTCTAGGTTGCGTCTGCGCTACTTGTTGAAGAGACCTTCAATTATATAAGGTCATGACATCATGAGCATATTCGTTTTCTTGCAAATGACCATCCACTTCTAGCTTCTACCCTATCTTTTATGCTAGCTCACAGGAAAAAGTCCACAATATTTACCATTTCTTTATCATTATAAAATAATTAATTCAAATTAATTTTATTAAAACGAAGGGTATGATTCATGTGCCCTCAAAATGATGTCAATTCCCTTATCCCATTTGAAAGTATGTTAAACTATTAAAATTTATCACCTCAAATAGCGTGAACAAAAAAAACTAAATTTATTGTGTCTATAACATTATTGGTATAATAAAGTATAATTAGGTGAGACTAAAAGCTCATAATTTTTTTTTTTTTTTTATTTTAAATTTGTTAGGTTCTAAAGACTTAGGATTTTATATATTTAGAACTCTCATTTGTATTGTTGGCAAACCATGATCAAAACAATGTGTTTAGATGTATTTTAGTCTTGCTCAAAGTTGTGCGTTTATGTAAAGTTGGAATCGAGCTTAATGCAGAAAAGATTAATGCATTTCGGCCTAGCTCGATCGATCGAAGCTCGGGCAGAATGTTTTTCTGCAGAATTTTCCAACTCAGCTCTAGTTATTTTAAAACTTTTTTAGGGTTTCTTATTTGTCCTAAGTATAAAAGGCAAACCCTAGCCACGTTTTAGTATTGCTCATATTGCGGTTTGTGTAAATCTCTTGTGAGATCTAGAAGAGCTTTCCTTTACACAAACTTAGGGTTTTCAAGGAGAAGATTTATCTACACCTTGATGATCAACTCAGTTGCTACCATTGAAGTTTAAAGAAAACACAAGCGGATGTGCTTATATCTGGAGGTGAATCTGTAAGGTTGAATTTATTCAACCATCTAATTGGCTTTATTCCGTGCCAAATTTACTTGTAATTCAGCATTTAGTAACCCTATATTTAGGTGGGTTTGTTGTAAGGGTAGTGAGTGAGATAGAGTGAAAATTGCTCAAAAGTGTGCAAGAAAACAGAGACTCACGACTGGGACTCGCGGGTGACTCGCGGCTGCAAGCCGCCAGACGTAGCACACGTGCCAAGCATGCTGGAAGGTGAACAGTCATGCAAGCTGGAGCACTACAGGACAAAACAAGACAACTGGCCATACGGTTATCTCGCGACTGGATCTCGCTACTTAGTCAAGCCGCGAGCTACCCCTGTTTTGTTAAACATGACATTTCACATTCCTCTCCCACTCCAGTATAAATACCCATTTTACCCACGATTGTGAGAGAGCTTCTAGAGAGAATTTTGAGAGAGAAACCCTAAAGAAAAACAAGATTGCTTCACCCACAATCTATACCTTAGAGTCTCTTCAAATTCCTCAACTCTCTTCCTCTCCATTGTCAAATCCTTGAGAGACATTATACCAAACCTGATTCTCACCATCATCATCACTGTGAGACAGATGTTTGGATTTCTGGGAAGCAGTTAGGAAGGAACCAATCTTCATTGGTTGATGCTACGGTCTAGTAGCGGAATCCGGGAAGCTAGAAAAGAAAAAGGTTCGGCGCAACCTCGTTGGAGCAAGAAGCTTGGAGGGCTTAGGTGCACTGGGTAGATTAGGTTTGGAGGGTCTATGGCTGTCCATGTATCCCAATTGTATTTTCTAGTGGATTGTTTACCGCTTGGAGGGCGGCGAAGAGGTTTTACGTCGAGGGCTTCGGTTTCCTCTTCGAAAACACATCGCGTGTTGTCTTTGTGTTTGCATCTTCCTTCCTCTCTATCTTTGCCTTTTTATTATCTGCTGTGGATTTTATTCTGTGTTGGCTTAGATAGTTTTTAACCAATTTCATATTATAGCACATGTTAAGTTTCCGCACACTAGTTGTTTGACATATTGCTTAAATTGGTTAAGTTGTAATTTGGAGGTCTAAACGTTCAAAGGTGTTTTTACACGTTTTTGAATTTTCAGAATCCAAGAAAGAAGGAATTCATGAATTCGGAGCTTGCACGTGGTCGTGTCAGTAAGTTCTACTGGTGGGTAGCAATTAGAAGTCGAGCGTGGGGGCTTATAAGTCTTATTGTATGAACTTCGATTCTTTCAAGATAGTGGATTCAAGTTTACTTTGAGGATAGTTAGGTCAAATCCTCCCCAGGTTTTTACCGATTTGGTTTCCTGGGTGATCATATCTTGTGTTATTTATTTTCCACTGCTTTACATGATTTGATCTTTGTTATTATGATAACCTAGACTTGTTTAATTGGACTAAGTAACAACTTGGCTAATTACCTAGATTAAATCAATTGTTTTAAGGGGTCTAAAAACTATCAAAATTCTTTCAACTACTTACATTTTTACCTTTCAAACTATTACATTTTAGATTTTACAACTCCATGGTACCTAATTATTCACAATATAATTATTGTATGAAATCCAAATCCAGTCCAAAGTCTAAGAATTAAGTAGACATACTAAAGTTTTTTATTTTTAATTTTGTTTTTTTTAAAGATCTAATCTCTAATCTATATATTACTAAAAACTGAAGAATAGCATATAATATTGCTACGCTCACGTTGAGCCACATCAGCAATTACATCATCATTTTTTGTTTCCAACTTTTTTTATATATTTTTTTGAACATTTTCTCATTTAAGGTGACTTAAAAAATCCATTATTTAAAAACTAAAATATCTTTTAACTATTATTTTTATTATTAATTTTTCAAAAATCTCTCTCCCATTTACCTATTCATCTCCCCATTACTTTCTACATTAATATTATTCTTTCTCTACCTTATTATCTTCCTTTATTTTGACTCTTCTTATTCTCAACATCTTACTATAAATTTGACATTTTCTTTTTCATTCTATGCATAGTTTTCTCACACAAAAAATGTTACTTCTCTCTCTCTCTCTCTCTCTCTCTCTCTCTCTCTCTCTCTCTCTCTCTCTCTCTAATTTGTTTTTCATTTTTTTTTTTTTACTGCATCAATTCTTTAGGTTGATGAATTTTTGTGTTAATTAGAATTCTACTTTGGGTTGATGCAATTTAGTTTTGTATTTTAAGTTGTTATCTTTTATATTCTCTTTGATTAAATATTATCCTGTTGCATTATACATATAGTATATAATAATATAATGTTATTATATTACATAGAATGACTTGGATAATTTGATATTTATTGTTATATATTTTATTTTTACTCTTTTTTCTTCTCATCTTATTTTATTCAACATTTAAATCCAATCACATCCTCCATACTATTAAATTATGTAACATAAATCAAGAAAATGGCTAGACACAAACCTGCCTTCTTTTACCATACATTGGGGGAATCAAAATATTTGTGTGATAAAGGGTCATATAATTTATAATTTAGATAGCACTCTTTGAATGTGTCTAGGCCTATAGATTGAGCAATTTGTAGACTTAAAAGGCTATCGAGAAAGAATTTTTTGAATCAAGACTAAAAAAATATGAACTACTATATATCATTTAGATAAAAACTTTTATCATAGATACATTAATTTTTTTTTTTTTTGCCACAAATTTAAATCACACAAACTTAATAATTTTATATTATGTGTTAGCATCGTCTCTACTTCTCTTCTTCTTCTCAAAAATATTATGTATCATCTTTAAAGGATGCCAACAATATTGATCTTAAGGGAAAAGTTACATAAAATATTGAGAAAAAATTGTTTTATATTACAATCTAATAAAAATTCTTTTTAAATATTTAAACCTTTCTATTTTTCATATCATTGAAGTGGTCTACAACTACCTAATGTGTTAACTTAAGTCTTAATATTCTTAACTTGTTTTGGCAAAAAGAAAAAAAAAAATTGTCACAAAAGAGGAGTTCATGTAAAGTTTTTTGCAAAATGAAATATCTATTTTGTAAGGCTACCAAACTTGATAATTTGCAAATGATGGAACCACTCGTAACAATATTTGCATAGTTATATAGTTCTAGCTAAAGCAATCAAGCATACTTTTAGTCTTCAAAAAACACATATCTACCAATGGTTAAACGTTCATCTTGGGTAGTTTTAACTTTTCATATAATTTTACCTTTATATATTCATCTATTTTAATTTATATTTCTTTTTCAGAAGAAAAAAAAAAACTTTAGTTTAGATATTTATAAGTAAACAATGAAATAATGATTCATGAATAAAATATATATATATATATATATATATATATATTATCTATACATATTTGTCTTGTGTGGTTGTAATTTTACATAAAATTTTGCATTTATATATTCATCTACTTTAATTTAGATGTTTATAACTTAATAATGAAATTTATAAACAAGGTAATTAAAACAAGCATATTTCTACAATTCAAAAAGTCACAATTTATTTTTCTTTTTTTCAAAAAAAGGCCTTTTACATTTCCTTGAAATTATTTTTAAAATTTTTTTTATAAAAACATTGACTTACCACTAACCCAACCACTTCATACATTAAAAAAACTTTATGGCTCAGTATTACTTCCATTAACATATTATGAATATCTTAATTGATTAAGACCAAACTAGAGAAATGCCTTTCATATTTCCTTGAAAATTCAAAACAAAAAACAAATAAACAAACTTTGACATACCACTAGCGTAACTACATCTATACCTATTTAAGCCATCCATGATATCTATTTTTTATTGATAACCATAAAATTTACAACTAGCAAGGGAACATACAAAGTAATAAAGAATAATGAAGGAAGAAAAAAAGAAATGAAATCAAACATCAATTAATAACCATTATTTGGAAAATAAAAAAGTGGTCAAGAGGAGTAAGAAACAAAATAGAGATGGCTATACAATGGACATTGAAAACTTTATAATGCAATAAAATCAACCATTACATTCACTTAATTAAATCAATAATCAACAATTAAATATAATAATACAAAATTTAAACTTAAAACTAATCAAACTCTAACTAGAGAAATTATATTTCCCTTCATAACTAAGAATGAGATGTTCTTTAGTAATTTAGAAATTATATTAGAAATAAAGTTGGAAAATTTTATAATCTCATTTTTTGACACTTCATTTAACCTTATATATATATAATCATAATCTTCATACACCATGACTTAAAAAAATCTAATGAATAGTTCTTCCTCTTATTTAATGTCTATGTTATGCAAATCATCAACCAATAAATATATGATAATGATAAAAAAAAATAAAAAATAAAAATAAAACGTTATAGAAAATATTATGAAAAATATGATAAAACTATTTTTTTTTTTTTTTTAAAAAACTCTTTATAAAGTTTAGAGACTAAAATAGTATTTTACCTAAAAAATAATCACGCGCAATGCGCGGATTTGTGACTAGTATATATATATAAGCCTTTGACTCTTTTTTTTACCTCTTGAGAGTGTGCCACCTCAGCCTCCACAATTTTACATATCATTGATATTTTCTTTTTAATTTTTTAATATCCTTTTTTTTTTTTTAGCGTTCTTATTTTCTTTTAAGCTTGTAATTTTAATTATGAATTCAATTCCGCTTGGATCTCTATGAAATCTTTTTATCCATTATATTAGGTGAATATTTAATTGAAATGGCTTGGACTTCCATTCCCACACAAATTTGGAATTCAATTCCCACTGAATCTATGAAATCTTTTTATCCCATTATATTATTATATAAACAGCAATGTTTTCGATGTTCTCTAAAACTCCAAGGTAAAGAGAAGAACAGCAATGGCAATGAGTTTGAACAATCTCCCAGATTTTCTATTGACAGAAATCCTGCTTCGGCTACCTTTAAATTCCAAAGTTCAATGCAAAAGCGTATCAAAACACTGGTACTCTTTCAGTTTCATTTTTGGTTTGGATAAGCAATAGAGATATTGTGTATATCTCATTTTAATCAATAAGTCTGTGGAGGGGTGGGAAATGGGAACAAAAAATAGATAAGATCAAGAATACTTACACATTGTCACATACACCAAATGACTCGAATTTCACCATAATAGGACTCGAATTTAGGAAAAGAATTAGTGATAGACTATAACCATCACTGATAGTATAAGACTCTTTTAACCATATAAATTAAACAAATACTTACACATACACAAAATCCTGATAGGACTCGAATTCCCAATCCCAAATCCTGATGGACTTGAATTAAAAAAAAAAAAAAGTAGTAGTAATATGATAGGACTCTTTTAACCTTAGTCAATATAAATTGATTAGTGTGTTCTATTATCTTGATGAACAAGCTTAGGTTATGCATTGACCTTATAAATTTGTTCTTCAAATTTTTATTATTTAGGAACCAAAAAGGGTGTAGATATGTTTCTTGTGGCATTTTTTCCTGAAGGCAAGAGCCCCTTTCTCTCGCCAAGAATAAAAGTTGGAATCATAGGTAGATGAGAAGCAAGAAGGTGGCAGTCAAGGCTATGCAGATAATAGGAGCATTCCAAGTGCTTCCTAGATTGGTCGTCTTCTCTCTTGATTAAAACTCTATGACCTTTCGACTGGTACTACCTTCTTCTTCTCATTACATTCATATATTCCAAAATCTATTCTTTCCAATGCATTTATTTGTCTTCATTCTCTAACGAAGTCAATTTATTCATCTGATACGCCTTTTTTTTATTGTTCTTCTACGACTTAAAATATTATAACTATTGCCTATAACACTAAATTAACTTTTCCAATTCTCTCCAAAAAAAGAAGTTTTCCAAAACCTATTGCTCTAAATTAATTACTCTTTTTTTGATTGTCAATGTTATTTCTTAGTGTAATTAATTACTGTTTTCTATGTAAAAACTTCTATAGTTTCTATTTTCTTATTTTTGGGTTTCTTGGTTGCATTTTATATGGCAAGAAAAAAACCTAGGATTTTGCAAACTAATTGATCAATGGGAGGGATTATATTATATTCTTTCTCCAAAAAAAATAAAAGAAAATTATATTAAAAAAATGATTGAAACCTTAATTTTCATTAAAGAAAGGATGCCATTGATAATAGACGTGGCATGCCTAACATTATTGATGTTAGTATTTTTTTTTTCTCTCTTAAATTTTAATTTATTTTTTTCAAGTGATCATAACTTTAGGCAAATCTAAAATTAAATTTTTTTTTTTTTCAACGAATCTCTGCATTGCATGGGTTAGCACTAGTTCTTACTATTTATCTTCTCAAAAAAAAATTCTTACCATTTATAATATTTAACGAAACAACTCTAGGATGCTTACGCCTTACAATGTTTAACTATTGCATCCATTTTATGACTATGGACATGCATGCAATATAGCTTTAATTTTTCCATGGTAATACTAATATCCATCACTTTGGAATTAAAACAATTCCCACAATTGAAGCATGGAATTAAAGCAATTCTCACAATTGAAGCATATGCTCTAATGTGATATCATTCTTAGAAAATCATGCAACTTAATTCAAATCATGCTAACCAATATATATAAACAAATATAATGATTTTGTTCATTCCAACATGAATTAAATCATATTACCTTAGTTATCTTAAACGTATCTCATTATCAAGGAAAAAAAATATATACTTATTTCTTATTCTAAGTTCATCAATTAGGCTATGATATGTTGTGCAATTGTGCTTCAAACCATGACACTCCTTAAATATACAAAAATATGATAGAAATAACAAAAGAAATATAATAGATAAATAAAACATGAAAACAACTAGGCTGTTAGGTTCTAAAGTCTTAGGATTTTATGTATTTAGAACTCTAATTATTGTTGGCAAACCATGATCAAAACAATGTGTTTACAAGTGTTTAAGTCTAACTCAAAGTTGTGCGTCTATGTAAAGTTGGAATCGAGTTAAAGCAGGAAAGGATTGTGCCTTTCGGCCTGGCTCGATCGATCGAAAGACAGGCTCGATCGATCGAAGCTCGGGCAGAATGATTTTCTGTAGATTTGTCCAACTCATCCCTAAGTATTTTAAAACGTTTTTAGGGTTTCTTATTTGTCCTAAGTATAAAAAGCAAACCCTAGCCACATTTTAGTGTTGCTCATATTTGCGGTTTGTGTAAATCTCTTATGAGATCTAGAGGAGCTTTCCTTTACACAAACTTAGGGTTTTCAAGGAGAAGATTTATCTACGCTTTGATGATCAATTCAGTTGCTGCCATTGAAGCTTAAAGAAAACACAAGCGGGTGTGCTTGTATCTGGTGGTGAATCCAAGAAAGAAGGAGTCCGTAGATTCGGAGCTTGCACGTGGTCGTGTTAGTAAGTTCTACTGGTTGGTAGCAATAAGAAGTCGAGCATAGGGGCTTGTAAGTCTTATTGTATGAACTTCGATTCTTTCAAGATAGTGGATTCAAGTTTACCTTAAGGATAGCTAGGTCAAATCCTCCCCAGGTTTTTACCGGTTTGGTTTCCTGGGTGATCATATCTTGTATTATTTATCTTCAGCCGTTTGGCATGATTTGATCTTTATTATTGTGATAAGCTAGACTTGTTTAATTGGACTAAGTAACAACTTGGCTAATTACCTAGGTTTAATCAATTGTTTAAGGGGTCTAAAAACTATCATAGGCCTTTCTTTTGTACTTTTTATTTTATTTTATATTCATCTACATAAGCTTTTTACAAGTTCTAGAAGTGCTTGAATTGATTAGAATCGAGAAGGTTAATACATGAAGATTGATAAGTATTATCAAGATAATAGCAACTATCTTTTGTGTTAGTAAAGCAATTTCAATAACATTGCTCAAAGAACCAAAACTATTAAAACATGAAATTACTACCATAAATTTTTTTCTTTAGGACAATAAATGATAAATGGTTGTTGGGTTGTCTATTTTTCTTTGCAAGTAGTTGTTTCTTGTCATTTTGGGTGATG
This sequence comes from Quercus lobata, assembly GCF_001633185.2. Taxonomy (NCBI): domain Eukaryota; kingdom Viridiplantae; phylum Streptophyta; class Magnoliopsida; order Fagales; family Fagaceae; genus Quercus; species Quercus lobata. Next base: position 34,835,001 of record NC_044915.1, read on the forward strand.
ATGCTAGTATTATTAATCAAATTCTCTTACATTATTTCACTTTTTTATTACTAATATTTTGTTTACTTTCACTTAGGTCACACTTTTTAGCAAATTTTCCTAACCATGTATATATATTCATCTACTTGGATACTTTTCTCGAAAATTTGACAATCAACAATGCATTACTCTTGCAATAAAATTTATAGATTATTGCATTGATTGTTGATACATGATAATTTATAATTCAAGATCTTTCTCTCTTCCTTCTTACTAGAACGTATTTAACAACTATTATCATATTTTACACACAATATGAATTGGATCTGCAGTTAACCCTACCCCTTTTATGTTATTTAATGATTGACTAAAATCAACTACACATTTAGCTTCCTTAGTTTTTCACATTTTTTAAAATTTTGTGGAAAGGAAAAATAAAAATTAGTATATAATTTAGGGAAAATATTTTTTGTAATAGTTGATTCGCTTATATGAGTCTAGTGATTATCAAAATATAAATTGTTATAACTTTGTGTAATAGTTCTTATGTGATAAAACGGAAACAAAGTTTGTATAAATTGCTCATTAACTTCTCTAAAAATGCAAAATAATTTTAGCTTTCATATGAAATCATCAAGATTCATTTTCATGCTCTAATAAAAATTTTACATTCTCCATTTTTATTATTGTGTTGTGCTTTGATGCATATCCCACTATATTTTAACGTATTACAAAATATCTTGTCATATATAATAATTGAAAGTAAAATGCAACATGTTTCCTTGCCAAATATATATATATATATATATATATATAATCAATATATAGACATCTTTACTTATCAAATATATATTATATACTACAATGTACTCACATTATTGTGAGATAGGTTTGGGAGAATTACTTATAAATCTTAACTACTATCCCCATTTTTTTACTTTTAAAATATATATATATATATATATATATATTTATATGATGTCAAATTTGCGCGGGTTTGCAACTAGTTCTATAAAAGCCCCACTCAAATTCATTATTTTTGTGAAAATAATATGTGTCATTTATTTAGTAGTTCTTTCTATTTTTAGGAACATTTTTTTTATTAGTTCTAATATACTTATATTTAAGCCATGTGACTAAGGAAAATTCATTGTCAAATTTTAAAAAATTAATAAAATAAAATAAAATAAATAACTCTTTGGTATGATAATAAAATGTTTTCTAAGGAATTTTAGGTTTTACTTTTACCAACCTAGTTCTGACAAGACACTTTTCAAACTATATGATTGATACTTTAATATGCTCAGTTTTTGTAATTTTTTCTAGTATTCAAAGACTTTTTTAGTTCTTATTTTATAATATTTTGTTGATCTATAAGATTAAATGAACCATATTACCGTACTTTAATATGCTCTATTTTTGTAATTTTCTTTAGAATTCAAAATATATATAAATATATATATATATATATATATATATAATTTTATACTAGTATGTAACTCATGCTTACACACAGAAATAATGAATTATAGTGCTACTATTTATGTGAGTTTGAGTTATTAAATATATAAGACACTAATTCGACTAGAAAATTTGGAGGTACTAAAATGATTTTTTCTTGCAATTTGAATAATATTGGTTACACCAAGTTTCTCATTATACTACTGTTATATATATATATATATATATATATATATATAATTTTAAAAATCATTATTGGACACTATATATGCAATGTCAATTCACTTTCACTATTCGTGTTCTACTAAATACAACACAAAATAAAAGAATAAACGGGTTCAATAGTACTCCTAAATTGAATGGGGTTAAGTGCATAGAATCGTTTAACTCGATCAATTGCAGTTTGTTACATTCTAGATCTTTACATACAAAATATCTAAATAGAAACAGTTTTAAAAAAAAATACTCATTAGTTGTAAAAAAAATAAATAAATAACAGCAAAAATTTAATCAATTTAATTTGTATGAAAAACTAACAAAGGGAAAATCTAATTTTGATTCTAATCAAATTTTCTCGAAGCTTTGGTTTTAAATATATATATTACCTAGGTTTATTTATATTAAACTACTCATTTTTTACAATGAATTAACTTACTTGACACAAAAATTTTAAAAAATTTAGATTAGATGGGATACGTGGCGCAAAATTAAACTCTAATTGAAATCCAATTTTTACACTAAATTAACTCATTTGGCAGAAAAAATTAAAAACTTAGATTAGATGAAACATATGGCGCAAAATTAAACTCTAATTGAATTCTAATTTGAAATCTAATTGAATTTTCTCTCAATTTTAGCTATATATATAAACTAGTAATATTTTGTAGATATATATGGCATGTTGGGTTGTAAATGAACCAAATTATTCATTATTTGATAGAACCAACTATGGGTGCAAACTAATTAGCATTTTGATCAGTGACACAAAGAATTGAAAATAGTTTTCTTTGTTGCACTATTTAAATTTGTGCAGGACTTAGATATCAAATTCGTGCTATAAGTGAGGCTATTGTGGATTCCTTAACACCCATGAAAGAAGATGAAGAACAATCACCTCAGAATTGGAAGATTAAAATGTTATATGATGGGGACAGCCTGCTTTGCATGCGTGAGGTCTATCTTCAAGGACCAGTTTTTGCATTTCTTCAAGAACACACCTGATTTGTGTGTAAAATGTTTTAATTTGTGAATTTTTTAAAAAATCTATATTTGATGTGTTTTGAGTTCATTATGTGTCAGGTCAACATGCTTAGAGAGAGGAATAAGCACTATGTTACAATCAAATTTGCTGACATAAGTTCTGATGAATACTCTCCAGAGGAGAATCAAGGCTTAGACTACAAACCTGTATGTTCCAAACAATGTTGAAATTTGTAGTATACACGGTTTGCTGGTTGAAGAGGGCTTGCTAAGATCAGTAAGATTAGAAGTAGAAAATGAAGTATATAAGTGACAGTAACACTACCTGTTAGTCATATCCAATATGACTTCACAGACTAATATTACTTCTTTTTTTCTTCTTTTTTTTGGTGGCTCATATGGATCATAAGAATTTTCCTGATAAATCTAGTGTGAAATCATGTAGCTCTATGCTTTGGCCATAGGAAAGTAAATGATAAATTTGTAGAATACTTAATAGAGCACATTAACTTATGGTATGTATACAATATAAATTTTAGAGCATCTCTGTGTCAGATTTATTGCAAGACAGTGATGAAGTTCACTTTTTTTGTTTAGGTAATGGGAAGGATTCATGTCATCCTCTCTGATGGAACTGTAGTCACTGATGTTGAAGTATCAAGTACGCCCCATTTCCAATCCTTTTCATTCTTCTTATAATTGTATGTTTACAGTGCCTACTCTTCTCATTATGCGTTTAACTTTTATTTCCAAATTTTCACAAAATATAAATTTACTATCGTGTATTTATCTGTGTATGTGAGTAAGCATGCATGTGTAGTCATCTATGTGAATATGTGTATATTTGTGTTACAGTTGTCCAACCTGTGGAATATATAAGAATAATGGGGGAAAGAAAACACCATCAATGGGTTTGGAAACTTCAACTGAGGCTTTTCCATGACTAGAAACAATTAGTACAAGTAACAAGTTCAAGATCATAAAATTTTGAATCTTATATGTGTTCTAGATGATCACTAATTGTTCATATATCTAAAGGAGGCCAAAGAGCAGCCTAGGATGTGGAATTGTGAAACATTGCTAATCACCACCATATTTCTATCATTTTACCAATGCTGGCCTGAAAATTATTGGGGGGGTCCTATTTGACACAGGACAATCAGAACAAAACTGAAACAACGATAAAATAAATGGACATGACCTAGGATTCAACACCTAGGCCTCACTTGAAGTCAGCACCAAGCGGGGAAACCACTAGGAATCAGCACCTAGGGTAGACCTAGAGTCAGCACCAGACCAAAGAAAGACCAAACGGCCATTTTTTTTCATTTATCAAAAATATCAACTATCTCTCAAGGAGTACAATAGGTTGCTTATAAAGGATTGCTAAACCCTAGTTCTAATTGGCTAGGAAACCCTAATTGCCTTATTACAAAAATAACCTTACTTCTAAATTAAAATACTAAAAGCCCAATAAACTAATAGAACCTAAAACATAAAAATACAATTGGCTTACAAACATAAATAATAATAATCTTCTTGCGTCTCCCGCATTATTCTCCTCTGGTTGGAGAAAACTCGACCTCAAGTTCTAAAGCGTTGAAGGATTAGGATGTTGACAAGTAACACTTGCGCAAGTCTGGAATCATCTTAGGGAGCATAGAGAAAAGAAAAACCTTGAATTCCACCATGAAAACTCTTCTGGAATAACAAAATCAATGTGTGGAATCAACATAATCTTATCTTGAACCATTGGAAGCAATATGTTATCCACTTTCTCCACTTTAGCAAATTGTTTGTCTTCATGCACCATGGAAGGCTGATCAAAAGCAAATTCATTAGCTTCCAATATCACATCATGTGCACCCTCTAACATAATACTCTCTTTAGACACCATCTCTTCACCTTACTTCTCTTCAATAGATTCATTTCCTTGCACGCATGTTAAAGCAACACTTGTCGAGGCATGTATGTCTGTGTCAACATTAGGCTTTGGTGTTGCTGGAGGATTCTCCATGACCAAGATATCATCATCAATGTTGTCTTCTATTAGGCCAGCAATAAGTTCATTGTGATCAAGTATCATTGGTTTCCCAATTGAATTGATTTGAGTCTTCTTTTGCTTCATCTAAGAAATCTTGTCTTGAACATCTTTCATGAGCTTTATAGATAATTCCTTTAATTCCTTGGTAGATAATTTCTTGATAGATTGTTCAAAAGTGCGCTGAGGACATGAAATGGGATGAGGATAAGGATTCATCGTATTTGCTTCAACTTGAAAAGTACCACACTGAGATTGGGGTAGATACTTAGCTCAATAGTATGGTGACAAATACTCATCACAAAGCTTTTCTTTCATATCTTCCCACACACTAAGGGTAGGTTCATAGTTCATATAGCGGAAATATTCAAGATTCTCCCAAAACCTTTGTGCTTTACCTCTTAACTTCAACTTGGCATACCTAACTTTTTTGTTATCTGCAAAATTTGCTTGCTCAAAGAATTGCTCCATCCCATTCATCCAGTTGACAAAATCTCGTGGATAAGTTTCACAACCATCAAAATAAGGTGTTTCTAATATTACCATGATTCTCTAAAATAGTGCTTCAACAAATAGTTGCTGTGATTTTCTCTAGACAAATCATTGGAATGGGCTTCTAAGACTGTTCTCCCAAATAGTTGCTGGCTTCAAGTGAATGGATCTTACTTGAACAAGTGGACCTGTGGGCTTCTAAGACTGTCCTTCCTTTTGATTTTTTTTTTTTTTTTAATGTGAAATACAAAAAGTATAAAACTAAAATCTGCTAGTACACAGTAGCACTTCAAACATTAAACACCATGAAACTAACGACACTAGATACAGAGGAAACAACTAAAAGAGAAAGAAACAGTAAAAGTCACAAAGCTGCATTGGACTCATCAGCTAAGAGGCGGCGTGGCTCATCGGCGTTCACTGTCGACGATGCTATCAGTGATGATTTCGGTGACGTGAAGACAGGGGAGACTGTGGTGGCACAAAACATGAAGGAGTGTCAGTTGCTAGTTGTGGGTCTTGCATCGGTAATGGTCAACGTCCTCAACGGCAGTGGTTGAGGATGATAATGGGTTTCAGCGGCTGGTGGCTAATGGGTCTTGCGGTGGTGAGTGTTGATTTGTGGGTTTCAGCGGCTGGTGGCTGATAGGTCTTGCGTGGTGTTTTTTTTTTTTTTTTGGTTCTAGATTGACTTGCGATGATGCTTCAAACAGATCAGTGTTTGCTCTGATACCAAATATGACACAGGACAACCAGAACAAAACTGAAATAACAATAAAGTAAAGAGATATGACCTAGGAGTCAACACCTAGGCCTTGCTTGGAGTCAGCACCAAGTGGGAAAATCACTAAGAGTTAGCACCTAGGGTAGACCTGGAGTCAGCACCTAGGGTAGACCTGGAGTCAGCACCAGACCAAAAGAGACCAAACGGCCATTTTTTTCATTCATCAAAATATCAACTATCTCCTCAAGGAGTACAATAGGTTGCTTATAAAAGATTGCTAAACCCTAGTTCTAATTGGTTAGGAAACCCTAATTGCCTTATTACGAAAATAACCTTGCTTCCAAATTAAAATATTAATAGCCTAATAAACTACTAGGACCTAAAAAATAAAAAATACAATTGACTTACAAACATAAATAATACTAAATAAAAATCTTCTTGCGTCTCCCGCATCACATAGTATCTCATATTTTGTTCACAGCTACTAATAAGCTTGGAAAAAAAAGGATGATTGCGTTGATGGACAACTTAAGATTTAGTCACTTTATTATAAATGGGTCCACTACAAATACAAGTTGGATCAACCCTTACCAGCGGTGTGCTACATCGGATGTTGACTGTTTGAAAAGTGGGCAAGGGTTAGTTAGGGTGTTCTTTATAAGAGAGGTATTACATTAGTACTTGGGTATAGTGAGAAATAAGCAAGAGTTCCTATTGTGATTACAACGGTGACAATCATTCTAGTTTGCTGTAGGTTTTTTGGGTTTTGTTGGATTTGGATTATTTGGATTTGGGTTTTGTTAGAGGATCTCAGCAGTTGTGGTTGTTGTTGGTGATAGTTAATCTTGCCTTTGATGGCAGTCGACTCGCTGTTGGTGGTTGCATATTTGGTAATGGGTTTGTTGTAGGTATGAGGTTGGATTTGTTGGGTTTGTTTTGGATTGTGGTAGTGGTTGTAGGTTGGTTGGTGGCGGTTGATCGCAACTGAAATCCTTCACCAACCTCATCAAGCCAGACAAAATGCTATGGCCAGAAGCATCAGTTGACCTGAAATCCTTCTCTTCCATCAACATTTCAATCAATTTGTACATGATTTTCGTCTTAATGCACCCCTCATTCAAAACATCCACCATTAATAAATCATTGCAGGTTGCATCAAGTTCGTTTTCGACTAGTGAGAGAGGTATGAGAGAGAGAGAAGAGGGAGGGTCTAATAGAGATTAAAAATAAATAACGGCGTCACAAGCTGTTTGTGTTTAGGGACCAAGTTAGTTAGTTTTGAAATATTTTAGACATGCTTGGAAAAAACCCAAACCTCATGGGTATTTACTGTATTTTAGCCAAACAAGGGGAAAATGAGACATATTGGAGAGAGAAACCCAGGAATTAGGAGAGGAGGTTTGAAGGAAGACAAACAACTAGTGTTTAAAGATATAATAATGGACAAGGTTTTTCTCCAAACTAGTTTAGAGAGAAACCCTTCAAATTCCTTTTATATTTTTTTATTGGATCTGAATTTTGAAAATTTAACCGTTAAATTGCATATTCTTTATGCTCTTAACATGCATGTCAAATTTCGTTCAAATTAAATGTTATTTACTATTTGATTAATAAACTCATTTTTTATGCATAATTTTATACCACAAAAAACTTGAAATTTAAACATTTTGATTGATAACATAGCTATTGATCTTTGATCTTTTTGAAATCTTGCAAACATGGAGATATAATAAAAACATGCAATCCAACGATTTGATTTTCAAAATTCACATCCAATAAAAAGATATGGGAGGAGTTTGAAAGGTTTCTCTCTAAAATAGTTTGGAGATAAACCTTTTCCTAAAAGGATTAAAGTAGGCTAGTGAGGTCTAAAAGAAACTATTTATAAGATGTTGAATGAAATGACTAGTCATATTAAAAGAGTAAGAAGTATTTGGAGAATCTAAAAGGATGTGTGCAACAAACTAATGAGATTTAGTGGTGAAAAATGAGCAACTTCAAGCAGCAGTTAGATGGAGGTCTAGAAGAAACTGTTTATAAGATGTTGAATGAAATGACCAGTCGTATTAAAAGAGTAAGAAGTATCTGGAGAATCTAAAAGGATGTGTGCAACAAACTAATGAGATTTAGTGGTGAAAAATGAGCAGCTTCAAGCAGTAGTTAGATGGAGTTAAAAAAGGATAATAGTTTGGTGAATGAAGTGAAGAAGTACATCAGGAGTATTGTATAATAGTTGGATACCTATTAAGTTAAAAGGGAAAATATTATAAGATAGCTGTAAGACTAGTTATAATCTATGGTATTGAATGTAAGACTATTAAGAAGCAACATATTCATAAAATAAGCACTAGGCTAACTCGATACAATTTGAGGCCTGAGGTGAGAAAATTTTAGGTAAAATTTTTCTTACCTGAGTTGGTTCAAGTTGAGTGAACAAAAGAAGGTAGTGGAAAATCTAAAATAACATTAATGGAAGTAGTAAAAATGACATAAATTAAGGAAGTGATAAAGAGTGTGATTTTGGATAACATAGAATGACAAGAAAGAATGTGTGACCAACTTTGATTGGTAACCGATTCCAAAATTTTGAAGTTAGGATTTGGATGTTATTGTTGTTGTTTACACTTCAACGTCAATACTAAGGTTGTGGGAGTAAAAAATAAGTTTCATATCAGGCCTATGGTGACTTTAATTATTACAAACTCGCCATTTCACAGGAACATACACATATAAGGAGTGAAGTTTTAGAATTCTTGATAAGACAAATTGCAGAGATTATTTCTTCGTGTTGAATTGCACTCATTGTGGTAGACTTGGGAAAGAAACCTAATAAAGATAAAGGTATTTCCTTCTTCTTTTTTCCCTTTAGAAGTTAAGTAGATTTTGTGGGATTTTGATTTTATTATGTTTGGAAGAAAAATTAATCTTAAAGCTGAAGGACTTCTTGTTTGTGTACGTGCTAGTGATGAAGCACTCGGTTTCTTTGAAGCATTTCATGAGCTTCTTGCCTATCTCATCTCATTTCTGGCTACCTTAATTGGATTACACTTTCAAGTCTTGGGTGTCTCACCACTTGAAACACATTTTGCTATCATCTTGCTACTCATCATGACTACAATCACCTATAGCATTGCGTATGTGGAGATAAAACTACTACCTCAAAATGCTGACCTCCCCTTATTCAGGTTCATTTGTCTGGTTTCTGGAATTATTGCCATTGAGCTACTTGTCACAATAATCATTTTTCCCTTTTGGCTATTCATGGTTATTTTTTTTTCCAATCTTGATTGTCGGGGTACTGCGTCATTCATACCAACAAATATATTAGTGTCTTAACTACACGGCTAATTTAGTACTCAATGCAGTATGTAGTTCGTTTGACAAGATTTATCAATTAGTTTATATAAGATATAAGGCTGTCTCTTACAATATTCCAATAAACAGCTTCTCAAGCATTTTCTTCAAGGAAACCAGAAGATAATGCTATTCTTATCAAAGAAATTGTTTAATTGACCTGTTATTGTTAATTGACATGAAGTAAACAAAATTTTTATTTTTCTTTTTGTGGAAGTTTCAATTTATGTACTATTTATTCAAAGTTAGGTTTATTATACTACATTCAGCATATGTTTTAATACTTTTCTAAAGTTCTTGCATCCAACCACCTAGATAATAAATTTTGCAAATTTTCAACTAGATTATTAAGGTTAAAAGATTTTATGGAAAGTGAGATTTCCATTTTATTTCCAACTCCAAAAATTAATTGGTAAGTGAAACAAAACCAGATAAGCCAGAAAACTAGGACACCACATCTGATCCAACCATGGCAGCCATATGAAAATACTACAAATTGACAAAACAGTTACCAAAGCTTAGACCAAAAACATGTTGCCACTTTAGCCATATTGACTGTGTATCTCAAGATTTGGGAATGGACCCTTCTAACGGATGTTTGCACACCTTGTGGTTCCTTGATAGGATATTGATGCTTGTGATTCCTTATTAAAAAAAATAAATTAAAAAAATAAAAATTGGATGCTTGTGAATCCTTTCCACAGTAGTAGAGTCAGCTGGTGATAGAGTTAAATTGATTGCAGTATCCTTTTGTGTTGCATTCCCAATAGTGGCATCCTGGTAGTACTGTATTGCATGATCTGTCTCTGTCTTTGCACAGATAAGTAGTTGCTCTCCATTTGTTTCTTTTGGAAATCAAAATGACATGCCACTACTATACTTGCCAATTCTATATCCTTTTTCTGCTAACACTAGCATTGCATTGCGACTGCATACCTCACCACATTTATCATGATTCTCTAGTATTTCTGATAAAATAATGTTTGAAATCCATTTGGACCCAAGGGCCTTTGAGAGGGCATACAGTACTTCTACTATTGTTAGGACATATGTGATTCACTTGTTAGAAACATATGTCACTATTTTATGTAATTGGCTTATCCTTTGACAAAACGCACTTTACTTGTATTTGGGTAGATCTAGGATGTGTTTAATACTTAAAGAAACTGTGTTTCAAGATCAAGTGTTGAAGACATGGAAGTTTGTCCAAGATTCAAGCTGAAGAAGTGTTGTTCATTAAAGCTCGACAGATAACTGTCGAGCTTTATGAAAAATAGAATTCCAGTTCTGTTTTGACTCTAATCCGTGATTATGTGTTTGAGCTTTCTTTTCTCACAACCCTAAACATATAAAATGATTATTTTAAGGGCCGTCAAAGGGTACACAAGTTGCACAAGTGTTGAGAAAAGTTTGTTCAAGCAATTTGTAACTGGAGACAAAGTTTTGCCCTAGTTCATCATTCTTGTGAAGAAGTTGTTGTGTATGTGCACCATAGAGTTTTGTGACCAAGCATCTTCTTGATCTTCATCGTTGGAATGAACTGAAAAATTTTGCAACCAAAAATCTTCTCTAGTTGGTGATTGAAGTCGCGTACTGGGATCCGCGCATTGGTTAGTCACGTACTTGGGAGCCGTGCATCAAAAGGGAAAATTGTCACTACAGAACAAGTCCAATTGGGTATTGAAGTAAAGGTTTAACTGTAGGTTGGTATAAGGTACTGGGATTTCTTTACTTATAACCGCTTGTTTTGATAATAGTGGAATTTCGGAAGTGGTGACTTAAAAATTATCCGGTGGGGTTTTTGCCGTTAGATTTCCCAATTCGTAAACAAATCACCGTGTTATTTATTTTCCACTGCATAATTAGTTTATTAGTAATTTATTTGTGCTACCACGTGTTTGCATGTTAATTAACTTAATTAATTCACTTAGCTAAATTAATTGGTTAATTTATCACAAGGGGTCAATTCGTTTTTGGCCTCTCAGCTATTGATTAATGTCTAGGCACTACATGTCTATTGCTTGAAGTTGACTCAAAATATGTTCTACAGAGAATTAATATGGATTCCACTAAAATGATCCACTACTCCTTGTTGATCCATTGATCATTTGCCAATTTAAGCCTTAGATTCTGTTATTCAGTTTTCATTTGTTCACCAACATATGAAAATACTTGGTATTTCTCTCATCAACCACCAGCCTAATTGAGCTTTTTGAGTTGCATAATTTGCTCCCTTTCTAGTAACACTGAGATTTTTAAAAGGAATGCTGTAGAATTCTACTTTTTGCAGACCTTTCTTTTTGGATGAATAAGATATTTATCCAATACAGGAAACACCTAAGTAAAAGAATTACCTTAGGAAATTGACCCCAAGGTGTACCTGCCTCTTCTAATCTTTGCATGCTCTCTAGCACTGCGACAGCGAGATTGTGTGCCTAGAAATTCCTTTGTTGGCCACTGTTACTGTTCTTCCTTCCTTCCCAAATTTCTTGAAAAACATATCTAATAGGAATTTGAATTTCCTATCACATTTAATGAAATCCTCTAGCTCTGCAACTACTTATGTGCTTATTACTAGTCGTGGAGGACAGTATTCAGTTTTGAAGTAGATGGACCTTGCTACAACTACACCATATTTAAAGGGAAGTGCAAATTAACCCTAGTAATTGGTCAAATGTGAGAATGGTTATTTCCTAGGCCACAAAGATCTCCTTGATTTGAGTAATTGAGTCCAAGCAGAATTACAAGCAAAGTTCTCCAATCTCTTTATAATCAATCTCTCAATACTGACTTCCCACATATGGCTCAGTGTGTCATGTTGTTTGTGTCTTATGAGAATTGAACTCAAGTGCAGTCGCACTTTGCATCCTATATAATCAACTTGCATATTTTTTCTAGAAAGCAAATAAATATGTTGCACATCTATCCAAGTGTGCAACTATAACACCAGTAATCCTCTAAGAAGATGACTGAAAATAATAATTAGCATTCTTTCCATTTGTAGGAAATGGAAATCGTAGCCTTTTTATAAGCTTTAATAAAATTCTCTCTAGAATCTCCTGGAGACCCAGGTTCTATGGTGAATCACAGTACTGCAGATAGAAATTTTACATGTGCAACATCCTTTACATCCCTTTGTCACAACAGTAAAGTAGCCACACAAACAAAGAGAATGAAGACGTTAATATATATATATATATATATATATATATATAAAACAAAAGCCCTTCCATGAATTTCCCATTTCTCACTCAACTTTGGAACGTTACCTATTTCTTTTTTGGGATCAACGAATCAAATGACATTTTTGCTATAATTTTTGCCTAAATTCTCCCTTTGAATTAAACATTTTCTTGCCATGATAGTTCAGTTCTTCCCGTAAGTATCAATGATAAAAGTCATATCCTACATGTAGAATATAAGAAAGCCTAGCAAACCCCCTTCTCCTTCGAAAGAAATGATATTATCAAAACCAATGTCCAAACATAACATTCTTTGGAGATATCGAGAGACAATATTAGCAGTTGCATGAGACACCCAAAAAAACCCTTGAATTTTCAATCCTTATTCAGAATTTTCTCTTTTCTTTTTTTGGAGGGGAAGTTCTTTTCCCAATTGTTGTAACTTGTAAGCGACCAAGCATGACTTTGGACAGAAGAAATGGAATTAAGAAAGAAGAGTCGTAAATGAGTTATTCATCTAGAAAAACAAATACAATTTACGGTGGTTATATGAAGTCAAATTTTGGTGCTAGTTTTTATTCAAGTAAAACTGAGAAAGAACTAAAATTAGGGCATAAAATTAAGACAAACTTCTTTGAAGAAACTCTATTATCAAGTTTGAGAATCAATCAGATTGTCAAACCTTATAAAAAAGATAAAACTTAAAAAATAAAATAAAATAAAATAAACAAAAACTAATTGCCATGAACGTCTTGACCTCTCTAGACTCATCTTTTCATAATAATCCATATCAACCATTGAGAGTCAAAGTAGAAAGTGGCTTGGAATGATAAGCAAAAGCTTTAATTTACTAATTCTAAAGTGGGGTTTCTTGGTTATCTCCTTTTTCCCAATCCAACAAAAATTGTGTAAGGTTGAATTTATTCAACCATCTAATTGGCTTTATTCCGTGCCAAATTTGCTTGTAATTCAGTATTCAGTAACCCTGTATTTAGGTGGGTTTGATGTAAGGGTAGTGAGTGAGATAGAGTGAAGTTTGCTCAAGAGTGTGCAAGAAAATAGAGACTCGCGGCTGGGACTCGCGAGTGACTCGCGGCTGCAAGCTGCCAAAAGCAGCACACGTGCCAAGCATGCTGGAAGATGAACAGTCATGCTAGCTGGAGCACTACAGGACAAAACAGGACAACTGGCCATACGGTTATCTCGCGACTGGAACTCGCGACTTGGTCAAGCCGCGAAGTCAAGCCGCGAGCCACCCCTATTTTGTAAAACCTGACGTTTCACATTCCTCTCCCACTCCAGTATAAATACCCCTATTACCCATGATTGAAAGAGAGCTTCCAGAGAGAATTTTGAGAGAGAAACCCTAAAGAAAAACCAGATTGTTTCACCCACAATCTCAACCTTAGAATCTCTTCAAATTCCTCAACTCTCTTCCTCTCCATTGTTAAATCCTTGAGAGGCATTATACCAAACCAGGTTCTCACTATCATCATCATTGTGAGACTGCTGTTTGGATTTCTAGGAAGCAGTTAGGAAGGAACCAATCTTCATTAGTTGATGCTACGGTCTAGTAGCGGAATCCGGGAAGCTAGAAAAGAAAAAGGTTCGGCGCAACCTCATTGGAGCAAGAAGCTTGGAGGGCTTAGGTGCACTGGGTAGATTAGGCTTGGAGGGTCTATTGCTGTCCTTGTATTCCAACTGTATTTTCTAGTGGATTGATTACCGCTTGGAGGGTGGCGGAGAGGTTTTACGCCGAGGGCTTCGGTTTCCTCTTCGATAACACATCGCGTGTTGTCTTTGTGTTTGCATCTTCCTTCCTCTCTATCTTTGCCTTTTATATTATCTGCTGGATTTTATTTTGTTATGGCTTAGATAGTTTTTTAACCAATTTCATATTATAGCATATGTTAAGTTTCCGCACACTAGTTGTTTTACATATTGCTTGAATTGGTTAAGTTGTATTTTGGGGGTCTAAACGTTCAAAGGTGTTTTGTACACGTTTTTGAACTTTCAATTGGTATCAGAGCGGGTACACTGCTATTGGTTTCATTACCATTGTGTGATCCTTGACTCCCTTTTGAGATGGATAGGTCTCAATCCCTAAATGCACCTCCATATTTTGATGGTAGTAATTATGCTTTTTGGAAGGTTCGCATGAGAGCTTTTCTGTGTTCTATTGATGAATCCGTTTGGGATGCTGTTGAGATTGGTTGGACCAAACCAGAGGCAGCCAAATCCACATGGGATAAGGCAGCACTTGCTGCATCTAATGCTAACAGTAAAGCACTCAATGCTATTTTCTGTGGTGTGTCTCCAGATGAATTTCACAGTATTTCTCATATTACCATGGCCAAAGAAGCATGGGAGATTTTGGAAACTACCTATGAAGGCACGAAGAAAGTGAAAGACACCAAGTTACAAATGCTGACCACTCGGTTTGAGGAGCTCAAAATGAGTGAGGATGAGTCTTTTGACTCTTTCTATGGGAAGTTAAATGAAGTGGTTGTCAGCAAGTTCAACTTGGGGGAGAAAACGAAGGACTCAAAAATTGTAAGGAAGATCCTTCGATCATTGCCGGAAAGTTTTCGAGCTAAAGTGACAGCAATTGAAGAAAGCAAGGACCTCGATGACATCAAAGTGCAAGAGCTGGTTGGTTCTCTGCAGACTTATGAGATGTCGCTGCCAAATCAACGGAAGAGTAAATCTCTTGCTCTAAAGACCATTAATGAGAAGGTGGAAGATCAAGACTCATCGGGAGAAGATGCGGTTGACAAAGATGTTGCATACCTTGTCAAAAATTTCAAAAAGTTTTTGAAATTCAAAAATAATGGCAAATTTGATGATAAAAGAAAATTTCAAAGTTCTGGAAGGGAGAAAAGGGAATTCAAAAGGAAAGATGGAAAAGAATCCCAACCTACACAAGGTGTCACTTGTTTCGAATGTAATGGGCATGGACACTTTAAGAAGGAATGTCCGAATTATTTGAAATCGAAAGGTAAAGTGTATGCCACGACCTTGAGTGACTCGGATTCGTCTGACTCAGAATCTGAAGAGAGCTGTGATGGAGAGGGGAACTATTCGGCTTTTATGACTATTGCTCATGTTGAGTCTTCAGATGAGCTGAATCTGCTTGTGCGAGACCTTGGAGAACATAGTGATGATGAATCACTAGGAATTGTTGAAGAATCGGATGCTGAAGAAGATGGAAGCACAGCAAATCTTCAGGAGAATTATAACTCACTCTTGGAGAAGTCCGGGGAGTACACAAGGGTGGCCAAGGCTGCTGTGAGAAAAATGAAGAAGGCTGAGGAGGACTACAAAAGTCTCCTAATCCGATATAGGGAGGCCAAATGTGAGATAGAAACTCTGAATGGTGAGTTGTCCGAAACTTACACAAAAGTAAGATTTCTTGAGAGTGAGGTTGTGCAAGCAAATGCTAAAGTAGAGAGGGTCACCACCAAGAAGCTAGATGATGTTATCTCATCTCAAAAGAGCTTTTCAGACAAATCTGGATTGGGATATACCAGAGGAGGTAGTTCGTCTGGAAATGTCACTAAAGAAGTGAAGTTTGTAAAGGCCAAAGATCCAGTTGTAGCTAACCTTACTGGTGAGAAGCTCGAGGTGAAGGAGAAGAAGAATTTGATGAACCAACGGATGTTAAATCCTCGTAATCAGTCTGTAGGCAGGTCTGAATCTCGTGCCAAGTCACGTCCTCGACCACAAAGAGGTCCTAGAGGAACTTATGTGTGCCACTATTGCGGACTTCAAGGGCATACTCGACCAAATTGCCAAAAGCTGAGAGCAAAGAATAGTGCAACCCCTCAAAGGTCAGGAGGACCTAGAAATGATAGAAGAATTTGGGCTGGAGATCAATCTAGAGATCAGAATGGTGATCCCGGAATGATGAACGTGATGAAGATGATTGGTGCATTCACCAACTGCTTAGAAAGCTTCTCACGAAGGTTTGAAAGCCCTAACTCCCGTACCCAATCCTATAAGGAAATCACCCCAAACGCAAGTGACGTGAGGGTGAATAAGGGTACTCATGCATAAACATTAAAACATGTCCATGCATTAATACTTCCTATGCTTTGTGACTATGTTTGTTTGTTTTACTTGCTATTTTTGCTGTTGATTGTTTGCTTGTCTACTTGTGAATATCTTTAATTTTGTCGTATCAATCTTTTTGTTTCATGTGTCAAAAATCCAAAAATCACATAAAAATTAGAAAATCAAAAAGCTTGATTGACTTTGTTGAGTTTTTGTCTCAAAACTTATTTTGCCTTGTACCTTTGTGCTAATGGCTTTATGCATTTTCGAGCATTGCTTGTTTCTTTGCACTCATATATATGTGGGAGAAATCTTGAAATCTTTGTGATTGTTATAAATAGATCTTCAAACTTGTCATGAATGATTAGTGAATGGTTTTGTTGATCTTGAGACTTGCATAGACTTGTGTCTATATATCTTCCCACTCTTTATTTTTGTTTTGCTAAAAAGAGCTCACCAAATGTAAATCTCCAAATGAAAAGAGATATTGAGCTGCAAAAGTCTGTCGTACATTCTAGTATTTGACTAGGAAAAAGGGTAAGCGACCTTATATTGAAGTGAATGTTTATTCAAAAAGCCAAAGGCTTATTCATTAAAGTGAAATATCATATATCACTCTCACAATGAGAGGTGATTGACTCAAAAGATCAAAAAAGATCAATTGTTATGATTGAAAGTGGAGTCAAATGTAAAGCTCCAAATCATGTTATCAAGTTTTGTGGGAGGTCATATATACATACTTCTATAATTGAGATGGGTCACATGATCTAGTGCTAATTGTGTATGCCTTAATTGAATTGATCATTGAAGCTTCACATTAGACGAAGGACTATCTCATTGTTGATATCCACACACAACACACAAGTTTATGTTCAATAAATGTCATATTCATTTGTGTGATTGTACTTGATGAAATGTGTTTTCACATGTTCAATCTTTGTTAATTCAAGCACAAAAAGATTTTTGAGTGTTTTAGGTGTTTTTGGAAAGTATTTTGTTTGAAAAATCTAAAAATTTCAAAAATCCTATTTTGCCCTGTTTTGGCGGCTCAGTCGCGGGTATGTCAAGTCGCGAGCCTCAGTCGCATCTTCGCTGGTTATTTTTGGCAACTTGTTCGCGAGTGGAAGGTCCAGTCGCGAGGTTCACTCAGAGATTTTCGCGGCTCAGCTCGCAACTCACTCGCGGGTAGACCTTCCAGTCGCGAAAAACACTTAGAAAAATTTTTTCAAATTTTTGTTCTTGAGTGCTTTGGCGGCTTGAGCTGGCGACTGTGTGGCGACTTAATCAAGTCACGAAAATCGCGTGTTTGGCAGAAACAGGAGCAGTTTTTAAACCTCTTTTCAGTTTTTCCCTCGAACTTTTGTGACTGTTCATCTTCTCTCTAAACTTTCTCCTTTCCAAACACTCTGTGAATCCATTTTCAAACCTCATTGGTGCTTCATTTCTTATCCAAATCATCAAGAAAAGGTATGGGTTTTTGCTTTCTCTATCTCATTTTCCCTTTTCCTGGATATTTTTGCTACTGTTTGGATTGATATTGTGTTCGAAATACTTCTATCTTGTGTAATGGGTATGGCGTGTCTTGTTCGATATTGTTCTCATTTGTTTTCATGTTGAGCGGTCACAATGTGATTTTCATTGTTCTGATATTTGCCTATTATTGAGTCTGAAAATCTTTTCTTAAATGGGTTTGGTGTCTATTTGACTTACTCATTTCACTTGCTTGAGTATTGATGTTGGTGTTCGGTATTGGTTACTGAGTTTTTATGATAACATAATGTATGTCTCTCAACCATGTGCTCTAGTATGAATGATTGGTTTCTTCATGTTGAAATATTTTCCCTTGCTCATATCTCTGGTGGAGTGTTTTATGTTATCTGCTCTAAATGTTCGAATGCTGTATCTGTTTGCATATCATGGTCATGATAACCTGTCTCATTGACAGTTTTGTCAGGTGTGTTGTCTCTCTATGTCTTTGTGCACTATCACCATTTTGATGCACCTGTTATTTTGTGTTTCTTTGTATTGTTGGGAGTTTGGTTGGGTCTACACTATCTTCAGTTTGTGTTTATATATTGAAATTTTGTTTACACTGAATCATGTTGACATTTATCTTGTGTGGTATTGTTGTTTGGTTCTTTGCTGTGGGCCTGTTCTCTTGCAGATGTCTCGTCGATCTTCCAGGGGTAAAGACATTGTTGCTGACGAACCAGCAACACTAGTTGCTAAAAGGACTCGTCTATCATCTCAGGCATCTCAAGATCCCAATGAGGATAGGTTCAGACTTCCGCTTAACTCACACGTCTACTCAAACGTGTTTGACAAGTCAACCACTATAGTGGAACGGGTGGTAGAGTTCAACACCTTAGGGACCACTTTCATCCCTCGAATCTTTGAGAAACGAGATTGGGCAAACTTGTTCGGGAACTTTGATGATCCAATGGATGAGCTGGTCAAAGAATGCTTCTCCAATGCAACTGATCTTGGACCTGAACTCATTTTCTGGGTCAGAGGAACAGATTTTAGTGTTACCCCAGACTCCATCGCAGATCTTCTCGGCATCACCAGACCTCAGAATGTGAATATAACTCCTTACGATGAACGAAATCCAGAAGTTGGAGAAATTTTACAAATCCTAGGATACGATCATGAAGTATCCAGTGCAGGAACCTCCATCAGCACCGCAAAGTTTGCACCTGAGCTGACCACACTAAAGTTGATCATGTTCACCAATCTCTACCCACTGTCCAACACTACATTCATCAATCTTGGGAGAGCTCTGTTTCTTTGTGACCTTATTACAGGAGCCCCCATTGATATATGTGCTCACATCTACTACACCTTGAGGAAGACCGCGTGTCGATCTGCAGCTCGAGGAGTCATTCCATTTTCCAATCTCATCATCAAGCTCATTCTTCGTGAAGGCATTATTCCTCCTGCAGATGGAAAAATGTTGACTCGTCAACGTCCCATTTCCTTGTTCACTCTTCAAGCTAGCAGAAGTCACTCCTCTAAATCACCAAGGAGTGCTCACATCTCTCCGGTTACTCCATCTGCCCCTGACTCAGAGACACCTGCACATACCACATCTACATCACGTGCTGTTCCTGAAGCTTCACCGGCTAGTATTCCGCAAGCACAGACTGCTCCTCATACTGATAGAGTCGGCAGTATACTTGAGCATATTCAGAAACGCGTTGATGAGCTTGTGGCACTTCTCTACTCCACAAACAACCATGTCCAAATGCGTCTCGAGACTATGGAGAATCAGCTAGATGATATTCAACGAAAGTTGGACGAGAGCCTTTAGCTATTCGTGACAAAAAGGGGGAGAGCATTCAGTAAGGGGGAGAAAGTTTCAAAGGGAAGTGTGCATAGTGATAGGGGGAGTACACACATACTTTTGTCATACTTTTGTTTTTAGTCTTATCCTCTAAACTTATGATTTTAGGTTTATGTTTGTTGGACTATTTAATGTTTATATGGGTTTGATACACTGTGTTTTTGGTGTATAGTTGTTTCTAACTCTTAACCTATACTCTTGGTTTAAACTTTAATATATTTTGATGATGTTATTCAGGATGTTTTGTGTTTGTACCCATGTGCTTTTGTAAGCTTTTAGGGTTTATGTTTTATGCATAGTTTGTAGGCTTTATGGTTTGTACCTTGCTTATTGCAGCCTTTATGCTATGTTGAAATCAGTACTTTAATCTAAATGTCTTGCATTTTGGTTTATGTACTGTCACTCTTGTGCCCTTGTAGGATTGTTCCTAGATGCATATACCTTGTGTATTATGCATTGGTTGAGTGTTGAACATACAAGTGTCTTGCCTTGTGCTTGTTAACTTGTATGTCATTGTGTTCATTCCAAGTGTGAATGAGCACTGTGATGACTACCTTGTGGTGTTCATTTGGTTGATCAAGCCATGGTTTGTTTCTTAACTCCATCTTTGCTTGATCACATTTTGCTTGTTTTATATGCATTCTATGATTTTCTGCTTACAATGATCATGGTGTATTGTTGTGTTTCAGGAGTATTATGTTCATATGATTCAAGTGCTTCACAGCTTCTAGAGTTAAGTGTGAGTGAGTTTTGTTCAACTGTTCCCAACTCATATGTTAAGTCTAGAGTCTGTTTTACGGTTTTGTCACGGAATAGCCAAAGGGGGAGATTGTAAGGTTGAATTTATTCAACCATCTAATTGGCTTTATTCCGTGCCAAATTTGCTTGTAATTCAGCATTTAGTAACCCTGTATTTAGGTGGGTTTGATGTAAGGGTAGTGAGTGAAATAGAGTGAAGATTGCTCAAGAGTGTGCAAGAAAACAGAGACTCGCGGCTGGGACTCGCGGGTGACTCGCGGCTGCAAGCCGCCAGAAGCAGCACACGTGCCAAGCATGCTGGAAGATGAACAGTCATGCTAGCTGGAGCACTATAGGACAAAACAGGACAACTGGCCATACGGTTATCTCGCGACTGGAACTCGCGACTTGGTCAAGCCGCGAGGTCAAGCCGCGAGCCACCCCTGTTTTGTAAAAACCTGACGTTTCACATTCCTCTCCACTCCAGTATAAATACCCCTTTTACCCACGATTGAAAGAGAGCTTCCAGAGAGAATTTTGAGAGAGAAACCCTAAAGAAAAACCAGATTGTTTCACCCACAATCTCTACCTTAGAATCTCTTCAAATTCCTCAACTCTCTTCCTCTCCATTGTCAAATCCTTGAGAGGCTTTATACCAAACCAGGTTCTCACCATTATCATCATTGTGAGACTGCTGTTTGGATTTCTGGGAAGCAGTTAGGAAGGAACCAATCTTCATTGGTTGATGCTACGGTCTAGTAGCGGAATCCGGGAAGCTAGAAAAGAAAAAGGTTCGGCGCAACCTCGTTGGAGCAAGAAGCTTGGAGGGCTTAGGTGCACTAGGTAGATTAGGCTTGGAGGGTCTATTGCTGTCCTTGTATCCCAACTGTATTTTCTAGTGGATTGATTACCGCTTGGAGGGCGACGGAGAGGTTTTACGCCGAGGGCTTCGGTTTCCTCTTCGATAACACATCGCGTGTTGTCTTTGTGTTTACATCTTCCTTCCTCTCTATCTTTGCCTTTTATATTATCTGCTGGATTTTATTTTATTATGGCTTAGATAGTTTTTTAACCAATTTCATATTATAGCATATGTTAAGTTTCCGCACACTAGTTGTTTGACATATTGCTTGAATTGGTTAAGTTGTATTTTGGGGGTCTAAACGTTCAAAGGTGTTTTGTACACGTTTTTGAACTTTCAAATTGAATTATCATATTATTATGCCATTACAAGAGCATCAAATCTACTATTTGTTGACTAAAATTAATTGAAAAATTGTATGTGAACTGCAGCACCTCGTCATC
Organism: Quercus lobata; assembly: GCF_001633185.2. Classification (NCBI taxonomy): domain Eukaryota; kingdom Viridiplantae; phylum Streptophyta; class Magnoliopsida; order Fagales; family Fagaceae; genus Quercus; species Quercus lobata. The sequence goes on from NC_044915.1 coordinate 34,856,873, forward strand.
TTGTTACATCTTCTAGCTATGAGCTCAAATACAGCTCATTTTTTAAGATCATCTATGTAAGCAAATGAAGAGCAAGCCTGGAAAGCTCTGTCTTCTTGCAATTATCAAGCAAGTTCACTTCTTACATTAATTTCTGTCATTACATACTTCATCCTGCAATGAAAATAAACATCTAACATGAATCAGGACCATAAACCTCTAAAATGCTAATCCTTGCAAAGTAGTATACAAACCTTGTTCTTCTTTCGTAATTCCAAAATGTCTTCTAAAGGTAGCCGGCTTGGACAAAAACAAATAAATTTGCATCAAACATTTATAAGTTAATAATTTGATTGAGCAGAGTAAAATCATACTAGTCATTAATGTGGTTAGTTTTCAAAGCAGGTTTCATGAGCTTCTAGTGAAGTATGTTACAGGCTCAAAGTTTGATTTCAAAAATGTGCATAAATAGAATTTAGAAAAGCACAAAGATATTTTTCATGGTGCAACTAAATCCAAGTGATATGGTTTTCTGTTAATGGACCAAATAATGATTATCAAAAGATATAATTCCTTATCACAACAATAAAAAGAGTCACTTAATTGGATGTGAGGATCACAAGGCTGGTGCTGCTCTATTATAATATGTACATCCAGGAAAAAAACAAATCAACTATAGCAAGACTTTTTGATCACTAAAGCAAAGAAGGCATGACTGCCTGCGAACTTCAAAGGAGTCATAACACTATTGTTTATGCAATACGAATTTACCTGTGATTTGAAGACGATATTTAGCCCAAACACCATATACGGCATCAGTTATTGTTGTAATCTCTTAAATGCATATTGTTGTATTTAGAACAAATAATGACAAAAAGGACAGGCATTATCCACAATCCTATGCATCTAGAGAATCGTAGCATTTTGATTAAACTACAAGTAAAATTAGGAACAAAGAAACTTACAGGTTCATATTTGGTAATGGCATAAACCCAACAAAGACCAACTTGTTCATATAATCTTCTAAATGCCTGTAAAGTTGTCATATGCGTGAAGTATTCATTTTTCTTTAGTAAAATAAATGTCAGATAAAGAAAGCAACTGTAGCTTAAAGTAACATCTTAACAGAGTTCTTTAGCCATCTTCCTCAAATAGATTGTGTATCTAAAGAATTCCAAATGTGTCCCAGACCATTGACATTTACTATTGAATTGCAAAGGAGACAAAGAAGGAAATTGGCTTAGAGAGAATCATTGTCCATGTGCCTACAATAGTGATGCGGGAGACGCAAGATGATTTTTATTTAGTATTATTTATGTTTGCAAGTCAATTATATTTTTTATGTTTTAGGTCCTAGTAGTTTATTAGGCTATTAATATTTTAATTTGAAAGCAAGGTTATTTTCGTAATAAGGCAATTAGGGTTGTCTAGCCAATTAGAACTAAGGTTTAGCAATCCTTTATAAACAACCTATTGTACTCCTTGAGGAGATAGTTGATATTTTGATGAATGAAAAAAAATGGTTGTTTGGTCTCTTTTGGTCTGGTGCTAACTTTAGGTCTACCCTAGGTGCTGACTCCTAGTGGTTTTCCCGCTTGGTGCTGACTCCTAGGTCATATCTCTTTATTTTATTGTTGTTTCAGTTTTGTTCTGGTTGTCCTGCATCATATTTGGTATTAGATCAAACACCGATCTTTTTAAAGCATCATTGCAGTCAATCCAGAACCAAAAACAAAAAGAGACATTCACCGTATTTTTTCCACCACTAGAAATCCTTCCACCACACCACTTTCAAAAATCCCTTCGCCACATCTCTGCCAAACCAACATCAAAAAAACCATCTGTCAATACCCACACATATCAAGCCACCAAAAGTTTACTCATCAACCCAAGCCCTTTGACCCAACAACCAACAAACCCCACAGCCAGACCTAGTCAGGTTCTTTCCAAAAGGTTTCTTCACACGCCACCACCCATTGGAAAGCCAACGCTACCATCCCAATAAACGATTAAAGCGCCAACCTATTCCCAGGCCACATAGAGTTCCTCTTCTGTCTTAGTACAACGCAGCTCCATCTTGCTGTCTCAGAGTACCATGTCGCCAACCCACTCCACAAGATCAGTACCACAAGATCAGTACCACAAGAATTCGTTAATGTTAATCTCACCTTGTTGTCCTAGAGCCGCCGCCAACAACCATCACAAGACCGCCACTGTCGCAACAAATAACCAGTCCATCAACCGGAAAGCTTGAAAATGTGTTAAAAATACAAGAGTTGTTTAGACCCCCAAATTAAAGTTATGGCTCGATAGATTTTACACTAACTTAATTCTAAGTGCAGAATAGTGTAAATTCGAGTGGATAAATAAACAAGCTACTCTAATCCATAATAAAGTCAACACAACAGTAAACTGAAATGTAAAAGAGTAGGGAAGAGAGATGCAAACACAAGATAACACGCCGATGTGTTATCAAAGAGGAAACTGAAGAACTCGGCGAAAAACCTCTCCGCCGCCCTCTAAGCGGTAATCAATCCATTAGACAATCAGTTGGGATACATGGATTAGCAAGAGACCCTCCAAGCCTAATCTACCCGTTGTACCTAAGCCCTTCATGCTCCTTCTCCAATAAGGCTTCTCAAAACCGTGTCTTGTCTAGCTCTCCAGATCCTGCAACAAGCTCCATGTTGCATCTACCATCCTTGGCTTCTTCCAATGCTTCCTAACAGCACCGAAAGCTCACTTGACACTCTAAAAGGATGTGGTTAAGTGTTTGGGCTATCAACCTCTCAATGGTATGGAAATGGAGAGGTAGAAGTTGAGGAAATCCATAAGCATATGTGTAGAGATATATGGATATGATAATCTCTATCTCTCAAGGTTTGAGGCTAGGGTTTTCTCTCAAAAGCACTCCTCAACATTTGTGGGTAATGTGGGTATATATAGTGTGGGTACAGAAAGTGTGTATCAGATAGTACAGTTTGGCAAAACAGAATGTTTCGCGAGTGTCTTGCGGGAAGATCTTACCCGCGAGCTACTCGCGAAACTCAGCTGTCTCCATCTGTACTGACTCTTCGCATTCAGTCATGTGCAAGGCACATGCTTCACTTCGCGGGATGCTTAGTCGCGAAATACCCGCGAGAACTCTTCTGGCTTCAATTGCTTGAGTCTTCACACACTCTCTCTCTCTCTAACACACAACCCTTACAATCAAATCCCACAATAAATACAGGGTACAAAAGATTGAATATAATTAAAATCAAATTTGGCACTGAATAAAAGCCAACAAAATACATATTTGTAAATCACAACTTTACAAACCCCATATCAAAGGTAACCCGATAGTCCCATCTGAGTTCTTTCTTCCTACCAGCACTAGCATCCTGTTTCACTCTCAATACACACTTGTTTCAGCCCATAAAAGAATACCAACCCAACTTGCCAACCAGGCAACTTTTAACCAAACCAATTACTAGCCTTATTTAAAAATAAAAATAAATAAATAAAAAAAGGACTCAACCCATTTTTTTAACAAGCCCCCTGCCCACCTTTTACAACATCAGCTTTCTTTTTTTTTTTAAAAGTACAAGACCCAGCCCACGAAATCCAAACCTATCAACCAGCCTAGTCCCAGCAACTATTTGAGAGTAGCCCTAGAAGCCTATTCCAAGATAATCATAGCAACCCGTGCACATCAAGTGTTTAACTTCTCAAAAATTTTCTATATCGGTGTTTTGTGACTCCAAGTCTAAGCTGAAAATGACTGCCTTTGATAGAGAATTTGAGAAGGAGATTAAGACGACTGGGAATACCCTCCTTCCTCCATTGATGATCTCCTCACTCTTCTTGATAAAGTTGAAAATTTGTTAGCATATATGGAGCAAGAACCATCCAAATCAATGAGAGAAGCTCTTTTACCCTTAGTGAAGGCACTAATCACTCTTTTGTGACATGTTGAAATGGATGTGAAGGTTTCAGTTTTATCTTGCATTATTGAGATTACAAGGATAACAGCACCAAATGCCCTATATAAGGATGAGCAAATGAAAGAAATATTTCAATTGATTTTGGCAGCATTTGAAAATATGTCTCATGTGTCTACTTGCTCTTATAAGAAGGTGGTTTCAATTCTTGATACCTTTGCAAAGGTCAAGTTATGCTTGGTGATGCTAGATCTTGAGTGTGATGCATTGGTTGTTGAGATGTTTCAAAATTTCTTGAAGATAATTAGGTCCAACCATCCACCTGCTGTACTTTCAGCCATAGAAACAATTATGAATCTGGTCATAGATGAAAGTGAAGACATTTCCTTGGATCTTCTTAGTTCACTTTTTGCTATGGTAAGAAAGGTAAATCAAAATGTTTCGCCTATTTCGTGGACATTGGGGGAGCAAATAATCACTAGGATTAATGCCCAGCTAGAAAAGATAATGGCACCCACTCAAAAACTACCCAACAAGCTTAAGGGTGCACATGATGTGAAAGTTGAAGTTGTTGAACGTGCTTCTGATCCACTCTCCACAGTCCTTGAAGATCTACATCTTGGTGAAGTCAAAGAGGTTAAAACCACAGTGCTTCCTATGGTTCATAAGGTTCAAGACGATATTATACTGATTCCACACATTGATTTTGTTATTCCAAATGAGTTTGATGTGATGGAATTCAAGGTTTTTCTTTTCCTTGTGCTCCCTAAGGTGATTCCAAACTTGAAGCAAGTGTTACTTGTCAGCATCCTAATCCTTCAATGCTTTAAAACTCAAGGTCAAGTTTTCTCCAACCAAAGGAGAATGATGCAGGAGACACAAGAAGATTTTTATTTAGTATTATTTATGTTTGCAAGTCAATTGTATTTTTTATGTTTTAGGTCCTAGTAGTTTATTAGGCTATTAATATTTTAATTTGGAAGTAAGTTTATTTTCGTAATAAGGCAATTAGGGTTTCCTAGCCAATTAGGACTAGGGTTTAGCAATCTTTTATAAGCAACCTATTGTACTCCTTGAGGAGATAGTTGATATTTTGATGAATGAAAAAAATGGTTGTTTGGTCTCTTTTGGTCTGGTGCTAACTCCAGTTCTACCCTAGGTGCTGACTCCTAGTGGTTTCACCACTTGGTGCTGACTCCAAGCAAGGCCTAGGTGTTGACTCCTAGGTCATATCACTTTATTTTATTGTTGTTTCAGTTTTATTCTGGTTGTCCTGCGTCACTAAGCACAGACATAGACAGAGTTCATATTCAAAAATAAACAAAGATATAAATCATTCTCTCTTAATTTAACCCCAATGTAGAAGATATCCACATTTTATGTTTATAGATGTATCGAATGGTTTGGACTTATGATTCATCTCGTCATGTCTAAGAAATATGACACCCCATAACTTTTGCGTACAACATGTGTGAACCAGATTAATTTGCTGGGTAAACAACTTTTAAAAACTATTAAATTACCTCTACTCAATAAATAACTTTTTAAAACAATTAAAATTACTTCCTCCATGCTAAAAGTCTTGTGGCTCAAAGGCATTGTCCAAGAGAACTTGGGTTCAAATCCCTCCATCCCCAATTCACCACATTGTAAGGAAAAATAAATTAAAATTGCCCTTACACGCAAGGGAAATTCTTTGACTAGCTGTGGCTATAGTTGGAGTTTACAACCGATACAAACTTGGCCAATGAGCTCTACCTCAAATGGCATTTCCTCCTCCTATAATATGGGATGAAGAATGAGGTATTGGGTTCAAGACAGACTAAATGCGTATGTAATTTATCAATTGAAAAAAAAAAATTTTTTTTTTTTTTTTTTTTTTTTTGAAATGGGAATGACTATCGGGGAGTCCAATGCTACAATCAATTCAAGCATTTTTAAAGGTCTACAAGGCACATGTCAACTAGTCCAAGGATGAAGGATGGTAAATTGTCAAGGCCTTAACCTAGTCCAATCCACTTGAATTTATGAGTTTCTTGATCAATATCAATCCAAATTTAGACCTACTATTCCAAATGGCATTATGTTAAATAATCTAAAGTCTAAACAAAGTGGGTTGATTATATATGTCTCAAATATTTCATGCATCCAAAATATTGTTCTCACTATAGAATTAGACAAGCTAAATTCCAATAAACAACTTTATTTAGACCTTGTTTAATTTTTTTAATGAGAAATATGATAAATTGCTCAAATAGTGTACTATGTTGAAATGAGTAATAAGTGATGCTCTATCAAACTTGATGGAGTGCCATCCCATCAACTTACTTAATAGATAACACACAAATTTATTTATTTATGTATTCTATTTGGGTTGTGTGCCTAAAACAACTTAAATAAGCCCTTTAACACTAAAATGGATAGATAATAAAAGATTGGAATGGAATATAGTGTATTTTCCCTAGTGTGTTTGGGACTTTATAAAAGAAGTGATAAAAACATTTCATTAAATGTGTGAGTGTTCCTCCCACCTTTGGAAGGAATGTTAGGAGGAAAATGGAATGGAATGAGTATTTCCTACCAGCATTCCACTTGCTTTCTACTAATTCTCAAAAAGGGAATTCTTAAAACTATCTCTCATTCCATTTCATTCCATCCTCCCCCGTCTCCACCCCGCAAAAAAAAAAAAAAAAAAAAAAAAAAAAATATAAGAATTAAGAAAAAGGCCAAAGCTGGAATGGTTTAAGAAAGGCAACATTGGACTTTAAAAGAGCTAAAAGGCCCAAAAATATGTCAGATATGGGCCTGTTTGAAGTTCACAACTAGTGGTTTTCCAGCAACCAAATAAGTCCACTTTGGGTACCACAAAGCTACAGAGATGAGCTGGAATCAAAGCCCTAACTGTAACCAGTCTCCTAATGGATTTGTGGCTTTTGAATACCAGACTAAATGAAGTAGATCTCAGCTACAAGCAGCTAGTTGATCAGAAGATATAGTCCTAATGGATGAGAGACTCACTTGATAAAGAACAATCGAATTATTTAAAAACTATAGGATTGGCTAGGAAAGAAGGTTAATTTTCAATTAACTACCAATTCATGCCCTATAAATGGAGGGCTATACTTCAACCAAAAAAAAAAAAAAAGAGAGAGATTTCTGTGAGATGGACTCAAACTTTGCTGAAATTTCCTCAAAGAGAGAATTTTCAAGAGAAAAATATACACCCAAAAAAAAAAAAATCTACTACAAAATTAGTTCATAGAACATTGCTGTCATAAAGGGCTTTCTAAAGAAAGCTTGGGAAGAAAGTTTCTGCTGGTTTTTCTTATAAGTGATCTTGGTTCTGAGAATCTTGAAAGCAAAAGAAAGATCTGAAGTAAAGATTTCCATGGAAAACTGCAATTATATTCGAAAGATACTAAAGAAAATGTATGGAGGCAGATTTGAACTCTGGTTCTCCTCATAAAGAAGACCCGTCAATGCCACAGAGTTATAAGACTCATGGCATTCAAAGTATGTATTAGAAGTGATGAATTTCCTAGTTAACAGACACATGCACAAACCTAGTGCTTAGGCTTTCCGTCTAATTTTAGAGAAGGCTAACATCATTGAGATATTATAAAATAATAACACAACCAGGCCTTGCTAACATAAAATTCTTAAGGATTCCAACCCTTAGGTTGTGTTTGGGAACATGAACTTAGATTTAGGATTTGGATTTCAAGTCAATCAAGGGATTTGGAGTTCATTACTTTGCAATTCATGGATTTTTAATCCCTTGTTTGGATCATTTATATGATTAGAAGTATTTGAATTTATTTCAGTTGGCAGGGAAAAAATAGAAGCAAAACTTACATATTTAGCAAAGAACAGAGAACACTCACAAAAGTTTGCGGGCCCACCAAACAAAAATGCTCTACTTTATGGTTACATAATCTAAAGTAACATAACTTTCTAGTGGAAAAAACCCGTCATAATTAACATATAATTGTAAGGAGTAAGATACAAATAAAAGTTAAACTTAAGAAGAAATTATCACTAACACCATTCAATCAAACAAAAATACCTTTTCCCTTTACTTCCTGCTACTTTTAATGCTAGTCAGAATATGCTCCAACAATGATAATGGACAACTCTTTTCTTAAATCTTCAAACAGTTTAAAAACAACCAAGCAAAACAACACATAACCCCCTTCCCCTTGAATTTGAAATTTAAATATATGGCCTTTTACCCCTAAAATCAAAACTAGCATGAATAAGTGAATTTAAGGTTTTCCAAAGTAATACTTCATTTCTTCCATTTTCCAAGCAACAAAACAATAGGAAAATCGAACAACTGGATGTAGAATAAATTGGGTGCTTCTGGTGGGTTAATGATTAGGAGGATTTGAGGATCTAGGATTCTGAAATGTTGAACATAGAGTTAGCACTCAAAATTAGCCAAGGTTTGATGAGAGTTTTTACAACTATTTGATAGAGAAAGTATATGGAGTTTTATGGCTTTCATAGGTAAGAGTAAGGGCTTTACCTTGGAGTTGTACAGGAAAAGAAAGAGAAATTAATAGCGTTCAAAATTGACTCCAGAATTTAGCACTTGAGCTTGTTCCTGAACAAGTTTAGTAGTGGGCAAAAATACTTGGCTACAACACATTCTGGATTCCATACTATTAAACAAACAATTTCTGATCTGTGCATCCTCAACCCTCCAATCAGCATACTTAGGATCCATAGTAGGAGGGAGTTCATCATTTAGATAAGTAAACTTCTTGCTACCAAAAGAAAAACCTCAACAACCTGGGTCCATTGCATGTAATAACTCCCATTAAGACGAATCAAAATAATAGAGAGCATACCAGAGGGGAATACAAAATTGGGTTGTATACCTTCCTTGGATTCCAATAAGCAACCAATTAAGACAAAGAAAGTAACTAAGTGAACAAGATGTGGCTCCTGTGAGCTACACTAAAAATAAATAGAAACCAAACAATGGCTGACACTCTGTCCTTAAACAACCAGTATTCCCCATAAGGAAACCGCCCACATTCCTCACAACCCAGCAATTAAAAAAGCAACACAACAGTTCCAAACCAACAAATCTAATGCAACCGTGGAAGAATAAAATATTACTACTTTGCAAATTTGCCTATTCAAGATTTATTTTATGGGGCATGCTTGAACTTCAATTGAATTAAAAGTCACCTGATTTTAATGTCCTAGTTATGTGTCTTTGGGTCAATCAGATTTTTATTTGGCCTTTATTTAGTAAGTTATGGTCAATTTTGTATTCAGAAGCAAAATTGTAATTTCGGCAATTCCTACGAATTAAGGATATTTTGGTAGTTTAGTTGATTCTTGGATTTTCTAGGAGATCTTAAATATCTAAAGTTTTATTTTCTTAGACCTCAAGACCCATAAATCAAAAGTACATTAAAGAAAATGGCAAGTACTATTTGATTGGGCCTAGAGTGAAAGAAAAGGAAGAAGCAACTCACTTTTGATGATCTAGGAATTCAGCATACTCTTCCTTTGGCACGGAGATCAATTCTATCTCTAGAGTCATCTTGGGAGTTCAATATAGCCAATGAAGGACAAAGTTCAAGCATAGTATTCATTACTGACTTTACAGTTTTGCCTTTTTAAGTAAAAAATTGACCATAACAAGCTAAATAAAAACCCATATTGAACCATTTTAACCTAAGGATACATATAATTAAACCCTTGAAACCAAATGATTTTTACTTTAATTGGAACTTCACACGTAGGCCCTTAGAAGAATTTTGAAGTAGTAACAAATTGATCTTCTATAGCTGCATCAGTAGGTGATAAAGAGCTTCCAAAATTGAATCCCCCAATCTGATCACTAAATTCACAGCCGCCTTTAAGCTGAAACTTGTAGAATACAAAATGCAAATAAAAAATCAATTACTAAAGAAAAATTGATCCCAACCATCATAACAAATTGAAAAACAAAGAAATAGAGAGATAGAACATTGGAACCCAAACCTGTTGAATAGGCCATAAAAAGCTTTTGAAATTAAAGCTTTCAATCTGATCGTTAAGCAATCAGTCACAGCAGCATTTGAGTTGAAGCTGATTTAAAAAGAAAATCAATAAATTAAGAAAAAATAGATGCGAGTAACAAGCAATTATGTAAATTGAAAACAAAGGAATAGAGGCATGGAAACTGCACGATAGGAATAGTTTTGGTTAGGGCATGGAAACGCACATTGTTGTCGTTGCTTTTCAATAGAGTAACAGAAAAAGAAAGTCGAAATCTTGGAAGATATTCCTAATAAGCATTCATTAGATACGGCCACATTAACAATTTAAGGTGCAAAGTATAGAGATTAACGGAGTAGTGGGTGGGAATTTAGTTTTGGTAGGCTAGTTATATTTACAAAAAGAGCATCTTTTTGAAAATCTAACTCGATAGCATGGGGATCCATCTTCAGCATAGAGATTATGAAATGAACAACGAGAGAGAATGGAAGGAGAGCTAAACCCATCTAGAAACTAAATCCTCTATCTAAAAGATAAACTCAAAATAAAATGAGTAAGTAAAATCTGAAATCATTCAATGAAAATTTGAAATAAAAATTCTGTAATAATTTTGGTTGTGCTCCGGCGTCACTAAGTTATTTAAATAGAGGTGAATAATTTCTTTCTTTCTTCATTATTGTTCAGTGGCTAATCCAATTCATTTCTAGGAGAGTTGCTCATATTTTACTAGTATTTTACTTGTCCTAATTTTCTGGCTTGGCCTATAAGTTACTGATTTCAACATTTAATTTTGTTCTGTAGAAATTTAAATTCTATATATTGTGAATGAAGTAGCTGAAAGTTGGACTAATATCTTGGACTTGGTAATATGGCGGTGGAGAGGAGTTTGGATGGCAATACAAATTCTGGCTTGGAAGGCAATGCAAGTACAAATGAGACCACCATATCAAATGGCAATGCAGAAGCAAAGAAAACCAAAACAATTCCATTTTACAAGCTATTCTCATTTGCAGATTCCACTGATATTACATTGATGATCTTTGGCACAATAGGAGCCATAGCTAATGGGTTAGGCTCCCCGCTTATGACAATAGTGTTTGGGGATTTGATCGATTCTTTTGGCAATAACAAAAACCTTGTCCACGAAGTTTCCAAGGTAAAAATACAATGCATAAGCTTATTTTTATGAGGTTGTTTCAATCTTAATCCTGGATAGATGTGTACTTTATCCATCTAATGATAAATGTGTAGGGATGTATTTGATTGTTGATATGAAGATTCTATTAATTAGTCACCTTGTTTAAATTTTAGATCTCCTTAAAATTTGTCTACTTGGCCGTGGGGATTGGTTTTGCAGCATTCCTCGGTAAGTACATTCTATATTGTGGAAACCATTACATATTTTTAATGCATAGAGAATATCATTTACTCATACACCAGTGAAGATTAAAAATGTCTTTTGTTTGTCAGAGGTGACATGTTGGATGGTCACAGGGGTGAGACAGGCAGCAAGAATAAGGGGTTTGTATTTGAAAACCATGTTGAGACAAGATGTTGCTTTCTTTGATAAGGAAATAAACACAGGAGAGATTGTTGGTAGAATGTCTGGTGACACAATTCTCATAGAAGATGCCATGGGTGAGAAGGTACTACACAGCTTCAACCATTTCACTAAAACCATGAAAAGTCACACCAAATTTTGTTAATCTTGTGAATGTAAACATAATTGAAGAGTTAACTAAGTCTGCTTAGTTGTGCAGGTTGGGAATTTTCTCCAGCTTATATCAACCTTCTTCGGGGGCTTTATAATAGCATTTGTCAGAGGATGGCTTCTTACTCTTGCCATGTGTAGTGCTATTCCTTTTATTGGGATAGCTGGCACTATTATGTCTCTGGTCATATCCAAGATGTCATCCCGTGGACAAGGTGCTTATGCGAAGGCAGCAAATGTAGTTGAACAAACAATTGGTGAAATGAAAACCGTATGACACTTTGTCAAAACCAAATACATTCCAGGAAAAAAAAAAAAAAAAAATTCTCTCTCTTAGTAAACTCTGTTTAATTTTGTTGTTAATTTTTTAGCCAAAGTATGATATCATCATCTGTCCCAATCCAGGTTGCATCATTTGCAGGGGAGAAGCAAGCTATAACAAATTACTGCAAATTTCTTGAATATGCTTACAAATCAGCTGTTTATGAAGGCTTAGCTGCTGGAGTAGGTATCGGTGTGGTTTTGTTAGTTGCGTTTGGTTCTTATGGTATGGCTGTCTATATTGGGGCAAAATTCATTCTGACAAAAGGATATACTGGGGGTAAAGTGATGAACATTCTTCTCGCAGTGTTAACATCCTCCAAGTAAGCTACATATTTCCCCAAAAAATGGAAAATCCATCTGCTTATGTGCCTGATTTTGCATATGCACACACACTAACATGAATTTATATCTAAACTTTGTATACCTTGTTTGGCTTATTTATTTCCTTTTCTGCTATTGTACCAATGTTTCAGATCTCTAGGCCAGGCATCTCCCTGCATGAGTGCATTTGCTGCTGGCCAAGCAGCAGCCTTTAAGATGTTTGAGACCATCAAGAGGAAGCCAGAGATGGATCTTTCCACAAATGGGAAAAAGTTAGATGACATTCGCGGAGATATAGAATTGAGGGATGTTTATTTTAGCTATCCAGCCAGACGAGATGAGCAAATATTCAATGGATTTTCGCTTTATATCCCTGGTGGCACAACTGCAGCTTTAGTTGGACAGAGCGGAAGTGGGAAGTCAACAGTGATCAGTCTCATAGAGAGATTCTATGACCCACAAGTTGGCGAAGTTCTTATAGATGGCATTAACCTCAAAGAGTTTCAGCTTAAATGGATTAGGTGGAAAATCGGCCTTGTCAGCCAAGAACCTCTGTTGTTTGGCTCCAGCATTAAGGATAATATTGCATATGGAAATGATGGTGCAGCTATTGAAGAGATAAGAGCAGCTGCTGAACTTGCAAATGCTGCTAAGTTCATTGATAAATTGCCACAGGTTCTAATTTTCAAACAACTTAATTAGTCTTTGAAAGTAAAGAACGTAAATAAATAATAAAATAAATAAATAAAAATGTAAACTTACTTTGAGATTTTGAATCTCACTTCCAGGGACTAGATACCATGGTTGGTGAACGTGGAACACAGCTGTCTGGTGGACAGAAGCAGAGGATTGCCATAGCTAGAGCAATTCTGAAAGACCCACGAATATTACTTCTGGATGAAGCTACAAGTGCACTTGACACAGAATCTGAGAGGGTAGTGCAAGAGGCATTGGACAGGATTATGGTCAACCGAACAACTGTTATTGTTGCCCATCGTTTATGCACGGTGAGGAATGCTGATATGATTGCAGTCATTCACAAAGGAAAATTGGTTGAAAAAGGTATCTTATAGCCATACCACTCTTTTTACTTGTTAGCATGTAGAGCAGATATCATGTATGCACGGTGCATCCAACCTGGTAGTTAGATCTTTGGTAGCCTAAGTTGCTGTCTTGTTGAGTGCATTGTGTACAAATGATGTAACATGAACGTTTGGTTTGCATCCATTTTTTTGTGATCAAAGTTCAATTTTTCAAAATTCCTACTTTTTAGTTTTTTCCAAATAATCCGATAGTTCGAAAATTTATCTTTTGGTACAACAGAGCACTTTTTTTTAATCAAATTTGTTTTTCTGATCTCCAGTTTTATTTTTTTACCAAATAATCCAAATAATTTGTGTTATTTTTTTACCAAACAATAGAATGACTTTAAACGTCACAAATCCCACACCCACAATAATTTGAAACCTAAACCGTCGCCTTCAAAAGGAGGAAAAATACCTCTAGAGGACAAGATCATTGGTTGCAGCTAATAAATATTTCAATCCTGTTTTCTCTCTGTGGTATGATAGATATGGAAATAAACATTTCATAATGTATTTTGCAATTGATCAGGTTCGCACTCAGAACTACTCAAGGATCCTGATGGAGCATATTCTCAGCTTATACGCTTGCAAGAAGCAAATAAGGTGTCAAAACAAGATGTAAATGACCAAAACAAATCTGAAATTAATGTGGAATCTTTTAGACAGTCAAGTAAAAGAAAGGCAATCCTAAAATCCATAAGTAGCAAAAACAAATCTGAAATTACTGTGGAATCTTTTAGACAGTCAAGTAAAAGAAAGACAATCCTAAAATCCATAAGTAGGGGATCATCTGAATTGGGAAATAGCAGCAGCCGCTCACTCTCTCTTGCATTTGGCTTACCCACAGGACTTAACCTCACTGATGCTGCAACAGAAGAACCAGATAGCCCTTCAGTTGCACAGCAACAAGCTCCGGAAGTCTCACTACGTCGCCTTGCCTACCTCAACAAGCCAGAGATTCCAGTGGTTCTAATTGGAACAGTAGCATCAAGCATAAGTGGTGTGGTATTTCCAATTTATAGCATACTAGCCTCTAGTGTAATCAAAACGTTCTATGAAAAACCTCATGAACTAAGAAAGGATTCAAAATTTTGGGCTCTAATGTTTCTAGTCCTTGGGCTGGTATCACTTCTGACAAATCCAATGCAATCATACTTTTTTGCTCTGGCTGGGAGTAAGTTAATTGAACGCATCAGATCAATGTGTTTTGAAAAGGTGGTTCACATGGAGGTTGGTTGGTTCGATGAGCCTGAGAACTCAAGTGGCATTATTGGTGCAAAGCTCTCATCAGATGCAGCTAAGGTGCGTGCCCTAGTTGGCGATGCACTAGCTAAAATGGTTCAAGATATTGTGACCGTGATTACAGCTTTGGTCATCGCTTTTTTTGCTAGTTGGGAGTTGGCTTTTATTATCCTTTCACTGGTTCCTCTCCTTGGGGTCAATGATTATGTTCAACAAAGGTTCATGAAAGGATTTAGTGCAAATTCAGTGGTATGCTCTAAAACTAATAACCTGGTTTTTGTGACTGCAGCATAACACTCGCACTGAATTTGAAGGGAGAAAAATGAAGACATCTTTTTCAAGTTTCAGAAAATAAAATTTTCTAATTGATTTCCTAAATTTATTTATAGTTTTTGAGCTATTTATCAAGATATAAACTTAAATGGTTGCAGAAAATGTATGAGGAAGCAAGCCAAATAGCTAATGATGCTGTTGGGGGAATAAGAATTGTTGCTTCTTTCAGTGCTGAAGAGAAGGTGATGCAATTATATGAAGAGAAATGTCAAGGCCCTATGAAGGCAGGCATAAAGCAAGCCTTGATTAGTGGATTTGGATTTGGGATATCTTTCTTCTTACTGTATAATGTCAATGCCATTAGTTTCTATGCTGGAGGTTGTCTCGTTCAGGATGGCAAAACAACATTCACATCTGTTTTCAAAGTAAATAATCATTCCATATCCATCATTCTTTTCCAGATTTTGCAACTTTCAGCAAAAATCTAACAAAATTATCTACCAAATTATTATTTAATTATACTTTTTTGACAAGTATATCTGGTTTGCAGGTTTTCTTTGCTTTGACCACAGCAGCTTCAGCTCTTAGTAAATCAAGTTCCTTTTTTAAAGATTTTCATAGAGCCAAGACTGCTGCTGCTTCCATATTTGCAATAATAGGCCGCAAATCAAAGATAGACCCAAGTGATGAGTCTGGGATGACATTGGATAATATCAAGGGAGAGATTAAGCTTTTTCATGTAAGCTTTAAGTACCCATCTAGGCCAGATATTCAAATTTTCAAGGACCTCCACTTGACTATTCGTGCAGGCAAGGTAAACTAAATTCTCAAAATTATGTATTAAAATCCATTGTTTTCTGCAACTGGTCCTTTGATCAAGTTTATATTATAATTGTACGAATCTCTTCTTTCAGACAATCGCCTTGATAGGAGAAAGTGGGAGTGGAAAATCCACAGTGATATCATTATTGGAAAGATTTTATGATCCTGATTCAGGTCATATTATACTTGATGGAATTGATATTCAAAAGTTACAATTAAGGTGGCTAAGGCAGCAAATGGGCCTTGTGAGCCAAGAACCAGCTTTATTCAATGAAACTATCCGTGCCAACATTGCATATGGAAAGGGAGAAAATGTAACTGAGGCAGAGATTTTAGCAGCATCAGAATTGGCCAATGCCCACAGGTTCATTAGTGGCTTACAACAGGTTGGAACCATGCAAAGCTTTTCTAAATTCATCTTATAAGCATTTTGTGTCGATATTTAGACGCTAAACCATGACATGTAATTGAGTAACTATACAATAAAATTGAACCACTCTTATGTGGAAATTTATGTTGGATAAAAAAAGTTTCAAATGTTTGATTTATTCTTAACTTCCAAAATGTAGGGTTATGATACTACAGTTGGAGAACGAGGAGTCCAATTGTCAGGTGGGCAAAAGCAACGTATAGCCATTGCACGGGCTATAATTAAAAGCCCAAAGATATTACTACTAGATGAAGCCACCAGTGCACTAGATGCTGAGTCTGAGAGAGTGGTTCAAGATGCCTTAGACCGAGTCATGGTGAACCGAACTACAGTTATGGTAGCCCATCGACTATCTACAATCAAGAATGCAGATTTAATTGTAGTGGTTAGAAATGGAATCATTGTAGAGAAAGGAAAACATGAGGCTTTGATTAAAATCAAGGATGGCTTCTATTCCTCCTTGGTTGCACTTCACATGAGTGCTTCAACTGCTTAGGCTTCAGTAATCCATTCGATCAAGAAAGAACTTACCATGTACTAAAGAACATCAGTGTTCTAAATAAGGATGCAGCTTGATTGGCTTGTGGATAAACTATCATGCTCTATGAAGCATAGAAGTATGGCTGCATGGGGCTAAAAGATGAATTTTTTTTTTTTTTTAATCAAAAAGATGAATATTAGTATGAGACAAAGTCCAACTATCATCATAATTTTTTTTTTTAAACAAGATCATGGAAATGTAAGAGCTTCATTTTGGCTGGTCCAAAGGAGAACCATAAAGCTCATTCTTGCAAAATTTTCTCATTCTTCTTCTTGACGAGGAAAATCTTTTATCCATTTATGAATTTATTGCCCTAAAGAAAAGAAAAATGAAAAAATAAAATAAAATTTCCAAAAGCTTGAAGGGATATATGCATAGGTGGAGCCAGTTACCAAACTCTGCCCTCTCCTGACGATTTTATATATATATATGTTCTTATTTTATTAATGTCTTATATAGGGCTAACATTAGGCAGATTTAAATTCTTATATATCATATATCATTCATGTTGGTACTTCTACATATGAAAGGAATAAATAATTCAATCAAATTCTGTGATGGTTAGGTCCACTTACTCTTTCTTTATTTTTTTTCTTTTTTTCTTTTTTTCTTGATTGAGAGAGCATTTGTAGTGATACTGAGGGGGTCAAAAATCAAGAGAAGCGAGTTATTTATAAGCTAAAAATTCGCTAGATCCAATCTCTTCGGTTAGAACATTTGAAATCCATTATTTTGAGATTTCCAAATCCTTCCAATCAATCTAGCACTGATTTTTGTATCAAAAGGTAGAAATTCACAGATTTCTACAAATGAACTATAATGGTCTAACTAGAGGCCATTAAGCAGTGCCCCAGCTTATGATTGAGCTCAATTGATGAGACTTTAGTAGTATTTACTAGTTAGATAATTTCATCTTTGGAAAAATGAATGAGTTAAACCAAAAGAAATTGGATGAAATTTTTTTTGTCACAAAGTCAACAATTGAGTTGGTGACAAAGTGGCAAACCAATGTGAAGATTCCTTCTTGTTGGTTGATTATTCGGCCGAGACCAATTGGCTAAAAATACAAATTATGGTGTTAAAAGTGTTGACGACAATCATTCCAGCCCAGTTGACTTGGTGACAAAGTGGCAAACCAATGTGAAGATTCCTTGTTGTTGGTTGATTATTCGGCTGAGACCGATTGGCTAAAAATACAAACTATGGTGTTAAAAGTGTTAACGACAATCATTCCAGCCCAGTTGACTTGGTGACAAAGTGGCAAATCAATGTGAAGATTCCTTGTTGTTGGTTGATTATTCGGCTGAGACCAATTGGCTAAAAATACAAACTATGGTGTTAAAAGTGTTAACGACAATCATTCCAGCCCAGTTGACTTGGTGACAAAGTGGCAAATCAATGTGAAGATTCCTTGTTGTTGGTTGATTATTCGGCCGAGACCAATTGGCTAAAAATACAGACAATCAATAGTGTTAAAGTGTTAAAGACAATCAATCCATAAATC
Source organism: Quercus lobata (assembly GCF_001633185.2). Taxonomy (NCBI): domain Eukaryota; kingdom Viridiplantae; phylum Streptophyta; class Magnoliopsida; order Fagales; family Fagaceae; genus Quercus; species Quercus lobata. Next base: position 34,875,028 of record NC_044915.1, read on the forward strand.
AACTCAATTGCATTCACGTCTGCCATTACGGCTGCAGCCAACAATAAAAAGCAAAAATCTTTCAAGAGATATAGTTCCAGATTTGACTACCATTATTCAAAGATTTTACTCTCTTTCACCGATTACTTTATTTTTTACTTAACTTTCAAATTGTTTTCTAAAATTTGGTGATTTATTAGGATTCAAAATTCTTTGTAAGTCTTTGTAAAAATTATATAAGGAATTTATCTACACATCAAATAAATATAGCACAGAATATCAAAGCCAAATCTTTAAGAAGGGAACCTCCTCCATCGCCATTTTCTACTGGCTTTGGATAATCCAACGGTTAAATACAAAACAACAATTGAGTATTAGCATTGGGTGTGCTAAAAAAAAAAAAAAAAAAAAGCTATTTTAGCACACGGAAGAGCAAAAAAAAAAAAGCACCCTCCATCTGATGTGTTACTTGATAAAAAATTTCTAAATTTTTGTAGAATTGCTATAGTGATCTACTAATGCTACTTATTTTTTCTCTCTTCTCTCTCTCTCCAACCCGAACCACTTTCCTCTTTCACTTTTTCACTGTCTCTCTCTTCTCTAAAATGGTTGCAATAGTTATTCCTTAATAGGTATAAAAATTTCTAAAATTAATATGTTTCCAAATAAACAAACTTTCATTATGTACATAACAATTATGAAAATAAAATATATATATATATATATATATATCAAAAAATAACAAATATCTCTCTCAAATTATTAAAAAAAAATATTATTTTTTAGGAAATATAATTGTATGAGTAAGATATTTCCTAAATTATATCTTAAGTTTGATTCTAATGTTACAACTCACAACCAAACTTATGAATAAATTTAGTTATTCCATTATAACATATTTTATTCTTAGTAATAAAGATTAAAATCTCTGTTGTGAACTCCATTCAATGTTTTTTTTTAAGAGAGTTTCAACCTATGGCATCTGCTCCTGATAATATCTCTTTATTATCAGACCAAGACACCAATCAGTTTTTAGTGTAGGCGGGGATTGAATTCCAGATCTCTTATACAACCATCAAATACTTTACCAGTTGAGCTAACTGGAACCCACTCATTCAATGTATTAAACATGTCGTTATGTATGAATCATTTTTAAAATATATATATTTAGTTAAGAAAGTTAGGCATGTATTTATTTGTCGCATTTATGCAAATATCAAGGAAAGAGTGACATTTATATAGGGATAATATTATTCTGTTAAATACTTAAATCTGAAGAGAGGTTGATGTAATTTATCCTAAAATTTTTGATTGAATGACTTTTATATTTTAATCCTAAAATGAAAATGCACAAACTCTATAGATAATGTTTTGCATTAGTTTTATTTTATTGTATTGAATTGTTTGAGACAAACATCTCTCAACATGTGAAAAGCATATTTATAAGATCTCTCCAAAAATAAAAATTTTAAAAATAGTTTTAGATTTCATACAACTTATAACATATTATATTATATACTATATAATAAAATTTGGTCTTAAAGGCTATGGTTGCACCAAGTAACTTTACCAAATTGCAAAAATGTCTTTAGATTTTTTAAAAAAATAGATATAATTTTGTTTGTTCTTATCTTCTTCTCCTATTATTTAATTTCTAAGTTGATAAAAATCTTAATTTGATTACAATCCAAACTTTTCATCTAATCCTTTTATTATCAGTTTATCTATAATTTCTAAGTTGCTAAAAATCTTAATTTTATTATAATTCAAATTCTTCATCTAATCCTTTTTGGCTTAACCAAATTTATCAACTACTTTTAGGTGGCATTTGGTATGGAGGAATCCACATTACTCCTAACATCCAAATTCCTGGAAATGTGATATCTTGCAATCTGGATGCCTAAGAATGTAACTATTTTTATATTTAGTTTAATTAGGAATCTAATAAGATTCCTAGGAATGTGAGATTATAATGTTTGGTTTATTCCTAGGAATTTTAACTGAATTATTTATTTTTCTTATTCTATTCTTAGATTTGTAAATCCAATATAAGTCTTTTTTTTTTCAAATAATAATCTTCCTCTAAATAAATAATGAAAAACAAAATATAAACTATAAATTATGAAAAATTCATTAAAACTATAGTCTAAAAGAAGAAAAGATGAATATATCAACAGAGTTGTCTATCCTGTTTATATTGTTTTGACAGGAAGAGATAAAGACAAAGAAAAAGATATTGATGATTTGTTTTATAGTTTATCTCAATTGCTTAAATAATAAGGAAAAAACGTTAAAATTGTCAATTTATAAAAAAAATACAATTTTCTTTAAGCTTGAGAATCTGGATACCCACCTATTTTAAAGGGAATTCACATTCCTACTGAAAGGCGATTAAATGGGGAATCCAAATTCTCCTGGCATCTGATTTCCTAGTGTGACTTGCAACCAAACATAGGAAACTTTAAACATTCCTAGAAATACTAAAACATTACCTTGTATCAAACGCCACATTAGTATTTTAATAAAACATGCATTACTATCACCTTTTTTTTTCCTTTGGATTTCCTCTCACACACTGTCAATTTTATTTTTTTTCTTTAGATTTCCTCTTCACATGCCACTTATTTTGTAGATCTAGATTTCAACTTACACCTCCACAAATACAACCTTACAGATACATATTTATTTACTCTAAAATTTTTTCCATCAAATTGAATAGGTTTTATGTATTTTTTGTCATTTATTTAACCTAACTTCCTTAAATTTTATCCAATTTATATGGTTATAGTTTGAGAATCAATCATTAAATATGGCTAGACATGATTTTACATATATGTGTGTGTGTGTGTGTGTAGGTATGTAGGTATGCATAAAAATAAGTAATAATTTATTAAAAGAGTGCCATAATTATGTTTGTTTTTAGATGCATAAGATGATTTGGCTTTTTTTTTCTGTATATTATTGTAAAATTGAATTTTATTCCATGCCAAATTTGCTTGTAACTCAACATTTAGAAACCTGTATTTAAGTGGGAATAATGTAATGGTTGTGTGTGTGAAAGTATGAAGATTTGTTCAAAAGTGTGCAACAAGAAGGTGACTCGCGACTAGAATTCGTGACTAACTTGCAAGTGGTGATTTGCCAAAATGAAGCACACATGTGAAGCATGCAGGAAGTTGAAGAGTCAGGACAGTTGGATCACTACAAGACAAAAAGTACAGTCTGGCCTAGTCTGGTAACTAGCGACTAAAACTCGCAACTCATCCCAATCGCGAAGTGACTCGCCAATGCACCCTATTTTGATAGAAAAATGACTTTTCACATTCCATCTCATACCCTACTATAAATACCCTTATACCCACGAAATGTATGCAAGAGAGAGAGATCTTCTAAAGAGAATTTTGAGAGAGAAATCCTAGAGAAAAACAAGATTGATTCATCCACAATCTTATACACTTGATTCTCCAAATTCCTCTACTCTCACCTTTCCATTGTCATACCCATGAGAAGATTATAAACCAAATCCTTATCTCACCAAATCCAGAGTAGTGAGAAGGTTCTTGATGTTGGGAAGTAGTTCTAGAGAGAACCAATTCATATTGATTGATGCAATGGGCTAATTGTGGGATCCAGAAAGCTAGAAAAGACATGGTTCGACGTAATCTTGTTGGAGCAAGAAGTTTGGAAGGCTTAGGTGCATTGGGTAGATTAGGCTTGGAGGGTCTATTGCTAGTCATGTATCCCAACTGATTTTCTAGTGGATCATTTACCACTTGGAGGGATGTGGAGAGATACTTCGCCGAGTTCTTCAATTTCCTCTTCATTAACACGTGCCAGTGTTATCTTGTGTTTGCATCTCTCTTTCCCTTATTCTTAGCTTTTAATTTCTGCTGGTTGTGATTAATTAATGGCTTAGAGTAGTTTGCTAATTTGGGGGGTATTGCTTATATTTCATGTTCCGCACATATATTGTTTGAATATAAGCTTGTATAGGAAAATTTGTATTTGGGGGTCTAAACATTCACAAGTGTTTTACACACTAAGTGAGTTTTCAATTATCTTTTGCCAATATTATGAAACAAATTTTGTAAGCCATGCTTCAAACTTACATGGATTTAAATTTGTCGTTAATTGTTTTGCAAATTTAGTATATGTTAACCATGGTAACTATTTATTGATATTGTGGTCATGGATGCCTAAATGTGTTGTTTGTAACTTTACATTTTATTCTATATTTAAAATATTTTTTTATTAATTTACAATATATATTCAATACTTAATTAAGTTATATATGATTCTTGATTAAATCATGCATCGTACGGGCATAACACTAGTAAAAGACTAAAGTGATGAAATAAAATGAGTGAAGGACAAAATTTTCTAAATTTAGGTTTGAAAATAATTATCTACTAAAATTATAAGGTTTAGCTTACTTCCAATACTTTTCTAACTGGACATTTCCTATTATTTTAAATATATAATGGTAAGTAGTAGTGATTTTTAATCTCGATATTTTATTTAGTTAGTAGTTGATGTGATAGTTTCTCATTAAAACAAAAGGAAATTCTAGTTTAAAAAAAATACTAAAAGTAAGTCAAACCCAAAATGATGTATTTCACATCTCTTTATTTATGATAACTCACTGGTTCTGCTTTTCAAAAAAATTCCAAAAACAATGTTCTAACCTTTGTCATATTTTCTTCCAATAAAAAAATAAAAAGCCTCTATGTCATATTTCTATTTTCATACTATTGCAGAGGAAAATAAGAATAAAACTATTTGAGTCTTAGGGTCCGTTTGTTTTGACTGAAAAGGGTTTCAGGAAATCATTTTACACTCCTATATGTGTTTAGTAAGCACAGGAAAATAAGGTCAATGGAAATTAATTTCAGTTTTGACTGTAAAATACCCCTCTCAAGCCGAAAATCAATTTCAGTTTCTATTTTACCTTCAAATGGTTTCTAGCCCTCATAGAGAGAGAGAGAGAGAGAGAGAGAGAGAGCACACCCCTCCGGCCAGCCTAGATCGTGCCGCCACCACCGCCTAGATCACGCGCCGGCCAAGCTTTTTTCTTTTTTTTTCTCTCTCTTCTTCCTCAACACTTCTTCTCCCGATCTGGCCGTCATTGCTCAACGTCACCAATCTAGCCGCCACCAACCACTAGCCCACGTTTGAGATCGACGGCACCACCGTCTGGGCTGGGCCTCTCCCTCATCACCGATCCACCCCTCCCTCATCACTGATCGCCAGCCATAACCAATCCACCCCTCCCTCATCACCGATCATCCACCGGTAAGTCGCACCCACGAACCAATCTCTCTCTGTCCCTCTCTCATGATTAGTCTTGTGATTTCGATTTTTTTTTTTTTTTGGTTTCTTGTGTTGTTTATATATTTTGATTCTCTGTAATAATATTTGTTTAAATTCTAAGAAAATGTGAGAAACATGATAAAAATGGATTTTCTAGAGCATTTTCAGCAACACAACCAAACACTAGAAAATATTTTTCAAAATATTTTTTGAAATGCAATCAAACACTTGAAAATATTTTCCTTTCCTGAAAACATTTTACACTCGAAAAATATTTTACACTCAACCAAACATAGCCTTAAAGTCAATTAAATTACTAAAAGAGGGGGAGAGAGAGATAGAGATGAATTGCGTGATCCCTAGATTCCCTACTCTCTGGAGTCTGGAGCAAATAATAATACATATATTAATTTCGCCACTGACGTCATTGATTACGATTTCTAAACATGTTTATGCCTCTATGGGATTTGATCTTTCTGAAACAGGGTTTTGTTGAAGAAGAATTGTGTGTGGCAGGCACAATCTATTAACTTGTGTTTCTTTGATGTGGCGTGTCAGTTTTTGGAAGGCATAAGCAGAAGGGTTTACACTATATCCTTATCGAATTTTAATTTTATATATATATATATATAATGGTAGTAATTGATGAGAATAATATAACGGTAGTATAAACAGACACAGTAAGTTGTCCATTAAGAAATTATTTTATGTCAAATTTTTTTATTTTATACTCCTATCAAATTTTTTTACCGGAACTAATGCAGCTAACTTTTTGAATTCTACAAAAAGTAGAATTATTATTTTTTTCCCCACAATAAATTATCCAAACATTAATTTCCCATGGTATAAAATAGTCCCCACTTACCAGTTACTTTGGCAAGCAATCTCTGCCGTTGCCTGTTGTCGATTCTGCAACAATAATAATAAATAAAGAGAGGACGAGTAGTTGGACCCCCAACCCACTACTAGTAATAAATTAGTATATTACAATTTGTATGACTAATTTTTATTTTTTATTAGAATTCAATTTTCTTCTCAAAATAAAATTAGTATTCAATTTAGAACTAGAAAGCTGAGTTTGAATTGCACCGAAAACAACCCACATTTGCATTTGGCATTTTTTTTTAATTTTATGTACTATTTATACGACTAGTAAGTACTGAAAAATACAAATTTATACGTTTATAAAATTATTTTGTTATAATATTTTTAGTAATAAATTTTTAATTTTTAATAAACAGTATCTAAATCTAAATAAACAAACCTGAAGTCAGCCGCTGTAACATACGTGATATCAGGTTAGCAAAAAAAAAAAAAAACACACGTGATATCCGTTTTTAGACGAAAACGCAGCATAAAATGTGACTGACTTTTCAGTTTTGACCAGCCAATAGGCATACATATAAGACTTGACTACTACCCAATCAATTTTGCATTATAAAAAAATGTCAAATTATCTTTTTCTTTTTTTGGTAAAGAAAATGTCAAATTATCAAATATTTTAGAAGCACGCGACAATGACAAACAATAAGCTCGGGAAATTGCTATTCAAATAGGTAGCCGGCAATTTTGTACATTCTTGCACCACAAGGAAACAATAACTAAATTTTCTTTTAACATTTTTTTTGGGGGGGTCTTTTTCATTGTTTTTACGTGATGCACAGGAAATCTAGAAGGAGACGAGACGAGCTCAAACATGGGGGACCCATATTCTTTTCTCTCTTTTTTTCTTGGTTATTCATATTTGTATTTTTTGTTTTATTAAAAATCAAAGATTTAGTCTCACTTAAAAGTCTTTAATAAATATTTTAAGCCTTTGCGTGATGTGTTGCCTGCATGGTACGTGGGCTCCAAACAAGCACGAAATCCATGACAAACGACTGAAAAGTAAAACAAATCCAAAACGATTTGATACTTTATTGAACAACTCTATTACGTTGTTTCAACTAATTATATATTGAACTAGCCAACTAGGTTGTTTCACAGGGTTTTCTCACCAAAAAAAAAAACCCATTGAAACAACCCCCTCTTTTTTTTCTTTTTTTTAAGAGTTTCAATTTATAGCATTCATTTTTAATGATAGCTCTATATTATCAGATTAAGATATCAATTAGTTTTCAGTATAGATAAAGATTGAATTTCAGATCTCTTATTCAACTATCAGAAATTTTACCAATTGAAAATAGATCATATTTAATTTCACTTATTCTTGATCTTGAGCCCAACCAAAATATCCTCCTCCACTTCCATAAATAAAAATGTAAACATCTTAATTTTTCCTAATAAAAAATTACATCATATCATATCATATATTATACAATAAAAGTTGGGTTTAGAAGCCGTGGTTGCGCCTATTAGCTTCATCAAATTGTAGAAATTTTTTTAGATTTTTTTTAAAAAAAATAGATATAATTTTTTTGGTCTTATCTTCTTCTCCTATAATTTCCAAGTTGATAAAAAACTTAATTTGATTACAATCCAAATTCTTCATCTAATCCTTTTTTTTTTTACATAAATTATATTACTACACGTCCAAAACACAGCAACATTATTAGTGTTTTTTAGATTTTCAAAAAAAAATAAAACATAAATTATATCGTGATCTAAAAAAAACATAAATTATATATGTTAAAATCAACTTAAGATTTTAGCATTATTAGTTCATATTTTTTAGATATTCAAAAAAAGTAGATATAATATTTTGTTCTTATCTTTTTTTCCTATAATTCATAATTAGATTGGCATTAAACTTTTTGTTCATATCAACTTCTTCAATTTGGAGTGTATATATATCAAATAATTCATAATAAATACCTATTATATGATTTTTTTTTTTTTTTTTATTCTCTTCTTCTACCTACAACCTTACAGGTATGTATTTGCTTACTCTAATTTTTTTCATCAAATTGAATAGATTTTGTGTATTTTTCTGTCTTTTTTAACCTAATTTTATTATTTAATTTTACTTAAATTTCAAAATATTTTCTTATTTTATTTAGTTTATACATAATTTTTTATTAAGCCGTACGTTGCATGGGCTTAATACTAGTATATAGTAATAACAACATACACCACATACTGAGTGTCAACAATTGTATTTGCAATTTGCAAGTCCTTAGAATCTTAATGCAATTACATTCCATTACAAGAGGCTTAAAAAAAAAATCATTATATAGAATGTCAGCATGTTCTAGAAGCCGAGTTTTGTGGGATATTTTATGTTTTTTATTTCTTGAGCAACAAGTATGCTCTACTCTAGAGTAGAGCCCAAGTAATAGCCATTCAAAACAGATTCAAAGTTGTTTCTCAAAAAAAAAAAAAAAAAAGTTCAAATTAACCAATTCATAACTCGTAGTTCATGTTTAGTTTTTATACAAATGTGTTTTTTTATTATGTGACTAATTATGATTGAACTAGGTTATTCTTGAGCCAAACAAAAATACAGTCATCCACATAAAAATATAAACATATCCTTCTTAAACTATAATGAATACCTTAAAGGGTATTAAGTTAGGAACTATTTTTAAAAACATTTTATGAGAGAAGAAATAAGTAATTAACCTTTATTTACCACTTTTTATAGTTCTCATTAATGTATTATTAAAACATTCCTAAAATAACTCATAAACAAATGTCTTAAACACACAATAAGCCATATAGTGATAACAATAAACACAGCATATACAGCGCCATACATGTGTAAATTGTATATTTGTATTGCACGTTGTAAATGATTATACTAGAGGCTAAAAAAATCATTATTATATGGAATGTCAACGTATTCTAGATGCGGAGTTTAGTGGGACATTTAATCTTTTGTTTAATCGGTGTTTATCTTTCTCTTTCTTCAACAATAAGTATGCTCTTATATTATATGTGATCACCATTGAAACTGTTTTAAACCAATACTTTGGTTATCAAAAAACCAATACTTTCGTACAAGTTTAATTAGTTTCATTTTTTTTTTTAACGGTTGAGACCGTTAATTAAGTCATCCAAGGCTTCGTAGCTTAAACTTTTTTTCTTCTCTTATCTGGGGCTAGGATAACACTCAATTTTTAGTTACAGAAAGCCTTTTGACTTTTGGTATACTTACCAAATTTTCGTTGCTCTCTCTTTTTCTCCGTGATCATTTGGTAAAGGGTTCTGTTTTCATTGGTTATTGTGACTTTAGCTGGCAGAGGGTGTATCTTAGGTTTCTTGATTGTGATGGAAGACACAGGGCTTCAGATATTTTGTTTCTGACAAAGAACAGAAGAGAAGTTGGAAAACATTCAGTTTCCTCGTTTTCTGTAGACAGGTAAAACTAATGTAGAAAAAGTACATCTTTTACTGTTAACCTAATGCCTCACCAGAATTTTTTTCATGAGGAATGAACAACCTGCTGTACTTGGTTACAACAAGCATGCAGCAAGAAACATATACTACTGCTGTCTAATCTTTACAGTCTCATTGGCAAGGCTTGTCTTCCTCCATGGAGATTGCTCAAGATAGTTTAGTACTGATTTATAATGTTTTGGGTAAATAGAAACAGTAAAATATATTGTATCAACTTCTCTCTTACAAATCTCTCAATCCAAATACACAGCACAGGGCTCATGGTGTCACACAGATTTCAGTTCACATTCAGTGGCAGAAACACAAATAAATTCCACAAAGGCATCCCTGACTACATGAACCTTTAGATGTATACCTTAGAAATTTCTTGGTTGAATTCTTTAATTGCAAAGCTACCTAATTAGATGACGTGTTTGATCTTCTCTTTTTTTTTAAATGGACATCTGAGCCTTCGGTTGATTTACTTTTGTCATTATCAACTTCTCTCTTACAAATCTCTATATCCAAATGCACAGCACAGGGCTCATGGTGCCACACAGATTTCAGTTCACATTCAGTGGCAGAGACACAAATAAATTTCACAAAGGCATCCCTGACTACATGAACCTTTAAATGTATACCTTAGAAATTTCTTGGTTGAATTCTTTAATTGTAAAGCTACCTAATTAGATGACGTGTTTGACCTTCTCTTTTTTTTAAATGGACATCTTAGCCTTCGGTTGATTTACTTTTGTCATCTAAGTCTGGTTATTGAGGCCTTCCTCGGAAAATTATCTATATAACATCCTAGTAGTTTCGCTTACATTAGTGTTTGCCATCTGCTTGAAGGTTTTAAATTAAGATATGATGAATGTTGATCTGTATAATTCCAACAAGGTCTTAACTTTCCGAGTGATTTAAATTAGTTTTACTGTTTCTTTCTTTCTTATTGCTAAGCTAATTGACCAATACAATCATTTCAAGGTGGAGAAACTAGCTCATTCCAATATTGTTACTTGCTTACTGCTTGTAGCTTTAGAATTCCTCATTCCTGCTACACTTCGTGAATCACCATTTTAACAATTGGCCACTGGTCCAATTTATCTGGCTTTGACTTATAAGTTGCTAATTTCAGCAATTGATTGTGTTCAGCTGGTGCAATTTAAGTTCTATGTGTTCGGTTTGAAGTAGCTGTAAATTGGATTGAGATCTTGGACTTGGTAAAATGGCCACCACATCAAATGGAGACGCAGAAGCAGAGAAGAGCTCCAACATTGATGGGGAGGAGAAAACCCAGACAGTTCCACTTCTCAAGCTTTTCTCATTTGCAGATTCCACTGATGTTGCATTGATGATTGTTGGCACCGTTGGAGCAATTGCAAGTGGGTTAGGAATGCCCCTTATGACAATATTGTTTGGCCAAATGATCAATAGCTTTGGCAACAACCAGAGTAGCAACACAGATATTGTTAGTATAATTTCCAAGGTAAATAGACAATACACGGGCAAAGAAAATGAGGTTTACTTCAATCATTATGAATGGAAAGATGTGACTTAAACTTCTGATTTTATTTTTCATTACTTTCCTAAGAGTTTAAACTTCGATTTTCCCATTTTATAGCATGCATAGGAATGCATTTGAATCCTTGATCCTTCTTTTATATTTTTATTTGTTGAAATGGTGATGCTAGTAATTAACCACCTGTGAAATTTTAGGTCTCTCTAAAATTTGTCTACTTGGCAGTGGGGATTGGCTGTGCAGCATTACTCCATAAGTGTATTCCATGCTCAAAATCTTTGCAGATTTTGTATGCATAGAGAAAATCTTTTATATACAACCCATTGAAGATTAAGAAAATCACGTATGTTGTTTGACAGAGGTGACATGCTGGATGGTCACGGGAGCAAGACAGGCTGCACGAATAAGGGGTTTGTATTTGAAGACTATATTGAGACAAGATGTTTCTTTCTTTGATAAGGAAACTAACACTGGTGAGGTTATTGGGAGAATGTCTGGTGACACTGTTCTCATACAAGATGCCATGGGTGAGAAGGTATAGTATATCCGCAAGAATTACATCAGAACGAAGTTTTTTTTATCTTGTGCACCTAAATATAATCCTAGAGTCAACTAAAGTCTACTTGTGCAGGTTGGGAAATTTATACAGCTGATATCAACCTTCTTCGGGGGCTTTATAATAGCATTTGTCAGAGGCTGGCTTCTTACCATTGTCTTGTGTTCTGCTATTCCTCTTCTTGTTATGGCTGGTGCTTTTGTTGCCATGATAATATCCAAAATGGCATCCCGTGGACAAAGTGCTTATGGAAAAGCAGCAAATGTAGTTGAACAAACAATTGGTTCAATCAAAACAGTAAGTCACTTTTTCAAAACCAAATACATTTGACAAAAAAAATTGGATAAATTTATTGATACAGTTAATCCAATTTTGCTCCTTTTTCTATAGCAAAATTATGACATCTATCATTGCTTCCAATCTAGGTTGCATCCTTTACAGGAGAGAAGCAAGCTATAACAAATTACAAAAAGTTTCTTGTAGATGCTTATAAATCTGGTGTTCATGAAGGCTTAGCTGCTGGAATAGGTTTTGGCACGGTTATGTTAGTTGTGTTTTGCACCTATTCTTTGGCTGTGTATTTCGGTACAAAGTTGACACTAGAGGAAAAACACACATACTCTGGAGGTCAAGTGATGAACGTGATTATTGCTGTCTTAACTGCTTCCATGTGAGCTACATTTTGTTTTTTAATTATGTTGCTGAAATTATTGCTAGTAATTATAATTCCTATTTCCCCAATAAATAAAAATTTTATTCTAATTTTTTTGCTGAAATTACACGAGCGCACATGCACAAAAATATATGAATCTGTGTATGGATGTATGTATATCTTTGTTGCCTTATATGCTTATTTACTTCTTGCCTTCTACAATAATATGGATGCTTCAGGTCCCTAGGGCAGGCATCTCCCTGCCTCAGTGCATTTGCTGCTGGACGAGCTGCAGCCTTTAAGATGTTTGAGACTATTGAGAGGAAGCCAAAGATAGATGCTTTTGAAAAAAGTGGAAAAGTATTGGATGACATTCATGGAGATATAGAATTGAGGGATGTTTATTTCAGCTATCCAACCAGACCGGATGAGCAAATATTTAATGGTTTTTCACTTAATATCGCTAGTGGCACAACTGCAGCATTAGTGGGAGAAAGTGGGAGTGGGAAATCAACAGTAATCAGTCTTATAGAGAGATTCTATGATCCACAAGTTGGGGAAGTTCTTATAGATAACATTAACATTAAAGAGTTTCAGCTTAAGTGGATTAGGGGAAAGATTGGTCTTGTCAGTCAGGAACCTGTGTTGTTTGCCTCTAGCATTAAGGCTAACATTGCATATGGAAAGGATGGTGCAACTATTGAAGAGATAAGAGCAGCAACTGAACTTGCAAATGCTGCCAAATTCATAGATAAATTGCCACAGGTTACAATTTTCACTCTCTAAGACCCTTCGTTCACCTTCAAGATTAGAAAATTGTTATTTTACTTTGAGATTTTCATTTTTACTTCCAGGGACTAGATACCATGGTTGGTGAGCATGGAACGCAGATGTCTGGTGGACAAAAGCAGAGGATTGCAATAGCAAGAGCAATTCTGAAAGACCCACGAATTTTACTTCTGGACGAAGCAACAAGTGCACTTGATGCAGAATCAGAGAAAATAGTGCAAGAGGCATTGGACAGGATTATGGTTAACAGAACAACTGTCATTGTTGCCCATCGTTTGAGCACAGTGAGGAATGCTGATATGATTGCAGTTATTCACAGAGGAAAGATGGTTGAAAAAGGTACCATCTTATTAGTATAGTCTTACCATATTATTCATTCACATGTACAGCCAATATCATGTATACATAGAACATGGTAGATAGATTTCTTGCAGCCTAGGTTTACTGTCTTGTTGAACAGACTGTTATACTCATCAGATTACTGAATTCTAAAATCTTTCGTGTACAGAAACCTAAGTTATTTTGTAAATGCTCAGTAATTTTCTGAACCTCCATGCTTATCTTTTAGATTGTGGTCAAATTCCAATTTTTTTAAAATTGCTCAGTTGTTCACTTGTTCCATGTAGTTTGACAGTTGTTGAAAGAAAGAAGATAAATTTCCTTGTGTTATTATTTGTGTTTCATTTCATCACACAAACTTGTTTTTTGATTTCCAGTAGTACTTATGGATTCTCCTCACCACCCCCCCCCCCCCCCCAACCCCCACAAAAAAGCGAAACTAAAGCATAAGACCATTGGTTGGCTGTAAATATATCATAGAATTCAATTCTCTCGTGTGGTGTGAGAGAGGCAGTGAGATACTCATTTCATAGTGTATTTGGTTATTGATCAGGCTCACACTCAGAATTACTCAAGGATCCTGATGGAGCATACTCTCAGCTTATACGCTTGCAAGATGTAAAAAAGGAGTCGAAGCAAGCTACAGATGATCAAAACAAGTCTGAAATAACTATGGAATCTTTTAGACAGTCAAGTCTTAGGCAGTCAAGTCGAAAATCATCAATCCTTCAATCAATAAGCCGAGGATCATCTGGAAGGGGAAACAGTAGCCACCACTCATTCTCAGTTGCTTTTGGTATTCCCGCAAGACTTGATGTGACTGACACTGCATTGGAAGATCTAGATAACCCTCCAGAAGCCAAAAAAAAATCTCCAGAGGTCTCGATTCGCCGCCTTGCCTATCTCAATAAGCCAGAGATTCCAGTGCTTTTAGGTGGAACAATAGCTGCAATCATCAGTGGAGTAATACTTCCAATTTTCGGTTTGCTAGTTTCCAGTGTAATCAAAACGTTCTTTGAACCACCTCATGAACGAAAAAAGGATGCAAAGTTTTGGTCACTAATGTTTTTAGTCCTTGGTGCAGTATCATTTTTGTCAGCTCCAGCACGATCATACCTATTTTCTGTGGCTGGATGTAAGTTAATAGAACGTATCAGATTAATGTGTTTTGAAAAGGTGGTTCATAAGGAGATTGGTTGGTTTGATGAGCCTGAGAACTCAAGTGGTGCAATTGGTGCAAGGCTCTCAGCAGATGCAGCAACAGTGCGCGCCCTAGTTGGCGATGCACTAGGTCAAATTGTCCAAAGTATTGCATCAGTAGTTGCAGGTTTAGTCATTGCTTTTGATGCAAGTTGGCAGCTTGCATTTATTGTCCTTGCATTGGTTCCTCTGATTGGAGTCAATGGATATGTTCAACGACAGTCTATGAGAGGATTCAGTGCAGATGCAAAGGTATGCTATATAACTAATTACACAGTTTTTATGGCTGCAGCATGCCTAATATTATGAATTTCAAGGAAGAAAAAGTAAGAAAACAAATCCACTTCAAGTTTCAATCAAATGAACATTTCAAATTAACTTTCTAAGTTAATTATAATTCATGAATTATTGATCAAGACTAAATTTACTTGCAGGCAATGTATGAGGATGCAAGCCAAATAGCTAATGATGCAGTTGGGAGTATAAGAACTGTTGCTTCTTTCTGTGCTGAAGAGAAGGTAATGCAACTATATGAAGAGAAATGTGAAGGGCCTAGGAAGGCAGGCATAAAGGAGGGCTTGATCAGTGGAATAGGATTTGGGGCATCTTCCTTCCTATTGTTTAGCGTCTATGCAACCAGCTTCTATGCAGGAGCTCAACTCATTAAACATGGCCAAACATCATTCTCAGCTGTTTTTCGAGTATATAAGCCTTTGATAACCATTTTCTTTTTCCAAATCTACTTCAGAACTTTGAGGGAAAGAAATCTAAATGAGATCCATTTCTCCAAATTATCTTCTAATTTATTTAACATGTACGTGTGGTTTGCAGGTTTTCTTTGCTTTGACCATGGCAGCTACTGCAGTTACTCAATCAAGCTCCTTTTCCACCGATACTCAAAAGGCCAAAACTGCTTCTGCTTCCATATTTGCAATATTAGACAGTAAGTCAAAGATAGACCCAAGTGATGAGTCTGGGACAACATTAGATAATGTCAAGGGAGAAATTGAGCTTCATCATGTGAGCTTTAAATATCCATCTAGGCCAGATATTCAGATTTTCAGAGACCTCAACTTAGTTATTCCTGCAGGCAAGGTAAAGTAATATTCTCTAATAGATCATGTTTTAAATTCCATTTTGGCTGTAACGAGAAAAGACAAAACATTGTCTGCATTTTATTTAGATCCTAGTCCAAAACTCAAAATTGTGTTTGTTTGAATCTATTCTTTCAGACTGTTGCCCTGGTTGGAGAAAGTGGGAGTGGTAAATCCACAGTGATAGCATTATTGGAAAGATTTTATGATCCTGATTCAGGTCATATTACACTTGATAAAACTGAAATTAATAAGCTCCAATTGAAGTGGCTGAGGCAGCAAATGGGGCTTGTGAGCCAAGAACCAGTTCTATTTAATGACACAATCCGTGCTAACATTGCATATGGAAAGGGAGGAGATGGAGGAGATGCAACTGAGGCAGAGATTATAGCTGCCGCAGAATTGGCCAATGCCCACAGGTTCATTAGTGGATTAAACCAGGTAAGAACAATGTGAACAACGATAATAATAAGCTAATGCTTAATTAAGTAAATAGTTAATTTTTTTTCTTTCTTTTTGATGCAAAATGCAGGGTTATGATACTGTAGTTGGAGAACGAGGAATCCAATTATCTGGCGGACAGAAGCAGCGCATAGCCATTGCACGTGCTATAATTAAAAATCCAAAAATATTGCTATTAGATGAGGCTACCAGTGCACTCGATGCTGAGTCTGAAAGAGTAGTGCAAGATGCATTAGACCGAGTCATAGTAAGCAGGACTACAGTTGTGGTGGCTCATAGATTGTCCACAATAAGAAATGCAGATCTGATTGCAGTGGTTAAGAATGGAGTTATCGTGGAGAAAGGAAAGCATGGGACTTTGATTAATATACAGGATGGATTTTATGCCTCCTTAGTTGCGCTTCACACAAGTGCATCAACTGTTTGAGTTTCTTAACCCCTTTTCCATGTTCAAAATCTAGTTAAGGGTTTATTGTAATCTATTTTCTTGTGTATGCATAAGAAAAAAAAAGTTCCCTTGTGAGAGACAACATAACCACTGTGTTGACTCTGTAGTTTTCACTATATCCCACCATCCTTGCAAGCATAAGTATAGCCCTCATCCATATGCGCAGTTGCGCAGACTCACCTACCTTAAGCTACATTATAGAATTATTGCTTATAGTAAGAAAGTTGAATCCAACACTAAGTGTGACCGTGTGAGCAATCTGCATAAATCATCCAGCAGGGTTCAAATCACCTCACCCCAACTATTGATGTATCAAACAAAATATTTCAACAATTTTCCTTATAAAAAATTGTAATCTCTAGTATTCTATTTTATAATCAAAGATTCAAAATAGAAAGACAGTGGTGTATTGATTTTTTCATATTATATGCGTTTACAAACTTGAAATTGTATGATATAATGACTAATAAAGATGCACATGTTTAGGGCAGCACTACAAGTACTTATAGGGGTTCAAATGAACCCCGACTTAATATATATATATATCCTTTTACCAGTTTAATTTACCCTCAAAAATATTTTGCACACCCTGATCACAAATTAGTTCAACCCAAAACCAAGCAACATCACAAATTAGTCTTATCCCAAAACCACACAAATCACTCTCCCCTCGTAATCCCATCTCATCTCTTTTCTCTATTTAACTATCTTGCTATCACCAACTCTAAGAGTAAAGATTAAGTGTTTGTGAATTGTGAATGTCTTTCTCTTTATTATAAATTTTTATAATATATATGTATGTGTGCACACACATATGTGTGAGTGCGTGGCTAATACTGATTGTGTACTTTATTTTTTTATATCTTGTTATAATGTTATTTGTGTGAACTGTGATGTGTGAATGTGTGCGTGTATAATATAATATAACTTTATATAATTTAATGATATACAAAGGTTTTTTTTTTTTTTTTGAGAAACAAATACACATACACACACAAGGGAGAGAGAGAGGGAAAAGAAAAGGGGTTCTAACACAAAGTTATCTTTTTATATTCTTAAGTAACTACATCAAAGTGAACTAAAATTGATCGAAATAGATTGAAATGAACAGAATGGGACTAAATTGGACCAAAGTGGTCCAAAATGGACCAAATGTCAAACCGTAATTAGTAAACATATCTCAAAAAATTAATAATAATTATAATAATAAAGTGCTGTAAAACCATAATCTTTTATAAGTAATGTATTCTAATATGATGGAATTGATTTGTTGTTAAAGTAACATCAATCATATTTATTATCACATTAATATTTTTAACTAAATTATTATGCATGTGTATGTGATTTTATGTGTCTGTTAAAGGTTTTATTCAAGTTAAATTTGGTACCATGTAGAGAAAGTTGGTACACCACAAAAAAACATATCAAGAAAACTACTTGCATGTAATAGTTTATATGAAAAGAAAATGAAAGGGGAAAAAAAAAAAAAAAAAACCATTTTTTAAGAGCTTTATTATCTCTATCTCTTGAAGCTTATAAAAATGACATATGGTTCTCTAAGTAGGAGTAAAATTGAACCCTTTATCCTAGCCTTGAATACTATATTAGCATACAAATATGAATTCAATGGTGGAATGAGATTTTTTTCAAGCAGGTATATACTAAGAATAAATAAATGGCATCTCCGCTCAAAGTATTTGTATTGCATATATTTTCTATTATAAGTTACATTTAATACAAAGTATTATATTTTCTAAAAAATTCTTCTCAAAAATAAAAGTTCAAAAATGTGTAAATTCATTTTAGTAAAAAGTGACAGTCATATCATAATTGATAAGTTATAACTAGTTTTGAAAATAAATAAAGGCATAATGCATTATTTCATACATTAATATTTATATACATGTTTTTTAAAAACAAAGAACGAAAAGAAAATAATAACATGACAGCTAATGTAGCTCAACAAAAACATAAGAACAATAAATGTTACATTTTTGGCGTATAGATATTGATTGATTGGTTGGTTAGGACTTAAGATGCACTACTTCTCTCGATGCTTCTTTTTTTTCCTTTTTTTTTTTTTTTTTTTTTTTTTTGAATGGAAGATATAGAACTGTTCAACAAGTTACAAAGTTGTTAGCTCCAACTAGTTGATGCAGCACAGACATTATGTGCTTCTTTCTAAAAATTTTAATGTCATAATTTTACCCTTAATCATAGCCCTAGTTCTGTGTCTATTAGAGCAACTGCATCAGTTGATGCAAAGTTGTGCAAAATAGAAAAATGTGCTCATTTTACACCTTTTGAGCAAAAAAATTAGTGGGTGTAAAATTGGGCATTTATGCACAATTGCTATAGTAATTGTGCATATATGCACAGTTACTGTAGCACTTGCATTTATTATTTTATTAATTTTTTTTCTCTCTTGTCTTTGGCGCTCTCCTTTTTCTCCCCAGACCAGCAATCATCTCCAATTCCTCCCCTCCTCCTCACACCTCACTCCTCAACAACTTCCTCTCTTCAATCGAGGCCGACGACTATTTTTGCGCCCTATCCTCTGACGCCGCCAAACTCGTCCCTCAACAACTCGCTGATGACGAGTCCTCCTCCGCCGACCGAGTCTACTCCAAGTTGCTCCACCGCGTCAAGTCCTTCCTTGTTTCAAAATCCGAAGACGACAAGGTAGAGCATTGCTCGTGATCAATATCGTCGTCACCGCATTCCTCGCCTTCACTCAGTGCAACATGACTGGGTGAGTCACTAGAAAAATTGCAACTTTTTGAAATTCGAATGACAAAAGATCGAACTTTGAGTCTAATTCAGTGAGAGAGAGGCGGTGAGGGAAAATGGGTTTCGGATTGGGTCTGTGAGAGAGAGGCGGTGAGGGAGACAATAATAAAAAATTGTAAAAGAATGAATATTTTATTGAATAAATGTGTAGAATAGATAAACTAATGTGGGTGTTTTGTAAAAATAGGTGTCTAAAATAGAAAAAGTAGCTTTTTGTGCAAAATAGAAGGAAAATTTGCATCAACTAATGCAGTTGCTCTTAGTTTAGCTATCCTGATGGATGAATCTTTCTACTGACATGGGATCCTAGAAATACCACACAAATATCGCTCACCAAACTTGTCAACCCAAAATACCACCTTCCTGAAATAATGCGTTTATGCATCGTTACTGTGTCTAGACAGGAAATTGAACAACATAACAAAAGAAAATAAATTGGATAAATATAAGTTTCTCCTCTAAAATACTAAAGTAACACCGCTAGTCATCTTCTTCACTTTCATCACTATATGCAACTAGACCACTTATACCAACATCTTGGGACTTATTAGTATTACTATTAGAATTTTTCAACGTCTCCAAAGATTTTTCTGCATCAACAGCATGGATTTTCACTACCTCTGAAGACTGCTCGGAAGTTCCTGTTTCTAACTTTGGTTTCTTTGCTTGTGGCTTGACTTTAATAATCATACCTAATGGACGAGCAGGCAGATTTTTCCTCCCAATTGATTTCTGTTCCTGCAAACAGTGACAGGTTATGTGCTTAGAAACCAATGCATACTAACATTCTCAACAGTTTTATTTCCCTAGCAAAATGGTTAACTCTCATAAAAAGTTGTATTAGGTCAGTGACAATCAGACCAAGTTGACTTGACTGGATCATAGGCACACCATATCACTATATCAGTAGTCATAGATAAGCCCAAAACAGACTAGTAAGAAAGATTTCAGCTTTTGGTTAAGCTGGAATCTGCAATGGCTCAAATTACTCCACACAATTATTGCCAAATCAAAACTGTCTACCATTGAAGTGCCTACCATCAACTTATGCATTATACCTTACCCGTCAAATTTTACTAGATACTCAGAAGCATTAATTCACGCGGCGGACAGGATTCAAAGTCAAAGGTTCCAACTAGCTTTATTGATAAAAGTCTATTGAGATCATGTCAGAGACCTGGGATTAAAACGCAATGCTCATATGTGAGAGAGAGAGAGAGAGAGAGAGAGGGGGTGGAAGAGGGCTGAATTTTTACTTTCAACCAAAAAAAAAAAAAAATACAGAGACTCATTTCAAGAAAATTCCATCAGGTTAATAAGCTTTGATTGTGTGATTGCCTTCTCATTCCCAAGTTTGATTACTTAGGAAACCTAGGTCTAATTGCCTAGGGTTTATATTTCTTTAATTTCTTGCCCAGTTCACTTTTCAACAACAAAAAGCCATCAAATTCCATCAAGATTCATTCAAAATCCGATCTTTTTCTTGCCTAAACCTGCAAGTATCAAGCTCCATTTGAGAATCCATTGAGAATCCTACTTTAGTTTTGAATTTCTAAAGATCCTACATCAAAATTGGTATCAGA
Organism: Quercus lobata; assembly: GCF_001633185.2. Lineage (NCBI taxonomy): Eukaryota > Viridiplantae > Streptophyta > Magnoliopsida > Fagales > Fagaceae > Quercus > Quercus lobata. Next base: position 34,896,066 of record NC_044915.1, read on the forward strand.
GCCAACTAAAGCTTTTGTCCTAAGTCAATATCCTTAAGTATCCATTTAGACCAACACCAAACAAATTGATTAAAATGTTGAAGAATCACTAGATTATAAATTAGACCAGTTCAAGACTTTTTTTTTTTTGATGATGTAGAACCTCACCAAGGTAGGGCCCTTTGGACCACCCTTGGGGAGTAAACCACAGACACAACCCCACCCGCCAAAACTGTGTATCAAGTAATTAAGGGGAACTCCTTGTGGGGATTTAAACCCAAGATGTCTGGTTACAGCTCATCCCAAGCCTCCCACCACTATGCTACACCCTGACAGGTAGTTTAAGACTAAATTATGAATGTCCTAACATAAAATGCAGACCAACTTCTGCACCTTAAACACAATCTAGAACAATTAGCCTCAGAGAATCCTTTAGCTACTGCATCGAACAAGATGTCCCAGGAAAGAGATGGTTTCACAAAATCTTCAACCATAGTTTCATATGCAGAAGGAAAAGTTTAAAATCTTATAAGTTAGATCCAAAATGCAGGAGGTATTAACTTTGGAAATCTAAACAAAATATATTTATTATGAGCTTACTAAGACCTGGCAGAACCCAGAAATTCCATCAGCTCACTCAATGTACAGACAAGGACCCATTCAATAGCAACCCCCAAAAAAAAAAAGACCAACAAACAAAAAAGGCTAAATTATATATTACACTCTCTGACTTTGACGTGTTTCCATTTTCATCCTATACTTTCAATTTTTTTTTTTTCATTTTAGACCTTTAATTTCCGTCCAAATCATACTGTTAAACCCGAAAAGATAATTTAGTTTTGCTATTAGAAACATATGGGTTTAAAGAAATCCATTTCAATCCTTTAACTTACATTTGTTTCCATCGTAGCCTTTCCATCCAAATCACATCATTAAACCTCCCACAAACGAAGTAGTTTTGCAATTAGAAACATATGGGGTTTAATGATGTAGATTGGATGGAGGTGGACATAAGGACTACATTGGAAATAGACATAACTTAAAGGACAAATTAAAGAATTAAAACTACAACAATAGAACAGGTCAAAGTTAGAGGATGTAATTTGTAATTTAGCCAAGAAAAATAGTACAAAAGCAAAAGCAAAAGCAAAAGAAAAAGAGAAAATTGTAAGAGACGGAAACATGCTTATGTCATCAAAACTAACCTGGATTATAGGAGCAGGGGTTTTTTCCTTAAGCTCGTGTACAATATTAGACTGTGCTGCCACTGCTGCCTGGAGAAGAATTGAAGAAACCACAGCAGTAAAAGACGAAAGATGAAGTTCAGGATCAAGTACTTCCTTGATTCTCAGCATAACCATGCAACTCATATGCCTAACAAATACCACTACTGAAAGAATTGTGCCACTTAGTAACATTTTTATTTCAGAAAAACAATCTGTGCAATGTACCAGTGCAAAACCAGTTTAAAATGTTCAGCAAAATTTATATCATCCATAAAATCACTTTGCTTCAATTTCTTTTTTTCTTTTTTAATAATTAAATCACTTCACTTCAATTCCTTACTGTTTGAACATTTAAACATCCCTTCCATGGACACATATGGTCTACTTAAAACTGCATACCTATACTTCTTAGTCATGGTCATATAATAGAACAATTCTCAACAAAAAGATAACATTCTCTATCAACAATTTTTGGGGGACATATACAACATTGAACTAACCTTAAGCATTCTAATTGCCAGGATTTATGTTGAGATGTACAATCTTTACCCTATTAAATCAGCCTAACTACATATATAAAGGGAAGCACAAATAAATTTAGGAAATGCCTAGTCTGACCATAAATTTTGATGCACAGGAAAATTGGATCCTAACTAATAATTATAAACTTTGCCACATCCTTACATTAGAAAGTTATAGTAATGACCTCACGACAAACCCACGATTTTCAAGCCAACTAATTTTGTGTTTCCACATGAAAAAAAAAAAAAATATATATATATATATATATCTTGATATAGAACAAAAAGAAATTTACCTGGAAACTCTGCAGCTGCTGAGCTTCCTCATCTGCAATTTGTTGTTCATATTCCCTCCTTGACTGAGTGAAAAAATAAACTAAATTAAAACCATACAGCAGAACTGTTTTAATTAAATAAATTAATGAACTCTAATGAAAATAGAAAGGAAACCAGTGACAATAGGGGTCTATTTAGGATCAGCTTATTTTGCTGAAACTGAAAATTTTTTGCTAAAAGTACGGTAGATAAAGGTAAAAGTTAGCTGAAATAGTAAAGTGAGACTCATAAATAGTACCAAAAAGTATAATGAGGTCCATAAATAGTAACAAAAATAAGCTGAATAGTAAAATAAGCTAGCTCTTTAATTTTGTAGCCAAATGCACACTAGATCTGCAAACTGAGATTGCAAATCGCTTTTAGTTTTATAAAACAGTTCTATTCTTTCTAGTGATTATTCATATTCTGACAATTTCCAAGTATCTCAGCTTAGTGACTCCAAAGGTACATCCAATAGTACTTATCAGAAAATGATGTACTTCATGTAGCACTGAATGGATAAATTTCTTAGACCATAATCTCACCATTTCCACCTTTTCAAGAAACTCAGTCTCATCATCATCCAAAGCTTTGGGTGGTCCTGTTAAAAAAAAAAAAAAATTGGTTATTCTCATTATTTAAAGTGCTAACTCGGAGATAGCAAAAAAATGCATAGATCATTTTTGCCCTGTTGTGATGCAGTCCCCTAGAGCTGCAGAAAAAGGAAAAACAAACAATTGGGTCTAAAATTAGAGCTGATCACTCACTGTGCTTGAAACGTTCATTAAACTCTGCATCTTTCTTGTCTTTGTTCTCCTTTAGAATCTGCATTCAGAAAACATAAATCTCAAAATGCTTGAATAGCTGAAAGCTTATATGAATATAAACATATGGGGTGCATATAAGTTATAACCAAAGGATTTATAACAGCCAGAAAATCTTGTTTCAATTTACTTACACACTAGACAAGAATCAAATGGGCAAAGGAGCCATTTTTTAGCAAATTGACCCCTATAAAAAAGCCCTAGGTAGGAACAAGAATTCCCAGTATCTAAAATGGGTTTTCAATAAACTGCTAGAGATGCAGGAAGCTATCACACTTTGCTTGTTGTGGAGTATTTAGTGAGAGCATAATGCCGGGACATTTGAGCGAATTGAATTTACTACTGTTCATCTGAAAATTTAATTCCTGAGATCCTTTTGGAGTCGACTAGAACTTTTGGAAAATTCAATTCTTCATCCTTTTTTTGGATCTTTTTAAAATCTTGGTAACTTTACATCTTAGTTTCAGTTTTCAAGCACTTCTCTTGTATACTTCCCATGTACTTAGCTTCACCCTTTCGCTTTGTTATTCATGAAAAAGAAAAAACCTGAATTGCCCATTTACTCAATTTTCATACCATCTCTTTTGACCGAGTTTTCGGTCTAATTAATTGTGTATCATATATGATTAGCTACTGAACTCTCCTCATATTATTTAAAATACATATAATTCACTAAAAGCTTTTTGAAGTACCAGGAAAATATATATATATATATATATATATATTCTCAATAGCAAAGCAATATCAAATTATACAAAATCGTAAACTTTATACATTGAAACAAAAAACAAAAATAAAGGGTGTTATAGTTTTACCTCAAAGAGAGCTCTATCTCTTTGGGCAGTGCCATCCTCAACACGCTCGCCTCTTGCCTTTTTAGCTTCATCCAACTGCCTCCACCAAAAAACAAAAGCTTGGTATTTTCGTTGCAGAGAAGAAAGAGTAATGAGCTTCTGAATTCGGTAAAAACAGAAGAAGAAGAAAGGGTATTGAAAAATCGTTATAAACCTGTTCCTCCGAGACGAAACTCATAAGCCGAATCGGACGGCTTGGTTCTTCAGCCATTGTTACTACGAATCAGTACAACGCTAAACCCTAAAATCTATCTCTCTTTGCGCTTCCAAAACCCCTATTCTTCGGCGATTATGATTTAGATTATGAACCTCATCGAGCCGTACGATTTCGAGCTTTTCCTTACAGAGTGCAGAGTGTGTGCAGAGTTTTTGTACTTAGGTAAGACCTTGCTCTCCTGACTTTTGAAGTATTTTAATAGAGAACTAGTATTAATATTAATCAATAAAATTTCTATGTTAATAATTTAAAATAATAATAATAATTTTAAAAGAAAATCACATTTTAAACCATATATAATTTTAAAATCAACAAATTTAACATTGCAGTTAGGGCTGCCCACACCCATGCATGACCCACAAAACCCGACGGCGAGTCTCAAAGGTTCAAAACTGATGCCGATGGGTCGAATGGTGGATCTCCTTCTCCAAAAACCGAGCCACCCGATCTGACCGACTAAAGGCCAAATCTACCTCCAAACCGGTGAAAACATACTAATTTTCACTTAGATCTCCTCATTTTCGCTCATATCCAGCTACAATTTACTGTGTTTCGCTTAAATATAGCACAAATCTGGTGAGTTTTTCTCAAATCTAACGAAAATCTAGTAATTTTTTGCTAAGATCCGGTGGGTTTTCCTCAAATCCCACAAAGATATGGTGTTATTTTTCTCAAATTGAGTGGTTTTGCTCAAATCTGGTGAAGATCCGGCTAAAAAAAATGTAGTTGCCGCCGATTTGAACCTCTGGCAACATATTTTCAGCTTCGACCGACCCAATTGCCAACCAACCAGATCAGATCCGACTTGACCCGTGGGTTTTTGTGATCGGTGGCAGGTCTTCTCGTCGAAAACCCGATGTCATTGGGTCGGCCACGGGTTAGGCATAAACCCGACCCAGACCGACTCGTGGACACCCCTAATTGTAGTTGTGAAAAATAATAAATTAACAAATTAAATCTTCAACCTATATTAAACATAATACAATATGATTCCATTTAAATGGGTTAAAGTTTAATTCGTTATTTTTTGAAATCCTACTACCCTTAGGTAACGCTAAGGGTCTCTCCCTCTCGTGCATATACGAGGTGTCTTCCTCCCTTAGTTAGACTAAGGGGTTGTATTTTCTTTTGCTTCTCATCGATGGCGGACGAAGTTATTAATATTTTGGAAAATATGAAATTGACAACAGAGGAAGAGGAAGTCATAGCTATCTCGGATGAAGGTCGGAAGGAGGAAATTGAGAGCTGTTTGTTGAGCTTGATTGGGAAGTTTCTCACATGTAAACCCTTCAACAAGAGGGCGGCGCTGAACACATTGAGAAGAGCGTGGGGTTTGGAAGAGGGGGTGCAGATGGTTGAGGTTGGCTCAAACTTATTCCAGTTCAAGTTCAAGACGGAGTTTGAGATGGAGAGGATTATTAAAAGCGGTCCGTGGTCTTTTGATAACCAAGTACTCATGGTGAAGCGGTGGAAACAGGGGATGACAGCGGGGAACGTTCAGTTTGACTCAGTAGCGTTATGGGTTCAGATTTGGGGGGCACCTTTTGACATGGCTTCCCCAACAGTTGCAGCGGAGATAGGAAGCCGGTTAGGTAGAGTGGAGGAGGTTGAGAAGCGCCAGAAGCTGGAGACTCAGAACATGTTCATGCGGGTTAAAGTGGCTATCCCGGTATCAAAACCAATACGTAGAGGTGGATTCGTTGTAGGGACAGATGGGCAGCGTACGTGGGTGACGTTTAGATACGAGCGGCTCCCTATGTTTTGTCATTGGTGTGGAATAATGGGACACGACCTGAAGCATTGTGCGCAGCATTTTGCTGCATTGAAGAATGGAGGTTCGGTGGCATGCCAATATGGAGATTGGCTGAAGTCTACCGGCGACCGGCCTCGGTCACCTTCAAGGGAAGATTCTACATATAAAAGCACGACCCAAGGCAATGAAGAAGCTGGCCGCGTCGGAACAATACCAGTGAAGGAAGGGGGGCGGCGGAGGATGATAACAAAGATTCAACAAACCCTAGAGACAGCGGCAACAGCGAAAACGGAAAGAGCATGGATTCAGGAAGCAGTGCGGATTTTGCGGAGAAATTAAACACAGAATTGGCGGTTACAGATTTGGAGAATTCAATCTCCAACGTCTCTGCAATTACACGGACAGAGCTTGCTGAGCACGTGGACATCAAAAATAATAATGGGCCTCACTTTACCAAGCCTAGGCCCACTTGGACTAGGATTGCACGGATGGATCATGGGCCTGGGGAGTTAGTTATTGAGGAGCCCGTGGCTGTGTTAGGGAAGAGAGGGGTGTACCAAGAAGTGCAGGAAACAGAGGAAAGCATAGAAAAACAGAGCAGGAAATGCAGCAAGTCTCAGACCGGTTCTCCATGTTATCCAACGGCGGGGGTGATGGATCACCCTTGCCGAGAGCAATGAAACTATTAAGTTGGAACTGCCAAGGGCTTGGGAACCCTTGGACAGTTCGCAGCCTTTGCAAATTGGTGAAGGACAAAGATCCCAAGGTGTGTTTCTTGATGGAGACTCGGTTGGATAAGGAAGGGTATGATAAACATTGTAAGGAAGTTCCTTTCCAGAATAAACTGATAGTGAAGAGGCCGAATTCAGGGGGAGGGTTGGCACTAATATGGAGCAGAGAGGTTAAATTGGCTGTCATAAATTATACGGACAATCACATTTTAGCAAAGATGGTGGAAGAAGATGGGTTTACTTGGTATTTGACATGTTTCTATGGATGGCCTGATGCTAGTCAGAAACAAAAATCATGGGCACTCTTGAAGCACCTCTCTACTTTCGTCCAAGGACCGTGGATGTGCACTGGGGACTTTAATGCTATTCTACACTCATCTGAAAAACAGAGTAGTCATCCACCTCCATATAAACAGATGGACGAATTTCAGGAAGCTCTGGATTTGTGTAACTTGGTTGACATGGGGTTCAATGGGTATCCATTCACGTGGAACAACAAAAGACCTAGTATTGCAAATACTAGAGAGCGGTTGGATCGGGCGGTGGCTAATATGGAGTGGAGGGTAAAATTTCCAACTAGTACCTTAACTCATTTATTTTCCCATGCTTCTGATCATCGTCCCTTACTGTTGCAAACAAGTGATGAGGGGTGTATACGAAACAGAGGGGTCCAAAGCTTTAAGTTTGAAGAAAAGTGGCTTTTGTGGGAGGAGTGTGAAAAGATTGTTGCTGAAGCTTGGTCCAAAGATTGGAGAGCACCGACCTTGCTGGCAAACACAAAGGAAAAGATTGGGCATTGTGGGGCCGAATTGCTTGCCTGGGGTTCTTCTAAGACCCACCCTGATGTCAAGGAAATTAAAAGATTGCAGAAACATGTGGAACAGTTGAGTGTTGGGGTTATTACTGAGGAGAGCAAGGCAGAATTCTTGGTTGCTAGTAAAAAGCTTGATGATCTGTTACTTAAACAGGAGATATATTGGGCACAAAGATCTCGGGTTAATTGGCTGAAACATGGGGATAGAAATACCAAATTTTTCCATTCCAAAGCCTCACAAAGGCGTCGGAAAAATTTTATTAAGGGAGTTAGAGATCAACAAAATAATTGGGTGGAGGAAATTGAGGATATTGCCGGTGTTATAACAAATTATTTTGAGACTATTTTTGAAGCAGGTGATTGTAGCCGGATGGAGGAGTGTCTAAGTGCAGTCCCCCAAAAGGTGACGATGGATATGCAGGAGATTTTGTCCAGAGAATTCAGTGCGGATGAAATTAAGGCAGCGTTGTTCCAAATGGGACCAACCAAGGCTCCTGGACCCGATGGTATGAATGCCCTGTTTTATCAGAAATATTGGCATATTGTTGGTAATGATGTAACTGTTGCTGCACTTGATTTTCTAAATTCCGGAATTATGATACCTGAAATAAACTATACTCATATAGTGCTCATTCCAAAAATTAAATCACCGGAAAAAATATCAGATTATCGACCTATTAGCCTGTGTAATGTTATTTACAAAATTATTTCAAAAGTGCTGGCTAACAGGTTGAAGCAGATTCTCCCTCATGTAATTTCCACTTCCCAAAGTGCTTTTGTCCCTGGTCGCCTCATCACTGATAACGTCCTTGTGGCATATGAAACTCTTCATGCTTTGCACTGTAAGAAGAATGGGAAAAAAGGCTCTTTAGCTTTGAAATTGGATGTCAGTAAGGTATATGATCGTGTTGAATGGTCTTTCCTTAGGGGCATCATGTCCAAGCTGGGGTTTCCTAATGCATGGGTTGACCGAGTAATGAGTTGTGTAACTACTCCTCGCTTCTCAGTTCGCATAAATGGCAAAGCTTATGGAAACATTATCCCAACTAGGGGGCTTCGCCAAGGTGACCCATTATCCCCATACTTGTTCCTTTTGTGCGCCAAGGGGTTTACTTCCTTGCTTACTAAAGCGGAAGAGGAGGGGAAGCTTCATGGTGTTTCAATTTGTAGAAGGGCGCCATCCGTTTCTCATCTTTTATTTGCTGATGACTCTCTCTTGTTTTGCCAAGCTACTCATGATGAGGTGAGAACTATTCTGGAAGTATTACAGTTATATGCTGATTCCTCGGGACAATGCATTAATATGGACAAATCCTCAGTCTATTTTAGTAGTAATGTGGAGGAGGAGCGAAGACAACAGATTACGGAGTTGTTGGGGGTAAAGGAGGTGGAAAGGTTTGAATCCTATTTGGGGTTACCTACTTTGGTTGGCCGGGCAAAATACCAAACATTTTCTTTCCTAAAAGATAGAGTGTGGAAAAAAATCCAAGGGTGGAAGGGTAAATTACTCTCAAGAGCGGGTAAGGAGATTTTGATCAAAGCGGTGGCTCAATCAGTCCCCACTTATACTATGGGGGTTTTTCAACTACCTATGAAGCTTTGTGAAGAACTAAATGCTATGTGTGCTAGATTTTGGTGGGGGCAGATTGACAATGAAAGGAAAATTCACTGGAAGAAGTGGAGTGTGCTGGCTCAATCGAAAAAGGAGGGAGGAATGGGCTTTAGAGACCTACACAGCTTCAATCTAGCCATGTTGGCCAAGCAAGGATGGAGACTACTTCAACAACAAGAGTCTTTGGTGTATAAGTGCTTTAAAGCTAAATATTTTCCACGGGGTTCTTTCCTAGAAGCTGCGGATGTACCGAACAGTTCTTATGTTTGGAAAAGTTTATTAGCAGCCCAACCAATACTAAGGAAAGGAGGTTGTTGGAGGGTAGGCAACGGGTCCTCTATTCGGGTAACCATGGACAGTTGGATTCCCAACCATCCTACACATAGAGTGCTTCACCCACCCCGGGTGGATGAGTGGGAATGGAGAGTGTCTGAGCTTATTGATTGGAGGGTTAAAGCTTGGGATAGGGAGCTTATTGTTGCTGCCTTTCACAAGGAGGATGCTGATGCAATTCTTCGCATTCCATTGAGTCACAGGGTGGTGTCAGATGGGTTATTTTGGCTTTACACTAAGAATGGTGAGTACACAGTGAAGTCGGGGTATCAAATAGCTAGGTTGATTCAAAAGCAGGAGAAGGATTTGGGGGAGTGCTCAAAGGTTGCGGGTGATTCTCATATCTGGAAATATGTATGGAAGATGAAAGTGCCAAACAAGATACGTGTGTTTGCATGGAGAGCTTGCCAAAATATTCTGCCTACACGTGAAAATTTGTTCCGCAGGAAAGTGGCTTCAGATGAGTTTTGTGAGCGATGTAACCAAGCCCCCGAATCAATTCTTCATGTACTTTGGGAGTGCGGTGCAGCGCAAGATGTGTGGGCAGGTGCTCCAGGCAGATTGCAGAAAAGGTGCACGGAGCAGAGGGATTTTTTGCAGCTGCTTGAATACTTATGCCACAGTTTGTCCATGGAAGAATTTGAGCTTTTTTGGGTCCTCTGCTGGCTAATTTGGCACCAGAGAAATATGTTACTACATGGAGGGAAAGTCCAGGACCCATCAAGAATCACCATTCGGGCTACTGAGCTGATAGAGGAATTTAAAGCTTCAAGGGATCGGTTGGCTATCCATGCGCCAAGGGAGACAGTGCAATCGTGGTGTCCACCTCCAAGTACTCTGTTTAAGGTGAACTTCGATGCGGCTGTCTTCATGGATACGGAGTCGTCGGGTTTTGGCGCGGTTATAAGGAACAATATGGGTGAAGTGATGGCGGCGTTGTCAGCAAAAGGCCCTCCAGTTGCAAACAGTGAAGAAGCGGAGATTTTGGCTTGCCGGAAAGCTTTGGATTTTGCTGTGGAGGCGGGGTTCCAAGATGTTGTGGTGGAGGGAGATAATGCCACTGTAATGAACGGCTTGACAACAATCAAACCCGCTAATTCATGGCTGGGATATATATATGAAGATGCTCGTTGCTTGGCTATGAGATTTAGGAGTGTATCTGCTAACTGTGTACGTCGTAGTGCGAATGGAGTGGCCCATTCTTTGGCCAGGTTTGCAAGTCAATTAAGTGAGGACTATGTATGGTTGGAAGAACAACCAACCCCTGCCATAGAGGCTTTGTATGCGGACTCTTTTGCTACTGCCTAATTGATTAATATATGGTCCATTTTCAAAAAAAAAAAAAAATCCTACTATTTAATTTGTTACGAGTTATTCTATGGTTATTAAATAAAGTAAAATCCTTTTATGGGTGCCCAAGAATCGAGGATGGATTTGAAGAGTTGTAGTATGATTGTGAGAACGTCACAGTCCACAGGCTTGAGGAGGAAAGACGCCTAAGGAAAGGAGGAGATGAGTTGAAGTATTCTAAGGGATTCCAAGTAGGAGTGAAAGTCTGAAGAGCGAGAGAGAGAGAGAGAGAGAGAGTCAGTGGTTGTAGGGGAAGTTTGTGGCTTGGAGTAGCTTGTCGACTCCGCATTAAATGGTGGCCAGTAACATTGATGAGGAAATGACCTAAACAATGCAAGTCACAGCTAAGCAAGCTCCTTCCACCATTTTCTTCAGATGTGAAAATTGAGAAGTGTCATGAAAGGAAACTAGTTAGGTAAGGATGGTTGGTTGAAATATAAAGAAATGAGAAGTGTAGTGGGCATTTTTTGGTTAAAGTGGGCTAAGCTGCCTCCTGCAGTATAGGGCCTGAGTGTTCTGGGTATGGGAGTTAAAACCGATCCAATTGCAACTCAACTTGATCCGGCTTATGCACAAACTATACCTCATCTGTCAGGAACACGCTTACGGCGGGTAGAACTGTTTCAAGTGAGTTGCGGCAAGCAGACATGATAATAATAATAAAATCAAATACTTTGAGATCTTTATTAAGGTGAACAGATAAACCTTATTTAAGAAAAAAGATAACCACAGTTTTAACAACAATCATTTTATAAGAAAAGTGAAAGGGAACAAATGGGTAGTATGTGAGCTGATTGAGAGAGTAAATAAATTAGATCAAGTCTGATTTGCAGGACTGAAACCAAAGAAAGAAGAACACCCCTTCTCAAAGTAAATAATCTCTTAGGGAGATCCTGCCATAAAAATTATTCAGTTTGAGGGAAGTGGACCTGAATGGTTGGTACCCAAGAACACCTTTCGTTTCTGGCAAATAGCAGGATTTTGAAAGGGAGAGAAGGAATCAACCTATTAATGCATGCCTGCCGTTCTCACTCTCTATCTTCTTCTTTTTTTCTTCTTTTCTAATATTCCCTTTTTTTCTTTTTTCTTTTTTTTCTTTTCTTAATCCTTGTTTCTATTTCCTAGTTTTCAAGTTTTCAATACCGTAGTGCTTACTATTCTTGTTGTTCCTGTACATGGCAAGGGCCTCTTTATAGTGTCTGCCGTGACCGGATTTTACTATTTTATCTCTTAATCACTTTTGTCTGGTCTGAGTGTACCTGCCAACCACCACTAGTCCAACTGTGAGTCACTCCCCATCACCAGACAAAAAAAAGCTACTTTGTTTGTTTGTCTATCGTGGCACCCTTTCCTACTACGGTGTGGGTGTCTTCTCTCTCCCTATTCCTCATGGCATGCACCTAGTGGTTTCAGCTCAACTTTGCCCGTTTGGGTGGTATGTCATCCTAGCAGAACACTTCTCCCAAAAGAGCCCTAGCAGGAACCTCAAAATAGGGGAAACCCTCTCCCCACCACCAAACCATACCCTCTTACCTCTAACCCATGATCTCACCGTGTCTTGTATTGGCTGGGTACAGGCTAGTGAGGTCTGGGCCTTGCACGTTCCTCTCTTCTATGTATGTCCAAAATCTATCTGCTGCTCATGCATCTGTTGTGGTTGGTCTGCACAGTCTACCATCCATTCTTGACCATTTTCTAGTTTCCCTTTCCTTTATGGCTTGCCCTATTCGTGGTTAGGCCTTGCTTGATGGTGGGCTTTGCTTTTTCCTCGGCCCACCCTTCTTCCTACTACTATCTCCTGTCATACTACTCTATCATTCCTGCTGCGAAATTGTTTTGTTTCAATCTAGCTGGGCTTTTTTGGGTCTGCCGTTTATTCTTCTCTTAATGGCCCGGCAAGACCATTGGTTCTTGTGTTACATTACTAGCGGGCTCCTATGTCCCATTTGTTTTCCCTTGGGCGCCCTGGGCTTGTTTGCTTTCCTTGGGTTTCCTCGACCATTTTCCTAATTTCGCATTACCATGGGCTTTTATTGAATTCTTTGGGTTTCCTCGGCCTAATTACGTTATTTCTCATCCTTGGGATTCATGAGCTTGCCATCGACCCCTTACTTTCTTTGCTTTTATTACTTTGGGCCTACTGCAGTCCATTCTCACTTTTCCACATCATATATTATCCATGATTTGCTTTTTCTCTCTTTCCGGGTTCCTTTAAGCCCATTTACCTCTTCAAGACCCATTTATTTATCTCATGGGCCTGTGATCCATTATTTCTACCGCTTGAACTTAATGGATTTTCTATCCGTTTGCCAACTCCTTTCTGTCCGTGTTGCTGGGCTTCTCTCTTCCACTTGGGCTTCTGAAATGACTATCAACAAGAAGTATATAAGGAAAAGGGGGTTGACAGGAAAAAGGATCTGAAAACACAAGTATCTAAAAAAGAGAGAAGTACTAAACATAGACAAGAAGAACATAGAGAGAGGAGAGTGAATAGTATAGCTTTTTGTATAATCTCAGCCTCCTCGGCCAAACTTGTGGAGGAATATATGCTTCTCTATTCTATAAAATTAACATTTTCTTCTCTATCTTCATCCTCTGGCAGAGCCCTCTCTTATTGTTCGTTTCCCTCTCTTACGAATTTTATTGATTTAGTTCTAGGTTGAACTGTACAACTCACTGTTCTAAGTGGGCTTGGGCCGCAAGATCTTTTGGTCCTTACACCTTTATTAACCATTAAAATTAGGTAGATATGATACATGCAAAGAAATGTATGTATTATAAAATTCCCTATTTGTTAGTTTTAAAATTATAGAGTTAATTTGTTAATTTTTAAAATATTAGGGATTAATTTATGGATCTGATTAACAAAGACCTTAAGTCATTTGTTAATAAGATATTTTTAAGTGTTAATAACATTTTTATGAGAAATATAAATAAAAAAAAGTTAAAAAAAGGTCTGTCAAAAAAATAAATTGTTATTTCCTTTTTATCATAAAAGTTTCTAAAAGTATTTTCATAAAAAATTCCCTTAACAAAATTCTAAAATTATACATTTTGACCCATTTTAATTTACTTTTAGAGTGTCAAATTGTGAAAAGCATATAATCTCTGCCTACACCAAAAACTGATTGGTGTCTTGATCTGATGACAAAGAGCTATCATCAGGAGCAGACGCCATAGGTCGAAAGTCTCTCAAAAAAAAAAAAAAATTGTGAAAAGCATATCCTACAATACGTACCATTTACCTTGAGCCACTCTATAACTATAAATTGTGAAAAGCAATCCTCAAAAAAAAAAAAAAAAAAAAAAAAAAAAAAGGGGAGAGAAGAAGAAGGAAAGCGTATCATACAATATGTACCATTTACCTTGAACCACATAGTATAAATAGAACGGGAAAGACCCAACTTTTATAATTAAACCAAAATATTTATAGTAAATTATCAAAATAATTAAAAATAAAAAGTGAATCTTCATCAAAATTTCTAGAGACTTTTAGTTAACCGAAATAGTTTTGTATAACACTTGCATTGAGCAATTTAACATAATCATAATGTGAAGTTAGCTACATTTCATTTCATATCTAGAACTATGTTATTAGAGGTATAACATAATCAATAATCATCGATAAATTAAACAAGAGTTCAATTTTATAATTAAAATTGAATAATTAAATATATAGGGAAAAAAAATCATTTTAAGTAATATTACAAAAACAAAACTTGTAAAACCAAGTTTTCATAACAAATCTAGATTTTTCACATCAATTGTAAATAAAATATAATGTATGAAAATAAAATAAATGCCAAAATGCATTGTTTTTCCTAAAGTTTAACTACCAAGCGTTTTAGCCTTTGAAGTTTTTGAAGTTTCAAATGAGTGCAAAATAATATTAGTTTGTAAAGTTAAAAAAATGAGTGTTATTTATCCATTCGGCAGTGCTCATTAGTTCCCTTGCCTATTTGTCTAATGGAGCATTTTGGTAAGTGTTTTATTTATTTATTTATGATGAAACAACTCATTTTATATTAAAAAATCACACATAAGCTAACAAATCCGAACCCATTTTATTTGGTATGCCCATCCAATTCAAACCCAAAGTTGAAGTTGATTCATTCCCAAATCCTTGTGAATAGAGAGAGAGAGAGTAATTATGGGAATATTTTTTATTTGGGAACCCCAAGCAATTGGGAGATTCTAGTCTTTTGCCCTTAATTTTTAAAAAATTTAGTAATATGCCCATTTTTCGAAACTATATAGGGATATGCCCGATACTCGATTACCTTAAAATCGAGTTTCATTAAAATACTTGATTCGTAGAAAATCGAGTTATTTCAAATAAAACTAAAACTAAAAAAAAAAAAAGCATGGAACTCGATTTTAGGGAAGTCGAGTTCCAAAACGCCGCTATAAGACTTTAAAACGTCATTATAGGGCTTAAAAACGCCACTATAGGGCCCCTTGAACTTGGTATGGGGACTTATAAAAATTTTTTGCAGGAAAACGCCGCTATAGGGCTCCAAAA
This sequence comes from Quercus lobata, assembly GCF_001633185.2. Taxonomy (NCBI): domain Eukaryota; kingdom Viridiplantae; phylum Streptophyta; class Magnoliopsida; order Fagales; family Fagaceae; genus Quercus; species Quercus lobata. Next base: position 34,911,117 of record NC_044915.1, read on the forward strand.
CGTCACTATAGGGCTTAAAAACGTCACTATAGGGCCTAAAAACATCACTATAGGGCACCCAGAACAAAGCGATTACACTTATAAAAAATTTTGCAGAAAAACGCCATTATAGGGCCTTAAAACGTCACTATAGGGATTAAAAACGCCACTATAGGGCACCCTGAATATGGGCCAATCACACTTCTAAAAAATTTGCAAGAAAACGCCGCTATAGGGCTTTAAAACGTCACTATAGGGTTTAAAAACGTCACTATAGGGCTCCCGGAATATAGAGCAATCACAGTTATAAAAAATTTTTTTGCATGGAACTCGATTTCCATGGAAATTTATTTTTATTTTTTTATTTTTTTTTTAAGTTTAATCGGGCATAACTCGATTTCTTACAAATCGAGTATTTAATTGAACTCGATTTTAGGATAATCGAGTATCGAAACAGAGACACGCTCCTATATAGTTTGTAAACAGGGGCATGTTGCTAATTTTTTTTCAAAATTAGGGGTAAAATGCCAGAATCCTCCAAGCAATTGACTAAAAGTTGGCCGCACTTGAGAAATAATGTTATGAAGCAATCAAATGATAATGAAACACAAAAAAGTAAAAAACTATCACCAACCATACTTGTTACGAGTCTTGTAGGTCAACTAACACTTCCTAGTATTTCCGATAAATATATTTTCAAGGTTCAAATCGCCTATCCCACAACTATGAAATCATAAAACAACAAATAAAAAAGAAAAACAGAGCTCCCATGTCATTTGCAATTTGTAGATTTGAGTTTTCAAAATCGTAGAATGCTGAATGCTGCTCCCCAGGACTAACCGTAAAAGTTGCAGGGAACATCCAAAAAAAAAATAAAAAAAAAATAAAAAGGAATTGGAGAAATTGGAGCATAAGAAAATCTTGTTATTTAAAAATTGGTCTCCCTACGCACCTACTACACTAGAAATGATCCATGTTTAAGTGTTTCATATTCATCTCCTTTTGCACAAGGAGGACCTCTAGCTCTTCCACTAAACGCACAATCCCAAGCTCAAGGACGGCCTACAGCTCAAACTAGAGTGCTTTTTCTTATTTGTTTATCTATGGTTTTTTTCCATAGATGAACTCGCTTCTTCCTTTTTCTAAATACAACTATACTGTAACTAACTTTCAGCAGTTAGCTTTCAACCGAAAAACTGCCTCCTCCCGCACATACAAGGTAGGCTCGTGGCGTGCATTTAACAGCTCTAATTTATTGTTTACAGCAACTTATTTGCTTAAAATAAATTTTTATCTTATCTCAAAATAACTTTTTATCTCATCTTTAAGCAATAAGCTGCCTACAAAGCAGATTAACAACAGTAAATCCATTTGAAGCCGAAAAGAAGCTGACATTCATACACTTTTATTTTCACGATTACAACAAGGATAGCTATAAAAGGGCTCACAAACTAGAAAGTCAGCTTAAATTTTACTTAGATTCTTAAGAAAAACTCTTAAGAAACCTTTTTTCAGTTCCATTAAGCATTTGTCACAATCTCTACCTAGCTGTTGGTGTCTTCCAAAATTCTGTTGTTTTTAAACTTTGTCAATCCGCAGGTATCAGCAACAGGTGAAACGCAGACATCACTCCATGCAAGGCTGCTCCGGTAACTGCCAACAACAAAAATATGAAAAGAGATTCAGGGGCAAGTACCTCTGTATTTTGAATCAAGGTTTTCTGGGCACGATGGTAGAAAAGTTAGACAGATAAGTCACCCTTACTACCACTCTGTTACCATATTTTCTGCAGATTATAAAAGCTAATTTAAGAATTTAAAGGCATCATTGCCAATGACCTCCTCCCTTAGTAAAAACAGTGTTCAAGGATGAGGTTGTGGATCCAAAACTCACAGGGTGCATAACTTACCAATCAACCAAAACAATCTCCCTCCCAGATAAGCTAAGATGTAATTGCATGCAGAGAAAAAACACATGTAACATCTTGAAAGCACAGGGGAATCCAAAGACACATACAAATTAAAAAACAGCTCACTAAGGGGTTCAAAGTTCAAACTTAAAAGACACGTTCTGGCTAAAAGCTGAAAGTGACTTATGCATCATGTCAGCATATGTCTTTGCTCTAGGAAGAGTGGTAATTGCATATTTTTTTTGTTCTTAACCATTTAGATTGCTTGATCTGAAGGCAAAAATCAAAATAACTCCGGCTTGTTCTTAACCATCCAAAGACACATTATCTGGCTTGTTCTTCATCCCAACAGAGGTCTCATCCACTATATAATATCATGCTCAATTGAGCATTTGCTCTGCATATGGTATTTTGGAGTGAAGTAACTCTTATCTACACTCCTGCCTAAGGTTGGTTTCACTTTGTTGCCAGGTATTTGCTTGATCACTACACATAAAAGCTCTTTCTTGTCTGATATCCCCCAGTCAGAGCTCATCTTCCACAGATGAGCATATAATGTCACAGACTAAGTAACTAAATTATTTTGAGACTTAACTCCTCACTATACCTCAACTTTCTATCTTTCAGATGGTTCACTGTCCCCCCCCCCCCCCCCCCCCCCCCCAACCAAAAAAAAGAAAGAGTTTCTAATCCCTCTGATGCTTCTTTTTTTCCTTTCTTTACATTAAAAAGATGTGAATCTAGGGTCCTAAAAGTACATCAATGCATGAGCATCAAAAAGAAACTCTGAAGAGATTTTCTTGCTTCCAAATTCTTTGGTAACCTAACATGCACACTACTAACCCACCAAAATATCTACAGCTCTTCTGAGAGACTGAGAACCTATCATACTTCTGTAACTTTTTGGACTACTTCTTGTATACTTGCTGTACAATTGAGGTAGATCCTCGTCATCAATATAACAACCTACTTATCAATAAATAAATAAAGAGCAAAGAGCAATCTTTTTCTTCTCCTTTGATTGGTATGTTTACATCCACACCTTGTGGGTCATAAACCCACAACCACATCCTCCACCCCATTCTTACAGGAAACCCAAAAATCATTTTAGAGGTCTAGTTGAGAGTTTTCTGTCAAATTCAACCCTCAAGATGCATTAATATTATAGAAATAATAAGTCTGAAGGAGTTGTTTAGGGTTAGAGAAAGAAACCAACATAGTGACCTCAACTGATAAGGGCCATGTAATACTAAGGATGATCATTAAGAGAAATGAGGACTTCAATCTCAAATTAGAACCACTAGAACGCATGCATGACCGCATTCCCATAAAAAAACCATGATCCGTGAGATTGGACAATAAAGTACTGAAAACATGAAAAATGGCTATGCAAACCACATTTCAATTTTCAAACACAACAACCTGAACAAAGTGACAATTACAACTTCACCTATTACCAGTTTGATACATAATGTCCCATTCAATCATGCAAAAATTCCAGGAAAAGAATAAAATATTCTTCTAATTCTAATTCATATTTTCATCTCAGGTATGTCAATATAATATCCAAAAAAAGAATTAACTGCACATTCAACTCAAATTAAAGCCATTAAAAGCTACTATCATAAGTTCTCAACAAAACAATGATCATAACAAAATCATTTTGAAATACAGTTCCACGAGTAGGTGAAAAGCAAACCAACCTTTCTCATTTAGTCGAAAGCATCTTGCAAACTTGTTGATTCTCCACAATCTGATTAATTGCATCTCTAAACTTATAATAGTCCTCAACTTTATTATAAATCTGATGCGAAATTCGAGTATATCCTGTGATCAATCCATCCTTATGCCTCGGCTCATTCTCGCCGTCATCCTCATTCGGAGGCCGATAATATATCGGTACTTCAACCTTATACTTCTCCCTCAAATGCGACCGCAACGAAAATGCATCGTCATCGCTCGTAACGCAGAGTTTCGAAGGCAATGCCACCATGATCATGCTTGCACACATCTCCGGCGGCGAGCCTAAGCTCGTCCCCCAAGATTCCGCGAGCATTTTCCCCATCTTCACCACTTGTTCGTGGTTTCTAGCCATGATTCCCTCAATGCCGCCTTCGAATCGGTTCACAAATTCGATTATCGTCGGGATAACGAGCTGTGGGCTATAGTCTCGGGTTCCGATCCACGAGCTTTCGATCGGGAGTCCGTTACCGTACTCGTGAGAAACCACGGGGTGGTGCATTGTGGAGGAGGACGAGTTCGATTTCCGGCAATAGAGAAACGCCACCGAAGGCGGAGCGAAGAACCATTTGTAGAGGTTGCTGACGTAGAAATCGGCGCCGATTTCTTGAACATCGATGGGAACACTTCCGATTGCGTGGGCGGCGTCGACGAATACTTGATCCACGCCTTGCTCTCTGCAGATTTCGACGAGTTCGCGTACCGGAACAAGAACCGATGGCATTGACGTGATGTGATCGATGATCGCCAATCGAACTTTCCCGCCGTTGGATTTCGCTTTCGACAATCCTTTTCGGAACTCGGCGATGATTTCGGAGTCGGAGTTGACAGGAAACGGAAGGCGGACCTCGATGACGGAAGCGCCGGCGCGCGTGACGTAAGCTTGGATTGATTTCTTGATAGCCGGAAAAGCGCAGTGAAACATAACAACGGTGTCGTTTATTTGAGAGAACCGGCGCCCGACTTGCTGAAGAACGATGGCGGCGGCGGTGGTGGCGTTATCGACGAGGGAGACCTCGTCGAGGTCGGAGGCGTTGATTAGGGTTTTGACAACGGCGCGTGACTTAGACAAATTGGGGCGGAGCGTGGAGAAGTAGAAGTGGTCGGGTTGTTTGAGGAAACGGAGCTGCCAGGTGCGTTGAGCGGCGATAATGGATTCGGGGCAGCACCCGAAACTGCCGTTGTTGATTCGGGCCGTGCCCGGTTCGTGGTGAGAGAATTCAGAAGCGAGGAGGTATTCCGGGTCGGAAATGGACAATTTGAGGAGTTTGGGCTTTTTGGCGACGTAGTCGCCATTTCGAAGTTCTTCTTTTTCGCCCATGGATTCCGAATGAAATGAAATGAATTTTTATGGATTATGAGAAATTTTTACACGAAAACTTTCATACACTACACACACCCTCTCTCACTAGTCCTTGCCTTCGTGTTGGTGATAAGCATCGTAGGAGAGAGAGAGAGAGAGAGATGAGTACAAGTGTGACTGTGTTTGCGTGTGGGCGCGCACGTGCGGTACTACGACGTCGTCTGCCCGGCCCGCCGCGTCTCCTGGGTCCTGTCACCTGTGGACCAATATATATATATATATATATATATATTCTTATTTTGGATTAAGATATAATTATAAGATGCACAACTTACATTACTTAATTTAACAATTGAATGACCAAAAATGTGATTATTCCTTTAAATATGGAACGATAGTTAATGATTCATCCAAAAAAGATAGCTAATGTAATGAACATTTATTTAGGTCATAATTTGTGAAATGGAATATTCTTTTATAAGAAATATGGAAATTTCTATTATTAAAATAGCTTCTTTTGTGTGTGTGTGGGGATCAAAGGACCTTATGAGAAAAAGGAAAGTTTTTGTCTCTTAAGAAATGCAAGGGGTGCATATATTTATATTAATTAATAATCTGATTTTGCTCAATTTGTTTTTTATACAAAATAGAATTTCTACTCTTACCTAATCTAATCTAAGTGTATATATGTGTGAAACTCCCTCCTAGAAACTTGAACCCCGACTCTTACTCCCCACACCCCATAAGCATTTATACTTGTAGAGTGACCATCATATCAAGAGTTTGCTCAATTTGTTGACTCTTCTTGTAAAGGTTGATATTATATATAAACTGAAATGACATTAATAGAATGGACATAGATTTGAATCACTCCCTCTGGCTGAAATGTAGGGAACAAAAGAACCTATTCTTATAGTATAATTTAATACTGTGTTGAATACTTGAATGGTTTAAGAAAAGGAATAAAAAAAAGATAGTGTGTTGAATATTTCACTTTCTTTTGTACCTCTACTGGTGGCTCTTTGCCATTTCGTGCTTCACATTATTATTATTTTTTAGAGGGTTCAAATGATAGTTTAGTATTAATGGTATTATTTGTAGTATTCTATATATGTGCTTAAGATGCTTGTTAAGAATTTTGAACATCCTGCCAAAAACAAAAAGAGAGAGAAAAAAAAAAACATTTTTAACGCAAAATCTTAAGAATTTCATGAAACATTAAGAATTGCTAAACTAAAAGCCTAAGGTTTGTACTTCATATTCATATGCTTCATTTTTTTATTTTTTTATTTTTTTTTTGTGTGTATATTTGATTAACAAAAGGTACAAAAGTTTTTATCTAAAATTAAGATTGAACTTCAATCGAGTAGTGTGCAATGAACTGAGAATGTTAGGTATCAAAATAGCTATGTGCGATGAGCATGGGAACTCAATTAACATTAAACTCCAAGGACAACCTTGTAAGAGAACTCTTGTCAACCTTGTTAAAACACAATTTCCATAAATATTTAACAAAACTCAATTTAAGATCATGTTGCATCAATCTCAATAATTTATCCCGAAATTTAATCTATGAACAGCTATTTAATAAATTTACTAATGTATTGTTCATCAAAACACCAAATAAAAATATTTTTATCTCTCTCTCTCTCTCTCTCTGGAAAGGAAGGAGGAGATCAAAATGGAGTGAAGCAGAGCTTGACGTATCACAACAAAGCTATCAATGATGGCTAAATCGTAAGATTCGAGCTCCAAGTTCTAATTCATTTGGTATTATACAAATCTCGCTTGGTTTGGTATCGATACGAGTTTTGATCTATTGTGAAGAGGGAAAATTACAACTGGTAAATTTGTGAATGTGAAAGGAGAAGGCGTTGTTGTGAAATGGAAGGGGGGGGGGGGAAGTGAAAAAAATATTTATTTATTTATTTTATTAGAGAGAAAAAACATCTATATATATATTAATAGGTAAAGCTCTAAGAAAATTCAATTAGATTCTAAAATTGAGCTCTAATTTTGTGTCATGTGTTCTAAAATTTATCTTAATTTTGATGCACAAATACTTACTACATGCTAAAATCGAAGAGACTAAGCAAAATTGAGCTCTAATTTTGTGCCATTTGTCATAAAATTTTTCTTAATTTTGATGCACAGATATTTACTACACGCTAAAACCGAAAGGACCAGGCATTAGAAACGAGAGAAAGATAAAAAATGAAATTATTTAGAGGGGCACATGAGATATACGTCCGTTGGCAAAACGTGGTGAAAAGGATAGCTACCTCTCTCTCTTCACTCTAAAACCTTTGTAGAGATCTCAATCCATTGTGTGCAGGATCTTTCGTGAGACAAAAACCATGACCAACTTCTCCATGAAATCGAATCCAAAAGGTTTGTCTGCTAAGGCCCTGCCTCTTCTTCTTTTGATTAGATCCAAATTTACAAAATTTTAAGTTATGGTTTCAATTATTGTTAAAACAATCAAATAGCTTATGATGTTCAATTTGTAAAAATTGAATTGTTGTTGAATTTTTATATAAAATTTAATTGATGGTTTGCTATATTTGGTTCTGATTTTGATTTTTGAGTTGTTTAGTTAAGTGCAAAGGCTCTTAGCAAGAGTAAAAGAGGGAAATTGACAAACTATCTTTTCTTCTTCTTTTTTTTTTTTTTTTTTTGCTAGGTTACCTGCCTTTGTACCTTTATTTTCAATTTTTAATTTTTCAATACATTCTCACTCTTTAATTTTTTACATCATTCACTCTGGAACAATTATTGAAACTAATGCGTTTGTTCTTGGACCAATGCAAAAGATATTGGTTCATCAAGATTGGCAATGTTTATATCTTTGTTGATATCCATCCTATTTATTTTGTTCAATATATGTTGACCGTTTCAAGTCATATATATCAATTACGTGGCAAAAAGATTTAAACTTTGTTAGGGATTGATTTCCATTCTGCATTCAATATATTTGAAAGAATGTTTATGAAAACGAGTGAGATATATAATTGGCAGTAGTGGGTATTATAAAAGGATATATTTGTTCTGTCGCTAATAAACATGGTTCCCCAAAAATGATTCTCTGGATGCTAATTTAATCTATTATAAGAAAAATATAGACTATAGATTTAGAATGACTTAGACGATGGTGATGAAGATGATCGCAAGAGGTACCCACTCAATTCCCTTCAAAACAACATTCAATTCCACAGCTCTTAATTCTTTTCTGTATTTCAGTCTTATGCTGTCTCTATTCATTCCTTGAGAGTTTTCAGAATGGAGTCTCTAAACATGAATGCCAGACTGTGGTCAAATCTTTTTTCTTAGCATTGACCTTTAATTTTACCTCTTAAAAAATTGCCTGCAAGATGTTTGTCAAATGCTTGACTAAAAGATTTTTGTGACGTAAGGACTTTAAAAGTGTTTGTTTGTTTGTTTGTTATTTTTTATTTTTTATAAGTTTCTTTCAAGAATTTTTTGCTATTTTGTTATATACGAATTTAACTTACTTTCAGTACTTTTTTAACTGAAATCTCATTTTGTTATACGGATTTGGCTTACTTTCAGTGTTTTTTTAACTGGAATCTCATTTTGTTTTAATAAAAAACTGTTACATCATCCATTAACTAAATAAAATGTAGAGACTAAAACTTACTACCATATACCATTATATGTTTAAAATAAAAGGATATATCCAGTTAAAAAAATATTAGAGGCAAGCCAAACCCACTAAAGATGGAGTTGACAATTTAAATTAAATGGAGCTCTAACATATTGAAGTTTTTTAGGTTTTCTTTATCTCTTAAAGTATCAATTCAAACCTCAGAGCTTAGTATAAACATGTGTCATAATCTCAACGGGTCCAGTGGGCACTGGACTCAAACCTCACCCTTTATTTTACTTATGTATGCATAATATCCATTGTATTATGTGGACAATTGATTTGATTCAAAAATCTACATTTGCCTAATTCTAAAATAGAATGTCCTTTTTTGGCTTATTGTATCCATTTCAATGAATCTTAGCACCTTATTTATTTTTTCTTGCATTAGTTTTAACATAGCCAATAATATTGATTCGGACAATTGCAAAATCATTCTGAATCATCCCTCCTCAAATAATAGGACCCCAATGGAAGAAATCAATAACCGATTATTAGTAGGATTATCACTATAGTTCATGTTGTTTGAACCCAAAACATACAGCAACTCAAACATTTCCAGGTCATGCAGCAACCTGGTTCAAATGCTATTGTAAATGAGTAAAACAAACCATTGATATGGAATTGCTAGCACAAAACAAAGGTCATGCCTGAAAGAGTTTCAAGTTTCACAAATACAATGCCTACGACCCAATTACTACAACATGTAATTGTAAAAGGTTTTCGTGCTTTAGAAACAATTACTAAAGCTCCATGATTTAGTTACAACTGATACTAATTTGTTGTTTATGTTCTTATTTTGTTGGTAGGTTGATTGAAGTGACACGTATACAAAATTTTCCAATGCATCACTTGAATTAGCAACTATCCCTAAAAAATTGAGATCAAAGCACAATATATGAGAAAATTGGTGATATATGAAAGTCAAGGCATAATCAAAATTAAAATTAGCCTCTAATTGTAGTTTAATTTTGTATTAAGTGACCCATTTATAATACTCAACAAGAAAGTTGGGATGACCTTCATTAATTATTACTATTATTCAATATTTCCATGCGTAAGCATAGATTACAAGTTAGTTTAAACACATCAAAAACTCACTTTATCATTTTAGAACATCATTTTACAACATATCATTTATCAGATGTTCTATACTTCAATTCTATACATTAAAATAATATTTCCTACCCATTAAAATAATATATTTATCCAAAACACAGCAAAAATACAAATGCACAATCCAATCACCACCGGGTCCAACAGCCACTGCTACAACCACCGCCACAACAACAACCACTGCTACAACCACCGCCACAACAACAACCACCGCTACAACCACCGCCACAACAACCACAATCACCGGATCCTCCAACAAATTTCAAATCCAAAAACCTCAACCAAAAAAAAAAAAAACTCAAAATCTTCAACAAAACCCAAACCCAACGGATCAATCAATGACCAAACTCAACCAACCATCGGCAACGAGATCGGCGGCAAGAGCTGTGGAGGACGACGAGCAAAGATGTGGAGGACGACGAGCAAAGATCGGCGACCACCCCTGGGCGAGCAGAGCTTCAGATCGGCGAGCAGAGGTTCAGATCAGATCGATCGCGAGCTTCAATCGGCGAGCAGAGGTTCAGATCGGAATCGCCTTCTCAGGAAAAAAAAAAAAAAACAGAGAGAGAAAGAGGAGTCGAGACGGAGAGATAAAGAAAATGAAACTCAGATCGGAATCGCCTTCTCAGAAGAAAAAAAAAAAAAAAAATGAGAGAGAAAGAGGCGTAGAGACGGAGAGATGGAGAGGAGAGACGGAGACCAGAGAGCAGAGAAAGAGAGAGAACTGGGCTGCGGAGAGAGAGAAGAGAATAAAATAAGGGAAAAAATTTATAACACATGTGTCCGTACCGTCTCATATTTGAGACGGTACTGTAGCGGTGTGCCAATTTTTTTGGCATTTGGCACACCTCATGAGGGTCTATTTTTGTTATTTGGTGTGCCAAATGCCAAATTTTTGGCATTTGGCACACCTGATGGTAGTGCTCTTAAGTTTGTCAAAAAATCAAAAGTGAAATTTTTAGACCAAATTGGTTAAAATTGCATTAAGGCTTATTTGAGTGCTCTTATAGGGAGGAGGTAGAGATTTATGCCGCTAGAAGAGTTGTGGAGTTTGCATTAGAAATTGGTATAGTAGATCCTATTATGGAAGGGATACATTTTTCAAACTGTTGTATATGGCTTATTACATAAATGTTGCATATGGCTTATTACATAAATGAAATACAATATATTTCTCCCTCTTTATATGTGTAATGTCTGTGCCCCAAAGTCAATCACAATAATTTTGTATTCTTAACTCATGCATCATTATTACTTTATTAGCTGTGAAAAAGACTAAGAGCATCCACATCAGTAGATGCAAAATTTTCATCTATTTTGCGTAAAAAAGCTACTTTTTCTATTTTATACTTATTTTTACAAAACATCTACATCAGTTTATTTATTCTACACATTTATTCAATCAAATATTCATTCATTTACAATTTTTTATTTTTCTCTCCCTTACTGCTCCTCTCTCTCACATATCCAACACTCTTTCACAGACCCAACACGCAAAGGAAAGTAGCAGTTGTTTTCACCAGCGTGCAAGCTCCGTTGTTTTCATCAACATCTAGTTCCGATGGTCCGGTGATCGAAATGGCTTCGCTTCTTGGATCGGTCTTCTTATGCTCCTCTTAGCATTGAAGATCCAAGTCCTTCAAGCCTTTTTTGTTGTTAATTTTCTTTATTTCTTGTTTGGTTGGTGAGAAAGTGGTGGAAAAGAGTAGAAATAGAAGGAAAGATGATTGGCAACCAAAGATCTATTGATTTTCTTTGTGTTTGGTTAATTTTCTTTATTTCTTGTTTTCTCCGTGTTTTTCTCGGCAACCAAACAAATCCTGTGTAATACTAATTTCTTGTTTTACTTGATTTTGGAAGAAATTTTTTGATGTGGTGTTCTCTATTGATGCATGGTGTGGCGTTCTCTGATGATCGGTGACAATGAGAGTGAGGTGAGAATGAGAGCAACTAGAGAGATAGAGAGAGAAAAATTCATTAAAATATTAAATGCAAGTGGTATAGTAATCGTGCATGTATGCATGGTTACTGTAGCAATTGTGCATAAATGCCCAATTTTACACCCACTGATGTGGGTGTTTTTTTGGCCAAAATGTGTATAAGGAATAACTTTTTTCTACTTTGCAAAACTTTACACAAGCTGATGGGGTTGCTCTAAAGAGCTTGGATTGAAATATCAAGTATGTTTAATTGGGGGAAACTCCAAGAACTTATGCTATGTTTGATTGGGGGAGAGAATGGAAAAGGAGAGAAGGAAAAAAAGAGAGGAAGATGAGATTTTCCATTATTTGGTTGGGGTGAAAAGGGAAATGAAAGAAAATAGAGTGGGTGGAATTGGGAAGAAAATGAGAAGAGAAATGGTATTGATAATATATATTGTAGGGTTAAGGGTCCAAATTGTATATTGGGCCTTGGGCCTTGGCCGAGAGCATAGTAATCTGAGATCAAATGAATGGTGTTGGATGGGTCAAGCTTAGAATCTAATAAGTGAGATACGAATGGGAGGGCGGTTCGAGGAGAAACAATTCCTTGGATATGCTAGGTACAGCTCAAATGTATGTCCTGATAGTCAGAGGGACCTTCCAGGAAGCTCTAATGATAGGGACATGTATCATGAACACACACAAGAAGGATGAGAACTCAAAAATATCTAAGGGAAAGCTGCGACCACTGTATTGAATGCCCTGCAGCTAACCTTCTAGCCGCATTTATGTGGAGAAGACCCCTAAACAGTACTATTTTGGCTACCGCAACTCACAGAAAGCTAGAAAGGGTGTCTGATGGGACAATCACTCAAGTAGTGGCTCAAATGATTGACAAGTGTAGGATCAAAATCGTCTAAAGGGAACTATATAATGTAAGAGGTCCTTCATGGATAGGGATCCGAAAAATTAATAAAGAAAAACACTGTAGCAATTAAAGTTGTATTTGTAACCTATTCAATTGATTTATATTGGAACTAACCTGCTCGAACAGTGAATTAATTCAGCTCTATGGTCCTTGTTCTTACTTGATCATCTTCTAAATTCATACTAGTCGTTGTCAAATTCATTAGGAACTAGTTTTTTGACTCACTCTCTACAAATTTATTGTACTGGACTCACTGAGCTAATATCTTTTACACTTTGGGCTTGGGCTGCAAAACGTGTCTCTACATATATATATATATATATATATATATATGAGTTGTGTGCTAATAAACTTTGCTTGTAACTATATTTTTTTAGCTACTGAATGTGGTTCATTACCCAAAAAAATATTTGTTATCTTTTCCCAAAAGCCTTTTTTTTTTTTTTTTTTTTTTTTTTTTTTTTTTTTTAACTAAAGAGCATTTTTATCATTATTTAAAGTCTGGAGAACAACTTTAAGCTAAAACAAAAAATATCAAGCTGTATTAATGCTCTTTAGTGCATTACTCTACTTGTTTATATAAATAATGAATGGACAAAAATGCTCATACTTATTTTTCAAAATAAAACTTAATGTCACCTGTAAGAACCAAGTATGGGACCTATGGGCCTAGGATTACTTTGGACTCACAATCTATTTGTAGTGGGCTTGAAGATTTCCTACTATGGGTCGTTCTCGGCAGAGAGACTCAAAGCAACGCCCCAGTTGTTACTCACTCCTCTTCTCTCTTTTCTCTAATTTTCTGAACCCCTTTCTTCTCCCAACTTTCCTCTATTTATAGCCAAGGTTAGTGGGGAGATCGTGATTACAGCCACCGTTAGTGCTACTGAAGGTCCAATACTTTCTGATTAAAGTGGATGTTCAGGTGGGAGGACGGTGCGGCATTTATGATCTTGGAACTTGGTTCCATCGTGCCTGATCATGCTCGGCAATCCAGTTTCCTGTGCAAGTCGCACCTTCCCGGTAAAGGTTTATATACATGACCGAGAACTTTTGACCGACCACCACTTGGACCTCGATACCTTACACTTGTTTGTTTATCAAGGAAGCTTCAGGAAGGGCGCAGGTGAATTGGACCTTTCTAATGGGCCTGTGTCTAAAGCCAGCATAGGACTGGGCCTGGGGCATGCATGGGCCTGTGCCCAAGGACGGCATGAGGCCGGGCTCCGGTCCTGTAAGGGCCCGGGATCCAGGTGCCGTACAATAGCCCCCCCTTGATTCATACTCGGTAGCCGAGAAGAATCAAGGAGCTGTCTGGCCCCTTTGACCTCGGGAATCTTCTAGCCTGGGGCTTCCAACTGTCACTTCTCATTAATATCCATCTCAAAAGACGCGCCGTTTCGCGGCGCCAGGCGCAGTCGTCATCATTGCTTGACGGTTCGTGAACCGAAGCGGCGTGCGAATCCATTACGCTTGGCATTCGCTGGGTTGCTCGTACACTGCGCCCATTTATTGCTTGATTAGGCGTTTCTCCTTCCCTCATCTCTCTCTGGCTCTATAAATAGTTCCCCACTGAATACTATTCCATTTTTCCCTTGCCTCTGATCTTTTAGTGCTTACTCTCTGCCGACCACATTTCTGTGCGCTTGCTTGCTCAGTGTTCTTTTCCTCCTTAGGACCCAAAGTAAGTTTCTCTTCCCTTTCCTGTTCCTTCAGCTTTACTTCTTTGAGTTCACTTTCGTAGTTTCTAGGCGTTAGGTATGGGTTACTCTTACCTCTTAGAATCCCCCTCTACTTTGGCCACCTTTAGGAGTAAATTTAATATTCCTAATGACGTGGATGTGGCTTACTGTCACGAGAGTGATATTGAACTCCACCGAGGACGGGGTACAGCCTTCTTTCCTTTGATGTCCATTTTAGAAGGTGGGGTCAGGTTTCCCGTAGATCCCCTCCTGATAAACGCGCTTACTTACTATGGGCTATGCCCCGACCAACTTTCCCCCAATTTTTACCGGGTAGTTAGTTGTGTCAGTAAACTGAACCGCACCTTTAATTTACAGTTAGACCACCACGATATTAACCAAATGTATAGGCTCTGTGGGAGCAAGGCAACCAATTATTACTTAAAGACAAGAGATGCTCGGGTACTGCTGATATCATGCCTACCTGATTCGAACAGGAACTCTACCGGGGAGTTCGTTAGGGTGCGCGGCAATTGGTTTGCCGGGGATATCCCTTGCCCCCTTACAAAGCGTGAAGTGGGTTCGTACCATCCCCTTCGTATAATTGCTTTCCTTCCCCCGTACAATCTTTATTATAAGAGACTAATGTCATGTGTTCTTTTGCAGACGGCAAAGTGTTTGTGCAGGACCTCAGACCCGTCCATGAAAAGGATTTAAACTTCATCCTCCGTTCCGAGATCTACGTGCACTGGGACGGGCAACTACGGGCCTCTCACTTAATCCTTGGAGTGGAGCCGGTTTATTCCACCTGGCAGCCTTTCAAGCAAGCACTGTTAGTTGACAGCCCCCTGTTATCGTACATAGACGTACGGTACGTGAACTTTTTGCCGCCGAAGCTCACGACCGGGGAAGCGAGAGAATTTGGTCCGCGGTATACTTGCGCGGACGAGCAAGCCCCCTTGCGAGACGAATCCGCAGAGCAAGCATCCCGGCGCCTCAGGGAGTTAGCCCACGTACCCATACAGCAGGAAGAACAAGCGCAGGAGCAGCCCGTTCCCGAGAACCCAGCTGCCGCGCCTCAACAGCAAGCGATAGAAGCGGCTGCCCTGCTAACTGAAGCTATCCGGTCTAGCGGAGAGATGGTATCGAGAAAGGTGATGTCAATAGACCGGTTCGTGCCCGGTGCTCGGCAACCCAATCAGCCACCGCCTTCCCAGAGCCGGGGTCAAGCGCCTCAGCCCTCACCCACCACGCAGGCCGGACGTGCCCGAAAGAAGCAAAAAGTTACCGATCAACCTTCCGCGGGCCCGGGAGATGCTGTTGCCCAGACTCCTCCCCGTCCAGCAGGTGGCATTGTTATCCGCGAGCCGCCAACCGAAGCTGGCACGGGGGGCGCGTCCTCCTCCCAAGTGGCTCCAGCGTGGGAGCCCAAGATTCTTCTGGACGGCAAGCCATTGCCCTCAACCGCCTGCATTCGGATGTGGGATAAAGGTGAGGGCGGCCGTATTGCCCAATCTTTGGCCGAAGCTCTCCAGCTTCCCGAGGACGTGCACGCTTTTAAGGAAGGATCCGAGGAGTCCGTAGGGCGCCGGTTAGAGTGGCACGCCATTGCGGTAATTCTTTTGTCTATCTAGTCCTTCATACAAATTTCCTTTGGCTTCTTTTCTAACCTTTGTGCTTGCTAGGCTGCCCAAATGGCCCACATTGTGGCTGCTCGGGCACGAGAGCTTGCCGAGGAGAACGAGCGCGAGAAGGATGCGCGGGAGGCGGCGGTGAAAACGGCTAAGGAAAAGCAGAAGGCCGCTGAGGCTGCTGAGAAAAAGGCTGCAACTGCAGAGAAGAATCGGTCCCTGGCCGAGAAAAGGTGCGCGGAGCTCCTAACTCAGCAGAATGAGACGGAGGTTAAGTTAGCCCAAGCTATCAGCCTTAACACCTCCAACGCCGAGGAGATTACCGACCTCAGGGCAGGCTTGGCTGCCGCGGAGCAGAAATGGTACGATGTCGGCTTCGCTGATGCCGAAAACTCCGTGGAGCCGGTGGTTACTCGGGCTCGGAATATGGGTTTTGAGGCCGGGTGGTTTGCCGCTCTCCAAGCCATGGGAGTTCCTGAGGATTCGCATCTAAGGGACCCTGGCCAAATTCCATTCCCGAGCCCCGCTCCTGCTGCTCAGGATACCCCGGTGGCCATTGACGAGGAGGAGACGGCCAGTATGAGGGAGCTGGTTGAGCAGATCGATGCCCATGCCGAGCCCGAGGAAATGGAAGCCACCAGTATCCCGACCGTGCAGGAGCTTCTCGGTGAGGATCCGCCTTTTCCTTTGACCGTCCAGCAGGGAGCGACACCGCCGAACCAACCTCCCAACTAATTTTACTTTTATTTGCTTGCTTACTTTTACTAGTTTTATTTGCTTATGTCGCCGGGACGTGGTGACCGAACAATTGCTTTATTTTATTGGTTTTATTTGCCCATGTCACCGGGATGTGGTGACCGAACAATTGCTTTATTTTGCTGGTTTTATTTTCCCATGTCACCGGGATGTGGTGACCGAACAATTGCTTTATTCAATTAGTAGTCCGTTTTCTTTTCCCGTTTCAATTTGTCGAGTGAGTTTATATCTATTTATGTGTTTTGCTTGAATCATGCCAGGGATATGGCTGTTTAATAGAATGTACCCCCGAGAACCTGTTGTGCGGCGCTTTGTTTAATTTTGAGAGTGCTATTTGACTTAGTATTTGTAAAAAGGGTTAGGTTTTTATCAGGCTTTGGTGAACCGAGAATCATGCTTCTGTCTTAAGAGTATTCGCTCGTTAGGTTTACGCCTGTTCGGAAATTTGAGTTTAACCGAGAACCAGGTTTCTGTCCTGAGGGATTTGTTTGTAAGGTTTCCACCTGCTCGGCAATATTGATTGAACCGAGGGTCAGGTTTCTGTCCTTAGAGATTTACTTGTTAGGTTTCCACCTGCTCGGCGATATTGATCGAGCCGAGGGTCAGGTTTCTGTCCTTAGAGATTTATTTGTAAAGCTTCCACCTGCTCGGCAATATTGATTGAACCGAGGGTCAGGTTTCTGTACTTAGAGATTTATTTGTAAGGCTTCCACCTGCTCGGCAACATTGATTGAACCGAGGGTCAGGTTTCTGTCCTTTATTTGTAAGGTTTCCACCTGCTCGGCAATATTGATTGAACCGAGGGCCAGGTTTCTGTCCTTAGAGATTTATTTGTAAGGTTTCCACCTGCTCGGCAATATTGATTGAACCGAGGGTCAGGTTTCTGTCCTTATTGATTTATTTGTAAGGTTTCCACCTGCTCGGCAATATTGATTGAACCGAGGGTCAGGTTTCTGTCCTTATTGACTTGATGGTGATTCTCTCGGCGTACGGTCAAGGAATAAAAAACAGCATTAACAAAAGGATTCATCATGCTTTTAATTTCAATGGAATACAAGTTCTGGCTTACACCGACGATTATGCGTAGAATTTCTTCAAGTTGTTGGCATTCCATGGTCGGGGGAGCGGCCTCTCGTCAAGGTCTTCCAAGTAATAGGCCCCTGCACCCGCAATGGCTGTGACTCTGTATGGTCCTTCCCAACTCTGAGCGAGCTTCCCTGCAGCCATGTCCCGCATGTTCCCTACTACCCGTCTTAAGACTAGTTCCCCGGCACTGAATTCCCTGCTTTTCACGTTTCGGTTGTACCTTTGGGCCAGCTTCTGCTGATACTCGGCAAGACGTACGGTCGCGGCATCCCTGCATTCTTCTAGCCAATCCAAGTGTTCCATCATCAGGTCGGCGTTCTGTACGGGGTCAAACCCGGCAACCCGTGCACTGCATAAGCTTACCTCGGTTGGTATTACTGCTTCTGAGCCGTATGTCAGGGAAAATGGGGTTTCACCCGTGGATCTCCTGGGGGTCGTACGGTAGGCCCACAATACACTAGGTAGCTCTTCCGCCCATCTTCCCTTCGCCCCGTCCAACCTTTTCTTGAGCCCGTTCAAAATAGTCTTGTTTACCGCTTCAGCTTGGCCGTTGCTTTGTGGGTACGCCGGGGTTGAATACTTGTTCTTGATGCCAAGCTTAGTACAAAAACTCCGGAAAGCATTGCTGTCGAACTGCAGCCCATTGTCCGATACTAGCGAATTCGGCACCCCAAACCGTGTAACTATGTTTTTCCATACAAACTTTTTCACGTCAGAATCCCGGATATTAGCCAAGGCTTCAGCTTCAGCCCACTTTGTGAAGTAATCTACAGCCACCAATACAAAACGGCGGTTCCCCGTTGCCCGGGGGAAAGGCCCAAGAATGTCAAGCCCCCATTGTGCAAATGGCCACGGGCTGCTGACAGGATTTAGCTGTCCTGCGGGCTGATGGATCATTGGGGCGTACTTTTGACACTTTTCGCAACTCCGAACGTATTCGGTGGCATCCTTCTGCATCTGTGGCCACCAAAATCCCTGTGTCATTGCCCTGTGCGCTAAAGATCGTCCCCCGGCATGTCCGCCGCACACTCCCTCATGCAGCTCGGTCAGAAGTTCTTTGACTCTTTCTGGATGTAGGCACAAGAGGTAAGGGCCTGCAAAGGATCTTCGGTACAGCTTTCGGTCTGAAGACAGCCAGTATCTGGGAGCCATACGTCGAATTTTGTTGGCCTCGGCCTCATTCTCCGGAACTTTGTCTTCGGCAAGGAAGTCAATGATCGGGCTCATCCAACTTGGACCAGCCACCGCCACTTGCGCAATCTCTACTCTGGCTTGGTCGGGAACATTCTTCACATGGATGCTCGGCTCCCTTACAAGTTCTACCGTGATGAGCCTCGGCGTATCCTCGGTAGCCGATGAGGCTAACGTGGCAAGAGAGTCAGCATGCTTGTTTTGTGACCGGGCTACCTGGGATATCTTTACCGTTCCAAACTGACCGATAATTTGCTTTGCCGTACTCAGATAAGCTTTCATTCTGGGGTCCCGAGCTTCGAAGTCCCCAGTGATCTGATAAACAACCAGTCGAGAGTCAGAGTAGATCTCTACGTCCTTTGCGCCCAGATGTAATACTGCCCTTAACCCGGCCAGCATGGCTTCGTATTCGGCTTCATTGTT
This sequence comes from Quercus lobata, assembly GCF_001633185.2. NCBI lineage: Eukaryota > Viridiplantae > Streptophyta > Magnoliopsida > Fagales > Fagaceae > Quercus > Quercus lobata. Next base: position 34,930,447 of record NC_044915.1, read on the forward strand.
CGAGGCTTTGAACCCCAATCTGAGGGAGTGTTCCAGTCGTATGCCCTCAGGGGTGACTATGACTACACCAGCCCCGGCCCTCATAGCATTCGATGCGCCGTCCACAAATAATCTCCACGGGCGAACCTCCGTACTACAGATTATCTTGCCTTCATTCTTGGGTGTAAACTCTGCGATGAAGTCAGCCAGAACCTGTCCCTTCACTGAGCTTTTAGGTCGGTATCTTATGTCAAACGATCCCAACCGAGTCCCCCATTTGGCAATCCGCCCTGTGAAGTCTGATCTCTTCAATAGTGACTGCAACAGATACTCGGTGAGGACAAACACTGTGTGTGCCTGGAAGTAATGTGGCAACTTTCTCGTGGCGTGCACCAGGGCCAAAACTAACTTCTCGAGAGGCAGGTACCTTGTCTCGGCATCGACCAAGGTTTTGCTCACGTAATACACCGGCATCTGCACTCCCCGGTCTCTTAGCAGCACAGCACTTACTGCATGGTCGGTGACAGCGAGATACATAAACAGATCTTCTCCGGGCTCCGGGGCCGTCAACTTCGGCGCCTTTACCAAATACTCCTTTAGCTCTCGAAAGGCTTCATCGTAGCTCTCATCCCATCGAAACCCCTTCCACTTTTTCAGAAGCTGATAAAAAGGCCGGCAACGGTCGGCAGACTTGGAGATGAATCTGTTCAGGGCCGCTAACATTCCAGTGAGCACTTGCACCTCTTTGGGATTGCTTGGTGGTTTGAGGCGGTTCACGGCTTCAATCTGGTCGGGGTTAGCTTCTATTCCCCGAGTAGAGATCAGGTATCCCAGGAACTTACCAGCCCCCACTCCGAAAGTGCACTTCTCGGCATTCAGGCGCAATTTGTGCCGACGTAGTATCTCAAACACTCCCCGGAGATCTTCGGTATGCTGCGACTCAATTCTGCTTTTCACCACCATATCATCGATATAAACTTCAACCGTGCATCCAATTTTCTCTCGGAACATTCTCGTCATCATTCGCTGATACGTAGCCCCGGCGTTCTTTAATCCGAACGGCATGACCTCGTAGTGATAATTTGCATTCGGGGAGATGAATGCTGTCTTTTCTCGATCTTCGGGCGCCAAGGCAATTTGGTGGTAGCCCTGGAAGGCATCTAGGAAGCTCATCCTCGGATGCCCGTACGTCGCATCTACTAGCTGGTCGATCTTGGGCATCGGGAACGGGTCCTTGGGACATGCCTTGTTCAAGTCTGTGAAGTCCACACAAACTCTCCATTTCCCGTTCTTCTTCTTCACCACGACAGTGTTTGCCAACCACTTCGGGAAGAATATCTCCTTTATGGCCCCGGCATCCTTCAGACGCTGTACCTCCAGGTTTACTGCATCGACGTGTTCCTTCGACGCTCTTCTCAGTTTCTGCTTCTTTGGGGGGAATAATGGATCCACGTTGAGTCTGTGGACAATGAACTCGGGATCTACACCGGGCACCTCATACGGGCTCCACGCGAAAACATCCACATTCTGCAATAGGAACAGCAACATATCCACCCTTTCCCGATCGTTCATGCTTGTACCTATCTGGAAATACTTGTCGGCATCTGGGAGAATTTTTACCTTCAGCACCTCCTCGGCAACGTCTGCCCCAGCTTCCCCCTGGGGTTTCTGTAATTGCTATGAACTTTCTTTCTCGTTCTCCTCAGTTCGACCGAGCTTTTCCTTCTCCCACCGGACCGCGGCGATAAGGCACTGCCTCGCCACCTGCTGATTCCCCCTTACTACGGCAACTCCACTCTCAGTAGGAAATTTCACTTTCACGTGAAGGGTGGACGGGACAGCCCCCATGGCGTGAATCCACGGCCTTCCCAGGATTGCGGTGTACGGTGCGAATGATCGGACTACTATAAACGTAACTATGACTGCCTTGCCTTCCATGTCCACTGGGAGAGAGATCTGTCCCTCGGGAATTACAACCCTCCCATCAAACGAAACCAACGGCGTGTCATACTTTGCCAAATCCTGGGTCTTTAACCCCAGCCCTTCAAAGAGATCCGGGTACATGACGTCGGCTCCACTTCCTTGATCAATCATTACCCTCTTCACCAGGAACCCGCCTATCCGGGCTGCCACCACCAAAGCATCGTCGTGGGGTTGGACCGTCCCCTCGAAATCGTCTTCTCCGAACGAGATGGTCAGCCGTCCGCCTTTCTTTTTCTTCTTGGATGATTCCCCTTCCGTGCAGGCCACTGTCAGTATCCTTTTTGCCGATGCTGCCCTTCTTGGTGCGGCATGGATGACTTCGATTATTCCCAGGGGTGGTGGAAGGGGATTCCTTTTCTCTTTGGCTCCCTGCCCGGTTTCTCGGTCAACGGAATCTGCTACAAACTCTTTCAAGTACCCGGCCCTTGCTAGCTGTCCGAGGTGATCTTTTAATACCCGGCACTGTTCGGTCGTGTGTCCCTTGTCTCTGTGATAAGTGCAGTATAAGGTTTGGTTCCTCCGAGATGGGTCCCCCTCCATTTTGTTTGGCCACCTAAAGAATGGCTCGTTTTTGATCCGTTCCAGTATTTTGTGCACTGGCTCTTTGAACACCACATTGACCCCGTCGATCTGCACCTCTAGCCCCTGCATTTTGAAGTCTCGTTTCGGTTTTGCCGGCAAAGCGCTTTGCCGGGGTTTCCCCACTAAAGGAGCTTTCCCCCTGCTTTGCAGCCGGTCATCTTCCAGGCGTTTGTACTCCTCAATGCGTCTCATCAGTTGCCTCATATCCTCGGGGGGTCTTCTCGTCAGTGACTCCCGTAATTCAGAATCCTCAGGGAGCCCCATTCTGAAGGTGCTTGCAGCGATTTTCTCGTTTCCTCCACCAATCTCGTTGTAGAGTTCCCAGTATCGGCTGGCATAGCTCCGAAGGGTTTCTCCGACCCTCATCTTCATGGAAAGCAGTGCGTCAACCGGCTGCTGCACCCGGCTACATGTCACGAACCTGCTGCCGAATTCTTGAATAAGCTCGGCAAAGCTGTGTATGGAACCCTTCCGCAACCCATTGAACCATCTTAGTGCCGTGGAACCGAGACTTGAGGGGAAAACTTTACACATCAATGCGTCGTTGTGTGCATGCAAAGACATCATGTGGATGTAATGGCTAACATGCTCCACGGGGTCTGTCCTGCCCTCATACGAATTGAATGGTGGTCGTGTGAATCTACTCGGCATCGGGGCCCGTTCAATATCATCGGAGAATGGTGACCGGGCCGCCATCCGCAAAGCCCGGCTCATTGCGTCCATGGAGGCGTTGTGGTGCAGTCGTTCCTCCGGTGATTCTGATCCGGGGTGATCATAACCATGCGACCGTGAATGATTCCGCCGATGGCGTGGTTCCCGTGATTGCCGGTGCGACTCTTGGGAGCGTGACCGGTCTCGGGATCGATGCGTATTAGACCGGCTGGAGGCCTCACCCTGGTGTCTCCTTTGCTGGTGGTTACGATTCCTTCTATCTCCCCGACCCCTTGCTTCCAGCTCTAAGTCCCTTACCAGTCTGCGTAACCGTTCCAGCTCTTGGTCCCTTTCGTCGAGCTGCCGGTGCGCCGAGACGTCCGAAACCGTCCAGCGTGTCTGAGCCGACCCTTCTCCTTGTCCGGACCCTTCCTCCCTTCTTGAGTGCTCCCTATCTTCCCGCCGTTTTTGCCTTCTCTCCCTCCATGTTGACCCCCGGGAGGATCCCATGGAACCGCTTGGTGCATGCTCTCCTGAATGCTCCTCAGCCATCCTCGTCGTTTGAGTCTCAGTCGAACCACAGCTTTGTAGGAGGGCCCCACGGTGGGCGCCAATTGTAAGAACCAAGTATGGGACCTATGGGCCTAGGATTACTTTGGACTCACAATCTATTTGTAGTGGGCTTGAAGATTTCCTACTATGGGTCGTTCTCGGCAGAGAGACTCAAAGCAATGCCCCAGTTGTTACTCACTCCTCTTCTCTCTTTTCTCTAATTTTCTGAACCCCTTTCTTCTCCCAACTTTCCTCTATTTATAGCCAAGGTTAGTGGGGAGATCGTGATTACAGCCACCGTTAGTGCTACTGAAGGTCCAATACTTTCTGATTAAAGTGGATGTTCAGGTGGGAGGACGGTGCGGCATTTATGATCTTGGAACTTGGTTCCATCGTGCCTGATCATGCTCGGCAATCCAGTTTCCTGTGCAAGTCGCACCTTCCCGGTAAAGGTTTATATACATGACCGGGAACTTTTGACCGACCACCACTTGGACCTCGATACCTTACACTTGTTTGTTTATCAAGGAAGCTTCAGGAAGGGCGCAGGTGAATTGGACCTTTCTAATGGGCCTGTGTCTAAAGCCAGCATAGGACTGGGCCTGGGGCATGCATGGGCCTGTGCCCAAGGACGGCATGAGGCCGGGCTCCGGTCCTGTAAGGGCCCGGGATCCAGGTGCCGTACATCACCTAATAATAATAATAATAACAACAATCCAATTGAATTGATTTAATTTAATTGAATCTTCGAATTTGACACCACCCAAATTTGAATTGACTCAATCTGAGCAAAGAGGTAGTTGGCAGGGAGTCACCAACATTAGCAACTGATGTGAATGAGTCGAGTGGTGGGTTAGAGGTTTGAAACTAGATGGAAACCGGACCAACTAACAAAATATCATTGGAAACTGCCATTCTTGTCCTCTCTCTCTCTCTCTCTCTCTCTCTCTCTCTCTCTCTCTCTCTCTCTCTCTCTCTCTCTCTCTCTCTCATCGAGATCTGGGATATATCTAGCAAGATCTCTTTGAGATATGGACTGAATCCATTGGGATTCGATGAGATTTTGTTAGCCGCCGCCTCTCTTGATTTTGACCAAAATCGACTCAATCAAATGAAGAACTAACTTGATGGTGCTCACGATTAATGTCGACTGTCGAGTCCTCTGTTCTACCACTTGTCAGAATTAAATCAATTTTTGGTGAAGCCCAAATCCCCCTACCTTAGATTTAATTTTGATAATAGGGATACAATACACTTTTTCTTATTCCTCACACTTGAATTTTTTTATCCTTCCATCAATATGATTAATTCTTACACCATATAACAATATCAAAACATGTTATCAATGTAATTTATCAAACACTCCAAAAAAAAAAAAAAAAAAAAAAGCTTTTCTATTAAAAACTCTCTATCAGAAAATCAATCGCTAACCTTTGGATCCATAAAATGGTAGATATATAACTTTCGTTGATTAGGAAAAGAAAAGTTTCGAAAATCTAGTTTGGTTTCGCCTATTACAAGCTCAAAAAAAAAAAAAAAGGAATGAAATAATAGATATAAACGTCATCGTTTCACTTGTTTTCCTTAAACACGTCACAAAATTCCCACCTCATCATAATCATCCAATCAAAACTAGCAGCCATGCCAACAGTGCATTTGTATTCAGGTAATAAATCAGTAAATCACAAAAAGTAAAACCGTAAAAAAAAAAAACCCAACAATTTCAAGGTATTGTTGTCTATCTACAGCGAGAGAAAATAGCAGGCACAGCCCAAAAAAAAAAAAAAAGAGTAAAAAACCAAACAAGTCAAGAACTGAGCGTAAAAAAGAGTCAAAATATATAAAGATCCTTTGGTCTCTTTGAGTTCTTGTTTTTCTTTTTTTTCAAACCAGTTCTCTCCTACACAATTATCTGTCTCTCTCAGGTACGCTGTTTTATTTTTTCAGCTTAATTCATTCAATAATGTGATATCCCATATTGATTAACCCTAGATCCTTTTTGTTCTGACATTAGTTTAATTCAAAGTTGTGATTTTTTTTTTTTTTGTTGGTCAGTTTAATTTCTATTGGATGGGATTGTGTAGGAAGCTTCAATTGTGAAGGGATTGAGGGCCAAATGAGTGGGTGTTATTCAATACCCAGAATTTTTTTGGCCTGAATTTGATCTGGGGAGGTGAAATTTTGGTGATTTTGATCGTTTTCTTGACTCTGATGTGGATTTCCTCAGCTGGGTATGAATCAAAATTCGTTCTTGTTGCTTGTAATTCCTGGGGGTTTAGGTTGTTTTTGAGGTTTTAGTTGATCAAAGAATTTAATTTTGTTAATTCTTTATCGGGGCTAGAATAAGATCCATGTGAATCAGTGCTTTGTAGTTGTTTCTTTATCATCTTTAGATTGAGATTGGTGCAATTCACTGAATTTTCCTGCATGCTCAAAGTACTGCCTTTGTATCTTCTTTCTAGGACTCTGTTTGGGATTGAATTGTTTGTGGTTTGCCATAAAGTCTGGTTCTTGATTCTGTGTCCTTTTTATTGCTCAGTTTTCAATAAAGATAGCTTTGAATTTCAATGGCAAATCCACCACCACCTTCACTTGGATACTCTGTCTCTATCACTCCCTCAAACCCGGACATATCGAATCCTCACAGTGAGAGAAATCCAATTCTTCCTCCTCCTCCTCCTCCACCATCGAATTCCCCTACACCGCCCAGATTTCCTCCACCAAAATTACAACAAGATCAGATTCCTTCGTCTTCAATAAAAAGCCCAAATGTACCATCTCCGTCCAATGGTGTCAAAATGGGAAGTCCCATTCCTCACTTAAGCACTCCCCCTGGACCCCCTATCTTCACTTCGCCTGTCCGTCCTGCTGCTGTGCCTTTCCGCTCTTCACCTGCATCTCCTCAGCCAGTTGCATTCTCTTCGGCCTCATCATTGCCAACATCATCACCTCCCCAATTTTCAAATGGATCGGTTGAGTTGCAGCAACAAGTTTCTGATGATACACTGGACTTGACGCCAGCTGGGGATTCAGCATATGTTCTATTTTCAGCTCATAAGGTATCATCTATCTTGTTCTCTCTGCTTCAAAAACCAAGGCATCAATTTTCATGAGGAACTGTTTCTTTCTGCTTAGTATCTATTTTTGGTGTCTATAATGGAACCTTATTTTGTGAATTTAATTTCTTTCACCTGGTAACTACTTCTATGGTTTCATTCCACACACCCCCCCCCCCCCCCCCCCCCCCCCCCCCCCCCCAAACACACACACACACCAACAATAAAAAATAAAAAAAAAGGAAAAAAACCTATGAAGCATGGACACAAACACAACATGAGAGACATCGACATGGCAATTCTTGAAAAATTTAGGCAAGACACGGTGGAAATACTATAGTAAATTAGTGAATTAATATGCATATATATATATATATATATAGTCAGTTTTATTAATTTATAGGCATGTATCATGTTTATTTATTAGTTTTCAAAATATATAACAACTATCAAAATCTTTAAAAACATATCTATACTTAAAGCAATTTTTCATTTCAATAAAACTTTTTTTTTTTTTTTCTCTCAACATAATCAGGACACACATGCAAAAGTGTCCCTGCCGTGCAGGACATGAACACACCAGGGGATTTGAAGTGTACTTGCTTCTTAATTTATTGTCTTTTTAACTCAAGTAGATATCTTTCAGTGCTTTTAAAATTATGTATGTTTGGAATAATTTTCGTTTTCTGCCACATTTGTTAATAATTTGTTTGAATTGCCTCTCCCAAATTTTTTTTCAAATAGGTATTGAAGCAAAAGAAGCTAGCAAACGTACCTAGTTTAGGTTTTGGGGCACTTGTTTCTCCTGGCAGGGAGATTTCATCAGGTCCTCAAGTAATACAACATGATCCCCATCGCTGCCAAAGTTGTGGAGCCTATGTAAATTTCTACTGCAAAATATTAATTGGCTCAGGCCAGTGGCAGTGTGTAATATGCCATGAACTGAATGGAAGCCAGGGTGAATATATAGCTCCCAACAAGGAACTTCTTCGTACCTTTCCAGAACTGTCATCACCTATGGTTGACTATATTCAAACTAGTAACAATAGACCTGGTTTTATTCCAGTTTCCGATTCAAGAATGTCTGCACCTATTGTTCTTGTCATAGATGAGTGCTTAGATGAACCGCACCTTCAGCACTTACAGAGCTCCCTACATGCATTTGTCGATTCACTTCACCCGTCAACAAAATTAGGAATTGTTTCCTATGGCCGTACGGTATCAGTGTATGATTTTTCGGAGGAGTCGGTTGCATCTGCTGATGTTCTTCCTGGTGACAAATCACCAACTCAGGAGCAACTGAAAGCATTGATTTACGGAAGTGGCATATACTTGTCACAAATGCATGCTTCACTACCTGTAGCACACGCCATATTCTCATCAATGAGACCATACAAATTGAACTTTCCAGAAGCTTCTAGAGACCGGTGCTTGGGTACAGCAGTTGAGGTTGCTCTTGCAATAATTCAAGGGCCATCAGCAGAATTGTCTCGAGGGGTAGTTAAGAGGTCAGGTGGAAATAGCAGGATTATTGTGTGCGCTGGTGGACCTAATACTTATGGCCCTGGATCTGTTCCTCATTCATTTAGTCACCCAAATTATCCTCATATGGAAAAGATGGCATTGAAATGGATGGAGCAACTAGGTCAGGAGGCTCATCGACACAATACAGTGGTTGACATTCTATGTGCTGGAACATGCCCTGTTAGAGTTCCTGTGTTGCAGCCTCTTGCAAAAGCTTCTGGGGGAGTTTTGGTTCTTCATGATGACTTTGGAGAAGCCTTTGGCGTAAACTTACAAAGGGCATCTAGCAGGGCAGTAGGTTCCCATGGTTTGTTGGAAATACGGTGTTCTGATGATATTCTTATAACTCAAGTTGTGGGTCCTGGTGAAGAGGCTCATTTAGATACTCATGAAACTTATACGAATGACTCTTCTCTATATATTCAGATGCTTAGTGTTGAAGAAACGCAGAGCTTCTCAGTCTCCATGGAAACTAAAAGAGATATTAAGAGGGATTATGTATTTTTTCAGTTTGCAGTTCAGTTTTCAAATATGTTTCAAGCTGATATATCCAGAGTAATTACTGTTAGATTGCCTACTGTGGATAGTGTTTCAGCATATCTTGAGAGTGTTCAAGATGAAGTGGCAGCAGTTCTTATTGCCAAGAGGACCCTCTTGCGAGCCAAAAACTCTTCTGATGCAGTTGATATGCGAACAACAATAGATGAAAGAGTTAAAGACATTGCTTTAAAATTTGGGTCCCAAATACCAAAGTCAAAGCTTTATCGGTTCCCCAAAGAGCTCTCTTTATTACCAGAGCTCTTATTCCATCTCAGAAGGGGCCCACTTTTGGGAAGTATTATTGGTCATGAAGATGAGAGGTCTGTGTTGCGGTATTTGTTTTTGAATGCATCATTTGACCTTTCACTTCGCATGGTAGCGCCTCGTTGTCTAATGCACCGGGAAAAGGGAACTTTTGAAGAGCTGCCCGCTCATGACCTTGCTATGCAGTCAGATGCAGCAGTTGTTCTTGACCATGGCACAGACGTCTTCATTTGGTTGGTATGTCACTTAACTCGTCTTCCTGCTATTTTACTATGGCATCTTTAATTTGGATCATGATGCTTCAGATCTTTTTTTTTTATATGTCCTATGTTGTTGAAGTCCCCCCACCCCCGTTTTCTGTCTGTCTGTGTCTCTCTCTCTTTGCCTCCGTAAATGTTCATCTCTGAATTGTTACTTTTGAATTTTCTTACTGGATTGGGGCCTGGAGGTAGCCTGCTTTGTAGTTCACTGTTTTTATTTGACTTGGAAAGGAAAATGAAATCGATCATGCACAATTTAGGCTATGTAGTAGTAGTATCACATGTAAAAGTGTGCTTGCTCCATGATCCATCTATTATGTTTATGATGACATTCATGGAGGAAACTGTGTTATTCAGGCTGTATATATATCTGTTTCATTTTCATTAACACCACTACAGCCTCGAGAAATTTCTTTGTTTGTATTGGTTGAGCCTTTCCCCATTTACTATTTTCATTGTGAAATTTCATCTTTTCTTCAGTATTTTTTGGTTGAACAATTCCACTTGTTGGTTGATTCAGGGTGCTGAACTTGCTGCTGACGAAGGAAGAAGTGCATCTGCTCTGGCAGCTTGCAGAACATTGGCTGAAGAGATAACTGAATTGCGATTTCCTGCTCCTCGTATCCTTGCTTTCAAGGTTTGTTCCCTTATAGTTCATGCTATATTTTTGTCTGCCTTGTATTCCTTTTCTATTCCATCTGGTGCCCAAAATTTAAAATGAATCTAATAGTTTGGAAATTTTTTCCCCTGAAACAGGAGGGGAGCTCTCAGGCTCGGTATTTTGTTTCTCGACTCATACCTGCCCATAAGGATCCTCCATACGAGCAGGTGAGGGCTGTGCGAGAGAGATAGAATGTTTCTTATATCATGATTCCAAACAAGTTAATTGTGCAGCATATTGAGTTGTCAGTTTAGGGTTTTACATCAACTGTCATACTTGATCCAACTTTTGGGTAATGCCTTTTTTTTTTTTTTTTTTGATAATCAACTTTTGGGTGATGCATACTGTTGCAGGAAGCGAGATTTCCCCAGCTTCGTAGTCTGACAACAGAACAGCGAATGAAGCTGAAAAGCAATTTTCTTCACTTTGACGATCCTAGCTTCTGTGAGTGGATGCGAAGTTTGAAATCAGTGCCACCAGAACCAAGCTAAGAAGAAAGGGAGTCTGAATCGTTTCATCATTTCATCACCAATGGGAAACTTTGTCATGTCCCTTTTTTTAAATTTTTTTTCTCACTGTTAAAATTAATGTAGTTGGTAATGGTGATCAGATTGATTACATCTCATATTCTTCGTGTCCACCCCTGGAATTTTTGATTTAAAAAAAAAAAAAACGTTTATAGTTAAAAGAGTTCAAGATCATTCTCATTCAGTTTCTCAATTGTAATGCTAAGACAGAGTAATAAAGATTTATTTCTTGATCCAACCGTGTTGTTAAATTAATAACAGTTAATGTCATATTGTCTTATTTAAAAAAAAAAAAAAAAAGTCATATCGTCTTATTTTTAAAAAAAGTCATCTTGTAACCATGTAGTTTTTTCAAGCTCAGGATGGATATGAGGCAATGAAAGCTGATTTAGCTGTGCCTGTGATCAATCAAAGTACTTCCTCTCTGAACTTGGGAAAGGGACATGACTTGTGTCTAGCGCATTAATGCATTGGATACGTTGGGATACAGAAGGGAAATGTATGTGTTGAGTAATCCATTTAATTTGGAACATAAGTTATATATATATATATATATATATATATGGTAAATAGATTATATCCTATTTCAAAACCAACCTATCAGTATCATTCATAATTAACGAAATCTTATGTGATGGATATTTGTAACATCCTCTCATACCACATAAGTGGATACCAACCAAGTACATTTTACGAAGATATCTCTTTTTTTTTTTTTGGCATTCTTTTCTGTAAACGACGTAGCACCTTCCACCGTTTTTTTCTCAGTTGTCCTTTAACATCGCACACTTCACGTTGTTGAAATTAAACGGCATGATATATGTCATCCTTTTTGTCGTCGTAAACTACAACCAACCGTATAAAAGGACCTTTCTTACCTTATCCGCATCTTCTCAAATTCTATTAAGACTTCTCACAAACTGAAAACAGAACTCCTCTCCTCTGTACTTAAACAGAACAGAGCATGAAACAGAGTACCGGCAAATTTGGAGCTTCCCATAACGTTCCGCTGCAACTTCTTATACTCTCTGTAGACACAAATCCTTGTTTTTAGATTAAACCCAATCAAACCCATATCTTAGTTTTTGCTAAAAATGGCTTCACCTATATGTCAGTCACCTTTAGTGAAACACTACAACACCACCTCAGTTTCACCTTTCTCTTCCAAGTTTCTTCACTACCACAAAGATTACCACCAAATCTCCCATGTGGGGTCCTCAAAGTACCTTCAAATTTTCGATGTGGGAGCCAAAACAATTAAACTGGGAGGTAGTAGGGGCAAGAGGACCCTTGCAATGGCTTCTTTGGGAGGACTTTTAGGTGGGATTTTCAAAGGGAATGATACTGGGGAATCCACTAGGCAAAAGTACGCTTCAACTGTAGATGTAATCAACGGATTGGAAGCTGAGATGTTGGCATTGTCGGATTCGGAGTTGAGGGACAAGACTTTGGTGTTGAAAGAACGAGCACAGAAGGGTGAACCTTTAGATTCCCTTTTACCTGTAAGTTTTGAATATTCAGTCAGGTATATATTTGTTTCTGAATACTGATAATTATGTAAGTTTGTGGAAACTGAAAAGGGTTGGCTTCGAATTTTATTTATTTAGTCTGTTGGAATGCCAATTTTTAAGTGTTTTGTGATTGTATGTGGAGCCCCTCACTCTTAATTGGTCACAAGGTCAATTATTTACATTTTCTTTTGCTTGCAGTGTTTCTAAGATTATATGTAATGTAATCCTAGTTGTTGTTTTCCCAGTTATAGTTAAAATAGTTGTTGCTTTTGGTTATGACCGAAAAAATTTATACTGCAGGAAGCATTTGCTGTTGTTAGAGAAGCTTCAAAGCGGGTTCTAGGCCTTCGTCCTTTTGATGTCCAACTGATAGGTACGCTGTTTGTGTATGATTTCTATTCTCTCTCTCCTTTTTGGGATCATTTTGGTCAGTGCCAAGCAATTTGGAGCTTTATTTGCATCACTAGTGCGCTTAACACTCATGTAAAAGAAGTCATTATATGTTGACTTGTTTGTTGTACACTATTCCTTATGGTTCGTCAAACTTCAGTACACATGAAAAACAGATTTCTCATTATTGATGCATAGCATTTCACATACATAAAGTGATCTCTTATCTAGATTTGAGGGGTGGTTGTGTTGGTCTCCTAGTGTCCACGTTAGAGCTCAACACTTGTGAGTAGTGTACGACTCTCTGTGTCCTTCTGTTAAGCTTGTGTGCATGTATTCATAACTAGCCAATTTATGTTTCCTAAACTTTGGTTATGTAGGTGGCATGGTTCTTCATAAGGGAGAAATAGCTGAAATGAGGACTGGAGAAGGAAAGACCCTTGTTGCTATTTTACCAGCTTATCTAAATGCATTAACTGGAAAAGGAGTGCATGTTGTTACTGTTAATGATTATCTTGCTCGACGAGATTGCGAGTGGGTTGGTCAAGTTCCTCGTTTTCTTGGATTGAAGGTTGGCCTAATACAGCGTATGTCTCATTCTTTTATATTTATTATATTCCATATTCCATGTCATTTAATATCTATTAACTTGCTTTCTATATAGATGGATGGAAACTCACATGTATATTTCTGGACAAATGATCATTTTAAAGCTTGTGTGTTTAATTGTTTGAGTGCTAAGTGCTTGACTCTTCTGGAATTTTAAAGTATAATTTTCTTCTTTTGACCGTTAATTGATGGTTTAGAAATCAGATCACAAAATCTTTTGCAAACCAACCTGATCTACTGAAGCTCTCTCTCTATCCCCCTGCCCTCTTTCTCTCTCTCCTCCACAAAAACATCATTGCTAGAGTCACCCTTGATTTTTGGCTTCAGCGGCATGTTCCAATAACTATTCAAACTAGCTATTGACATACGTTCTCAAATCAGATGATGTACTAGCGAGTAATTTATTTACTAAATTCTGGAAATTTGTTTCACTCTGTTGGAAAATTTGCACAGTTGTGTAGTTGGGTACTATGTGATTTTCATAAGTGGTTTATAGTTAGTGAAATAAAATAAGGAAGCTGTACATGTCTTGACACAAATCCCTAAGTGGACTGATAACATAAATACATTGTGCCATAGTGGTTTGATGGATAGATGTCAAAGCATGATTCTGACCTTTATTGATATTCTTGTGCTTGGACTGCTTCGGAAGTGATCCCTTTGACTCAGTTAAGGGGAGGAGGTGGATAGGTGCTTAAGAAGACAAACTTGAAGGAAGCTATTGACTTCATTATCTTATGAATACTTATTTTTGAAGAAATTCAAGACAACCAGCTACTCTTGTTAGTCTTCATTAGTCTATGACTTAACCTCATTTTACTCCACCAAAAGTTATGTTATTCCGTTTATATCAAGTCCTCTACAAAGCACTTTGAATGGAAAGATTTGCTAAATGAGAAATTGAAAGTTTCTTATATCATTTCCTTTTTTTCCCTTTCTGTGTTTTCTTCTGAGATGATCTTACCCCAACTTAGGGATAAACTCTTTCCTAGCCCATTCAAAGCTTTTGTATTCTTCAATTCCCTCTTGATCTTGTTTGTATCTAACATTGTTAACCAAAACAAACCCAGAATTTGGATTGCTTTGAGAATTTCAACTAGATGTTTTTTTTTAATCTGATTTTTATTTTGTACTCTTAAAGGCCTGGAAGTAGAATTATTCTCTCTCTCTCTCTCTCTCTCTCTCTTGAATGGAAATTGGAAAGTGTGAAGTTCTGCTTGTCCTTCCAACGTGGATTCACATAGAACATCGTGCCACTACATGAACATGGTAGATAGGATAAATATGAGGCCCAAACTGAGAAGTGTTGCACCCCCTTGAAATGGGTGCATGTACATCACACCTCCTATGGTGGTTGCCAAAGCTCTGAGTGAACCTGAAATAGGCTGTGGTCTTGGATCTAACAAATGATCAGAATGCCTCTAAGATTCAATCATAAACCACTTTGCCTCGGTTGTATGTAAACCCCTCTCACCCTCACCCCCTAAAGTGGTAAAGAATGGCTGTTTGGGGTCTAAATTTCTTTCTATCTGACAGGACAAACATATAGGAAGGGATGGTTCTTTCATTGCATTGATAGGAGCGTCTAACTAGAAAAAAAGTGTTTAGTTTCAAGATCACTTTTCTTTTGATTCTATTATCTGCTTTTCTTCTCTTCTCCATTTAATAGACATTAATGATTGTTCCTATTCTTAGCTATAGATTTTTTATTTATTCAGTTAACTTGTATGGTTTAATACGCTTTTTGATTGTTCAAATATTTGTTTCTTTCAAAATTGTATTGATTTTTCTTGTTGGCTGCTTCTTGTTGATTTGTTGAACTGTATCAATATGCATTTTCGCAATTGTCTTCTTATTTGGGGCTTAGTATTCTCTTTTACTAGTCAAGGGGTGTTGCTAGTTGGTTTGTCAATTTAGCTTTTCAATGTATCCTAACAAGTGGATGTATGTGTGGCAGAGAACATGACAAGTGAACAAAGAAGGGAAAATTACTTATGTGACATCACATATGTGACCAATAGTGAGCTTGGTTTTGATTATTTGAGAGACAACCTTGCCACGGAAAGTAATTCTTGTTTATGTGCTGTTTTATACAATTATCAATTTATTGTATAAACTTCAATTCATCCAAAATCTTGTTGGATCCACTTCTACCCTAGCTGAAGGTATTTTCTGGCAACTTACAGAGTGTTGAGGAGCTTGTTTTAAGGCGTTTCAACTACTGTGTAATAGATGAGGTTGATTCCATCCTTATTGATGAAGCTAGAACTCCTCTCATCATATCTGGACCTGCGGAAAAACCTAGTGATCGGTATTATAAAGCTGCAAAAATAGCTGCAGCCTTTGAACGAGATATACATTACACTGTAAGACTGCTAAGCATATGTTCTATTTAACAAAAAGCTTCTTTTTAACAACTTATGAATTTCTTTGTTCCTAGAAATGATACGTTGGAGTCATCTCTTTAATCCCTAGACATAATTTGATTGTACACTCATGCTGAATGGATGGATTTTATATTATTAATTCAATCCTTTTTTTAGTTTGTTTAATGGACTGCAAATGTTAATATAATAGCCCCTTTCCTTTATCTAGATTGATTTTAGCATAATTATAAAATTATAATGAGCAAAATGAAGTTTTCTTGGGCTTAAATTTGTATTTTGTGAATTGTCTTTGCATTGTTCACGTCTACATCAACAGCATACAGTACTGGGTTCTTGGGTTGTTCAGTGGAATGATGACTTCTTAAGGGGAGTTGTGCCCTGTGTCAGGCATAGATAGCTCCATAACATTTGTCCATGTACCAAACATGCTGTTGATGTATCCATAATTGATGTTTAATTTTAATTTAGAACATGGACACATGCAACTAATATCGGTCTGAAACACAATGGGTCATGGGGATTTGTTTTATTGTTTATATTTTTTTTATAACATTTTACTATAAAATAGAATTGTAACAAAAAGATTGGTTCTTTTATCAGCTGTTCTTAATAGTAGCATATTTAAATGAGGATTTTGATTACAGGAGGATATGAGAATTGGCAGTATGAGGAAGATGATATGATTATATTTTGGAGAACTATCTAGTTCTGTTTTATGTGTTAAGATGTAATCTATAATGATTTGTCCTCACTATATCTATGTGCTGTATTTATAAGAATATGCCACATCATCATTTCCATTTACTTTCAAATCTTTCTGATGTATATGTTCATGCATGGAGCTCATTCTCAATAACTTAGTTATATCACCCATTTGTTGTTGCTCCTTTGACAATTCTGATTATGAAATACCTTGAAAAAAGATAATTGGGCTTGCTGTTTAAAAATGTAACTCAAACATGCGCACTAAGAGTGATGCCTCTGGATCATGGTTCAGTTATCAGGGCAAACAGTATTGTTGTAAAGGCTTACATTTTTATTGTTATTAGTTGAGACAAACCTAGAGGTAGCATTGCTTCTGGATCACAAGGCGTGGAGTTTGGTTTCGTTTATGTGCAAAAATTACTTGTCTGGTTTCTAGTGATCAGAAGTAGATGCATTGTAGATTAGAGTAGGAGAAAATTATGTTCTTGAAACTTTTATTTTTTCTTGCTGAGGTTGTTATAGGTCGATGAGAAGCAGAAGACAGTTCTACTAACAGAACAGGGTTATGAGGATGCTGAAGAAATTCTGGGTGTTAAGGATTTGTATGATCCTCGAGAACAGTGGGCATCATATGTTCTAAACGCAATTAAAGCAAAGGAGTTATTTCTTAGAGATGTAACCTATATTATCCGTGGCAAGGAGGTTTTAATTGTGGATGAGTTTACCGGTCGCGTTATGCAGGTGACTTCATCTAGATTCTGTACATTGCAAAGAAAAATTTTATGCAACTATCCCACTTTGCATGTAATTGAGTACATTAGTTCCTTCATTTATCCATTTACCAGAGAAAAGGAAATAACTTTCTCATGGAAGTTATGTTGCCCTTTCTGTGAAGGTTTTTGGAAAAATATTAAATTTTGACATCAAGTTTGATTTCTTAACTAATTGTCAATGAGCTCTAGTTCAAATGGCACTTCCTCTTCTCATAAAAATGGGGTACGGGTGAGGTTGTGGGGTCCAAGATCAACATGCATGTATGTAACTTACCCATAAAAAAGGTTTGCTTACTTCACGTATTCAGACACATACTTATAGACAACTTCTCAAGAAAAAAGGGTATTACTATACAGAATTATTTAGGTTGTGCATTTTCCTGCTGCTTTGCTCTTTCATGGTCGGAATCTTTCTGTTTAACCTGCAGTATATTATATGAATATAAAGCTACAAAGCCCTCAATAGATACAACATAGAGTGATTTATTTTCTCATATCATAATAACAATTTTTTTCCCCTCAAATTCCTGAGACTTTCCATATCTACATTTCTAACCACCAGTTTCTCTAAATCTTAGCAATGCTTATTGATGCAGTGCAGCTATTCCCACAAAGGGAAGTCATTATGACTTGGTCCTTCTTCTAGAGGCTCCCTTATATCATTGGCAATAACGCTAATCTTCAAATATTTTGTTTCATTGATTTATTCACCAGATTTGGGTTAGAGGATTAGTAAATCTGTGTGTACTGAATCTGTGCATTTAAGTTTACATGAAGTATACAGGTTATTTGAGAGTGTAGGTTCAGTAGAAGACAATTCTTCTTGATTGCACTGCCTGTGTCAGCTGTTTATAGCAACCTATATTCAGGATTATAAGATTATGGAATGATCAACTTTTGCTGTGCCAATGCCAACCTATAAGTCAAGGATCTATATTTTTATGTGTGGATGTTAGTTTGTCGGTGAAATTATTGGTCTTGTAGGCATTCTACTGTTATTATATTACTCATGACCAGAAATACATGAACAAAAATCTGAAGGGTATGAATAAACATGGGTAAAAAGGGAGCTGTTGGTCTCTCAAGGCACAAAATCATAGCGGTAGCTTACTTGTCTTTTTTGTTAGGGGAGGCGATGGAGTGATGGGCTTCACCAGGCGGTTGAAGCAAAAGAAGGTTTGCCCATACAAAATGAGACTATAACTCTGGCTTCAATTAGCTACCAAAACTTCTTTCTACAGGTTGGAGCTTTTTATGTTTCAATACATTAGATGAAGCATCTGTGGAAATTTATTCTCTCGGACTTCCTAATGTATATTTCCTTGCATTGTTGTAGTTCCCTAAACTTTGTGGAATGACTGGTACTGCAGCAACTGAAAGTACAGAATTTGAGAGTATATACAAGCTTAAAGTTACAATTGTGCCTACAAACAAGCCTATGATAAGAAAGGTAACTTCTAGATCCTACCATGCCATCCATATGTAGCATATTTATAGTGCTGATGGTTTTCATTGCGATGTAGATTGTAAAACCTGATTGCCAAAATATGGAGGGTAAAATAAAGAAGACTTATTTTACAAGACCTTTTTTCTTTTCAATTTAAACAATTAAGTAATTGGAGTGGTGATTTTTTATAAAATTTTTATTTTAAAGTCTCAAAACTAGCCCATATGTGAGTTCTATGCATCATACACAACTTATTTAAACATTCAAAGTCAGTCAATTTCCTTATTTTCTCTTTAATTTCTTTCAGGATGAGTCTGATGTCGTTTTCAGGGCAACTACGGGAAAGTGGCGGTCAGTTGTGGTAGAGATTTCTAGAATGCACAAGACAGGTCGCCCAGTGCTTGTTGGAACAACTAGTGTTGAGCAGAGTGATTCATTATCAGAACAGTTGCAAGAAGCTGGAATCCCCCATGAGGTGAGATAGCTTTTGTCTTTAGGGATAAGAGATATATAACTTAAGAGAATTTGAACATGCAAAAAACTTTACAATGAAAAACCAAGTGTGATGTCAAGTGTTTCACTTGTGACCATTTTCATGGTCATGCAGTCTCTGTTGCTGATAAATTAACCAACGTTCATGTATAGAGAATAAGGCTTAATGGCTTAATCTAATTATTGTATTATGTATTCTTTATGTTGAGAATTTTAATTGACATTTACATCTTAAAGGTTCTCAACGCAAAGCCAGAGAATGTGGAGAGAGAAGCAGAAATTGTAGCACAGAGTGGTCGTCTAGGGGCTGTGACAATTGCTACTAATATGGCAGGTCGTGGGACTGATATAATCCTTGGTGGTAATGCAGAATTTATGGCAAGGTTGAAGCTACGTGAGATGCTTATGCCAAGGTATCATCTGAGCTTCTTCATAATTGGTTTTGTTCCTAAAGGTTTTTACCTGGCATGCATTTGCTGCATAAGCTCCTGGCAGTTATATTGTTGAATACCAGTTTTACTCAGATGTTTGTTATAGAAGCATTCTGTGCCTTTAAGTGTCACCTACTAAACATGAATTCAATGTGGAAAATATATTTCCAAGCATCTGGAGTCAACTGGTATTATATATCTTAGTTTATATCATTTATATGAAATTGTTTTCGCAATAGTTGTTGTTTGGTCCCCCCACCCCTGGAATTTTCATTTGTAATTCTTAGTTGTACTTTTTGTACTCTTGCTGTATTTATAAATCTTTAATTAAATCACTTATTCAAAAACTTATTCATTAACACTGCATGTGCCATATGCATAGTGTGTGCATAATGTTTGCCATTATTGAGGAGCATTTAACCCATGTATCACACTATATGGGAAAGAGCATTTTTGGACCCCAAGTCAGTGCTAGTTTTCTTTGCATATAGGAGGTTTTAATTTGAAACAATCTACATCTGTGTTTGATTTATAATGTCTTAAAACATGCGTTACATTCTCTTCAGTATAATATAATTGCAGAGTTGTGACGCCAGCCGAAGGAGTTTTTGTATCAGTTAAGAAACCTTCTCCAAAGAAGACATGGAAGGTGTGATTTTGGTTTTGTTCTTGGTATATTTAATTGTTTCTCACAGTAGCATGTAAATTTGATTAAAAAGGGTCGCAAATCTCAACATTGTCCTAGAAGGCTAGAACTCAGTATTGTATAATTTTCCAGGTGAATGAAAATTTATTCCCATGCAAATTATCAAATGAGAATACCAAGTTGGCTGAGGAGGCTGTAGACCTAGCTGTCAATAGTTGGGGTCAGAGATCTTTAAGTGAGCTTGAAGCAGAGGAGCGGCTGTCTTATTCTTGTGAAAAGGTGAACTTGTTGTAGGTTCTTTTTTATTTTTTATTTTTTTTATTTTTTTTAGCATATTAACAATAACAGAAATTGAAAATTGATTGCAAATATGAGATTTCTTCATGTATGTCTTGAAATTGTCTTATTCTTTGTTATCAGCTAAGAATCATCACATCACTATAATACTGAAAATTTAATATTATATGTCTGCATTCATAGGGGCCTGCTCAAGATGAAGTCATAGCCAAGCTGCGGTATGCCTTTCTACAAGTAGTTAAGGAATATAAGGTTTATACCGAGGAAGAGAGGAAGCAGGTAAGTTTTGATTTACAAAAGTAAAAATTACATTGCTTCTGTTTTCTTGTGTAGATTGCATTATCATATATCTCCATATCCCTAGGTTGTATCAGCTGGTGGACTTCATGTGGTGGGAACAGAGCGCCATGAATCTCGTCGAATTGACAATCAGGTTAAAGTTTTAGTCAAATTCATTTAAGTATCTATCATCCATCTACCTCAGGGTTCTTTCCGTACTTTAGTTGAATAAAAATTTTCCTCTTTCTCTTAACATACTCTTGACATGAGACTACTTTTCTAGAACTTGTATAAAAATTGAACTTGCAATACGTATCTGTACAGCTGCGTGGTCGAAGCGGCCGGCAAGGGGACCCTGGAAGTTCGCGCTTCTTCTTAAGTCTTGAAGATAACATCTTCCGGATTTTTGGTGGAGATCGAATTCAGGTTTGAACTTTGGTTGCAGTAGGATAGTTGCGAATGCTACTTTTGAGATATAGTTTTTAAACATTCTGGATTTTGCCATTTGTAGGGGTTAATGAGGGCTTTTAGAGTTGAAGACCTACCAATCGAGTCTAAGATGCTGACCAAAGCTCTAGATGAAGCTCAGCGGAAAGTGGAGAATTATTTTTTTGATATTCGGAAGCAATTATTTGAGTATGATGAAGTTCTAAATAGTCAAAGAGATCGTGTATATACAGAGAGAAGACGAGCCCTTGAATCTGATAATCTCCAATCTCTTATAATTGAATATGCTGAATTGACAATGGATGATATCTTAGAGGTATGTTTCAAAGATGTAAAATTTTAGGGTTTTGCTTAAAAAAGGTCCAGCGCAATCAACATGTATGTGATCCTGAAGTATTTTTGTTATTGAATTTTATAATAAACAGGCAAATATTGGCTCAGATGCTCCAAAGGAAAGCTGGGATTTCGAAAAGTTGATTGCCAAACTTAAACAGTAAGAGGCATCCTTAATTTTGTTTGCTTGAATGAAAAAACATACTGCATTTTCAATTAATACTCAGTAATGTTGTCTTGTGTTGCAGCTTTTGGTTTCTAATAGAAGTATCTGGTCGATATATTTAAGTTAGAAAATAATCTCAGACAACTTTTGGTTTCTGACATATGAATGAGTTTTAAAATTGAGTACTACTTTCTACCTAAGTGATAGTTGCTTGAATGATTTTCATTTTACACTACAAAGTCTGTTGGATATCCTTGTTCTACTTGGCAATATAAAAGAATTTTTCTAACAAAAATATCACTGTGGTTCCAGGTATTGCTATCTATTGGATGATCTGACCCCAGATTTACTTAGGAGTGAGTGTTCTAGCTACGAGGAATTGCAGGACTACCTTCATCGTCGTGGTTGTGAAGCATATTTGAAGAAGAGAGTCAGTATTTTAGTCTACTTAAAATGAATTTAGTTTATTTAAAGAGGCCCAAATCCTAGTTTTTTAAAACATCATCAGATTACAGAATACATCTGCTTATAATCACAGTATTGCTAACACGTGAAGCCACACCAGAATACTGTTAGATCGATTTATAGGCTGCATTTTGGGGCCTTTTCCAGTGTGGTGAGAGAGGGGGGGGGGGGTGAATTGTTCTTTGTCCACAAGGTTTCGATGTCCTGGCTTATCATGTATATCTGGGTTGTAAATATCAAGCATGTGTTTAATTTTCCTTCTTTTACCTTTTTTCTCCCTCTCTCAAATTGTTTCCTTCAACACTGTTTTAGGATATTGTGGAGAAACAAGCTCCAGGCTTAATGAAAGAAGCTGAGAGATTTTTAGTTTTGAGCAACATTGATCGTTTGTGGAAAGAACACTTGCAATCAATTAAGTTTGTTCAGCAGGCTGTGGGCTTACGTGGTTATGCACAGCGGGATCCGCTTATTGAGTATAAACTTGAAGGCTATAATCTCTTCCTCGAGATGATGGCACAGATAAGAAGAAATGTAATATATTCAATATATCAGGTTTGTGCTAGATCTATAATTAATATGTTTGATTTTTTACCCTTGCATGTTGCTTAAATATACCTACTGATCTTCTTGTCTTTGTTTTTGACTCGTTTTGATTACTATGTTTTTTTTTTTTTTTTGGCAGTTTCAACCAGTGCTGGTAAACAAGAATCAGGAACAAACACAAAATGAAAAATCAAGCAAACTTGGTAGAAATAAAAATAAGCCTGAACCAGTTGTTGCTGCCAAATCTTCCTCATCAGCTGCTGACCACCAAGCTACTGCATAAGGCCTACATCACTAGTTCCTAAAGTAAAAAGCTTTATTTTATCCCTTGAATTTGTTGTAAATGAGTCATTAATTGTCACTCATCCTTTTGTGAACAGTTCCCCCCATCCCCTTTCCCTTGTGAAAATGATGCAGACCAAGAAAAAGAACTGTAAGGGCACAGGAGCTGAAAGCAACTCAAAATTCATAATTATTGAAACCCCTAAACCCCTAGTCAACATTGTGCTGGAGTGCTCCTAAACCAGATGGTGTTACTAGGTTGGCTCAAATTCCATTTGTCATGACCTGAGAAAGCGTTATTCACGTTATACACTTATCTAATCTAATCTATATAATCCAAGGTATTACAGTTTGGGCTAGGTTCATTGGTCAATCTTAAACTCAAGGAAAAAGAACAAACTTTTTCAAAGGAATAATCTAAATTTTATTATCAATTAGGAGCACATTTCGTTATTTCCAATTACGAGCATATTCATTATGCTCATTATTTACAGTCTTAAGAGGATGGATGGCACTTTTCAAAAAAAAAATTAAAATTTATTTCAATTCAATCTTTTCTCATTTAGAAATTTTATTTCTAATAGGATTGAGATATGTGGGAAAACTAGTATATATAAAATTGGCCATCATCTATATCAATATGCGGTATTTTGGTCCACTTCGGTCCAGTTTGGTTCATTTCGTTCTAGTTTGGTCTATTTCAGTCCATTTTGGTTCAGTAGATCCATTTCTGTCCACTTTGGCCCAATTCGGTTCATTTTGGTATATATGGTCCATTTATGTCCATTCGGCCCACTTTGGTCTATTAGGTCTAGTTTGGTCCATTCTGGTCTAGTTCAGTTCACACTGGTCCGTTTAGTTCATTCAGTCCACTAAAAAATTAGTTAAAAATAAGAATTTACGGAATGTGATTTTTATTTCACTAACTTATTTAATAATATATATACTGTTTTTTTTTTAAAATAAAAAAATGGGTGATAAGTGCTCTATATGTACTTAAAACTCATAGTTACTATCTAACTTTCTTTTTTTTTAGTTCTTATTTTTATAATCAAGTTTTTCTAATATAGTTATTAATAATATTTTTTTATTGAAAAAATCATGAACGAAAATTGCACAACATGAATCCAACAGTTCAAGAAAACTATTAGAATATATGTATTGGTGCCAATGTTTTTAATATCTAGCTGACCAAAAATGCTTATTCATGAGCTTATAAAAAAATAACAATAGCAAGTGAAATCAAACAACACTCCCAAAAAAATGATGAGATTATTGATGGAAGTTTCACCTTTGTATAGAACTGAGCAGACAGACGTTCCACTTCGTAGCAACTGCATCATATATCAACCCTCACAAATTAAGTGTTAATGTTTCAGTTTGAGAACCAAAAAACAGAACAAAGAGAAAGAACAGAGTAACAGGGAAACACCCATGAGAGAAAAAAATAGTCACGTACTCTTGCTCCTGTGGAGGAACCAAAGCTTGCTTCTGAGATGTCTCTGGTTTTTTTGAAGATTTCTTCCTACTTGCCATAGTTGGTTGCCTTGAGAATCCTAGATAGAGGGTCCAAGTTTTTAAGGGTCTGGTGTGAAACCCAATTGGGTTTTTTATTTGGGCCTTTGAATTGTTAAACTTCGTGGTCCATATTCTAAGTACGTACATGCACTCATCAAAAAAAAAAAAAAAAAAAAAAAAACATACATGCATGTTGCACAAATAATTTGAGACATCTGGCCCACAGTGAGACTTCCTAATTGATTACTCAAAAGGTGTTGTTCTCCATCAATTGAGGTTATTCAGAACCCCCACCCCAAAAAAAAAAAAGGAGCTAGTAGCCTAAATAAATGCATAATAGGAATTCTTTTCCCTGTTGAAAAATAAAGGAGTAATTTTTTTGCTGGAACGAAAGTAAAAGGAGCATGTAGCTCTTATGGTGGAATTTTTGGTGCGTTTTATTAATGGATAGTTACTAATAAAAACAATATGATAGCTCTGTTGATTAGAGTAGGTTTTACTTAACTTAACTGGTAAAATTTC
The DNA here is from genome assembly GCF_001633185.2 of Quercus lobata. Taxonomy (NCBI): domain Eukaryota; kingdom Viridiplantae; phylum Streptophyta; class Magnoliopsida; order Fagales; family Fagaceae; genus Quercus; species Quercus lobata. Next base: position 34,955,269 of record NC_044915.1, read on the forward strand.
TTATAGTTGAATAAAAAATTTAAGGATCAGATAAAATTGGTTATGACCCCTAAATTTTTTCCTATATTTAAGAAGCTAATAGGAATTTACAAATTGGTGGACAAGTTTCCCATAGACCATAATTTAGAAAGAGAAATGCAACCCCCAATGTGTATGGAAATGGGTTCCAATTGTAATTTTTAGCTTTTTGACCTCCATTTTTATATAAGACTGGGGTGATTATCCAAGGGTTTTTGTCCCCGCATTTTGGCCTAGTTAGAGCCTTCTCATCAATGATGCTAAATGCTATGATATGCTATTTTTATAGCTCTAAGCACAAAAAATATGCTCCATCAAAGAAGGCAAATGCTAAATTTTTTGACACCTAGCTATAGTGCGCTACTATCTCTAGTAGCACACTGTAGTTGAGTGTCAAACCCAAATATTATATTTTAATCTCCACATGTACCCTCTCTCTTTCTCACACGCGATTTCCATCTTTCTCTCTTCTGGTTCTCCCTCAACCCAAGCTCTTCTTTTCTCTCTATGGCCAAACCCAAAACCCCAAGCTTGAGTCAGCGTTCTTGAGGCGTCATTCTTGAGTCGGCTTGGTCGGTGTTCTTGGCTGGGGTTGAGACCGGAGAGGCTAGGCCGCTAGGGTAATGGTCACTAGAGAGGTTGGGGTAGGTTTTGGTTGTAGTTTTGTGGTGGGTTCAGATCGGGGTGAGTTTGATTTGATTTTGGGTCTTGATTTGGTTTTGGAATTGTGTTTTGGTTTTACAGTGCGAAGGAGGGAGGGGAAAGGAAAGTGAAGCCGCCGCCATGGAAGAAGATGACGGTGGGGAGGGAAGTGGTGTTCGTGTCTGTGGGAATGAAGAGGAGGAACCAGAGGTTGAGTTGCAGAAGAAAAACGTGTGGTTTGTTTTCGTGTGTGTGGGTATGTACTACAAATTTTAAGAAGGGATGAACTTTTTTATTATTATTTATTTTGGTGGTTGGTGGTGGTGGCTGTGGTTGTGACTGTGGGCGGTGGTGGTAGTGGGTTTGTTCGTAGTGAAAGAGATGAGAATGAGAATAAAAAAAAAATATATATATATATATATATTTTAATGAAGTGGTAAAAAATATAAAATCTTTGATATTGTGTGCATTGTAAAGTGAGTTGTTAAAATTGATAAAGTAGGTTTTTGAGATGTTAAATGTTAAATTTTTTGAATGATGAGAATGTTCTTAGAGCATTCTCATCAACAATTGTAAAAATTTTAGCATTTACAATTTCAAAACACTACTTTTACAATTTTAACACCTCATTTTACAATATACCAAACATCAAAACTTCTATTTTTTTTTTTTTTACAACTTCATTTAAATATTATTTCTTTATAATTTTTTTATTCCTTTTTTTTTTCATCCTCTCTCTCTGGTCTCACTGTCTCTCTCTCTCCCTCTCGGCCTCACTGTCTCAACCCAGCAATCATACTCACTGCCAGCCACTAGCCACCATAATTCCAATGACCACCACAACGATCAGAGATCCACGCCGATGAGACCCATGCTGATCAAGTCGATGACCCACGCCGATGAGACCGATCAAGGCGATTATCCACGCCGGTTAACTTGACAATTCACGTCGGTCAAGTCGATGATCCACGAATGCAGACCCATGAACCTACCCACAAACCCAGACCTATGAACGCAGACCCACAAAATCGCTGGAGCACATTGTTGAAGCACATCAAACCATGACCCAAAACGCCAAATCCATAACCCACACAACCACTACCAAATCTACCATCAAATCACAAACTAAAAAAAGGGATAATTATAGATTACCCATCTGTGGTTTAGCCCGAATTTAACTTACCCACCCGTGGTTTCATTTTTGACACTTTATCCACCTGAGGTTACTTCCGTTTAGTCTCTATTACCCATCTTTGTTAAAAAAAAGGGGTAAATAAGTCTTTTTACACCTATTTTATGTCTCTCTCCTCCCAAAACAAGAAAAAGAAAAACAAGATTAAAATATGGTATAAGTTTCTCACAATTCATAAACATAAAGAACTGATAATGCCTTAAAATGTATACTTGTTATATATTTATAAGGGCGTTATCTCCTTATTACTATGCTTAATTTGTATAATTAAGCCATGATTTGCATTAGTTCCTATTATTTATCTTTAAATAATTTCTTGAATAAGATACTATTCATTGTGTGTAATTTTCTACTTTCAGGAAATCATATGAGAAAGATGAGTTTACAGGAATTTGTGAGAGAATGAAGGCCAAACTAGAATTAAAGTGGAGCTAAAGGACCTTACTTAAATGTCTAAGGAGGTGCAGCTGGAGTGCTTGGATCGTCTACAATGATTGAAGCTTCAAATAAGGAAAGAAATCAAAGAAGCAGAATCTGAAAAGGAAAAATCTGATTTGAGCACTGATCAATATTTTGGGCGTATCTCTCTCCTCAAAAATCCAATTGACACAAGGCTAAATGGGTTGGAACCGTGACTTAAAAATCTACAACTTTCCAGTTTTGAGATTTACGAAATTATCAAATTTTGAAGGCCGAAATTAACTCAAAAATTACTATTGTAACCCTGGACGGAAATTAAAATAGTAAAAGTTTTATTTTCTTTGGACACTTTTTACGTGAGGGTTTGGAAGGGAGGCTGGTAGAACGAATTTTGGCAGAGAAAACCTTGTATTTTTCTTTCTCTAATGGCAGCCTAAACTCTTTACTAGGCTAGGGGTTACGTTTTTTTATATTTATACGGTATGAATATTCAATGTGATTCTTTCTAAGATTTTATCAACGCCACATTTGATTGTTCAAGTAGATTTCTTTTGATGTATTAGTTCTTCAATGCTTTCAATAAGTTCAATAATGTTTTCCTTATTGTTTAAATGAATTTCTAATAGTTTCGAATAGAAATCAGGTTTTAAAGTGAATGGGTTTTTCTGAAAACTTTTCTAATCGCATTATCAATCTAGGTTATCATGCGTTCTTGAATTGTCTCACTTCAACCGAATCATAAGTATTTAATTGTATAAAAACGATCAATTATGAAATATATATTTTCTTAGATCACAAAGAATTTCATATCAACATAGGGAAACACCCCCGATGCCCTAGTATTTACATTATTGATTTAAATCAGTTATTATTATTATTCTTGTTAACAATCACCAAGCAAAAGTATTTTTCTTCTTTACCCAAAATTTTGTTTAATTATATTGTCTTTGAATCTATCTTGCTCCTTGTGGTTCGACCTTGGTACTCTGAGAATTATATTGGTACGATCTCTTGCACTTGGGAGTGAGCAAGTAAGAACATACACAAACATGAAGAACATACACTCAGAAAACTAATACAAATCAAATCAAGCAATACTATCAAAGTATAAACCACAGATCTATCAAAATACAACCCTAAAACTCAAGTCAAAATACAAACATCAACACACCCACACACATCCAAACCCATGGATCCATCAGTAACCATGCCTCAAATCCCATTTTTCAAACCCCAACAACCAAAAAAAACCCAATCCCTAAATCAAATAAACAAAGAAGAAGAAACTGTATATACTGTATTGCCCACTAGTTTTTTTACACATAACTTTTTATTTTTCTTGTACAAATATACTAATTTGAACACTAGCATTGCACGAAATTGCAGTTACTATCACTAATCATAGTATAAACTTTAATAGAATAGAATATAACCAAATTTATAAACTTTTTTTTTTTGGATAAGTAAAATTTATAAACTACCATGGCAATAGCTCACAGTTTTCCTCCACACATGAATATGGGTTTGTAACATCAGAATTACCACTAAGTAAAAGGAAATGAAGTAATTCAATTCCATGAGAATGAAAACACATATTAGAATTATATTAATTGCAGTATTTACAAACGAACTTATAACATTACAATATTTAATATCATGGTCTCATGTTCCAGAACTGAGTAAATAGTTTCTTCAAGTTCCCAAACACATATTACCCAAGATTCAAAATCGTTAATTTATTCAAGTCACATTATCTTTTTTCTCAACAAAACAATGCTAAAAGTTCATCTTTACCAATACTACAGCACAAGAAAAAAGAGCACAAATTATCTTAAAATAGTATCTCCACGAAACAACAAGCTAAAACACTGGGTAATAGCCATTGCATTAAAACAGCCCCTCTCTATATCTCAATTTAAAACAAACCCAACTAAGAAATATCCACATTAACACCTCGAAATCAATAATCAATAATGATGGCTGAACTTATTGATGAGCATGTCGTAGTCAATCTTGCCTCCGTCTTTGTCCAACAGTATGCTCCCATCTTCGTTGCTTTTCTATCCATCAATCCCAAGACCCACGACGAGCTGCTACCCACGACCCCATGAACCTAGGTCCACCCACAGCACCATGACCCCACGCTAATCTGAAGCCCACCCAATAGAGAGAAACACAAACAGATTAAGACCAAAAGTGTTCCTAAACATGAATAGGTTGGTAACGCTCAAAACCCAGAATCTGTAGGTCTCATTCTTCCTCAGTTTCCTTGCACGATGAAAACCCAAATGATTCTAGGACTAATAAATCAAGTGGGTGCCATTGTAGCATCTAAGATCTCAGGTGGGTGAGCAAGTGTGAGAGAGTGAGTGGGAGAGGAGTGTTTGATCTGATTTCTTGTTTGATTTTTTGATGAAACTTGTTAGAGTAACGGAAAAATTAGAGGTGGGTTATGGAGCATAAACAAAATGAAACACGGATGGGTAAAGTGTCAAAAATGAAACCACAGGTGGGTAAGTTAAATTTTAGGAAAGCCACAGGTGGGTAATCTATAATTATCCCCACCACCCCCCCCCCCCCCAAAAAAAAAAAAAAAAAAACCACTACGATAGAGATTGGCTTGGCTTGATGCTCCGATGTGGGTTTCATCGGAGAGGGAGGCAGAGACGTCGAGTAGAAGGAGAAAGAGAGCAAGGAAATGGTTGGCTTAGAGAAAGAATGAGAGATAGGGAAGAAATGTAAAAGAGAAAGACAGAAATAATAAGAAGAAAAGAAAGTGGGCCCTACTGAATAAAAAAATAATATAAGTTTTATGAGCATTCTCATCAGGTGTACCAAATGCCAAATATTTGGCATTTGGCACACCAAACACCAAAAACAACCCTTCACGATGTGTGCTAAATGTCTCAAAATTATGAGACATGCTATAGTACACTCTCAAATATGAGAGCGTACGGACATGAATGCTATAATTCTTTTGATTATTTTATTTACTTTTCTCTCTCCTCCCAACACACATTTCTCTCCGTCTGCAACACAACTCTCTGTCTCTCTCCTCTCTGGTCTCCATCTCTCTGTTGCTCCCTATTTCTTTCTCACTTTCATTTTTTTTTTTTTATCTCTCACTCTCTTCCTCTCTTTCTGCATTTTGGTATTATCGCCGTAGATCCGACCCATCTCTGCGCCTCTTTCTCTCTATTTTTTTTTTCTTGTCACTATTTCTCTCTCTTTCTTTTCCTGTCACGAAGAAAAAGGCGATTCCAATCTGAAGCAGAGCTCGCAGATTGAAGCTTGCCAATTTGAACCTCTGCTCACCAATCTAAAGCTCTTCTCGCCCAGGGGCAGTCGCTGATCTTTGCTTGTTGTCCTCCACAGTCGCTGATCTTTGCTTCCTGTCACGAAGAAGAAGGCGATTCCGATCTGACACAGAGCTCGCCGATTGACGCTTGCCAATTTAAACCTTTGCTCACCAATCTGAAGCTTTGCTCCCCCAGGGGCATTCGCCGATCTTTGCTCGTCGTCCTCCACAGCTCTTGCCGCCGATGGTTGATTGAGTTTGGTCATTGATTGATCTGTTGGGTTGGGGTTTTGTTGAAGATTTTGAGTTTTTTATTTTTTTATTTTGTTGAGGTTTTTGGATTTGGAATTTGTTGGAGGATTCGGTGATTGTGGTTGTAGTTTGTGGCGTGGTTGTAGCGGTGGTTGTTGCTGTGGCAGTGGTTGTAGCGGTGGCTGTTGGTTCTTGGATGGTGGCGACTGCCACTGGCTGTGCATTTATATATTTGCTGGGTTTTGGGTAAATATATTATTTTAATGTGTAGTAAATATTATTTTAATGTATAGAATTGAATAATAAAATATTTGATAAATGAGATATTGTAAAATGATGTGCTAAAATGATAAAGTAAGTTTTTGGTGTATCAAAATGACATTTTTTATGAGAGAGCTGATGAGAATGCTATAATGCGGTCTCAAATATAAGATTGCACTATTCATCAATGCAAAATATTATGACATTTAAAACACTTAATGAAGGTGGTTTTTTAGAGTTTGATGTGTCAGATGTCAAATATTTGACATTTGACACACTATTTGATATTTGACACATTTGATGAAGATGCTCTAGCTAGTCTTTTAGGAAGTACGATCCAAACCACATATCAAGGAGGCTAAAATTAAGATTTGTAGATCACAGAAAAGTTTGAAAACTACGAAAATGTGTCACATTCTACATTAATAGTTCAACAAGAAAGTGGCCCTCATGGGGGACTTTCTTGAATCCAGCCAAAAAGAATAAATATACAACGCAGTAGGTAGATCCAAAAACAAATAATGTCGGACAAATGATATGGTTAATATATAAGGACCTGGTTGCCCTATATTAAAGGTCTAATGGTGAAAACAAGTGGCCACTGGCCACTACATCAATCAAATTTTGCACCTAGGATGGAAATTAATATTTATGGTCGTACACTCGTACCACCATTTAATCCATTGGCTCAATTATTAGCGTACATACAAATTTGGCAGAGATGAATACCGATTATTTATTGTAAGCAATGTCTTATTTCGATGGAAGACTGAGAGTGTGGAGCAAGAATTGACAAATTGAAGCCAATTTATATCCATAATTTCACTTCTCCATTGCATCAGCCATTTGCTACATTCTTCACATAAATATGGTCATATGTATAGAAAACCTGAGAATATTATAAACCAGAAATGGACAACACGTTTTAAAGAAGTGCTTGTTCAAGAAAATAATGACTCTCTTCAATCTAAACCAAAAAAAAAAATCAGTAATGTCAAAAACATGTTTTGCTAATAAATGAATAAATCTTTTTCTTTATTTACAAACATGTGAGAAATTTACATGGCAGAAACCATGATGAGCCGTTTTCATGCGGTAAATGATAGAAACCACAGTGGATGATCTTGTATATTGGAACCAAACACATAGGAATATATTAGACTATTAGTGGTTGTGCCTATTTGTACTGCAAACAATTAACACTACTAATGTTTGTCAATTATCCGCTACATTAACTTCAAGGAAAAATACTAAAATTATTATAAATTTTACTTTAAAAAAACTTATAAATTGACATGATTAGAATGTGATTGATGTCCTAATTTCATAGTTGATCCCTCTTACTTAATACTTACATTTAAGTGGGAAAAACAAAAAACAAAAATTTTGGTTTGAGAGATTCCTCACGGAATAAAAGTATAGAACAATCCAAGCCCTAGGGGCTTAAAGAAGTGTTTTGCTCAAAAGTCCAAATAACGTAGTTTTGATTCTCATGATATAAGTACTTGAATGTTGATTCGAATCCTTGCAAACAAAAGGTCTCCAAAATTTGGATCCATTGGGAATAGGAGATAAAAGATGCTTGGGAGGGATTTTTTTTTTTTAAATTTAGACATAAAGAATATAGGTACAAAGTAACAACTCAACAACCCATGTGTTATACGTATATAAATATGCTTCCACAGTCCATAGTCGAGAAGCATTTATTATGGATGGGTGTTATTTTCTAAAAGGTTTAAGTTATTTGGGTTCTCACATGACATGGAAGTAGTGATGCTTCTACTTCAATTATTGAGTTTTATTTATATGCTAAAGACAAGTTGGTTGGTACATTTGGTGCACGCATTATGGTCCATGTTGCCCATGTCTTCTTTCAAATACACGGCTGTTTGTTTGATTGTATTATACATCAACCTTTTTCTTTCTTTCTTTCTCAAAAAATAAAAATAAATTAAATTAACTTTAAAAAAAAAAAATTTACAAACACATTTATTAGTGCATATAAAAAAAAATAGCCATTTGAGATGATTACTATAAAATAAATGGTATTAGAAAATATCATAAATTGTTCAAGAGTTATGTACATAGAACAAAAGGCAATTATACTTATTTAGTATTTTTGGGTATAACGGCACTCTCTCTTTTTACATGAATGACATGTTTTATTAATTAAATTTATAATAAACCTATAATTCATGTGAAAGAATGAGATTCTCACATGAATAATAAGTTTTATTAGTTAAGTTTATAATAAAACCTACAATTTATGTGAAAGAATAAGATATAACGTGATATAATGAATAACAAGTTATTGTATTTCGAGAATATTGAATAGTTTTTCTTGATCTTAGAAATTCCAGAAATACTATACTCCTGGTGACTGTATTGTTGACTATGATGCTGCAACTTAGATTGCTATTACTAGGGGACTCCGGATGGCTTTGATTAACAGGAATATGATTTTAATTACCTTTGAAGGAATAATTACTCAAGGTGATTATGCTTGTATGGGTTGCATATACACTATGTTCTTACTTCAAATAAGGTTTAGTACTATGACAGGGAAAGATTATGTATGTTAGACGTAAAATTCATTACTCATTATTAAAGCAAGAATTCAATTTTTAGTAAATCCTCACAATTATTTTGAAGGGCCAGTGAAACTTTGCATACAAATGATCTTCTGTCAATATATAAGTTAGTGTATGTATCACTTTCACTTGTATTGCCATATTGGCATATCAAAGCTTGCAAGTAAAATGCTAATCATTATTTCATACTTAACCAAACACAAATCAAAGGTGGGAAATTTGAGTTCATTACGATTTGGAGCATCTAGATGACCATATATTAATTTTGTCAATCTTTTCGCAAAACATGGCATATTAAGATCGATGATTATCCTCTGCCTACCACGCTACCACTTGTGCTTTATATATATATATATATATATATATATATATATATATATTTATGTGACCTCCTTGTTCATTCAGGCCCTAATAGAAATACAAGGGATCTCATAGGAAAACCCTTATATTAACTGTTATTTATAAATTAATTAAATATAATTAAAATTTATATTAAAATGCATTCCTAGAATCTTTTGACTTGAGCATGATAAAGTTATTAAAGGTGAGTTCCATTAACTCAAATAGTAAAGTCTTTCTCTTGAATAAATTGAACCAGTTTTAAATTTTGGTTAAAAAGAAAATTTTATTGATATCTTAACCTAATGATAAAGAACAATCACGATATTATGAATTTCAAATCTCATAGTATATATATAAAACAAATACCCAAAGCAGATCTACATTGCATGTTTGATGTTTGCTAGTCTCTCCCCTGAATGAGACAAATGTAATAATTCCAAACAAAATCTAGTGAAGATTTAGGTAAGAAAAAAAAAAGAAAAAGGTTAATGATACAAGAAATTGGTAAATAACTAAATATCACTAATAAATTGCACCCAATTTAGGCAAAGCAAACACAGTTAGTTGTCTTAGAAAGCATGCTGATCTCATGCATGCGGATCAAACATAATGTTGGGACAGTGATATTTCTGCTTTACAGTTTTACCCATCACTGTTTGTGTTTGATTAAACTGGGCATTGGATACCTGACTTTGGAAACCTTACCTTTTCTTTAACAATGTCCACAGACGATTACGACCTCACTGACATCCCTTTGTATCTCTCTCCCTTGGCCCTTGTCCCCTTCTTTTTAGACAATTTTTCTTAATTGCTTCAATTTGCAATTAGCATTTAGCACTGCTACTTCTATAAATTAATGCACAAGCAAAACTAGTACACAATGCTTTTGTATTTATGTGAAGCAATGACCACTTTTCTTATTATATAGTATTAGATTGCGTTTTATAAGTGCTATTTTAGTTAAGCATTCTCTTCATGTCTGGTATGTATGTGGGTAGGCCTTGTTGTCTTCCTTCTTTTTTCTCTTTTTCTTTATCTTTTATTATTCCTTGGCCCTTTCTACAGATTAAGTTATGCCCTCTTTTTAAAACCAGATTACATACTAACAATCATAGTGTTACATACTAATAAGAGACAAAAAAATTATCTCATGGAGTTTTTGGGGTAAAAAAATTATCTGTGTTATTTATTTATTTATAATATGAACAGTAATAGAAGTCATTGTTGCCTCCAATAATCCCATCATACCCCAAAAGTTCATTAAATTGACACTTCATTGAATTTAAGCAATTATATTGTTCACTAGCACCATCACAACATTGCATTACAACTAGAGCTCGCTAATAAGAAAAATTCCAAGGGGACATTCACCAATGAATAACAGCCACAGGTTAATTGCATGTTTAGCTGCAAAGACTTTTTCAAACTAAGGAAATAATGAACTCAGGAGCTGTTAGGGTATATAAGGATATTCGATGTGAAATATCATGGATGGAAGGTGTATTTGCTAAAAGGCCATTGAACAATTCTAATTCTACCTCCATAAAATATTATTAAAAAAAGGGTAGAAATATTTTTTTTCGCCTTATAAATTTAGTGAATTGTCATTTTAATCTACTAAGTTTATAAGTTTGTATTTTGTCTTTCTAGTCTCTAACTTTGACAATGCTTTGTCATTTTAACCATTCTATTTATTGTCATTTGAAAAATGTTGTTTACTCTCTTATTTTATAGTGTGAAACAACACCGTATTAGAGAGTTAACATTGTTTTTAAACTGTAAAGGATGGAAGGACTAAATTGATAATGTTGTCAACATTAATAAACTAAAATGACAAAATTTAAACTAAAATAATAATTTAATAGCAAAGTGCTCCCTCTCCAATCCATTGTTTTACTTTAAAATAAAAAAAAAAAATAAAAAAAATAACAGGACCAAATGCATAAAACAATGAAATAAGCCAAAGAAGATAAAGTCACCTAGTAATATGCACAAAGAGTCAAAGACACAATTGCAAAAACACACGAATGACCAACAGTTCCAACTCCCTTGCCGTAAGAATTATCCAATCCTATGCTCCCCAAACCAAAACCAGCAGAGCTTTGTATTGGTTATTTATTTATTTATTTATTTATTTTGTCCATGACCGATTACCACCGCTTTTAGGCCAGCTAAGAGGATTGAGTGTGTTTAGATAACAACACAACTAAAAACAAAAACAGAAGCAGAAACAGAGAAAGATAAACACTTTACAAAACAACTTTTTTAAGAAAGAGAGAGAGAACGGAACAGAGCAAATGATGTGTGAAGAAGAAGTGAAATTGTGTTATATTTCAGTTTATTTGACTTTTTGGCGGAATTTACGAACTTAAAACTTGGACAAAAGATTAGTCACATGGGATGAGAGAGAGGGAGAGACTCAAATGTCCCCTGAAAATCATAAAACCTTAATCTCTCTCTCTCTCTCTCTCTCTCTCTCTATATATAATTCTCTAAAACCTTAAAACTCTCAAAGACTCTCAAAAACTCACTCACAGTCAATATGTATAGAAAAAAGGCAAAGTGACTGTGAGTTTTGAGGGTGTCTCAAATTAGTAGTATCAAAAGAAAGAAACACATACATACAGACAGATAATCACACTCACGCTCAAAACCACTCCTTTGCTGCACAGCATAGTTGATTGTCACCCCCACCTTGGATTTCATTGAGTTTTGGCTTATCCATCCTCATTGGCTTTCTGGGTATCCTTCGTTATCATCAGAGAGAGAGAGAGAGAGAGAGTCATTGAAGGAGGTTGAAGGAACAAGGGAGGGCCTACTGCGTAAGTTTTGGCGGGCAGCAACGGTCACTATCAATGATTTTCATTTGGGTGCTGATGTTGGTAGCTCTCTGAGTGACCCATCTAATCACACTTGCTACTTGATCAACAAAAACCAATACATCAGCCTCCTGCTCTTCAAGCTTTCTTTTGTTTGCTGCTTTTGGGGAATTTGGAGGTGGCTGAGTAGTAGTATTGCCTATATAACTTTTTCTTTTTGTGCTTGGGCTAAAGAGGAAACAGATCTCAGTCACATGACGAGATCTTTTACTGTGAGTACTTATTTTGATCACTGCTTACTTCGTTTCCTGCTTTCTTTTGGTGCTTGTTCTGATTCCGATTTTCTATTTTCTTTGCTGAAAATTCATGAAATGTCTACTTAAATCATCTTGTTTCAGCCACAAATTAAGCACATATTAATTTTATATTTGAAACTTTTCTAGAATCTGATTGAGTAAAGTTTTTGTTTTTGTTTTTTTGTTTTTTGTTTTTTGTTTTTTGTTTCATTCTTTATTTAAAGAGTGGTGGAGGATAACTGGTATTTTAATAATTAGTTAGTTTTCTTTTCTTTTTTCTTTTTTTGTAATTCTTGAAGCTCTTCTTGGTCTATTATCTTTTTTGCAAAAAATGTAGGTAATTTTCCCAGCTGTTCTATCATCATTGAGTGATTTGGGTACGATTCAAGTGCTTCAATTTAAGAACTCTTCTGTGTTCTTTGCTTCCCTTTAACCATTTGTTGCTATTTCAGCTTATACTTCATTTGCCTAGGCTCTTTCTTTCCATTCTCTTGTTAGGACACTAAGTCAGATCAAAAGGAAGCTGCTTAAACAGTCACCCAAACACACTACTAATTTTTTTTTTTTTTTTTTTTTTTTTTTTTTTTTTAAGTAATCAATGTTAAACTTCTCTCTTTCAGCTGGTGGATGTGCTTCTGGTACTTGCTTTACTCAGTGATGCTTCATGGGCTGCCAAGGGCAACTCATGTTGCAAACAGACAAATTCAGGGGAAATTCGACCTCACAGTGTCTCAATTACTGAATTTGGCGCGGTTGGAGACGGGTCCACTCTCAATACAAAAGCCTTTCAGAATGCCATCTTCTATCTCAATTCATTTGCAGACAAGGGTGGGGCCAAGCTTTTTGTCCCGGCAGGCCAGTGGTTGACAGGAAGCTTCGATCTCATCAGTCATCTTACTCTTTGGTTAGATAAGGATGCAGTAATTCTTGGATCAACAGTAAGCATTCACCTTCCCTCATTAGCAGAAAAGCTTGTAAACATGAATATTAAATATGAAAATTTGCAGATGATTTGCCTCTGCTTTAAATGACATCTTTGCAATTAATCTAAGATAGGAAATTTAGTATGAGGGACAGTATGGAGCTATTCACAATATGGTTAGAAAAACTAATGCTCATTCCAGTGAAGTTGGTTTTGAGTTTTGACTGAATTACAAGCAAAATCAGTGTATTTTTTGGGATAGATATGCTACTGTAATAATTCATTTACTTATCCATAATCATTAATGCTCCACTGCTAGTCCATATTTAGGAACAATTTTAGGAGTGATGTGAAAGGTATTATAATTTTATTGTATAAAGTCTTACAAATTGATATGTCACGAAATCACAAAAAAGTAATTTAGACAGTTATTTATTATGTTGTTGAAGTGGCACCAATCATATTCATTGTCATGTCAGTTTGTAAGTTTTTGTAATAGCTTTAGCAATTTCCTATTTTTTGACCTTCATCAACAGGGTAGTGCAAGCTATCTGTTTTGCCTTGAAACAACAGGCATGACATTAAAGCACATGATACTAAATAGGTTATGCTGCATTGTTTCAGAACTCTAATGATTGGCCAGTCGTTGATCCTTTGCCATCATATGGCCGAGGTAGGGAGTTACCGGGGGGAAGGCATCGAAGCCTCATTTATGGACGCAATTTAACAGATGTTATCATAACCGGTTCGTGATATTAATGAAGAATCATCTTCCATATGCATTTTTTAATTGGTTTTTATTTTATTTTATTTTATTAATTTATTTTTTTCAATGCCTTTAATTTCTTCATACAGGTAACAATGGAATTATTGATGGTCAAGGTGACATCTGGTGGAACTGGTTTTGGAATGGAAGCCTGAACTATACACGGCCCCATTTGGTTGAGTTGATGAACTCAACTGGGGTTGTCATCTCAAACCTCACCTTCTTGAATTCACCATTTTGGACCATTCACCCTGTATATTGCAGGTTTGTCCTCTTCAGAAGGATTGAATTCATGTGTTTTTATTGCCATTATAAAACTGTGCAAAAGTGAAGCTTTTATGAAGTAGGGGGAGAGTTGAGACTGTTTTTCTGGATGAACAGCCAAGTTACTGTCCAGAATGTGAGAATCCTTGCTCCTCATGATTCCCCTAACACAGATGGAATAGATCCAGGTGAGTTTTACCTTCCAGGCCAAAGAGTCTTTCTTTCTATTTGAATGGTAAATGACTGGTTTTTGAATTGCAAATTCCAAACATGTATTTTGGTCTTATCAATCCACCTTTTCCTTAAACCATGAAAGGCTTGATGATTCTAGTCTTTGACATGAAATTTAGATGAAGCAAAGAATGGGGAACTTTCTTTGTACATAAGCCTATAAGCAGTCGTCAGTTTTAACTTTTGCAACATATACCAAAAAGTTAGTTAAAAGATATCAGTATTTCAAGGGTGGACTATACCAAGGTGATAATTCTCTTTGAATTTAACTGTCAATGGTTTCCTGCCCATTATTTTTATGAATTCTTTATTTCCATTTTCCAAATGCCAGATACATAGTTACTTGAATATATTTCTTAATTGCTGAAACTTAGTGTCATTCCAATTTCTTTATTCAAGTTCAGTAACTTGTTATGAACAATGGATAGCATTCTCACCCATACGTATAATTGCATTCAGATTCCTCTGATAATGTTTGCATTGAAGACTGTTATATTAGCACTGGAGATGACCTTATTGCCATCAAAAGTGGATGGGATGAGTATGGCACTACATATGGTCGTCCGAGTACAAACATTACTATCCGCAGGCTTATTGGAGAGACTCAAAGTGCAGGGATTGCAATTGGGAGTGAGATGTCTGGAGGTGTATCACAGGTTTATGCAGAAAGCCTTCAGTTTTTCAATTCGAGGACAGGTATCTCAATAAAGACATCACCTGGAAGGGGTGGTTATGTAAGAGATATCTACATATCAAATGTGACTTTGGCTAATGTGGATATAGCTATAAGGTTCATTGGTCACTACGGGGAGCACCCAGATAAATTTTATGACCCGAATGATCTTCCTTCAATAGGAAGGATAACGATCAAAGATGTCATAGGAGAGAATATAAAATTTGCAGGCCTCCTTGAGGGTATAAAAGGGGATGATTTTCTCAACATTTGCCTGTCCAACATTACCCTTCATGTAACTTCAGATTCTCCATGGAACTGCTCTTATATTCAAGGGTATTCTGATTTAGTTTACCCAAAAACTTGTGAGCCTCTCAAGGAGATTGTCTCTCCTGAGCAGTACTCAGAGTGTTACAATCTGTCAAGGCACTTGTGGAGTTCAAGCAATCAGAATAGAGGTGCTTGGTTGCGATCTTGGTAAACAAGAGAAAGTACAGCATTTCCTCTTTTTGTGAAATCACATTTTGTTAGTGTCGAGTTTAAGTTGAAAATTTGATTCTTGCCGATTCTAAACACGAGTGCCCACTACCGCCTTCTGAAGAAATGACCACCAGAGATAAGAAGCTTAGTGGAGTTGCTGATCTGTTGCTATTGGCTTTTAAGATGGGTACTGAGATGATTGTTTCTTGTAACTTTGTGTGCAGTATCAAATAAGTGAGTGATTTATTAGAAAGTGGAAATAGAATGAGCTTGTCTTCAAAACAGTTTTCTTTTACTTTTGGAGTTATATATGATTTTCAGATTTTCAATCTTTCAAACTTTATGTAGAGAAACAAATTTCACGAAGATTTTGTGTATTTAGAAACTTTTTTGTCACTATTTGTCATTATGAGTGTAACTTACTATGCATTGAATCAAAGGCGAAATTGTAGCACATGGGGAGAATTTGGCTGGTTCTACAGGTAATTTCCTCAGTACCCACCCTTGATTGAGAAATGAAGGCATATTTTAATTTCATTACTGCACCAAACAGATCCAAGTCTTTCGGTTTCAAAAAAAACCATTAACACAGATCTCTTAAAAAATAAAGCCCCAAAAAGGAAAAAAGAAAAAAAGAGCTACTGGCACAATGGAGCATGTTCTACGGCCTACCTAATGTATGATTATGGGAGCTAGACAATGATGAAGTCAATTGAGAAAGTAACCGCATAGAAGTTAAAGCAACATCATTAATGCAGGGCAATTGTCATACCATCAACATGTCCATCTGTGGAAAGGGTATTATTTGATTTGAGTAGACTTAGTTTGAAAAGTACATGTATTTCTCAGCCTGAAAAAAAATCAGATATAATTTGTAAGAGTAACATGTAACATAATGTACTAATATGAATTTCACAAGTAAGATGCCCATCAAGAATACACAATCAACAAACATTTTTTTTCTCAAAGGCTGAGAATCCAATTTTTTTAAATACAATGCCTATCTTGGGGATGCCTCACTCCCATCCTTCTTAATTACGGAACATAAAACCTGCCTTGAAATGTAAGTTTCAAGTTCTTTGGACACCTCTGTTAACTTCAAGTCAAAACTGTTTCTGTACTTGTGCTTTGGCGACGCCACAATTCCAGAGAACATGGTTGGAGATCCAGAAAAACGCCTTCGTGGACTTGAAAAAGTTCCGGGTGAGCCGGGATGCCTTACTTTTGATATGAGAGGTGTTGAGCTTGTTCCTGGATTAGAGATACTTCTATCCATGTTCACCAGTGGTCCGCGTTTAGTCTCCAGTGGTAGTGGCTTTAACGAATCAATATCCACCTCTGACTTCTGTTTCATGAGCTTTTCTCTGGCCTTCTCAACTGCTATTAAAGCTTTCTCTCTGCTCAAATTTACTAGTTTCCATGGGTCAATCTTTACATGGAAGCCTTGTCTCTTGGGCAAGTTAGACAGCTCAGGATCTCTATCAATCCTTATAGACAACCTTGGTGGATTCTAGAAATCAACATGAACGAGTATCCAGTAAGGTGGATGGGCTTATAGCTTGAAAAGGTGCAAAATAAAGGAAGGCTGTATAAATCTTAAACCTTACCTGATTTCTCCTGTATCCTCTGCATATAAACCGTGACACAAATGATGGTTTTTCAGGTGAATCATCAAAATCAGTGCTTTCATCAGAAGAAAAATCAGATTCATTAATTGGATCTAGTTCCATAGATTGGTTCTCCTCTCTCATTGCCAAGATGTAGTCATAAGTTCTCATTCCCTGCAGAAATGCATACTAGTGAGACTATAGACAAGCAAGTCAAGAGCAAAGTTTTCAGTACGAAAGATTGTAAATGGAGAATAATACAAGGCAAAGAATTAAATCATTGAATTGACTGGTCACTTTGTATGTGTGTGTGTTAAAAAATTGCTAATTAGAAGCAATGAATTATGTAATTTGATTCTCTTCAATAAAGCAGTTTGTTCCCATAACTTCCTGTTAGACTTGAGGATCATATAAACGAAGACTTCTGTTAACTAGGAAAGGAGGCTGAAACCTGGGCACTACAATGACTAGACAAGTGAGCCTTCGGTAACAGTTATGGTGTCTGCTTTTTTCCTTATAATAAAAGGTTTGATATGTACAAGCATGTGCATGTGGTTGTAATGTTGAAGTCAGGACTGAGCAATTTAGAAGTGGAAACAACCAGATAGCAACCATGACAATTACCTTCCTTATGAGAACCACATGAAAGAAGAAAAGTTGTCCTAGTGCTGCTGTACCATAAGCTGTCATTAGAAACAGGAGTACCTGTGGCATTTCAAATTTCAACGAATATAAATCAATGAAGAACTGAATTTGCATCTGAAGCAATTGCAATGTGACATTGATGAAGTAACTTGATATTACCGATATTGTGGCAAGAACCCCTCTTGGGAGCTGAATATAGAGCCTGCTCACCAGCTCCCTCTCAACTCCTCCTTTGTCTGCAAAGCACCTAATGAATATAGCAATGGCAGTACCTCCTTCTATGATTAGCTGTAGCAGCAACAATATCGTTTGCATGGGAATCAACTAAACAGAAGATTATTCAAGGTTCTTTTAGGCAGTTTCAAAGAACTGAAAGATACGAAGTAACTGACCATTAACAAGACGAAAGTCATCAGCATAATGAATGTTGTGTAATTTCTTTTCCCAACACAGTTGTTTAACCACTGAAAAAAAAATAAAAGATAGAAAAGCCCAATTGTATTCAATTGATAACGTAGATTTTCTTAAAGATCCTAACCTGAAGTCAACAGAACTAAAGAGGGATAAAAGTTAGCAAGAATATATACAACACGGTTTTACCCTGCAATGGTGATCAAACCCTTCAACACACCGGTTGCAGGTCCTACAATGCTTACTGTGCTTTTTTACCTGCAAAATGAAAGTCCAATAATGGATTCTGACACTCGTAAAAAAATCCATTGTGAGGTTGCCAGTACTAGTCTTATATAACAATTAATGTACTTAGTATAACTACAATTCTGTCCAATGACTCTGCATGGCTAAATCTGTTTCTACTTTAGAAAAAAAGCTATGACAGGCCTTATAATTCACAGCTTACCTCAAAATCACATAGCGAGCAAAATGAGATGTCATCCTCTCTTGTATCAGGTGCAACAGCATCATCCTTCATGACAAGGGGAAATGGAAGCAAGGGCTCCATTTGAGCACTTGTTTTCCATGGATCCAGATACTTCCTCCTGATAAAAGTCTTAAGGATCTTCCTTTCTACCCTCCTTAAAAACCTCACAACTATCTGACCAATTATAAACCCATAATTCAGCTTTGTAATTCCACTCTTAGATTTGGCTCTTTTCTTCTTCCTAAAGCTGGTTTTGTCGGTTGGGTCAATGGCGGTGCACCTTACAAATAGAAACATTACAGAAAGTGCCTGAAAATGAGATAAGTAAGGTCATTCTCAATGAGAAAGTAACAATTTGATTAGGGAGAAAGCGGATTGAAAGCCTTATTTGATACATTACCACAAAGGAAAACAGCGTGGTGATTGTGATTTCCGCAATTCTGTTTCCAAGGAAAAGCCCCAGGAAAGTATAGAAGAAAACAACCAGAAAACTGTAAATTGCCATTCCCACCATCTGCAATTGTTTGCCCGTCAATACAAATAATAGATTGATTCATAGAAAACAAAAGTTAAAAGCATTTGGGTGTTAAGGCAAACACTCCATTCATCTACAAATTCCAGATTTTGTATCTCATTCAGCTTCAAATTACTGAGAGCTCAAGGGGGCCTAATTCTGTGAGGTGGGTCAGGTTGCTTACAAAGCAGAGTAGCAATTTTGTGACAATTAGGACCCTTGTCCTTGATCACATATTCCAAAATGAGAATATATATATATATATATATATTTACAACTAGCTTCAGGAAAAACATCAATTGCATTCACTTTTATTAATCTACAAAGACCAGATTTTGCTTTTAATTAAGCTTCAAATTATTAAAACTCAAGAGGGCCTAGTTCCATGAGGTTGCTTATGAAGTAGAGTAGCAATTTTGTTCACAATTAGGTCTGTACACTTGTACTTGATCACCCATTCCACAAAGAGATCATTTTTAGTCACAAAAATACAACTAGTTTCAGGAACTAAAAAAAAAATCAATTGTATCTACTTCCATTCATCTACAAAGACCATATTTTGCATCTAATTCAGCTGCAATTTGCTGAAAACCTAAGAGGGCTTCATTCTATGAGGTGGGGTCAGGTTGCTTACAAAGTAGAGTAGCAATTTTATACACAATTATGTTCCTTGCCCTTGATCACACATTCCATAACCATGAACAGAACATATTTTTGCCACAAATATACAACTAGCTTCAGGAAAGAACATCAATCGTTTTCTAATTCATTCACTCTACAAAGGCCAGATTTTGCATCTAATTCAGCATTAAATTACTCAAAACCCAAGATGGTCTAATTCTATGAGGTGGGTAAGGTATCATACAAAATAGAGTAGCAAATTTAATTCAAAATTAGGTGCCTTGTACTAGATCACACTTCCCATAAATAGAAAGTTTTCACCACAAACATTCAACTAGCTTCAGGGGAAGGAAAAAAAGATCAATCAATCGCATTTGCTTTCATTCGTTTACAAAGACCAGATTTTGCATCTAATTCAGCTTCAAATCACTAAAAAGTCAATAGGGTCTAATTCTATGAGATGGGTCAAATTGCTTACAAGGTAGATTATCCCTTTCATGCATAATTAGGTGCCTTGTACTAAATCACACATTACATAAAGATCAATTTTTTAGTGAAAAAACAAACAAACAAACAAAAAAAATCAATTCCAGAGCTGGTAAAGTAGTGAAGCTTTACCTGTAGAGGGTGCAGAGGACGTTGCCAGCCATGGCGTCTCATCATCTAGTCCTTGTTTTTGTGAAGTAACCTGTCGAAATGAATACAGAGCGTTTGTGGTTTTGCTTTGGTTTTCAATTAGCTTCTATTTTTGTTGTTTTCTTTAAGGTTCATACAGATACAGTACACCCAGCAAAGATGACCTCCAACGGTCGACTCTTCTCTTCTGTGTTGGGGTTGGGACAGACTATTTTTGAAATTTGAACGGTGCTTTATTGAGGTCTTGATGCAGATCTAGCTGATCTAACGGTTGTGATGACTGTGGGACCCATGATGTGTAAATTAATTAATTTTTCACACCGAGCCGCCACAGTTTTCAATTATTAAGTGAAGTTCTACTGGTAAAGTAGTAATTAGCTAAGAGGCCTTGGGCCTTTTATGACCCATTTAGGCCTTGTTGGACTAAACCATCACTTGATGCCGTAGAGACAATAAATACAAAGCTAATTTTGGATCAATCTATATCCATACAAGAAAAATAATAATAATAATAATAATAATAATAATAATAATAATAATATAGATAAAATAAAGACTTTTGATTTTATGTTGTTCGTTTTAATGATGTGGAGTATTTTTTTTTTTAAGCCACATATTTCCATGTTATCATTCTAATATGTATCTTTTAATTTGATATATAGAGCCATATATAGTGCTAAATTATATTACTTTAAATTAAGATTAATTATTGTTTCACATTGCTATTTTAAACTAAGGATTATTAGTGGCTGTTTGGTTTTTGTGTTTCTATCACTCATAACTCTGTTTCCATCACCCATAACTCAAAAATAGTGGGACCCATGACTGAGAAGGTTTTTTTTTTTTTTTTTTTTTTTTTTTTTTTTCATCACTCAATTCTCTGATTTTTTATTGATGAGTTATGGAAATTGAAAACACATTTTAAGCATTTTCAATTTCCAAAACTCAATTTCCAATAATATTTTGGTAATTAAACACACACTGAGGGATCCACTAGTCAAAGGTTAGCCACAACTTTTGACATTTTTTTTTCCACTAGGTTCGGTGAGTTTAGGTCTTCTTCTTCTTTGTTTTTTCTTTTTCCTTTCACATTGGTCTTCTTCTTTTTCTTCTTTTCTTTTCCCTTTCACGCTAGGTCTGGTCTTCTTCATCTTCCTTTTTTTTTTCTTTTCTTTTTTTTTTTCTTTTTTTTTCTTCCTTTTCACATGGCTTCATATCCAAAACCAACATCATACCTTCATCCAAAAATGCAACATCAACCTTCAATTTAACATCAAAATCCATAATCCATAATCAAAAATCAAAAAAAAAAAAATCGGGCCTTCACTAAAGCATTGATCTAAATCCAAAACCCACACAAGCAAAACCCATAAAGGACTAGTCTTCAACTGCTGCCGCCACTGTCGTGTTCAGACTTCATGGATCTGTCGCCGTCTTCATCATTGCCATCGTCGCTGAGAGATGGGAGAGAGGAGAGCATTGAGAGATGAAAGAAACATTGGGCAAGAGGCAGAGAGAAGAGAGATGAGAGGCAGAGAAAGATGAGAGTTAAGGGAAAAAGGAAAAAAAAAAAAAAAAAGGAGAGAGAAAAGGAAATGACATTGGGTCAATGTGTGGGTCCCTTTTTTTTTTTAGTTTTTTGGTTGAAAACATAACTGAGTGATGGTGCCAGAGAGAAGAGAGATGAGAGGCGAAGAAAGATGAGAGTCAGGGGAAAAAGGAAAAAAAAAAAAAAAGGGAAATGACATTGGGTCAGTGGGTGGGTCCCTTTTTTTTTTTTTTTAGTTTTTTGGTTGAAAATATAACTGAGTGATGGTGCCAAATGGGTGGGGAGTAGGGAGTTGGGGTATTTTAAGTGATGAGTAACGAAAATTGAGCGAAGAGTGATGAGTGATGAAAAAAAAAACCAAACAACCCCTTATTGTTTTACACTTCTGAATGTAAAATTTTTCACAAAATGTTTACATTTTACACATGATATAAAAGAGTGTGAACAATCAAAATTCTTAAGCCAATTAGAACTCATGATCTTTTTTGAATAAAGCAAACTAATATTAAATAAATCATATATTATATAATAAAAGTTGAATCCTAGATATTTGATAACGCCTTAATATGTATACTCATTATATATTTATATGGGCGTTATCTCCTTATTGCTATGCTTAATTTGTATAATTAAGGCATGATTTGCATTAATTCCTATTATTTATCTTTACATAATTTCTTGAATAAGATGTCATTCATTGCGTGTAATTTTTACTTTTAGGAAATCATGTGAAAATATGAGTTTACAGGAGTTTGTGAAAGAATGAAGGCCAAACTAAAATTAAAGATGAGCTAAAAAACCATGCTTAAATGTCTAAGGAAGTGCAGCTGGAGTGCTTGGGTCGTCTACCATGTTTGAAAGCTTCAAATAAGGAAAGAAATCAAAGAGGTAGAATCTGAAAAGGAAAAATTAGATTTGAGCACTAATCAGTATTTTGAGTGTATCTCTCTCCTCAAAAATCTAATTGACACAAAGCCAAATAGGTTGGAACCAGGATTCAGATCCTCTAAATTTCCTAAGGTACTCTACCAATAGATTTCCTTAAATCCTAACATCTCTTTAATGATTTAATGGTCTAAATTCTGCCATGTCAATATTCTACTAACAATATTGTTAAAATAATAAAATAATGTTGCAAACAAAACAATTAAGAATATTGTTAGTGGAATGCTGATATGACAGAATCTAGACCATTAAATCATTAAAGAGTGATTACGATTTTAGGAAATCCATTTGATAGAGTATTATAAGAAATCTAGAGGATCTGAATTCGTTGGAACCATGACTTCAATATCTACAACTTTCTAGTTTTGAGTTTTTCGAAATTCACAATTTTTGAAGGCCGAAATTAACTCACAAGTTACTACTATAAATCTGGACAAAAATTAAAATAGTAAAAGTTTTATTTTTCATTAGGGACACTTTGATGTTAGGGTTTTGAAGGGAGGCTATGTAGAACGAATTTTGGAGAGAAAACCTTGTACTTCCTCCATTTCAATTTATTTGTCCTATTTGAAAAGTCAAACTTTTTAAGAGAACATCATTTATTGTCTTGTCTGCTTTATAAAAATGTATAAGTTATAAAATTACCCTTAAATAAATTTATCAATTTTTTTTAAGAAGAGTTATTCTTAATGAGGCAACTAAAAAGGTGCCCCAATTAAATTGATTTTTTAAAATATTAGTTAGTTTTCTTTTCAAATAATTTTGAAAATAAAGTAAGGGTATAATAGGAATATTAGTAAATTAATAATTTTTATTTTTAGAAACTTGACAATATTTTAGGACATCTCAAAATGGAATAGAGGACAAACAAACTGAGACGGAGATAGTATTTTTCTTTCTCTAATGGCAATCTAAACTCTTTATTAGGGCTAGGGGTAATGTTTCTTCTATATGGTATGAATATTCAATGTGATTCTTTTTAGGATTTTATCAACAACATATTTAATTGTTCAATTAGATTTCTTTTGATGTATTAGTTCTTCCATACTTTCAGTAAGTTCAATCATGTTTTTCTTATTGTTTAAATGAATATCTAATAGTTTTAAATAGAAATCAAATTTTAAAGTGAATTGGTTATTCTGAAAACTTTTCTAACCACATTACTAATCTAGGTTATCATGTGTTCTTGAATTGTTTTCGTTCAATCGAATCATAAGTATTTAATTGTATAAGAACAATCAATTATGAAATATATAATTTCTTAGATCACAAAAAATTTCATATCGATATAGGGAAACACCCCTGTGGAGGGTAAAAGACTGGGAAGCCCATGTCAATGTCTACGTTAGGCCAAGGGCCTAATCCAAGGAAAAACCCCTCCTCGGCTATAGGAAGAACCCTCCTCGGCCATGGATGTAGTCGAGGACAAAGGGAGCAACCTGCTACTGGTAGTGACACTCCGGGTCATTCTATGGAACATGAAAAGTACTAAAATAGAAAAGGACAACAGAGAAAATAGAAATGTCTGAGGGAAAGGCTGCCATTATTGCATTCAGTGCCTTGTACCTGACATAACCATGCTTTTCTACCTTTACAACCACTCCCAACAACTAGAGGGAAGGGCTGATGGGACAAGTATCAGCACTAGGAACCCAATTCAAGAGGAAGGAAACTACTATAAAAGAGGGTTGAGGGAGACAGAAGAGGGGGGGGGGGGCTGAAACTCCTATCACACAAGAGGCACCAGAAAAAACTCCTCGGACCATGCCGAGGACCAATCCTCTTTAATAAACCCAGTTCATCTCAGTTTGATTGTGAACAACACCGTGTTAACTGTTGTCCATACACTAAAGCCTAACTCTTTGACCCACTCTCTACAAATTCATTGTACCAGGCTCACTGGTCTAAGGTCTCATACATCTTGGGCTTGGGCTTAGGAATGGCAATGGGTCGAGTTCGGGCCGGGTTTTTTCATACCCAGACTCAACCTATTGGTCAAGACTCGCGGCCCAGACCCAACCCATTTATTAAACGGATTTTTTTTTCCTGGACCTAGACCCGCAACGCCGGGCCCCGCCCAACCAGGCCACCTTAGGGCCCAATCTTCAGCCCCTAATAGTGGCCCAATCCGTGGCCCAATCAAAAAAATAAATTATGTTTTCCTGAGAAAAAAATCACAATAGCACAAACAACAAATCCAAGTAAATCTCAAATCAAATCCACCATACCCATTCAAATTTCCTATTCACAGAAACCAAATACATTTGAAATCAAACTTTTTTTTTTTATTAAAAAGGACGATATCATTAAACTAAACAACTACATCCAAATCAGTACAAAGTTTGTTGAAATAAACTCCATTATAGTCATCCTCTAAGGTCTTAAGCAAGTCCACAGGCGGATTGGAAAACAAAAGGAAATTTGCCTCTTGATTAGCACCTATTCTAGCTAAAATCAAACTATTCACAGAAACCAAATACATTTAAAATCAAAATATAAAACAAGCACATGCAAGGAACATCAAATCTTAACAACTAAATCTAAATCCCCAAACCCACAGGTTAAACAAAGAGAATCTAAATCCCCAAACCCACTAATCAAATAAAGTAAAAATGGAAGAAGAACATCAAAAATCATTGCCGTAATCACCGTGGTTGTGGTCGTTGGCTTCAACTATCATTAAACTCAGTGCAAAGCAAATATAGGGAGCAATATTGAACGAAACTGGGTGAGATCGGAGAGGCTTTGCGGCGAGTATCTTAGATTTTCGTCTTCATCTTCTTCGGCAAGAAGAGTGAGACTGAGAGGCTGAGAGCACGAGAGAGGGCCGGCTGATATTAGATGGCCAGTGCCGTGAGATATGAGAGGAGAGTGAGTGAGAGTGGAAGGAGCGGCTAGGGTAGGGCTGAGTGAAATGAGAGAATGAATAAGTTAGGGTTTATAAGTTTATATATATACTAGGGTTTTTTGGGTAATTTCATTTTTAACCAGGACATATCTGGGCCGGGTTTTGGATTTTTTTGATAAAATCCGAACCTGACCCGAATCCGCTTCGGGTTTTTTTTTTTTAAACCCATACCCGACCCTATTCTTTATTGGATCGGGTAAAATCCGGCCCATTAGGGTCGGGCCGGACCGGGTATCCATGGATCGGATTTAAATTGCCATCCCTACCTGGGCTGAAAAACGTGACCTTACAATTGGCACCGTTTGTGGGAAGAGCTTGTGCGTTGGCAAATACAACGGTTAATCATGGTGGGATTAAGCTCCTATCAGCAAGAGTCCCTTGAGAAGACCATTTTGGCAATGGTGCAAGCTACACGAAAGCCTTCCCATTATTTCCAAGAACACACCGTCATTGTCATAACTTAGCTTCTGCTTAGGTCTACACTTCGAAGTGTTGATTACGTAGGAAGGATTGCTAAATGGAGCGCGGTTCTAGGGGCTTCTGACGTCAAGTGTGTGCCCCATGCACTTGTAAAGGGGCTAATTCTCGCAGGCCTAGTAGTCCGGTTCATTGAATTCCCTTCGGAGAAAGAAGCCGAGAGCCAAACCAAAATCTTTTGAAGCGGTTAAACAAAACCTTAGCTATGTCGGGTCCTCAGACCTCCAGCTTTGAGGAAATTAACGCGCACTGACAACTTTCTAAATGACTAAGTACTAGACAAAACCAAGGTCTTGCATGGTCCTCGGATTCAAACCTATGGGGAAACTAGCTACTTCAAGAAGGTCCAAGTACTAGACAGAACCAAGGTCTTGCATGGTCCTCGGACTCAAACCTATGGGGAAGCTAGCTACTTCAAGAAAAGCCTAAGTACTAGACAGAACCAAGGTCTTGCATGATCCTCGGACTCAAATCTATGGGGAAACTAGCTACTTCAAGAAAAGCCTAAGTACTAGATAGAACCAAGGTCTTGCATGGTCATCGGACTCAAACCTATAAGGAAACTAGCTACTTCAAGAAAAGCCTAAGTACTAGATAGAGAAAAGCCTAAGTACTAGATAGAACAAGGGTCTTACATGGTCCTCGAACTCAAACCTATGGGGAAACTAGTTACTTCAAGAAAAGCCTAAGTACTAGACAGAACTAAGGTCTTGCATGGTCCTCGGGCTCAAATCTATGGGAAAACTAGCTACTTCAAGAAGGTCCAAGTACTAGACAGAACCAAGGTCTTGCATGGTTATCGGATTTAAACCTGTGGGGAAACTAGCTACTTCCAAAAAAGTCTAAGTATTAGATAGAACCAAGGTCTTACATGGTCCTCGGACTCAAACCTATGAGGAAACTAACTACTTCAAGAAAAGCCTAAGTACTAAATAGAACCAAGGTCTTGCATGGTACTCGGACTCAAACCTATGGGGAAACTAGCTACTTCAAGAAAAGCCTAAGTACTAGACAGAACCAAGGTCTTGCATGGTCCTCGGACTTAAACTTATAGGGAAACTAGCTACTTCAAGAAAAACCTAAGTCCTAGACAGAACCAAGGTCTTGCATGGTCCTCGGACTCAAACCTATGGGGAAACTAGCTACTTCAAGAAGGTCTAAATACTAGACAAAACTCAAACTTATGGGGAAACTAGCTACTTCAAGAAAAACCTAAGTCTTAGACAGAACCAAGGTCTTGCATGGTCCTCGGACTCAAACTTATGGGGAAACTAGCTACTTCAAGAAGGTCTAAATACTAGACAAAACTAAGGTCTTGCATGGTTCTCGGACTCAAACCTATGAGGAAACTAGCTACTTCAAGAAAAACTTAAGTCCTAGACAAAACAAAGGCCTCGCATGGTCCTCGGACCTCCTGCTTTGTGGAAACTAACACACACTGACACCTTTCTAAGCGTTTAAGCTAAATTCAATCATGCCTCGGTCCTCGAACCAGACGCCTAAAGCAAGTTAAAGCTATAAACATCATCGTAAACGTGGAAAAGAACCTTAGTACCCAATGATCTCCTCGGACTGTTTACTTTAAGTTACACGTCCTTGGGTGGTCACACTATTCGCAATGTAGAACATGCGGTTGTTTTCCTGGGTAGTCCTATATAGTTAACTTACTTAAAGTTGGCAGTGGTGTGCCCGTCAGTTTTGATAAGTTCAAGGTGACAACTCTTTACCATCAACGTCGTCAATTCTAAGTACTATTCAAAAGAAAAGATACTAGCACACCCATTCATAAAATAATTATTACAGAAAAGAAAAGGTACGCAAAATGAAATAAAGTCGTCTTTTTATTAGATAAAGAAGCAGTATAGTGTACATAAAAGGGATTAGACAAGCCTATGTCAAAAGCTAACTATAAAAAGCAGTCTACGGGAACGATAAATCCTCAATCTTGCTCCATTAGCAATCGAGTAAGTATGGATGGCACTGGCGGTGGGAGAGAAGAAGAAGCAGAAATGCCCGATCCACAATCTTGCTCCAGCAGCAATCAAGCAAGTATGGATGGCACCGGTAATGGGAGAGAAGAAGCAGAAACGCCAAATCCATATACTTGCTCTAGCAGCAATCAAGCAAGTATGGATGGTACCGGCGATGAGAACCCAAATCCGCACACGCGTGACACACGGGGCTGGATGAAATCCAAATTTTGTCGCACAAAAAATTTGATGCGACCTACACTTGCTTCGAATTTTGGCTAAAGGAAGAGAAACTTCTTTCTTGTCCAGTTGAAGGGGAGAAATATCTTCGGCCTCTACCTCCCTTGCCTTAACTGTGTCATTCTGAATCTCAGAGACGCCCATGGCTTCTGAAGAGGGTTTGGTTCCTTCACCCTCACCCTTATCCTTGACTATTTCACTCCCTAAATCTCAATCACTACCTTGGTGGGGTCCTTGGGAACATTAGGAGAGTTAAAAGCCTGAAACTCCCACAGAACTCAAGGGTCTGCGAATAAAGAAGAACCTAGTGGCAATCAATTCGCCCAAATCTCCAAGAAAGAATTACAAGCAAGATAAATCTCGCTCAATTTCCAAAGCAGTCTTCAGCTGTTGGATTTGCGTCACCTCGTAAAGAGACCTTAATTAAAGCTGGCCTTGTATACCGAAATGGCAGGAACGTGGCTTGGATAAACTAAAAGAATGTCTCACAACCAGGAATAGTGCAAAATGGGCGCGAAAGGGCAATTATCACATCGAGATCCTCCTTTCCTCCCATGGGGAAGAAAAGAAGAATCTCGAGGGGCTATTGTGGAGGGTAAAAGACCGGGAAGCCCATGTCAATGTCTACGTTGGGCCAACCCAATCCAAGGAAAAACCCCTCCTCGGCTATGGGAAGAACCCTCCTTGGCCATGGATGTAGCCGAGGACAAAGGGAGCAACCTGCTACTGGTAGTGACACTCCTGGTCATTTCACGGAACAGGAAAAGTACTAAAATAGAAAAGGACAACAGAGAAAATAGAAATGTCTGAGGGAAAGGCTGTCATTATTGCATTCAGTGCCTTGTACCTGATATAGCCATGCTTTTCTGCCTTTACAACCACTCCCAACAACTGGAGGGAAGAGCTGATGGGACAAGTATCAGCACTAGGAACCCAATTCAGGAGGAAGGAAAATACTATAAAAGAGAGTGGAGGGAGACAGAAGGGGGGGGGGGCTGAAACCCCTATCACACAAGAGGCACCAGAAAAACCTTCTCGGACCATGCCGAGGACCAATCTTCTTTGATAAACCCAGTTCATCTCAGCTTGATCGTGAAAAACACCGTGTTAACTGTTATCCATCCATTAAAGTCTAACTCTTTGACCCACTCTTTACAAATTCATTGTACCGGGCTCACTAGTCTAAGGACTCATACATCTTGGGCCTGGGCTGAAAAACGTGACTCTACAACCCCGATGCTCTGGTATTTACATTATTGATTTAAATAAGTTTTTATTATTATTCTTGTTAACAATCACTAAGCAAAAGTACTTTTTTTTTTCACCCAAATTATTGTTTAATTATATTGTTTTTTAATTTATCTTGCTCCTTGTGATTTGACCTCGATACTCCAAGAATTATATTGCTACGATCTCTTGCACTTGGGAGTGAGCAAGAAATATTCAAGTTATGACAAGTGGCTCAAAGTATATGTTACATATCATACAATAGGCTTTTGCCATATGACTCATTGATTGTTAAGATGATTTACTTTAAATGAAACTTTATTTTTGGAATATCAGGTTAGTTAAAGACCTTCTCCCTTCTCCCTTCTCCCTTCTCCCCTCTCCCCGTGTGTGTTTGTTAAAATACTTAGTATTCTAAAAAAAAAAAAAAAAAAGAGTTAGTAATGGTTTGGGTAATTTAATTTGGTAGCTCTATAACCTTTTCTTTTTTTTTTTTTGAGGAAAAAAAAATTAAAATTTTATTACCAAACTTTTCAAGAAATTTAAAATAAAATCAAACTTATTTTAATTATTTTCATCATCTATTATAAATTTTTGTTTAACATATTAAAATTTCTATGTACCGTGTCTCAACATATCTCCCTAAAAAAAAAAGGTGTCTCAACATATGCACTACATGTCTAATTAATGTGTTCTAATTATTAAGTTTGTTAAATTTATTTTAGAAGAATCTTTGGTAACGTTTCAAGTGCTTCATTATTAAGATAGTTTAGATAATATTCTTTAAGTTACATATGGTTTTAGTTTGGATAATTCATGCCTCACATTGGCATACTACTAGTTATAATTAAATTAATTAAGTTCTCTTTTTACAAATTTTCTAAATCGTGCATTATATGAGTTAGTGACTAGTAATAATATAAAAAGAAAACTTTTAAAATTTTACTAATTTCTTCTATCGTTAACATATAAATTATGGTGTAATCAACCTCGTATACTTACACATACAACATCAAATTTTCACTCAATTTTTTTTAAGTGAATATTTTAATGGAAAAGTATACAACAAAGAGGATTCATGTGCCTGGATAGTTATCCGTGCAAGCATCATTATTTCAAATAGAGAAAATTTATGGACACATATTTTGTGCCACAATTTTTTCCTAACTTTAATATAATCAATTGTGAGTAGTAAAGAAAAAATAATTAGTCCATATAAAAGTATTTGTTAACTACTTAGCAAGTTGTGACAACAATTGTAATTATAAAATATCTGTTTCAAATATAGCATGCAAGGTGTCGTAAGAATCAAGAGTAAAACTCAAAGAAACAAAGGGCAAGTTGAAAAACATCACTCTTCATAATAATTTATGTTTCTTTCTTATCAAATTTAATTTATTTACAAGGTATTTTTCTCGTCTCAAGCATATGACAAACTCATCTCGTACACCCCACTCTAAGCTTTCCCAAATCTAACCACATTAAGTAACAGATGACAACTCTCTCAAAAAAAAAAAAAGTAACAGATGACAAGATCGTAATATTTACTACTGCACTGATAACATAGTAGTATCAACAATATAATAAATTGAGGATTCTATATAAAAAAGTATAGTAGATGGGTTTTCTTTTCTTGTATTTCCATTTCTAATATTGGCTTAGATATGTTTAAGATTATCTCCAAGCCAAGTACCCAAACCGTCCATCGAAGACGTAGTTGATCCGAATCAATGGTGTTTCTGTGTATGCCTTGAAGCCAAAAAGCTGGAAACAAATCAAAGCGCACCCCAAATGATCTCATCTTCGTGTACAGCAATAACTAGTGGCTTGCTATAAACATCTCTTAATTCTCAAAGCCCAGGTTAATCAGTTGGTGGAAAATGTAGTGCAAGATTGAGGAAGCTGTGGGGAACCAGGCAATCCAGCTGGTACTCCATTAGTGGGGTTTGTGCTTCCATCATTGCTCCTAGGTGCTCTCATAATCGTTGAGATGGCTGCAGCTAGTGCTGCAGTGAAGTTTGGGTCAGAAGCAATGGCTGCAGTAACAGTCTCAACCATAGAAGTTTGACTGTGACGTTGGCCTAACACTTGTGGTGCTGGGAGCTTAGGAGGGAAGTACATAGGGTGCCCTAGTAGCTGTGGTGGAACCCCATGCAATGGCAAAGGGAATGTAGCTGAGGGAGATGGGATACGATGCAATAATTGCATGGGGTTGCAGCTGGGGCTTTGTGTCAAATCTAGTGTGATAGTGGGAAATGGTGCCGAGGCTGATAGGGTTGCCATGGTTGACACATAGGGCATAGATGATGGGAAAAAGCCAGAACTTGTTAGAGTCTCCTTGCTTGTGGTTGAGCCTGAAAGCAACATAGCTGCTGCTGCTGATGTTGTATTAGCCATTGCTGTAGCTGCTGGAGGAAGAGGATGGTTGTGATTACCTTCATATGTTGTAGTTAAAATGGTCTTGTCCTCCGCACATCTTTGCACCTGTTCAAGAACATGCCCTTTAATTAATTAAAAGGGCCAACAAGTAGTACAAAATTGCACTACAGTATTTGCAACTACACGATTTTCACATTGCTATATATATTTCATTTTTGGTGGTTTGTGAACTTGTTAATCACTACTTGATAAGAATTGAATTTCATTGACTGAGTCGTTACAATCGCCATCAATATCTATGATAAACGACAATGAATCATAACAAACATTGCAAATTAACATCATTTTCATGTTTAATTATAGTACCTGTTTACGAACTGGGCATCCAGCGGCCATAGTGCAGCGATAGTAGGCACGTGGACAAGGATTACCCTTGGCCATCTTTTGACCATATTTCCTCCACTGACATCCATCACTAATCTGAACGCACAATCAAAGTCCAATTATTCCATAGGATAAGAGTTTTTAGTTGTTACACACACGTTAGTATACACACAATTTTAAAGTGAAATAAAGTGTGTGTAAGGATGTGTGTACCCTGTACAAATATGTGCAATAAATACTATCCTATATATAGTTAAAAAAAAATAGGACTAGAAAAATAGATAATCAATTTTATGTATAAAATTTACAAAATAACATGATAGATAATGTATTAATATTACATCAATAAGGTAATAGACAGCTTATTAGTTTACTTTGTGTTGTATTTAAAAATCGATATATCAATTTGTAAAATCTATAATAAAATTTATAAAGTAAAAGTTAACGAATATTTAAAGGCTATTAGTTTAACAAATGTTTTTAGAAAATTTTTATGAAAAATAAGAGACTAATTGATTTTTTTTTTTTTTTTTTTTTTTTTTTTTTTTTTTTTTTTTACAGTTCCTTAAAAGTGGGATAAATTTTTTTTTTAAAAATAGTTCATTAAAAAATATTTTAAAAGCATTAGTTAATCGTACTCGATTTATAATATTTTTAACATTGCTTGTAAAAACTATAATCGAGCTTCAGATTCTTACCAGAGGAGCATCTGATCTGGCGCGTACAGACACCCTGGCTTTCCTAAATGGAACTTCAGGAGCTTGTTCTTCACCTTTGGCTTCATCCAACTTGGGACTTTTAGGAGATCCCCAACTCTGAGAAGACTGATCAAGCCCATCCTCAGTGCAAGTCTGCTTCCTAGGGAATTTTGTCATATGCCGATCACGTTCCTTAGACATCACTTCCATTGTGTTTGATAAAGAAACTGATAGCTCTTGTGTCTTATTATCATCAGAAACCGAAGGATCATTGACATCTAATGCAGTTAAGGGTCGCGGGTCCATAATTTGTTGGGCAGAAATCGTTTGACTTGACATACCATTCGGCTCAACCTTCTGTTCAAATTAAAGCAACAGTATTTGATCATTAACCTCATTCTATAAAGTAAAAGCACAAGGTATATACAATCCTAATATAGTACCTGAAAATGTGTAAGTGTTTTATACATAACTCTACTGGTAAGAGATGCATAAATTTCATGCACGAAATGATACACCACTGGCCGCAAAGCAAATTACTAGATGTTGATAATATAAACCGTTCACCAAAGCCAAAAATTAATTGGATGTTCTCTCCAGGGATTAATGATTGGTCTCTTTTTTTTTTTTTTTGTTGTTGGTGAGTTGTAAGTTGTGCACGTGCGCAATTAAAGTTGAACATAATTAAGCATACTCATAAAAATAACCACGCATCTGATATAACATGGTTGATCGAAATTGAAATTGATACGAGTTGTATGAAAAGTATATTCCAACCCTTTTGTTTACTTTCTTTTATAGATGAACGTGTCTAGTCCAGGTATCTTTGACAAAAACAGTAGTAAAAATGAAGTTTGAACATTATTATTTTAAAGCAAGCAAGTAAGATATTGATGAAAAGGTCATATAACGGATCAAGGAAGCACACTTTCCAATTTAAGGGAAGCACGTTACCCCATTTCTTTAACTAAGGTTTTCTTTAAAAAAAAACTACCTAACCGAGCATTAATCCCAAAGTTAAAGAAACTGGTAAGAGTGTAATGGATAATGGAAACCTTTCATGAATAAGAAGTTTCTATATAATTAATCTGTGTGATCTTGGAATGATGAGGACTATGATCACCTGTCCTTGATGATATTCTTGAACCTGTTTTTGCATTGCCATGAGCAGCTGACCTTGCAATTCGCTGTAATTTTTGGTGATCTGATCCAACATGCCTCTTAATTTCCCATTTTCATCGTGTAGTCTATCCAACTCCCCTCGAAGCCTAATCAGCTGGACAGCCATATTAATTTTAACAAGTTTATAAAACCAACCCCAAAATATAAATATATATATCAATCCTTAAACCTAATTATCATCATATATATCCAATACCCAGCTTCCAAAAAAGTTTTTTTTTTTTTTTTTTTTTTAAATTTAAAAAAAAAAAAATTACCTCAATATTGGATTTTTGTTGATCATATGCTGATTTTAACATCCCAGAACTTGGAGTATGCAGATTTAATCCCGTCTGAAAAAACCATATAATAGTCAATCTCATCGGTAAAAACTATATGATATAAATTCTGTTACATATATTATTATGAATCCTATATATATGGCTACAAAACATGAAACCTTTTTATACGAAACTCACAAGGTTGAACAAAAACGCAACGAACATATATAAGGAATCAGTACTGTTTTTTGATAAAAATATATTCAAAACCTTACGTTGACACCTGCAGGATCGGATACTTGATGAGTCGATGATCCAATATCCTTGACTGCAGTCTCATCATCATGGAGCTCATGTGGCTTGTTGTTATTGTTTCTAGCACTCTCACTAGTACTATTGGAAAAGAAATCCACTTCTTTGATCATCATCGACTTGGTATGGGGGCCACCGCGGAGAAAGTCGTTGTTGTTGCCGCCGCTGCCACCACCACCGGAGCCTAAGAATGTGAATTCACGGCGGTTTTGATTTTCCATGACTAAGAAGAGAAGAGAAGAGACTTATTATAGAGAGAGAGAAAGAAAGAGAAAGAAAGAGAAAGAGTAGTTGTGTAGCGTTTTCAACGAAAGTATGGTATTATATATGTATATTTTGATGTGAAAAAAAAAAGGACTGTATATACAATAAGTTTTTAATTATTATTATTATTATTATTTTGTGGGGGTCTAAAAATAATAGGATCTTATAGCAGCCGTTTTTTTCGCGGGAAGGGGGAGACGTAAGATTTGAGATAATAGGGTACACGTGGAGGGCAGTGAGAGAAGCGAATGAGAAACAGCGCGTGAGGTTAGGCGGTGGGAGAGAAACGACGTTAGAGGATAACGGAGAGCAGTTATAGTACTACAAATTATTCTACAATTTTTTTTGTTACAACGCTAACGTGACTGACTATGAGTGATTAACCATTATTTATACATGTACTTATATTTTTCCTTTACCAATCAAACTCTATAACGTTATAATTGTGATAAAAAGTTGTGAAAAATTTTATAGCACTAGTACGACTCTGCGTAGGAATGAGAGGATATGAGGGAGTCCACGTGGGAGTGGGGCGTCGTGAGAGGTCAACGCAGTTGACGGCACGGCTCTTAATCTCAAATCTGTGCTGTTTGCGTGATTTGAAATCGGACGGTGGAAAGGTGGGGTAAAGTGGGACCCAGAGTTTAGAAGAAGAAGAAGAATACTGAATACCCTATTACCTAATCCGTTTCTCACTTGACTTTCGAGGCCAGCTTCTAACGTCACTTTTGGATCTGTCCATGTCAACCAAAGATAATACGAGACCGCCGTGCGACTAGCTTTTCTCCTCTACTAGCTAGGCGTGTGGCTTGGCTTGGCTTGGCTTAGCTGCTTTACAATTTTGGTTTTGTTTAGTTTCAATTGCATCAATCTCATTCAATTTCGTTTTCTAATTAATACAAATTTTTTTGATTCCATCTGGTAATGTTGGATTCACATGTTAAAGGACTTGCTAGTTGGAACCCTCTTGTGTTGTCATTGTTCTAACATATATAATTTGTTTGTGGTGGTAGTGAAAGGTGGTGTTGAGTAAAGATCTGATAATGAATTGAAAAGCCTTTGTTTAAGTTTTTTTAAAATATTTTTACCATTTTCTTTATAAAAAAAAAATATGGTAATTTAAATTTTTAGTAATTAAAAAAAAAAATCCCTTCATGTGAATCAAAGATGGTATTTTAGTACTTAAAAAAGTTATCTATAAAATTTGTTTGAACATCTTACAAAAGGTTAACAGATAAACACATATTTAATGAAGATTTAATCGTTTCATGAATTAAAATATTGTTTGGTGTTCAACTGACAAATCTTTTTTACATCCACACAAGTTTTTAGTACAATTTATTTGAATTTGAATTTTTTTTATTTTTTCATAATGACTCATTGAAGGAGCAATTGAAATAATTTTGTTTGGAGTCTTAATTGAAAACTAATTTTGGTCTAGACTCTAGACCAAAACTGAGAGAATTGTGTAATATAACTAATTTTTTAATATTTCCTTTATATGAAATAAAAGATACACTACAGAATTTATTTCTTTTATTGGATGGTCAGACTCGTCAAATATTAATTACAATGTTAATTCTAATACTTATTTCTTTATCTAGATACGTGCTTATATAGCATGAGTAAAAGATTGAGAATTGAAATGACTTTCGGGTGTTAAAAATACAATTAATGGTAGGTTTTTTTTCATTTATTAAAATGGTAGAATTAGAGAGACCCCTAAGAAAATTTAAGTGACAATAATTGACCTCTTGATTGGTTTGAATGCACAATTTATGGATGATTTAAGAGATAAGTACCCTTTAAGATGTAGGACGAGCTATAGTATAGCTTTGTTAATAACTATCAACTTCATGCAAGGTTGTGAATAGTGTAATGGCCACCACATTCTATTATTATTTTTACGAAACTTGCACGAGGCAAGGGTCACCCCTATATATAGGACTTCTTGTTGGGTGATATAAGTAAGGTATAACGGCTAAGATTTTAGCTTAACAAATTTAATGGTAATGCCTTAATGCATCTTTCGGGGTTTACATAATCATAAATATTGAGCAATAAACATTGACTTTCATGATCCAACGCTTGATATTTTTTAATGGATGATAGATTGGTCCTCTTGCTTACTTTTCGTATTTTGCTGGCTAATGTAGCTTAACAAGGGAACTCATTGATTACCTATTCCAATTAGTAGCCTAGTTGTTAGAGGTTCTAGAAATCCTCTTCACTTAGCCAAAGATTTCTCGGCTTAGTTGGCTGAGATTTACGTTCTGATTTGAAACAATTATAAGGGTAAGAATAGAATCCATTATCCCATTCTTCCTTTTGAACAATTTATAACTGTGATACTAGTAAATGGCTCTATTAGAGTCATTTGTATCTTACTTAGTCTTAAGGAGTTGGCTGAGTGGCTTTCATATTTGAGTTCATGATGATGTTTAAGAAAATGTTGGCTTGAGTTTCAAATTCTACTAAACCACTAAACAATACTGGGGGAGTTGGGGAATTATCTGGGGACACATCTCTCGATTAAAAAAAGAATTCTTAGACTTGTAGTTGTATCACATTTTAATGATTTCATGAATAAAGAGAATCATAAATATATTTTATCCAACATTTCCAAATAAATAAATATATATTTGATCCAAGTTTGTCAGATTGCAATGCATTCAACGTGATTTGGTATCCCATTGCAGCTCAAGTAGTTTCGTACATTCTCACGCCATTTAGCAAAAATCAATTATATGACTGACTCAAATTAGTGTGTTATTATATCTGGTTCAACATATTCTAGTGAACCCATTTGTAAAGTTTGAAAATGATATTTATATTCTATCATAAATATACAACCATATAATTTAGATACAATACTTGGATTATTCCTTCACGCTGCAACAGTAATTTTTTTTTTTTTATTCCTTTTTTGGGGTCCACTAAACAGTCTATTTGTTAATGAACTGCTTATAGAGATGCTCTTGTATTTTGATACGACAAATAATATGTATTTGTTCCAATTTTAAAATCACCCAATTGACCAAGCCAAGTTAAAAGCATATCTAGTTGACTTGGCTAGGATAAAACTATTGAACAAGGGAATGGGAGATCTCCATAGATAGACAGATATGTTGAAAATGGTTAGCTGAAATGTTTATTATATCTACATTCACTTCATTTTCTGATTTTTACCTAAGAAGTTGCGTGAAAAGCTTGAAGATTTTTGCTACGGATGCGCAATATCAAAATAATTTAAATGGAGAAGGACTATATCTTTTGGAGAGGATCTTCTTTTTAAGTTTTTACACATCTTCACATCATGAGGTCTTAATCATGTGGAAGATAAAATGATGTTTCTATTTTATTTTTTAATAGATTATCATGTCAAGCACAATATAGTGGACTTCTAAAATAATTGGATACATGGTCTATGACACATCCGGGTACGGTGCCGGCAAGGGTCGATTGGCACCAAACCTACCGAGTATGTTTATTTTCATTTAAAATGGATCTATTGTATGATTTATAATAAATATTACAAGTCCAAAGGCATATAAAGTATTATATCATTTAAAATTTATAATAACGTAACACTTTTTGTATTGTTAAATCCAAAAAGTAAACTTTAACTGAGAAATTGACTCGCTCTCTATCCCTAGTGAAGTAAAGGAGAAGTCTGAGAGGATATGTTCCATAATATAAGGTCATATTTATATTAAAAATCCATATAAAGTTGGACCAATTTTAATTCTAAAGAACACAAAAAATTAACCCTAATTTAGTTTATTTCTTTTTATTCTAGATCGGAAACATAGCAGCAATTTTTGTGTTATACCTATTAATTATAGTTTTTACTGTTTTCAAATAAATAGCATCATTATTATCTCTCTTTTATTTATTTATTTTCTTAAAAGCAAACAACGTGATTAACTAATTGGCTAATCAAGGTTCAGCAAAAATAAATTGGCTAATCAAGGAGAGATTTGATCCAAAACCTTCACTGCCACTTATACTAGGGAAAAATTAGTGCTCCATATCAATTTTATTTCATCTTTTCTCTCTAGGTTAAGGAGATTAGATTTTATGGGTTTGGAGTGCATATTAGGACCACCTCAAGGCCTAAGGCCCTACTTATCCCAAAAACTTATAATGGGTTCTGTGCATGCCAAGAACGAGGCTATTGGGTTGGGCCTCAATCGGACTCACAATCTATTTGTATTGTGGGCTTAAGTTTCCTACTTTAGGTCGTTATCGGTACAGAGACTCAACGGAATTACCTCTTTCACTGAATTGTTCTATTCTCTCTCCTTTCCCAACTTCTTTGTGAACCTTTCAACAACCTTTTCCTCCTTTAACTTCTTGTATTTATAGCCCAAAATTAGTGGAGATACTATGATTACTTTCATGGTTAGTGCAATGCGAGGTCCAATGTCGTTAATTGTAAGTGAGTGTTAGGCGGGATTGGGGTGTGGTAAGAGTGGTTTTGGAAATGGTTCCCACTTAAGTAAATATGCTCGGCAGTGATACTCCCTAAGCACTGCCGAGCAACCGAGAGACAATACAACCGAGCAATCACTTTCTTATTTGGGAGGCAAGTCACCGAATGTGACCTAGGAGGCATAGTGTGGTATGAATTGATGAAGATCATTTGTTCAATGGGCTTGAAGCTGGCGTGAGGCCTGGTCTTAGGGACAGTATGGGCCATATCGTCAGGTTGAAGCCCTAGGCCCAAATGGGTCTGGATATGGCAGGGCCGTACAAGTTTTAATGCTCTCTATTACATATAGAAAATGCCCTCAAAATTATTTTTAAATGTCTCAAAATTGTATAATGATAATCAATTTGAAAGGAAAAAAAATTATCATGCAAGCTTTGCATTCTTTTCTTCACCTTTAAGAAGACCCCCAAAATATTGAGCCAATAAACATCAAACCCAATTGAAATACTAAACTGTTTTTTTTTTTTTTTAAATAAAAAAATTATTATGAGTATGTTAAATAATCATTGACAATCAATTTCATAACAGCTTGAAAAATAAAACGTTAATAAAACCTAAATACAAAAAGTTAATTGGTAATTTTGCATCTCAAAGTAAAGAAGAACAATATTTAAAAAAAAGAACATATAAAATTAAATTAAATAACATTTAATTGATATTTAAATATGAATTAAATAGCCCACTTAAATTTATTGTCTTTCCTTACAAATAATCATCTACTAGTTCTCAAAATGTATTGAGCTGGCCTTGTCAAAATAAAAATGCCACCCATCTTTATCTTCCATCCTCCCAGTTCTCATTCATACAAAATGGATGAAACTCCTTCATTTTTATAGTTAGTACAAACAATAAATTGTTAAGGACTTTGAATGTTGTCATCTACACGTGTATGATTTTTTAAGTAATGTTGGGACAATTTTTTTTTCTTGTTTTTATTGAGACGGTAAGTTCTTGATTGATACAACATTACTTATATCTTCGAATTATAAGACTCTTAAGGACATAAGTATACGTTATGATTGTCGTGTTATAAAAAATTGTAGAATTAAAAGACTTTTGGGGACATAATTAGTATTATTATGTTATGATTGTCTTGCTATAAAAATGTAGATTTCGACTAAGAAAATTATATATATATATATATATACACACACATATAAGGTACAAATGATAGCAAGTCTCTTGTTTTAACCATACTGTCAACATAAGACCATAGATTTATCTCTTCTTCTGCTATTACACGCTAGGTAGCTGATGGATATAACATTAATTACTTTTCCAAAGAAAAGGAAAATACTAAGAAATGCAATCACGTATATCATTCTCATCCACATGCACCATATTTTATACAGAAAAATCTAAGCGTAATTGGTCAAGATGTGGAAAAAGTTAAGTCAATGGAAGAAAATGGCCCATATATTTCACACTGAAACCCACAGCTGGAAGGTCTCTCTCATGGGTTATTAAATAATGCAAGCATTGAGAATGATCTGATTGTCTCTAGCTCTCGCTAGAAAACAGGCGCATATCCTATTTTCCATGTGAATCATATCTACAAGTCAATGCTAAGTTCAATAGAAAAACAAACAAATATCCTGTATTCTTGTTTCTTTATCCATAATAATTCAGAAAAACAAAGCCCTTCTAATCAAGACTTGAAGTATTCAACCACTCATGTCGTGACGCCCGACTTCTTTTTTGGCCGAAGCAAAACCCAAGAAATCTTGTAATCATGGCTTTCTTCCTCCAAGTGTTTCTTTATTTGGTAAAAAGCAATGTTATAATATTGTCAAATTATTTATATATTCAACTTTTGGATTACTAGTCCCTCATATATAGTAAATTCTAGCTATTCTTCCAACCAATATACACTCGGTGATTTTAATTAACACCTTCATGCTCTCCTGAATAGACCTAACAGGGAAGGTAAAACAAGTTTCCAAATCAGGTTTTAGTGGATGAAATAGTTTGGCTGATTGGGCTGTCTCATTAAACCTAAAAGAATAAAAGGTCAAATTACATTTTAAACCTTATAATTTAGGGATATTAAAGTTTCAAAAAGTAATAAATTTAACTCCATAATTTCAAAAATAGCAAATGTAATTATTACTTTTAAAAAAATGTAGGGATTTATTTGTTACTTTTAAAGCCATATTACAACTCGTAATCTATAGGGTTTAAAAGATATATATATATATATATATATATAATGCAGTCAATATGATAGCTAGTACTTGGATCAAAATGATGCAATACTATTTATTTATTTTTATTTTTTATTTTTTTTTTTTGGGATTGAAGATGGAATACTATTTGCATCCAAAAATTAATTGATTTCTTACTCTTTTTTTTTTTTTTTTTTTAAATTGAAGGCATTTAATTTATCTAAGAGGAAAAAGCCTAATGTTATATTTGGATGGGGATAAAAAAAGAGGGGATGGGAAGACCTTTTTGTTTTTTGTTTTTTTGAACTGTACTTGCTTTTAATTTTAAAACAAGCAAAAAAAAAAAGGGTAAGAATATATATACTCTACCCTCTATTCCTCCTCTCTCTCTCTTCACCCTCTAATTTTTTACACATTTATAGGTTTGGAGGGAGGGAGAACATCATATAAAATTTTAAGAGGTGTTGTTGTTTATTTATTTATTTTTTTTTTGATAATTCGAGGACTGAAGGAGATTTGAACTTTAAACGTCTCCGTTAGAAATTCCATGATATGTATTGAACGACACGATTCTCCACTAAATCTCAAAAAATTTAACAAACCAAAATTTTGGAAAACATGTGTCATGTGAAGAGATACAATAATTTAAGTCTTGGTAGAAGATTCAAGAATTAATAGGAAATATTTAATTAATGTGGGGATGTTACATACTTACATGCAACCGTGGAGACTTAGGAGTCAAAAATGTAGAGGGCGGCAACGAATAATTAAGAAAATAGAGAATTAGTCGGAGCCAAGTAAACAACAACTAGCTAGCAACAAGTCACAAGTCACAAGTCACCAGTCACAAGTAGGCCTAGCTAGCTATAAAAGAGTAAGAATAATTAGAGAGAGGAGGGGCTCATGAGTCATGAGTCATGAGTGAGACCCCATCACCTTTGCCCGCACGCTCAGTCCAAACTCCAAACTCCAAAGTCTTAATCCCAAGCTTCCCGTGTACCCCCAGCTTGCCAACCAGGCTTATATTACAGTGTATAATATACAAACATATAGCTTTAGCTAATTAATTTAATTTAATTTAATTTAATTTAATTTTGTTTCCTCTATTTACTTACGTTGACACCTTCTTCCACAAGCCCTAGCTACTGTGTGGACGTTTAAACAACCCTTTTTCTTTTTTGTTTTATTATTATTGTTTTTTTCTGTGTCTTTTGCCACAATTGATAGGTCCATATTCATTATACGTTTGCATGACGTGTGTGTGTCAGTGTGTGGCTCACAAATCAAATCACACCGAAAAATTACTGCTCCTGTCATGTACTGCTCAGTACATGACTACGTTCGTTTTCGTTGGATTGCTGTTTTTAACACAGAACTAGCGCAGTAATATATACAGAGTTATTTTTTGAGGTCAGTTATATATATTCTTCTGCAGTTCTACGTGTTATCGTTTGAATGAATGTTTTGAATTCTTAAATCAAAGTAGAATGGAAATTTTTTGGTAATTTACAAGGAACTAATGAGTAAAAAGAAACCAGATGGCTAAGTAAGTTGCCTGTAAAAATGAATTAGGAGGGTACTTTTTAATATGCATAACTTAATAAAGAAATTGTGTTGTTAATAGGTGTTTTTAAGGTATTTGTTAATTGATTATTTTAGAAAAATTTTAATACAATTTTTATGAAAAATTTCAAAAAAATATCAAAAAAAATTATTTTTTCATAAAAAATGTTTCCTAAACTAATGCTCTTAGTGTATTCGTTAACTATTTTCATAAAGAAAGGATCCGGTTAATGAGTGTCATAGGACATTTCTTAATTAACTATTTTAAAAAAAAATTTGATACTACTTTAATGAGAAATAAAACAAATTATATTAAAAATTCCGTTATTTTTTTCTTTTCTTATAAAAAATTTTTAAAAATATTTTCTAAACAAATGCCATTAGAACATTCTTTAACAAAATTCATAAATTTATTAACAATTTGTTTTCTTATATATAATATATTTTTTTGTGAATAATTCGATAGATGAAGACGGTAAGATTTAAATCATGAATGTCAAAAACATCAAAAGATACTAATCAATTGGGGTACAATACTCTTGATTATATTTAAGGGTTGATACATTAGTTTATTATATAAAATTATTGTAGTAAAATTTGTAATATTTTTAAAATCATATTTTACTAAACTCAATAACTATATATATATATATATATATGTATATATATATTTACAAACATAGAGACGTGGGATAGCTGCAAATTGCAATTCAAATTCCGTGTTGAACTCATTCAATATGCCCCACGGTGATGGAAACTTTCAAAGAGATTCTTTTAATTTCCTTTTCCTACGGTATGAGGTATGAGCTTTTTTTTCTTTTCTTTTTTTTTTTGGTTTTAATTTCCTATATATTACCCGATAGGGTGACCACTTTGTACCTTAAAGTCTCGCGTTTTCAGTCGGACCAACTAGAGGGTGTCTGGCCCATCAATATTTTGCCAACCTCTTCTTGGGAATTTTGAAAAGGGAGCGACCTCCCTTTGTGGGGTAGTGAGTGTGACAAAGAGAGATAGAGAGAGAGATTATTGATAGGTTACACTCATTGTCAAGTTTATAGACTTTTTTAAAGGCTTTCTTTTATTGTTTTGATTGAATTTGAATGCGGCTCTTTTGTCGTGCCCTCATGCTCTAGAAACTAGAAAGTAGCTAGAAATACAAGTGGGTGATGAGGATTACAACTCCACCTAACCTCCATAGTCCCCCAAGTCCAAAATCTTAACTAAAAGTTAACACAATTTGGCTCAGCTAGCTTGAGCCTTCTAGTCACAAATCCTCTCTCGTTTGACGTATCTGTATATATGTACAGTATATTCTTCAAGAAATTGATGTAACATTACTTCACATATAGATTTGTAGATGAATAATAATGTATTTATTCTACTGAGTTTAAAACTTTTAATGGGCAAGACTATATTTCTCATTGTACAATGAGCTCTTGACTTTGCACGTCCTCTTCT
This sequence comes from Quercus lobata, assembly GCF_001633185.2. Classification (NCBI taxonomy): domain Eukaryota; kingdom Viridiplantae; phylum Streptophyta; class Magnoliopsida; order Fagales; family Fagaceae; genus Quercus; species Quercus lobata. The sequence goes on from NC_044915.1 coordinate 35,000,115, forward strand.
ATCCACTTCTTTGTGGTCTCTCTTTGACATGAATATCCAAGGACCACCATTGAAAATCCGTGTAATTGATGATAATAGATTTGTTTTTTTCCCCTAGTAAAAAGATTTGAATCTCAGCCTCCTTGTTCAAAGGCATGGAATTTTAAAACCAATTAACACCTACAAGATAATATCATTATTTCATACAGTATATAAAATAACATATAACCTAATTATCATCAAGTTGCTATTACGTTAGGGAAGAAAAAGGAAAAACTTGTGAATTAAAAGAAGTGTATACCCTTGATATATGAGATCACAACGATCTAGTTTGTTTCATATCTTTCATCGATTTTGGAGTTAGATACAAGTTAAATGAAATTAAGTGAGCCAAACTATACGTAATAAACTAGGGTTTGGTGGGAAGAAAAATGAGTGTTTTACTTGAGCAATAAAGACAGACAGGTGGCCGCCATGGTTAGACTTTAGAAAAGGTGTTGAACTGGATGATCTTATTGGATGGGAAGTAAGACCCTTAATTCGAGTTGAAACATGTTTTCCATTAAAAAAATAGTGGAAAATAATTTTGAGAAAAAAATGATTTTTTTTTCTAGGTAAATACGGCATATATTAATAAAATTAAGTTTTTAAAAAATGACTCCAATGACCCTTAGAGTTATCAAATTCCAATAGAAATAGTACATCATAAGGGGGGAAATTCAAATAACATGAAATCTGAAGATAGAGAATAGCCTCTCTTAGCTAGAGCATTGGCACACATATTTGTTTCACAATAGGTACGCCAATAGTCTGTTTGGAACAGTTTATTTAGTTTAAATTGAAAACTTTTGGTTAAAAGTATTATAGATAAAATTAAAAAGTAGTTGAAATAGTATAATAGGACTCATAAATAGTACCAAAACATGCAATAGGACCCATGATTAAATAATACCAAAAATAAACTAAATAATAATAAATAAATAAATAATGGCTTTTTAAGCCAACTTCAACCGAACCCAAATATACTTTTTAGTTATTTGGTAGGCTAGCAACTTGAAAAATAATTTTTTAACATTTAGTTATATTAATACTAGAATTTCCTGATGAGAGGGCAAGTGGTGGTCGACTATTGGTGGCCAAAGATTGGAGATGAGAGGGCAAAAACAGTGTTGTGGTAACGTAAAGGAGCTAGAAGGAAGTACCCATAGTGGGGATAAAAGAGCTAAAACTTTTTTTTTTTTGGAAAAATGTTTTATGAATTTTAAAAGTATAAAAGATTTTCAGTTTCTTTATAATCATTGATAACGTTTATTTTTATTAACTAATAATTTTAGTAAACAGACACCATAGGTTAAAAAAATAAAAATAAAATAAAAAATAACACCAGACAAGTAAAAATACAAACAATTTTTTTATAAAAAAAATATGCACAAAAAAATAATGGTGGGCCTAAACTAGTAAAATTTTAAAATTAAAACTTCCCCAATACTCCTATAAACCAGGTATAAAAGCGAGTGGGGGAATTAGTTCGATTAGGCCTTTTTTCTTTTGTCAAAACAGGCCCAATTCATTAATTTTTTTTTAAAAAAAATTTACTTCTCGCTACACAAATAAGGCCTGCTATATGATCATAAAATTTCAATGGATTGCAGCTTGTATAAAATACATAAATAAAATAAAACGAATGTATGTAAATCACAATGGAAGCTTGTCTGCATTTTACGGGTATGCAAAATTAAACCCAGCTGTATAACCTGTATTCTGTAGATTAACTAAGATGTTAATTAGATCTTTTTTTTTTTTTTTTAAGTAAAATATCTCTGCTATATATAAATTATCATCCGCCAAAACCCAAAAGACTCCGAAAAAGTAAAATGTTTCTGCTATAACTAAGATGTTATAGTCTCAACTTTCTCTCTGTCATGTTATAAGCAAACAAAAAACCAATGGCATAATTTTTTTTTTTTTTTTGAGAAACCAAATAATATAATTTTTTTTTAGTTTAAAAAATATAAAAATAACTAAGTTTTATAGGTCTGGCATCTGAATAATGATACAAAAATATGCTATGAGAGTGATCCCAAAAAAAAAAAAAAAAAAAAAAAAATCTCAAAAAGATAAAAAGAGTGTGATTCAAACTAAGGCCATGGTCATTTAAGGTCCAATTGTTTCTCTATGTCCTCTGTAAAGTGCGGCCTATCTTAGTTTTTCCACGTTGGAAATTTGGAATTGGACTTAAATCGACCTTGTTAACCATAGTCAATGAATTAATATCTTGACGTTGGGAATTTGCTGTCCCATTCACCAATATCCAATAGTCAATGCACCGACTTCGCTCAGTTTCTTTACTCGCGTGTCAAACGGTAGATGAGGTGGCCAATCAACCGGTCAATGCACTGACTTGGCCCACTTTAATTGCTTCTTCTTCTTCTTCATTTTATTTTTTTTTTTATTTTTTATTTTTTTTTCAATTATACCAACCAATCTTAAATGTTTGAGGTATTGACAATTTTGAAATAATTATTGAAGGGAAATGTTAATAAATTCCGTAAGGACATTGGTTTAAAAATTATTTTTAAAAACATTTTATTGGAAATTGATAAATCAATTAATTTTTCTGATAACTTTTTATATTTACCATGAAAGTAGTGTTAAAAATTTCTTAATTTGATTTATTAATAATTTCCCTAAAGGCAATAGTTAACATGACCCATTATTGAAATGACACTCCCTATAGTGTTAAATGCAATACATTTAATTTTATGTCCTCTCAAACTGTGATTTCACTAAAAGAATTCATCTCTTAAGATTTTTCTTTTTTGAAGACTCTTTAGAGTCTGATGGGTTGAAGGTGTGAAAAAGTGGGAGTAAGTAAAAGATTTAATTTTAATTTCTTTTTTTTTTTGTTTAATTTGGAGTGGAAAAATGGATGGATAGAAAAAGTGAATTTGTATAAATTTACTCATATACCCTTATTAAAAAAAATGATGTCTAATTAAAACAAAAAAAAAGTGACAAAAATAAAAAGCAATCACCCAAATTTATTAAAAAATAAAAATCACATCTAAAAAAAAAATAAAGAGCAACATACTAACTTGCCTAGGAAATCAAAAGAGAGAGAGAGAGAGAGAGAGGCAACATCCAAGAAAAAAGAAAAGAAGAAGAAGGAAGAGACAACATCTAGACCAAGAAGAAAAAAAAAAGTATTGGAGGAAGCCCATGTGTAAGTGCACATGGGCATACTTTTTGGTGGGTCTGGGAAGAAAACAATTTGGTTCCACTATCATTTTATTCTCTCCATCTCCCAACCAAACACTCTCCAAAAAAATCTCTTCTTATTTTATTTATTTATTTTTTCATCCTCCCTAAAATCCATTATACTGAACACGTCCTTAAGATAAACTTGTTTGGTCACAATGAAGTGTTCATGTATTTTTTTTTTTTTTTTAATGCAAGTTGGATTTACACATTGATTAGTATCCCTACTGACCTTAGCAAATTAAGGTTGCAAGACGAATATTAAAAATTAAAAATTTATTCATTGAATATTGTTTCAAATATGAGTCAAGAACAATTTTACCATCAAACAACATCGTTCTTGAGTTTTTTTTTTTTTTTTTTTTTTTCAGGGTGTCCAATCTATGTACTATTCTCATGAATTTGTGGAGTACATTCATTCTACACACATTAGGCAATTACAGGAAAGAATCAACTTGTTTGTTAAATAAATGAACATAGACAAATTTTTTCCCCCATCAAACCCAAACTATTTATAAATAACTCAATTCATTTACCACCCTAGGTGGACCTCATTACGTCTTAATATTAGGTTTTTCTCCTACTAAATAAATCACAGTTGGGAGGAAGGAATACAGTGGTTGCTTCCATAATGTTTCCAATTTTTCCTAAAAATGAATAAAAGTCCTATGTTGACTTCAAATTATTTCAATTTAGACTTCACAAATCACAACACAATACGATACTAGCAGGCTGCTTCTCTCTGAAGTCTGAAGTATGAAAATAGTAAAGGTCTTACTAAAGGATGCATTTTGTTGTATGTATCAGCTGCCTCGATCAAAAGAACGAAATAAAATAAATAAAGTGATGGTAGGCTGCCATTGCCAAGGTGGGTTTTACTTGCATACAGTCAGACAATGCAGCGGGCCGGGATTGGATCAGACACAAAGCCTAAATATCTAAATAATATATCCTTTTTAGCAGTCAAAGAAAGCATGAGTTTGGACATTTATGGATGCATCTTTTAGCACTTGGCTCACATTGAACTGTTTAGTCAAAACACTACGTACCGTGTGAAGAAGGGATCATATTTGGCTAGTGCTTGCACACATGGCGTGCACAATTTTTTTTCTTTTTTGGCTCTAAATACACGGCAGCGTACGCAAGCATGAATTGTGATGATCCGAGCATAATATATACATGTATATGGAAAAATTTTATTGCGTACACTAATCTATTCAATTTTTTAACTGAAATCATAATTTGAAGTCACTACTTCTAACTTGAAAGGAAATCGTGACTTTAAGTCACAATTTTTGAACAAAAGTGATAAATGTCTATAATATGTGTAAGTGTGTGAAATAGATATTGCTCTATACCCTCAGCCACAATTAGATTATCTTAAATCTCAGCAACATGGTGCTTGCGTACTCGATGAGGCTTGATACAAGAACTTGGTGGGCTTAGGCGGACAATAATGCTTGTGCTTTATATCACAAAATTTTATATTAGTAAATATGAAATTGGCACATTCCCAAATCCCACCTGCAATTACACAACGTTTCCAACATGGCCTATAAACGTGGCTGGACTTTCATCTTATATATTAGTGATACATTTGCAAAGAGGATCAGAGTTTAAAGTTCAAGTTTCAACCTAATAAATAAGCCATTTTTGGATTTTCACTTTTGGCTAATAAGATTGGAGATTAAGCAGAAATGCAGCTTTTGAAGCATTAAAAAAATGTTTATCAGAATACAAAATTGCAAAATGAGAAGTAGTGGGTCTTCCACTCTTATCCCACAACCTGAGCCGCAGGCCGATTGATGCTTCCATTCGCTTATATAAGTAGAAATAAATATGCTGGGTGTCGACATTTCCACTTGGACAATGCTATGTCAACTGTCTAGACCATCTCAAACGATGACCTAGTCAAAAAAGGCCTATACAAATGTAATTTCATACTTATAGATTCAGAGAACATTATTGTTCAATAAAATGCTTCCTTAAATTTTTAATACCCAATGAAAGGAGTGGAATGGCAAAGTCAAAAACTTGACCTCTGACTTTATTAGAGGAATTGTTACTCTCCAAAACGTGTCCTTTTCTTTATATCTCACAAAATTTAGGGGACACTAAGCATTGCATGAATCTATAAGAAGAGCCTCTCTTGCTCTCCCATTACCAAGCAAGCAAGTTTAACCTTTTAGACAATGGCATTCTCAGCCTCCTACTCTCTTGCCTTACTCTCATTCATTTTCTTCTCCTTTGCTTCATGGGGTACTGAAGCTCGGGGATTCCCCATCTCTTCTTTAATTAGCAAAGAGCTTTTTGACACAATATTTCTGCACAAAGATAACAATGCATGCCCAGCCAAAAACTTTTACACATACGATTCTTTCATCAAAGCATCAAGATGCTTTCCCAGATTTGGTAGCACAGGAAGCTTAACCACACGCAAGAGAGAAATTGCTGCTTTTCTTGGTCAGATATCCCATGAGACCACGGGTGGGTGGCCTACGGCACCTGATGGACCTTATGCTTGGGGTTTGTGCTTTAAAGAGGAAGTTAATCCACAAAGTGTATACTGTGACTCCAGCAACACTGAATGGCCATGCTATCCAGGCAAATCTTACAATGGAAGAGGTCCCATTCAACTATCTTGGTAATGTTACGTGACTACATATATATTAATTATCGGGAAAATTGCTATGTGTTTTGCATGCATGTGAGATTGTACATTTCTTTAACTTTAAGCTAGCTAGGAAAATTTCTAATTTGTTGACTTGGAACTATGGCAGGAATTTCAACTATGGTCCTGCTGGAAAGGCCTTAGGATTTGATGGACTAAAGAACCCTGAAATTGTATCAAACAACTCTTTGATTGCATTCAAGACAGCTCTATGGTTCTGGATGACTGAGCAGAATCCTAAGCCCTCATGTCACAATGTCATGGTTGGAAGATATGTGCCCACAGAAGCTGACATAGCAGCCAATAGAACATCCGGATATGGGTTGGTGACCAATATAATCAATGGACTTGAGTGTGGAAAACCCAATGATGGACGAGTGAATGATCGAATTGGCTATTTCCAGAGATATGCTAAGTTGTTTAATGTTGATACTGGACCTAACTTAGATTGTGAAAATCAGAAATCATATTAACAAAGTTTTCCAGTTTGGTGGCTGTTGCTATTGCCTTTTTTCCCCCCCTAAAGTTTGGGGACATTGACTTTTTCTAATTTAACTTTTTGTTTTGTATTTTATTGTATCCGATTCTCTATAAAATTTGAAGAATAAAGTGGAATTTTGTAATGGGTTAAATTTGTTGCACATCAATTGCTTTACACAGTTTTATACACAACCCAAAAATCAATTAAAATGTTAATTTGAAGTCATGATTTTCAAGTTGGAAATTTTGACTATTGGCCTTATTTGTGGAATTTTAACTTTTCACAGTGTTTTAAATGTGTGTCCAAATCAATCAGCTAAAATTAAAACTTTAAAGTTAAATAACTAATACTTTATATGCTATCAAATTTAATAAAAAAAATTTAATCCTAAAAGTAAGAGGTTCTGTATCATTTGCTTTGTCTCAAGAAATCACAAGGGAGAGACTTGCATTACATTAATCCATAAGAGGGGCATATCTTGCTCCCATTACCAATCAAGTTTAACCTTAGACAATGGCATTTTCAGCCTCCTACTCTCTTGCTTTTCTCTCTGTCCTCTTCTTCTTCAGCTTTATTAATTTCCTTGCATCATGGGGTACCCAAGCTCGGAAATATCCCCAGTCTCTTCTTTAATTAGCAAAGAGCTTTTTGACACAATATTTCTACACAAAGATGATGATGCATGCCCTGCCAAGAACTTTTACACATACGATCCTTTCATCAATGCATCGGGTTGCTTTCCCAAATTTTGTAGAACAGGAAGTTTAACCAAACGAAAGCGCGAAATTGCTGCTTTTCTTGGTCAGATATCCTATGAGACCTCAGGTTGGTGGCCTAACGCAACGGATGGACCTTATGCTTGGGGCTTGTGTTATAAAGAGGAAATTAGTCCAAAAAATTATTACTGTAACTCCAGCAACCAAGAATGGCCGTGCTTCCCTGGCAAATCTTACAAAGGAAGAGGCCCCATTCAAATAACTTGGTAATGTTACGTGACTATTAATCATGTATACATTAATTGGGGTGATTATAGGTTTACATTATAGACTTAAAAAAATGTGTACAATGTTATATAATTTTTTTCAAATGTATACAATATTGTACACATTTGTTTAGTTTACAGTATAAAATTTACCCATGTAAACTAAGTACTTTCCTATTAATTACAATGATAATTTTGTGTTATGCATAGTAATCTTCTAAAATACGGGTACATGTGGGCCATATAATATGGTATTTAGAGAAAAATCTTTTGTATACTGAACATATAAGACGTATGTCTCACTGACATGTGAGTCTTACACACAAAGAAAAATCTTTTATGTGCTAGACGTATGAGACGCATGTGGGACCCACATATTAGTGAGATATGCATCTCATACATCCGGCGCAAGAGATGCTTTCTCGGTTCTTTGAAGTTTGTACATTTCTTAAAGCTAAAAGTTTTTGATGAGAAACTTCTAATTTTTGTTGACTTGATACTATGACAGGAATTTCAATTATGGTCCTGCTGGAAAGGCCTTAGGATTTGATGGACTAAAGAACCCCGAAATTGTAGCAAATAGCTCCTTAATTGCTTTCAAGACAGCTCTATGGTTCTTGATGAGTGAGCAGAAGCCTAAGCCCTCATGTCACAATGTCATGGTTGGAAGATATATCCCCACAAAAGCTGACAAAGAAGCCAATCGAACAGTTGGATATGGGTTGTTAACCAACATAATCAATAGACATGAATGTGGAAACCCCAATGATAGACGATTTAACGATCGGATTGGCTATTTTCAGAGATATGCTAAGCTGTTTAATGTTCATACTGGACCTAACTTAAATTGTGAAAATCAGAAATCATATTTAAAAAGTGTTTCTTACTATTGCTATGTTTGTTTTCTAATGTTTTCGAAAAGAAAAGTGGCTTTTTCATGGGTTTTCTAATCTGTATTGTTTTCTAATGTTTTCGAAAAAATGAAGTACTAATATTTTGTATTGCCTCAATAATGCCTCAAACATAATAGAAAGGTTACACGGCATATATACTTGAGTTTATACTTTTCTTAAGTACTTGTTTGGATACTGATTATTAGCATCTGCGTCTATTTTTTTTTTTTTTTTAATTAAGCGCGTTTCTATGGTTGTGATGGCTTTTCAGTGGGTCTTGTGCACTGTTTACGGGACCCACAAACCTCTTTTTTTAACAAAATTTTCATTAAAAATGGGTTCCACAACACTATTTACATATTTAAAAATGATTTTGCTACAATATTTTTAGTTTTCAGTTTTCAGCAAAATAAACGATATCCAAACACACCCTAAATCTCCCATCCTTATGTGGCTTGCATGACTAATTTAATCTATCTCCATAACATGGAACGGAAAGAGTACTATATTCACTACATCCAGAGAATTGGTATATGAATATTCTTCACCTTTATATTGTGTCCAATGTCAAACTCATTCATAATGCAATGCTTAATTTTAAAACGCTAGCATGTATTGTCTCTTCAAATTAAAAGTGCATTTAGCAAGATCAAAAGGCCAATTTTTGGGTTTTTTAAACTTATTTTGGAGGGCCTCACATTAAACCCAAAAAAGATTATCTCCTCTTTTATAAGACTTTCAGTAAATAAACAATCGATAAATGCATTTATACACACTAGATCAAGTCATTCATGCTTATTGTGAAACCCTATATAAGGCATTTCTCACAAACAACGCCAAATCATACGTTTATTCATGAATATACTTGACTAAGAAAAAAGGACCTTATCCATTTTTATCATTCTCAAAGTTGACAATTAATTATGATATATATATATATATATATTTTATAGATTGATTGTAGGAGGAAGAAGGGGAGCGATGAGATTGAACACAGACATGAAATACCACAAAAAATTATCATTACTACTAATTATCACTTGAACCCTTAATTATGTGGGTTTTTTTTTTTTTTTTGTGAAATACCAGAGGTCCAGAGCGGCAAAACACAAACTCTAGAACTGGGCCGTAATGCAAGCATGGGGATGGGTGTGGAGAGAGTTGGCCCAGAATATGAAGATCGTTTCTTATATATCCAAACTCCATAGTATGTTGTAAATGGATTGTCCAAAAAAAAAAAAATAATAATAATAATAATAAAATAAATATTGCAGAAAGAGTAAAGCAATGAACATAACAAAAAGTCACAATAATTTCACAAAATTTTCAAATTAGCAAGTCACATCATTAAAAAATATTAATTATATAATATTTTTTTGATGATGTGACTGCCTAGCTTTGATTGTAGTTCATATTAGTATTATCATGTAAAATTGCTAATGATTTTGTTTAAATTATTCGATGTTTAATACAATTGTGGTGGACTGTGTTTTGGTCGCAATTCACTAATTAATCATTAATATAGTTTATTCTAAGTGAACCATGTAATCAAAGTTTCTGATTCTCCCAAAAAAAAAAATGTAATCAAAGTTCCAATAAATTAAAAATATTACTCCAATTACCAAAATCATCAAGAATTTCATTATCTATTTAAATTATTTATTTAATCATATAGCATGATTTTTTGTTTTAATAAAAACTTCGCATTACAAAATATGTACCTCTATCACATAAGATTTTTTTTTACTATCTATTTTATTAGTTGATTTTGATTAATAATAAGATTTTTTTAATTTACATATAATTTTTAATTAACACGTGGAATGCATAACCATATCGCTAATAAGAAAAATAAGAACCAAAAAGCATATTTCTTCTTCTTTATAGTGGGATCCATGATCCATCATTCATATGAAGAAAAAAAACATTATTACCACCACATTATTAAATTCTTCAAAAGACAAAGCATGGCTTATGAGTTGTGTGTAGTTAAGTCTATTAAATGATTTGTTTTGTTCGTTTTAATCTTGAATTCCTTAGCAAGTTGAAATTTAAACCTAACTAGCTTGATTCCCACACCTAGTCTTGTCTTCCTATGATTCCATTGTTTACCGATATTCTACTCCTCTCATTTGATGGCAAATAATTACTAATTTATAATTAAAAAAAATTATGCTAAAAATATTACAAATCTTATTACAATATCTTTTATAAGATGATGTGTCGGCAAATCATCCACGCCATTCACACCTCATTTGTATATACCATGTTGGGGATATGTGGCACATATAACTAAATCTTGTGCGCAAAGGACACACAAGAGAAAGGGTGCAAGCCTAAAAGTTCAGAAGTTTGTACTCTGTAGAAATATATTAAGACCATTACAAAAATAAAAATGCATATTTTAGTGGCTTTTCCCAATAAGCATACAAACATTGCATCCCCCCTTTTTTTTTCTTTTTTTAATTTGATTTTTTTTAAAAAAAATAATTCAATAACTATAATAGCAAAAATGAATTTGAATCCTAAACGGTTTTGTTTGAAATACTAAGTGGTGTCAATTGAACTATAAAGTCCTTTACGCATTGCATCCATTTTTATTCCTAGTTTTTAATCCGTTCTTATACACATTTTTAAAAGAGGGATAGAGATACATATGGCTAGACTAGTACACCAGTGACTTAAGAGAAAGAATGTTCTTATAGCGTAGGAGAGACTCAATTAATTTATGGACACATGATTTTGAAGTCCTACATTCAGAAAAATTATATATATAATCTAAAGTCTTAAATTTAAGCTTATAAATTAATTAGTAAATTAATTAGTAAGCCATAGCCTGCTAATTCTATGTTCATTAGGAGATAGGTGAAGAGGACATTTTGTACATTCTGGTCACCTTCCCTCTTTTTTTTTTTCTTTTTTTTTTTATGTCATCTTCTCTCTCTATCTCCCTTCGGCCAATCAATAGGGTTAAGAAGAGGAAGAGAGGGAAGGAGGACCAAGTTTTATTGTCTGATTTATAAGTTTCATGTTGTTGAATATATACCACTGTCTTCTTCAACAAGAAAACAAAATTTCTTTCTGCAAAGTCAGGAATATATGTCATCTTTTTTCTGCATTAAGATTGCTAACTACATCACTATCATACAAAATTCTTACATGCATCCAGAAGAGAAGATAAAACTATTGCTTGTATGATCATGTATAGATGTACATGCGCAACTTCAGAACAAAATTCACAAGAGTACTAATGCTTGGGGGCATTATATTGGTTTAACTCCACATGACAAAATTGTAGAGGGAGAGAGAGAGAGACTAGGATCTAGGATGCATCAAAATCTCTTAATCAGCAAGGGCCTGCCCTTGTAATCTTCAATCTCTTCACAGTGGACAAGAACATCCTATACAAAAAAAGAAGCAAGAGCCACATTAATGGATGCAAAAATATGGGATAGTGTTAGAATTGAAAATGGATTACTCTTAGAGAGCCACATAAACTTACTCCCAAGGCACATCTCCAACCATCATCAAATCCCCTTCCTCATCTTCATATGTTAATACATGACATTTCTCAGGATGCATTGTATCCACTTCAGCTCCCCCTGTTCCAAAGCATTCCCACCAAAAAAAAAAAAAAATTATTAGCTCAATCCTCTACAAGTTTACAACTATAAAAATAGATCAAAATAATCATATTCAACGATAAAAATAGATCAAAATAATCATTCTAACAAATAGGGAAGAGGGAAACATGGGAAACTTTACAGAGAATGTTGGTGTTGAACATGTAGTCAAGAGTCCTTATTAAGTCATCATAACCATCGTGGGCTAGTAAGTCCAGCTTTCTCCCAATTGGAATGCCCTCCATGTAAACCTTAACAAAGAAGGTGGCATGATCATTGCACTCGTTTCCTTCTGCCACAAGTGACTGAATTGGTGGATAATCCAATGTTTGCACCCTAACATAAAAATGAACCATAAATTGTTTTGAGAAAAGCAATGCTAGTAGGCGTAGACAATGATAATCATAGATTGAAAAAAAAAAAAAAAATTGTCCTTGTAATAAATAAGAGAAAGGATTCAAACGCAGGTTCTCTACAAGAGAAGAATTGGGTAATGCCATTTGTAACTACTGAATAATGTCACTGAGTTACAAAACTCCGGAGAGGATGGACAAAAGGTTGATGTAAGATGAAAATGGAAGAAAGATAAGATTTCATCAAAAGGGTATTGAGTATCATAGAATAATACCTTGGAGTTGAAGAGCTATTGTGTTGAGAGGCTGAAATGCTAAGTCCAAGCCTAAGATCTGTGCTAAGATCTCTCTTTAGCTGAGAAAGAGAGGAGGAACTAGAGAGAGATTGATGGTTGTTACTATCAATTGAAGAAGAAGAAGAACTAGTAGCTCTGCCCATTGTGAGATGTGACGACAAACAAAGCCGCCAACCAAGGTTTAAATAAATAGACACACATTCACACACAGTCAAACAGTGTGTGTAAGAGAGAGAGAGTTAAAAGAGTCTATGAGATATGAATGTGTTGGGGGGGAAGCATTTCTTTGATACAACCAGTGGGCCTGAAATGTTGTCAAGGTAGCAGACAGGTACATGCGTCAAGTAGGAACCAACGTGGCTTCTATCATAATTTCCCTTTGAATCTTAAACATTCAATCACAATGCGGTTCATGTGCAAATATTAGGCTGTCTTGATGACATTTTACTCTTTTAAGTTCATAATTCAGTTTGATTGAATAAGCATCTTTTACCAAACACTTTTCAATTTGGAAAAAAATAGGGAAATTTTACTTTCTAAGAAGTAATCAAAACGTGGAAGAATGAAACACAATGTTTTTAGTTTTTGCACCATTTTTCAAACATTATATTCCAATTTTGAGAGTTCATATATCATAATGTTACTGTGAAGACAATATTCTCTAAAATTGTAAAACTTGGACTTTTAAGGATTAGACAAAGAGTCCACACACTATAACATAATGTGTAATTGGAGGACATGAATCTAGACAAAGTATTAAAATGGGGTAAAAAACATTGTGTTTCATTGGATGGAAAGGCGTCGATTCTAGAAATCTATTTACACCATCCTGAAACACAGTATTAAAATAAACCCATGTCATAAATAATCTCTAACTCAATGTTCAATGGATATGATTATCGTGATGCGCATGGGGGCATAGGTATTGACACATAATAAAACTTATTGATAATGTTGAGGCTACGTGTGCTATGTAGACTAAACCGCATCGATATGTACTTTCATTAATTATTTAAAGGGCTGTAAGTAATTAAGGACAAACCATGGGGGATGCTTCAACAAGCAAGATGGAACCTCAGACATTTTGTACATTCTATAAGTATTGATGGGACCCTCATGTTTCCCCATCTACTTTAAAATCATTACGTTTGCAATTCTATTGGTATTTCATAAAAACTTGTTTCTGAATTCTGATTCTATTCATCATTACTTTCTTTTGCCCCTAGGGCCAGGGGCTCCAAATTCTAAACGGCTTTAACTTTAGAGGGTAGATTTTTAAGAAATCAAACTCACTAAATTTTCTAAAAAATTCTTGATATACTAAAATTGAAATAAAATATAAACAAAAGGTAATTAGTTTTCTTTATATTACTTTTTATTAAAAGAGGATATCTAAGATCCTATCATGGAGAATGTCATCAATCCGATTTATAAACACAAGAAAAATATTTGAGAACGAAAAAAGACACAAAAAGCATTTTACATTCTTGATTGCTTATGCATTAAACATCTCTCCTTCACGTGTACAATTCACGTGTGTAATGCACATTTTCTCACTCTCTAGAATTCATTTTCCTAGTTGTTTCTCACAATGAGGAAAGAGTAACAAGGAAAATCTTTCGTGGGCCTAAAGATATGCCTATTGATAGGAAGAAATGAGAAACTTACAAACAAGTGAAAGAGAAAAAGAAAAGGAAAATGTTCCCCACCGCCCCTACCAAGCTATTGCGTCAATTAACCATCATATGTTTATTGGTCTCCAACACATTATTCCCATTGAATTTAAAGCATGTTTACCCACAGGCCACACACTCTTTACAGAACTCGTAATGTCTTGGACTCTAAAGACCATATTCTCTCTTATTTTTCCCTTTTACACATTCTTCTCCAAAACTGTGTTCTTCCACTCAAATTTATCTGTCTCCATCAATGTGTTGGAGATTCTCCATTTTTTTTTTCTCAGTCAAACTTAGAATTGCTTTTGAATTATCCCATGTAAAGCACCAGGCCCTACGCTGGGGGACCTGGCCCCATTTCAGGCTTTTTCTTCACGGACCCTTTTTTTTTTTTCTCTCATTGCTGTTAATTTGCACCATCATTTCTATCACACTTTTCTTGAAATCCTATACACGTATCAAGAAATCTAGGAGCCTCGTGGTTCATTAAGGTTCACGCTCTCGGCCATCTATGTAATATTTGGCTTTTTAAAAAGGAGTCCTTCCCCTAGTGTCGCTCTTAAAGAGATCAGTTGTCCAGTGTTTTCGAGTTACTAGAATAGTGTCTTGGGCACATTTCTAAGAAGATTGTGTACACGGGCAGTGTTTTATATGTAAATCAATATAGGAATACGTTAACGGGTGCTCTGTTACTTATGCTAAGGAAGAACACTGCATTGATAAGTAGAAAAATTAATAAACAAATGCCTTTTTAACTTCTTAAGGGGGAATTAAACGAGTCTCATTACGTTGAAAAGTAACAAGAACTAATAAACAAATACCCTTTTAATTGAAAGTTGCTCAGCTCCTTAAAATACTTGTTAATTACAATTAAAAAAAAAAAAAAAAAAACTCAATTATAATCAATGCACTATGACACTCGTTAATTGGACATATCAATATATAAAGCTTGCTAGGTCATTGCATATGTCACCAACTTGTACATCATGGCATACATCACCAACTTGTGTGCATAACTAGATGACTTCAAGCACACCTTAATTTTTTTTTAGTCTTTCTAGGACCAACACCATTTGTTACAATTTTTGACACAACTTGATGACATGTCCCACTATAATCAATAAACCATTACTTTCACATGGACTCACCACTTTTTTTCCATCATTCACAGTCGAATATGTTAAGGTTGTGGAGATAGTTGTGGTACAAAAGTTATGTCCATAGACTTTATCTTTTAAGATAGATACATGGTGAGAGAAATGGTGAGAGAATGGAAAGTGGCACTCAAATACATTACACATCACAAAGGATCTCATTAACACTGGGCTATCACTTGAAGCTCAAGTACACATCCTAACTAAACCACTAGGTCCACTGCCCTACTATGGATGATGCATCAAAGATTGGAACGTAGCATGGGATTGGATCTGGGGCCACATGACTACAAACAAAATGACAGTTTATTTAGCGGATCTAAATCAAGGCATTGTCCAATTTCTCCTTACAATTCATGTAGACAATAATAATAAGTTCATTCATGTATCTAATGCAACTATGCTTACCAATCAACGCACAAATTAAAGGAGAAGTTGCATAATGGAAAACATTCTGCATGTGTGCTTCTGCACTGGTAATAATCACGGAAGAGCAAACACTAAACATAGCATTAAAGTGATCAATAATGACAGTGACCCAGTAATTACAAGTCAAACAAAATCCTAAAAAATATGCCTGTAAGAAAAAACTCTCCACAAAAGAGGCTACCCAAACCGCCAAATGAACAGCTGAAGAGAAACTTCCGATCAGTCAAAAGAGCCCATCTATGTCCAAAAGTTGCTTTAAAATCTGGCACTACTTGTATGCAACCTGTGATAGGAATTTAGTCACCTCAGCTGCAACCTCATAAGCACCCTCAACACATCGGCCCAAGGCTACACCAGATACATAGTTGCCCCCCAGAAACAGCCCTTGAAACCCAGTATCTTTGAGAGCAGCATTTGCAGCATCAAGGAGATCAAAATGACCAATCAAGAACTGTGGAATGGCTTGTGGCCACACTTTCACACCCAACGCAAGTGGATCTTTTGCATTAGGGTTTATGAGCATTTTCCGCAAATCTCTATCAACTGCTTCAATAAGTTCACCCTCCGTCTGTCATTAAAAACTGTGGCATTAGAAAGACTAAAAAGAAAGAAGAAACTGAAAGGCATTTAATATTTAAACATAATACGTCAAAGCCCAAAGATTGTAACACCGAAAGTTAGACCAATCAACAAAAACTAAAATCAAGATATGAATCTTCTTGAATTGTCCTACCTTGGACAAAATTCCAGGATTTGTAGCCCCTCCAATGTAGTTCAATAGCAGAACTCTTCCAGCTGGTGCTCGATCAGGGAAAAGTGAAGAGCTATAAATGGTTCCTGCAATTCCCAAGATAATTCACATGCTAAATTTGGCCCAAAATTTTCAATGCATCCTTAACAGAATATTACTTCTTACTATTAATTAAACATCTCAACATTATATTAAGTACCAGCAGATGTTAAGAATGGCCAATGACCCTTGGGTCAGTTGGTACCTCCTAGCATCCCCCCACGTCCAGGGATCTCAAGTGCCCCAGCCCCATAAAAAAGAATTAAAAAAAATCATTTTAAGCAAAGAAAACAAAACAGATGTTAAAAATGAGTCATGGACGTAACTAATTTAAGAGTTTAAAGGGAAGTACCTAAAGTTTCCACTCCTTGACTGCGTGGGTGCAATTGACCAAACCCCTTTAATTCATCATTTATCAAGCATTCTGTCCGAATTGCTTCTTTTGGATATGAAATGGACACCGCTGCAACTGGTGGGTAGTAAAATTTTGAAAGTGAATCTGCAGCACCAGCCTGTAAAAAAGAAAATAGGTGGAAAAAAATTTATACAGGCCTCTTCTGCAATCTAAAAAATTAAGGAACAGCAAAAAATGCCTTCAATAATCCAGTAAATAAATATGATTTCATTAGCCCCCTAGATGTGGCCATGCTACAACAAACTTTAGTTATACACCATTAAGGATCATCTCACAAGGCGTGTCTTAAAAACAAAGCTTTAACAGTTGAACAAGCATGGGATATACACTATCAGGAGCTAAAATATCTAGAGTATCTGTAAGAAACTATGCCTTAAATATTCAAATTTTAGATGAGGACTAGCTAGTTAACTGATATAAAGAATAAGATTAAAGCCTAGTATAAATGCAAGTTCTAGATAATTTTAGGGCATCTGCTGAAGACAAAGTCTAAGCCATATGTCCACTATGCTGTATCAATAAATAAATAAAAGAGCTGAACAACCTGGAAGAACTATTTCAACATGGTACTACTTTCTACCAATTCACCTTACATCCAAGTGAAAACCAGTCTACAATTATGATAGAATGTCAACTAAACAAAAATAGCGCCTCAGTGAACCAAAACTCAGAAACTACATGCTACTTTTTAGCATGACCTCTCCTACACAGGGTGCTCTCCAAGGATAATTACAACTTTGGCATTCCAAAACACAAGAGTGTCTATTAATTTTGTGTTACTCTGTCTTGACCCTGCAAAACTTGATGTAGCTCAGATCCTGATCTAAATTTTATTCTGCATTGCCACTATTGATTAATTAATGCTTTTCAAAAATGGTGAGATATTTTTATCTGTATATAAAAGCATTGTGATAAGGTGCACTGAAGTTGGTGGACTGACACAAGCTCTAAAGAACAGCAAGCAAAAGAGGAGGGAAAAAAAACCACCAGAAAACAAGAAAAACTAGAATTGAGTATCCGTTTTGGAACAATTTATTTAGCTGAAATTGAAAATTTTTTGTTGAAAGTACTGTAGATAAAGCTAAAAGTTAGTTGAAATAGTACAGTGAGACCCATGAATAGTACCAAAAAGTGCAATGAAACTCATGAATAGTAACAAAAATAAGCTGAATAATAACAAAAATAAGGTAAATAGTAAAAAAAAACTGACTTTTTCAGAGCCAATGCCAAACACAACCTAGTATTCAGAAAAATTAAAGTAATCATCTTTTCCAGAATGAACAATAAATAATTGAACAAGTGGTGCCTTATCTAAAAAATTATATATTAGTATATTACTAACAAACTGCAAACAATATGAATCACATATTAAAAAAGTTAAACAAAAGTCAAAATTAAACAGAAGATTAGAACTTCAATATAATCCATTTTCAAGCATTCCACTAATAAGTGCAGTAATAAGACAACCAGTTCTTAAATGTTACAAGAAAGGGGCATACAGATAAAGGACGCAGCAAACTGCTTGCAATATGGGAAGGAACCGTCATGACAACACTTTTGCTTTGAAGAGAAACCAATCCTTGTGGTGTTTCATATGTCAAAGTGTAACCTCCATTATCCAATTTACTGATACTTGAAAGCTTCCAAGACAATTTTACTTTTCCACCCAACCTGCCAACTCAAAACAAGTCACTAAAATCACAAGTCCTAAAATGAATATTGCAAGCACATCAATAGTTGAACTTCCAATGAAGCATACCTTGTAGAAATTGCATTTGGCAACATAGCGAGTCCCTTCCTAAGTGATCCAACAGTTTGGCCCTTTGGCTTTGGTAGATTCCTAAAAGATAACTTAATTCAGGGCATTGAACACAAATTTTAAATATAACCACAACATACGCATAAATGGACAGGTATTATTACGGATCTCGAGGTGGCTTGGGAACTTTATTTCTCTCCTGGATTGCTTTAAAAGTGCCACCAATGATACTACCACCATTCTGCTCTAGATTCCAAACTTTCCCAAATGCTGCTTTCATACTTAGTTTTGAAGGATCACCCGCATAGACACCTGCATATGACAAAATTTTCAGGTCCACTAAGCAGACTGATGCAGGACCGTGTCCTCATCACAGCCATATATACCAACTGAAAGAAAACAAGTCATGGCATGCATATTCCCAACTTGGGAAATTTCTTAATAGGAAGAACAGAGAGACCAACTAAAATAAACAATGAGAACAGATTGATTAGCAAAATAGGTTGTTCATCATTGGTTATAACCTGAACAAAATGGCTCGATCAACCGTTCAAAAACCTCATCACCAAGATTACGACGCACAAACTCCTCGACTGATTCCTCTCGCCCCTGTCACCTTTGTGAAGACTATAAGACATGAGAAATTCACTTTAAATATGCATGTGCACAAATGTGTGCTTGATGTCGTTATGAATGAATTTTCAAGAGTAACATAAATTGATAAAGAAAATAAACAAAGAGTTGATGAGGACAAACTGGTGGAGGAGGGCGAATGCCGAGAGCACCAAAGCCAGCCCTGAGTTTGCCACCAATGCTCATCAAGTCAAAGAAAGGCAGGTCAGCAGGCTTCGAGGGGACTGGCCTTAATTTCCCACTCCACAACACAAAACGCGGCGAATTAGGATCACCCAAAACTAAGTCATCCTTTAATCCACTATCCACCTAACAATGCAATAAAAAAAAAAGTACCAACATTTCAACAAAATAAAATTAAGAAAAAAAACCTTTCCTATAAAACATTGTAAATACTATTACAAATATACACTTAACAGACCAAATTAAAATTATAATATGGAAAAAGAAACTACAGATAGAAAAGGATTGCATTCTTTTTATATATATATATATATAATATATAGTTACGACAGGATTTGAAATTATGGCATCTACTCCACGATAATTTTTTTTATTATCAAGCCAAGACAACTATAGGTTTTTTTTTTTAGTGTAGGGATTCGACCCAAGTCTCTTATTCAACGACAAAAGACGGTAGTTACAAGAATGGGAGAGGGTCAATTTGAACCCTGAACATCTCCATTGAAAACAACAACAGATGCCAATTGGGCTACAAGCTCTGAGTACAAGAGACTTTACCAAAAATTGTGATAATTGGAAGCCACAGAAGATTTGCATTTCAAACCATAGGTTTAGCATTTAAATTATGAAATTGTAGATCGGTTCTTTGATTGGAGTTTGTATTCTCTTTTTGTTAGAATAAGATATCTTACTCATCTAATCTAAACAAAAAATAAATAAAGAATTAGAAATAAAATTCAAGAAAAAAATTTAGAAAGCTAAGCTAGAAATGAATCGATAAGCTAAGCGATTAAATTCATTCATAATTTCCTAAGTAATAGCTTAGAAACTTTTGGGAGAATTGATAATTTATCACATACCATCATGGTGAGCATGGCATCGGAGGGCTGGAAGCTATTGGGGCCTTCTTCCCAGAGATAACCGTCTCGCTCGACGGTGATGATGTTGCCACCGACGCGGTCTCTGGCCTCGGTGACGATGACGTTGGGAACGACGTCGGAGTGTTTGGTTGCGAGTGCCTGTGCGATGCAGAGGCCACTGATTCCGCCGCCAACGACCACGCAATCTACATTTGAGGGGGAGGAGTGTTCCGCCGCCGCCGCGTGAGGCGGAGAAATCGCGGTGGCGGACGAGTCCTCGGCGATCGAGCAGCGAATGCGTGCGGTGGGGCTGCGGCGAGCGAGAGGGAGTGTGCGGAAGAGAGAGGAGGGTGACGTGTACGGAAGTCGTGGGCGGAGGAGAAGCGATTGGGCGGGGAGGTCCGTGAGGGTGTTCATGGTTGATGGCGGGTTCGGGCTCGGGTTCACTGCTTTGAGAGAAACGACGGCGTTTGTTATCTCGAAATGAGGGAAAATGGTAGATAGAATATGACTTTGAGAAGTGACGTGTCTCTCCACTATTTGATTAGCTGATTGTAACGATTTAGCTACTACCGTCTACCGCTATACGGTACATAGGACATAGCTATCTAATAACTCTCTTTTTTACTATTATTAACTACCTAACTCATATTTAGCTGTGGAAAAATTAGAATATTAATCCCTATAATTTAAGGGAATAGCCAGGGACGGAGCTATTGTTGGGTGCCCCCGGATTTTTTTTTATTTTAATTTTAGTATATATATATATATATAATATATTATTTTTAGCAATTTGTTTTAATAAAATTGCACTTTGTCCCTCTCAACAATATTATTATTATTTTTAAAAACTATAAAAAAAAATATTAGCCCAGTAGCAAAAATTAAGCCCAAACAACACCCCAAAACAAACACAAGCAAAAAAAAAAAAAAAAAAAAATCAAAGACAATTCTAACTAGAAATTCAACTAGTCTAGGAGGGCGTTCGTCCACGTTTGATCACTGCGTTTTTTTTTTTTTTTTTTTTTCTTTTTCTTTTGCCCGCATATGTTGACTTTGGTGGACAAAAATTACTATTTTGCACTGTAGCAGTACTGTTCATGTACTGTAGCAACACTGTTCACGCATTAAAAAATATTAAAAATGGGTCCCACGGTACTTTTCACACATTAAAAAATTATTTTGCTACAGTGTTTTCAGTTTCAGCAACAATAAGCTCAATCCAAACGGACCCTAGGAGTAGGAAAACACCCAATGGCAAGGCACATATATAATAAAAGGGAAAAAAAGGGGGATTTCTCAGCCACTCAAAAAAATTAAAAAATAAAAATAAATTTAAGGCAGAACGTAGAAGACCTCAGACTGAGGAATTGGGTAGCGACAAGCAGCGAAAGCAAAGGCAGTCTAGCACACCACGCTTAACGCCACCAGTCCACTGCAGCACTACCCTACCCCTGTCAACCCATGCCTGGTAATTTATATCTAATCTCTTTTATTTTTTTGGATGAGAATATTGTATCCCTCCTCTCATATCTGAATCTTTAATGTCTGTTGGATTAAACTGTGAAGAAAATTTAAAGAGAGACAGAGATGAGAGACAAAGAAGCAGGGACAATAGTTTTGTCTAGAAAAAACTAATGGTTCGTTTGAATTGAGGAAGAGGGAGAGGGAGTAGAATAGAGTAAAGTAAATTTAACACAAAATTAGCTTATTTTTAGCCAACACTACTCTACTTCCCTCCATTCCCCCTCCTTCCCCTCTCCATCCAAATAGGCCATAAAGAGAGAGTAAAAGAGAGAATTAGAGAGGTAAACTTCTAGAGTCTAGACTCATCTTTCTCCCTTTAATCAATGACAAAATTTATTTATATATATATATATATTTATAAATAAAAAGTTGTCCAGCCAGCAGTCTCCCTTTGTTTAATGAAAAAATATAAACAAACACAACAAACAATAATACAACACTAGTAACACGTCAACACCTATTGCAGCCCATGCGATGTTATATGCTTTTTATGTAGTTTTTTAAGAGATTTTTTGCAACTTTAAAATTTATTGGTTAATTGTTTAGCACTTTTGTGCATAGTGTTTGTCTATTATGTGTAATGATTGTAAATTATTGACCATATAATGACATGATAATTTCAAATTATATTTTATTATTAGATTATGAAAAAGTCAACTACCAGATTTGATTTTTTTTTTTTTTTTTTTTTAAGAAAAGCTTCAAATGAAAGGCATCCGAATAGAAAAATAGATAATAATAAAAGGCACCATCGGAATAGAAATAAAATAAATGATGAGCTAAGAACTAATTAAGCTTATTCCTCATTATTTCACAACATACTATGTGAATAAAAGCCTCATAAAGCCTCATGAAACAAATAGAAGTATCCTTAATATAACAAAGATCTGAATGGATTGTTATATTGAGAGAAACATGAAATCTAGTTTGGTAATGTGTTTATGGAGACATTTAAAGCATTATAGATTTTAGAAGAGACATGTGATCTAGTTTGGTAATGAGCTTAAATTCAAGTCATTAACTAAATAAGTTTGAATAAATATCGTAAACTTTTATTATTTGATTTGGTTTGGCTTAAGTCGTTTACATTATTACATTCCCTTTGCTAAAAGATAGGCTGAATTAAGAGAGAATTTTTTGTCATTTGAATAAGCCCAATCAACAAGTCATCTTTCTTCTAGAGGACATATGAGGAGTAGATTTTTTTTTTTTTTTTTTTTGAAAGGTATGAGGAGTAGATTTGACAGCATAAATGATAGAATTAGGGAAACCAAAGGATAAGACTTCCCAATTGTAAAAGTTGGCAATAGATAATAATAAAAAAATAAAAAATAAAAAAGCCAAAAAATGGGTCTCTTCATTAATTGTACGAGGTCCCTCAGCCAATCCTCACTATATCCCTAAAGTTAGCTAAAAATTGTTCCATGAGTTAAGCAAAGAGTAATTCCTAACCATGCATTGAGCAAAAAGTAGCCCTCCCTTCTTATAAGCAACCAAAGTATAGGAGCAAGGTAAATTTATTGACTAACCAACACACAATCTTGCCTTTGTTAAGTATTTCTTAGACATAACTTGGGCCCAAAAAGAGTCTTGGTCATTGATAAGCCTTCAACATAATCTAGCCAATAGGGTCTCATTCCTATGGTTCATATGAAACAACTTGAGAGTCCAAGACCACTATAATCCTTCAATTTAGTCACTTTATCCCATTAAACCAATTTTCTTTAAGGTAAGGAACCCAAAAGAAAATCCCTACAAAGTTTATCAATGGCGTAATATGTCTTGATAGGAAGTGAGGCACAATTAATGTGGTAGTATGAGATGGAACCACACTTGTTTCAGGGTTTTTTTTTTTTTTTTTGGTTAGAGGATGGAAAAGTGAGAAGATATAAAATTTAGGAATGATAAACAAGTGGAAGGAAAGAAAATGTTCCAATTTTCCCTCATATATGTTAGATAGAGAGGTTGGCAAAGTGAAGTGATAGAAAATGTGATTTTTTAATAAACTTATTTTTATACCCTTATAAAATAGGGAAATTTAAAAAAAAAATTGAAAAAGTATTAAATTTAATGTAAATCGCATTTTGTCCCAAATTTTCCTCCCAATTTAGGAGGATGGTTTTTGTGCTTGCCAAAAATATAATTAATGGGCTCAGCCTATTTTTGGACTCATGATCTATTTATATTGTGGGCTTTGGTTTTCCTACTATGAGTAGTCCTTTACCCGGGGACCCAATTGCACACTCTTGTTTCATAAAACTATCCCTCTTTTCTCACAGAAATGCTCCTTTCTCTCCTAGTATAGTTCCTCTTTTCTCTTCCTCTCCTCTTTAGAATTGTCAACCCCCACTTCTCAATCCATTCTCCTATTTATAGCATGAGAGGAGTGGAGGTGTTATGATTAGTTCCTTACTCGTGTGGATGGGGGTCCAATTCCATTGTTGCTAAGTGGATGTTCCGTTGGGAAAGGTGGTAATGGCATTGGAACTGATTCCCACTTTCAAAAGACCGCTTGACAGCAATATTCCCGAAAGCATTACCGGGCAGTCGAGTACAGGGTGTTTCTGAGCAATAATACCCCTGACCAGGTTAAAGACGATCGGGAGGGGTTTGCTTTTGGTATCCAAGACAATGCAGTCTCATTCCAGCTCCTGGGCCCAGATTGGCCCTTGAGGTGTTCGGATCGAGGTTGTAGGTCCAATGAGGACGGGGTGGTGTATTAGGCCGCCAGGCCAGGTCCCAAGGCCCAATGGGCCTGAGGCCCTAGCCCGTACAATAGCCCCCCTTAACTCGTGCCCGGCTACCGGAAGCGAATCAAGGACAATCTAAGTGGTGCTTGTGACTCCTTGGGAAGCCCAACCATCGGCTACTGAATGAACGAGACAACCATCAATACTTTCTCAAAGAGAGCGCCACACCAGGCTGTCACATTTAACCGTCATCATAACCTGACGATTCATGAACTGAGCCCACACGTGTAGGGATTACAAGAAGAAGCCAGAAAGATTTTCCCGCCTCCCTCTTCATTAAATGCTTTCATTCCTATAAATAGTTCATTTTGCGTCTTCAGATCACTTTTTGCTTTCCTATTCCTCAAAATTTCTCTCTGTCGAGCATACTTTTCTTGTGTTCAGATCCTCCATCCACGAGCACTTCCTTCTAGAGTCCTAGTAAGTTTTCCTCTCCTCTTCTCTTCCTTTTCCTTTTCTTCAATTTCTTTTCCTCAATCTAGTGTTAGTGATGGGTTATTCACAATTTCTCGATATTGAAGCAACTTTGCCCAATTTTAGGGAAGCTTATAATATTCCCGGGGATGTGGATATAGTCTACTGCCATGAGGGTGATATCGCTCTTCAGCGATGCCCTCATGTGGTATTCTTCCCATTAATGGCTATTTTAGTGGGGGGGGGGGGGGTTAGGTTTCTAGCAGATCCCCTTATTCATAGCACCTTTAGGTTTTACGGTTTATACCCCGACCAACTTCCTCCTAACTTTTACCGAGTAGTGAGTTGCGTTCGCTGCTTAAACCAAATATACAGGTTACAATTAGATCACCATGACATCAATTTCATGTATAGCCTTTATGGGAATATTAGGATAGACTATTACTTAAAAGTTAGGGATGTACGGGTACAACTCATATCATGCCTTCCCGACTCTAAAAGAAACTCGGTAGGGGAGAACGTCCGGGTGAGCGGCAACTGGCTTGCCGGTGAGCTCACTTGCCCAACTTCGTTGCATGACGTTGGTCGGTACCGTTCATATTTAACTATGACTTTAGTATTTTTCTTGTCCTCGTTTTTGGCTGGAACAAATATTAATCCGTTTAATCTTGTTTTGGTGCAGACGGTAAGAGGTTCCAATCGGACATCAGGGTTGTGCATGTCAGAGATCTAAACTTCATGCTCCGGTCAAAGATTTTCGTGAACTCTGATGCGCAACTTTGTGCATCCCACCTTATACTCAATTGCAATCCGGTTTACTTGTCGTGGCAGCCCTTCGAACAAACCTTGCTAGTAGATAGCCCCCTATTGTCGTACATCGACGTTCGGTATCCTAATTTCCTTCCCCCTAACCTTTCCGTAGGCAAAGCCCGGGACTTTGGTCCTCGGATAGTGAGAAAAGAGTCCTTAAAGCTCGTGCGGGACGAATCAGCGAACCTCGCCTCCCGAAACCGCACCATTCATAAACCCATCGAAGGGCATTAAGATCCAGCCCCCGCTCAAGAGCCTAAGCAATCAACAACCGAATCAATAAACTCCTTAGGAAGAGAATCTAGTCTCGATGAAGACGAAATGGTGAGCAGACGAGCAATGACCATTGACTGATTCCTACCTGGCACCTGCTTGGCGACGCAACAACAAGGGCCTCAAGGAAGAAGCCTTACTCCCCCTCCTCCTCCTCCCCTCGGCCTCTCCCGGAAGAGACAACGCACTGCTGAACAACCCTTTACGAGCTCGGGGGACACGCCTTCAAGAACTCCCCCCTGAGCGTCTGGGGGAATTGTAATCCGAGAGCCCCCTCAAGATGCTCGGCCCACTGCACAAGTTGGGTCTCATGCTGCATCCTCTTTCCGGCAGGAAGTTGGCTAGCAGACCATTTTCAGGCTTGGTAGCGAGCCCTTTCTATGACGGCCAGCGTCAGAACTTGGGCACATGGTAAGGGAGGGAAAGTTGCTTGGAGTCTGGTGCAGGGCCTTCTTTTACCTGAGGATATGCAATTTTTTTGGGGCAGTGATGAGGAGTTACTATCTACTCAGCTACTATGGCATAATATTGCGGTAATGCATTTTATTCTCATCTCCATGCACTATCGTGCTTGCATTTCTCCATTTTTTTTATCTTATCCTTTTTTCTTTCTTTTTTTTACTGTTACCTTGTAGGCTGCCCAACTGGCTTATGTGATGGATGGTCGGCTGAAGGAAACTACCAAATATACTGAACGGGAGAAAGCCCTCAAAGACATTGCTGTGGCCACTGCCAAAGAGAAGGGGAAGGCTACTGAGGTTGTCGAGAAGAAAACTCAAGCATCCGAGAAGGCCCGAGCATTAGCACAGAAAAGACTGGCGGAGATAGAAATGAAACTTGGGAGAACGGAGTTCAAACTGGCCGAGGCAGAGAGTCTAAATCTTACTCAAGCCGATGAGATTGCCGACCTCAAGGCGGGTCTTGGGGCTTGTGAAGAAAAATGGTATAATGAGGGCTTCGTCGATGCTGAAAACTCTGTGGAGCCTATCGTCCTCCAAGCCCGATGGCATGGGTTCGAAGAGGGGTGGATGGCCGCCCTACAAGCCATGTGGATTCCTGAGGACTCTCCATTAAGGAATCCTGACCAGGTACCCTTCCCGGACCCCCCTCCCTTTGCCCAAGATCCCCCTGGTGCAGCTGACGAAGAGGAGACTCCCAGCATGAGGGAGTTGGTGCGGGCAATCGATTCCCATGTGGAGTTGGTTGATCTGGAAGTCACCAATGGCCCTCATGCTGGTGCCTAGTCTGCTGAGGACGTACAGATTCAGCAACCCCCAACAGCCCAACTAGCTGAGGACGTAACAAAGTAGCCAGCTAAGGACACTTCCCAGCTCCCGCCCACAGATCCTTTAGCTTAATACTTGGATTCAACTTCAGCCTTTTTACTTTTCCTATGTTTAATTTTTCCATTTACTTTTTTGGTTTGCCCAGAGTCATCGGGTTATGATGACAGAACAATGGTTTAACCTTTATTCCCATTCGCTTTATTTGATTGTTGACCAAACATTTACTTTAGCTGTGTTTATAAATGATCATCACATTATGGCTAAGTTATTTTTCTGCCGTGCTTTGTGTTTTATTTTATTTCTAATGACCGGGTAGCCTAATCAAGGCTCATCTCTGACTGGTGATAAGGACCACTTGCCTTCAAATAGATTGGTTTGTTGTGTCTAGGGTGGAGTTGGCACCTAGCTTGCGCCCACTTTGGCGATAAGAATTGAATTTGACGCCGTGCTTGTATATTTAATGGAAAATGAATGCCCAGCTTCCATTCTTAAGGAAACTAAAGTGTTAAGTTCCCATCTGCTAGGTGATTGAACTTGGCCAAGAACGGGGTTTTCGTCGTTTGGTAATATTTACTATCTGGTTTCTGCCTGCTCGGTGATTAGGATCTAACCGAGAATGGGTCTCAGCCCTTAGAATAATTTTAATGTAAGGTTTCAACTTGCTCGGTGATTAAGGTCGAATCGAAAAGCAGATTTCTGTCCTTAGAATAATTTTAATGTAAGGTTTCAACCTGCTCGGTGATTAAGGTTGAATCGAAAAGCAGGTTTCTGTCCTTAGAATAATTTGATATAAGGTTTCTGCCTGCTCAGTGATTGAGATCGAACTGAGAAGCAGGTTTTCGTCCTTAAAATAATTTGATATAAGGTTTCCTCC
This sequence comes from Quercus lobata, assembly GCF_001633185.2. Taxonomy (NCBI): domain Eukaryota; kingdom Viridiplantae; phylum Streptophyta; class Magnoliopsida; order Fagales; family Fagaceae; genus Quercus; species Quercus lobata. Next base: position 35,028,484 of record NC_044915.1, read on the forward strand.
TACTCGGTGATTGAGACCAAACCAAGAAGCAGGTTTTTGTCCTTAGAATAATTTGATATAAGGTTTTCACCTGTTTGGTGATTGAGATCGAACCGAGAAGCAGGTTTCCATCCTTAGAGTAATTTGATATAAGGTTTTCACCTACTCGGTGATTGAGATCAAACTGAGAAGCAAGTTTCCATCCTTAGAGTAATTTGATATAAGGTTTCCACCTATTCGGTGATCGAGATCGAACCGAGAAGTAGGTTTCCGTCCTTAGAGAATAATTTGATATAAGGTTTCCACCTGCTCAGTGATTGAGATTGAACTAAGAAGCATGTTTCTGTCCTTAGAATAATTTGCCTTAGTTCTCTTCGCGTTTGTTGACCAGGTTTAATGAGTTAATGACGAGGGAACAATAAGTACAAACACAGCTGCATGAATAAATATCGCCCTCGTATTACTTAATATTTTATGCATACAACGTTATACTCAACCCATACTCCTGCACACTGATAGTCAGTAGTAAAACTTCTTCAAATTGTGAGCATTCTATGGCCAGGGAAGTGGTCTCTCGTCTAAATCTTCCAAATAGTATGCTCTCGTGCCAGCAATGACAATCACTTTATATGGTCCCTCCTAGGTCGGTGCTAAGTTTCCTGCATTGACATCTCGGGTGTTCCCTACAACCTTTCGAAGTACCAAATCTCCGGCACTAAACTCCCTTCTCCTCACGTCTCTGTTGTATCTCCAAGCAAGTTTTTGCTGATATTCTGCCAGCCTTATGGTCACCAACTCCCAGTGCTCTCCAACAAGTCCAACTGTCTCTCCATTAATTTTGCATTTTTGGCTGGGGAGAATCCTGAAACCCAAGCACTGCACAAATTTATCTCGGTTGGTATGATAGCTTCCGCTCCATATGTTAGAGAAAACAGAGTCTCTCCCGTGGATCTCCTTGGGGTTGTCCGGTATGCCTACAGAACATTGGACAACTCCTTGGCCCACCTACCCTTAGCGCCCTCAAATCTTTTCTTCAACCCATTCACAATGGCTTTATTAATGGCCTCAGCCTGGCCATTACTCTATTGGTATGCTGAGGTAGAGTACCTGTTTCTGATGCCGAGGCTGCTAAAAAACTCATGGAAAACTTTGCTGATAAACTGTAGCCCATTATTTGATACGAGAGATTCTGGTACCCCGAACCTTGTTACTATGTTTCTCCATACAAACTTTTTAACATCCACATCCTAGATATTTGCCAACGCCTCTACCTCCACCCATTTGGTGAAATAATCTACATCCACCAGAACAAACCTTCAATTTCCTGTAACCCGAGGGAATTGACCAACAATATCTAGCCCTCACTGCGCAAAGGGTCAGGAGCTACTAATAGGATTTAAGCTCCCTGCTAGTTAGTGGATCATCAAGGCGTGCTTCTGAAATTACTCACACTTCCATACATACTCGGTAGCATCCTTTTGCATTTATGGCCACCAAAATCCCTGAGTCATTACTCGGTGAGCTAATGAACATCCCCCCACATAACTGCCACACTCCCTCATGTAACTCAGTCAAGAGTTCTTCAATCTTGCTGGGGTGCAAACACTGTAGGTAAGGCCCATCAAAAGACCTTCGATACAGCTTACGATTAACTGATAACCAATACCGAGCAGCTGTCCGGCATACTTTTTCTACTTCCTTTTCATCAGCAAGCACATGGTCCTCGACTAAAAAGTCGATGATCGGATTCATCCAACATGGTTTAGCTGTTGTCACTAGTGAAACACCTACCCCTGCATTGATACTCGGTTCTGCTACCAACTTCACTTTGATTAATCGAGGAATTTCCTAGGTTGATGACGACTCCAATGCGGCCAAAAAGTCAGCATGCCGGTTCTGCCCCCTGGCCATCTGAACCACTTTTACACTCAGAAAGCGGTCCATAGTCTGTCTTACCAACCGTAAGTACTCCATCATCTAGGGATCCTTGGCCTCAAAGCTTCCCTGCACTTAATTAACCACCAATCGAGAGTCTGAGTAGACCTCCATTTCCTTAGCACCTAGATCTGACACAACTCTCAATCCGGCAAGCAGGGCCTTATACTCGGCTTCATTATTAGAGGCCTTGAAGTCTAACCTAAAGGAATGCTCCAATTTTATTCTTTCTGGGGGTGATGACTACGATTCCAGCCTCGGCTCCTAGTGCGCTGGACACACCTTCCATAAATACTTTCCACGGGATTACCTCTATAGAGCAAACTATCTCCATCCCTCCTCTCAAGGAAAACTCTACAATGAAATCGGCAATAACCTGACCCTTCACCGAGCTTCTAGGCCTGTACCTAATGTCAAAAGAATCCAGCCAAGTTCCCCACTTAGTTATTCTCCCCGTAAAATCGGATCTCTTCAACAACAACTATAGAGGATACTCGATCAATACGTAAACAGTATGAGCTTAAAAGTAATGGGGTAGCTTTCTTATAATGTGAACTAATGCTAATATCAACTTCTTTAAAGGCAAATACCTCGTTTCGACATCAACCAAGGTTTTGCTGACATAATATATTGGTTGTTGCACACCTTGATCTCTCAGCAGCACGACACTCATAGCATGTTCGGATACTAAGAGATACATGTATAAGTCCTCTCCAAGCTCTGGGGCTGTTAGCATAGGGGCCAGCACCAAATATTCCTTCAAATCCTGAAAAGCCTTTTCACACTCCTCATTCCATTGGAATCCCTTCCATTTTTTCAAAAGCTGGTAAAATGGACGGCATCGATTGGCAAATTTGGAAATAATCTAGTTAAGGGCAGCTAACATGCCAATCAGTACTTGAACTTCCTTTCGATTGCTCGGTGGTTTGAGGCGTTTTACTGCTTCAATCTTATCGGGGTTGACTTTTATTCCTCGGTTAGTGATCAAATACCCTAGGAACTTGCCAGCCCCCACTTCGAAAGCACACTTATCAGCATTGAGGCACAACTTATGCTGTCGAAGTACTTCGAACACCTCTTTGAGATTGTTAATATGCTGCGTCTCTTATTTTCTTTTTACCACCATATCATCAATGTACACCTCAACTGTGTGCCCAATCTTTTATCTCTGAACATTCTCGTCATCATCCGTTGATATGTGGCTCCAACATTCTTTAACCTAAATGGCATCACGGTATAATAATAGTTAGCATCAAATGAAATGAATGTCGTCTTCTCCTGATCCTCGGCAGCTAGGGTAATCTGATGATAACCCTGAAAAGCGTCCAGAAAGCTTATCCTTGGATGTCCATAGGTGGCATCTACCAGCTAATCAATCTTTGGCATGGGAAACAGATCCTTTGGACATGCTCGGTTCAGGTCAGTAAAGTCAACACAAACCCTCCATTTGCCATTCTTCTTTTTTACCACCACGGTATTCGCAAGCCACTCCGGAAAGAATATCTCCTTTATAGCCCCGGCTTCCTTTAATCTCTTGACCTTTTGCCTGATAGTTTCGACGTGCTCCTTAACTGATCTCCTCGACTTTTGCTTCTTGAGAGGGTATAACGGGTCCACGTTGAGCTTGTGAACTATGAACTCGGGGTCCACTTCGGGCACCTCATATGGGCTCCAAGCGAACATGTCTACATTCTGCACAAGAAACAGCAACATCTCCACCCTCTCTTTGTCCTTCACACTTGCTCCTATCAAAAAACTCCTATCATCATCCGGTAGTATCCTTACTCTTACTAAGTCCTCGGCACAGCTAGCCCCCGCTTCCTCTTAGGGTTCTTGTAATTTCTATAAGGGAGCCTCCTCAATTGACTCCTTTTATTTGATTCCCTGATCAACTGCAGCTACCAAGCACTGCCTGGCCACTTGTTGATTACCTCTCACTATAGCAATACCTTGCTCAGTGCGGAATTTGACCTTCACATGCAGGGTGGACAGTATTGCCCCCATTGCATGAATCCACGACCTTCCAAGGATTGCCATGTAAGGAGAAAACGAAGCGACCACTATGAATGTTACCATCACCTCCTTACCTTCCATATTTATAGGAAGCGAAATCTGCCCTTCTAGGATCACCATCTGGCCATCAAACCCCATCAGAGGCTTATCATACTTGGAAAGATCTTCATTCTTTAGGCCAAGCCCCTTGAACAGGTTGGGATACATCACCTCGGAATCACTCCTCTAATCTATCAATATCCTCTTTGCTATGAAACCATTTATCTGGGCTGTAACCACCAAAACATCGTCATGTGGTTGAATCGTGCCCTCCAGATCATCGTCATTAAAGGCAATGGGCTCTCGAGTGTACTTTAACTTCTTCTCGGAGGGTTGCTCACTCGTGCAACTTTCCGCCGGTACCACAGCCAGCACCCCCTCCTCTTGGACACATGAGTGCCCCTTGGAGCTACGTGGATGACTTCTATTACTCCCAGTGGGGGTGGGAGAGGATTCCCTCGAGGCTGAGCATCCTGCCTGGTTTCCTGATTCCTAAGGTTCACCATGAACTCTTTCAAATATCCCGCCTTCACCAACTGCTCTAAATGATTTTTTAACACTCTGCATTGTTCATTGGTATACCCCTTATCTCTATGGTAAGTACAATACAAATTCTGATTTCTCCTCGACGGGTCTCCCCCCATCTTATTTGGCCATTGAAAATATGGCTCATTTTTAATCCGATCCACGATCCTATGCACCAGCTCTTTGAACGTCACATTCACTTCCCCTACCTGTGCATTCGCCTCTTGAATCCTTAAATCCTTTTAGGGCCTTGACTGAAAACCCCCTACTGCGGTTGGATTATGATCAGAGCCTTGCCCCTGTTTTGCAGCCGGTCATCCTTTAACTTTTTATATTCTTCAATGCGCCTTATCAACTGCCTCATATCTTTGGGTGGTCTCCTCGTCAATGAGTCTCGCAAATCGGAATCCTTGGCCAATCCCAACCAAAAATTACTCACCACGATTTTTTCGTTGCCTTCGCCAATCTCGTTGTACAGCTCCCAATACCGGTTAGCGTAGCTATAGAGGGTTTCCCCAACTCCCATTTTCATTGATAGCAATGCATCCACAGGCTGTGGAACTTAGCTGCAAGTCATGAACCGGACGCCAAACTCTTGAATCAGCTCGGCAAAACTGTGAATTGAGCCTGTCCTTAATCCATTGAACCACCTCAAGGCGGTGGGCCTAAGGCTTGAAGGAAATATCTTACACATTAGTGTATCATTATGAGTATGCAAGGACATAATTTGAATATAATGGCTTACGTGTTCTACTGGGTTAGTTTTTCCATCATAAGAGTTGAACGGTGGCCGCATAAATCTGCTCGGCATAGGGGCTTGTTCAATGTCACTTGAGAACGACGATCGAGCAACTTGGCGTAATACACGGCTCATGGCATCCATAGTAGCATTCTGGGGTCGTCGCTCCTCTGGGGAAACTGCGTTCCAGTCCACATATTCCCGTGAACGATCTCGGTGTCGATGGGAACCGGATCGATTGGACCCTATTTCGTAGCAACCTCCTACACTGGCTGACCCTTCTTCACTTTCCTCGTGGTCTCTCCTCCGACGTCTACCTCTTGCTTCCAACTCTAAGTCCCTTACCAACCTGCACAAACACTCTAGCTCCTCATCCCTTCTATCAAAATGATTGCGCCCCGAAGCACCGGACATTGTTCGGTACGTTTGAAACGACCCTTCTCCAAAGCCCGACTGCCCTTCCTCCTGCTCATACTCCCTATCTTCGCATCCCTTCTGCCTTCTTTCCCGCTAAGTGGATCCCCAAAAAGATCTCCTAGAGCCACTTTCAGCATAACTCCCTAATTGACCTCCAGACATTTTCCCATGCAAGTCTCAACAGAACCACAGTTTCATAGGAGATTCCCACAGACGGTGCCAGTTGTGCGTGCCAAAAATATAATTAACGGGCTCAGCCTATTTTTGGGCTCATAATCTATTTATATTGTGGGCGTTGGTTTTTCTACTATGGGTAGTCCTTTACCCGGGGACCCAGTTGCACACTCCTGTTTCACAAAACTATCCCTCTTTTCTCACAGAGCTGCACCTTTCTCTCCTAGTATAGTTCCTTTTTTCTCTTCATCTCCTCTTCAGAATTGCCAACCCCCACTTCTCAATCCATTCTTCTATTTATAGCATGAGAGGAGTGGAGGTGTTATGATTATTTCCTTACTCATGTGGATGGGGGTCCAATTCCATCGTTGCTAAGTGGATGTTCGGTTAAGAAAGGTGGTAATGGCATTGGAACTAATTCCCACTTCCAAAAGACCGCTCAACAGCGAAATTCCCAAAGGCACTACCGGGCAGCCGAGTACAGGGTGTTTCCGAGCAATGATACCCCTGACCAGGTTAAAGACGATCAGGAGGGGCTTGCTTTTGGTATCCAAGACAGTGCAGTCTCATTCTAGCTCTTGGGCCCAGATTGGCCCCTGAGGTGTTCGGATCGAGGTTGTAGGTCCAATGAGGAGGGGGTGGTGTATTAGGCCGCCAAGCCAAGTCCCAAGGCCCGATGGGCTCGAGGCCCTGGCCCGTACAATTTTTAAAAATTTTTATTTTATTTTATTTTAGGCTTGGGTGGAGTGGAACAACCCACCCCCTTTTCCATCCTTCATATTTTTATTTTTCACCACACAAGACAAAATGAAAACTCTCATTTTCTATTCTCTTCATTTTTCACCTAATCAAACAGACCATTTACAAGGATTGATCCCCTGAGGAGAAAATATACGATCTCAAATATTTTGGTTTCACTGAACCTTCTCCATCACAAATTGAAATCATGGCTTCCTACCTTCAGCCCAATGATCATGCATACCTTGATATTAGTAAAATAAATATAAGCATTATAATAATAAAAAAAAATATAAAACTTTGGTACAATTTTGTAAGAACAATATATTAGGTTTTCAATTAAATTTAAACACATGGGTGCATTGATCAATGAACAATAAAAAATATTATATTTATAAAAGATAATTAAATTTAATACATACATGTGTGTAAGGACACGATTCCTGCGCGGCCCAGTGACATCTTAGGGTTCACGCGGGAGAGATCCCTCACAATACGATTTGTAGAGAGTGGGCTTGAAAAGCTTGGGCTTGGTCACGGGGGGATGGTCCGGTCTGGATTTCAGAAAGATCCCTGTGGAAAATGGACTGGGCCTAAACGTTTAAAGCCCCGCCATACTGCCACCTCTGAGAATGGGATCCTCGGACTTGATCCGAGGGCCCTTGTGGTCCTTTCCGGCTGTCCAACGGAGGACTTTCTCTATTCTGTGCGTGGATCGTTCCGGCGATCTTCCTCATGAAGTCTCCCTTTTTTGTCTCCCCTGCTAGATTCACTTACTTCTCCTTTTATACTAGTGTGCGTTCGATATCCTTCGTCCACGTGTAGGGTCAGTCTTTACAAATACTGACATTGGTCCCATCAGTCTAATCCCGGAATTGTTGGGGATGACTTGATAAAGCTGTAGAGTACGGTTCTGTCAGGCATTGGGCCTTATCCAGAAGGGTATTTAGGGTAATCGCCCCAAGGTATTTTGGATTTCCTTACGAATTTATCCCTTTATTCTGGGCGGATTATGGGCCTGCCGAGGACTAGACTGTCCTCGGCTGCCTCCCAAAAATTGGTCCGTACTCGGCGTCATGGAGCTTGGGCCACAGTTCTCCTCGGATTGGGCCCTCGGACTTTCTAAGGGCAAATGGGCCTGGTCCACGAATTGCTGGGCCCCACAATAGCCCCTCAAAACCCTTCTATCCGAATTCCGGATTGGAAAGGAGGGTTTTGGCAAACCCGGGCCCTTAATATGGCCCATTTAGCTTGATCCCGCATTTATGTGAGCGGTTTCTCAGGAAGTCAGGCGGTTTTTGAGGGATTCCTTTTAATCCGCTCGGGATCTGCTCCTTCCGCTTGGATGTCCCAGACGCGCCCTTAATGAATTCCCCTTAATGAGGCTCATTTATATCCAGCGGCTCATTTGATAAGGTGGAGAAGTGGAACAGACGCCTCTTTTTTCTTCAGATTCTTTGGGAAGGTTGAATGCATTTAATGCCATCCGTTCTGCTCTTCCTATAAGAAGGCAAGCAGGAGGCCATCACTTTCGTACTAACTCCCTTCTATTCTTCTGAGATCGCACCAAATGATGAAGAAATCATGCCCCTCTTCTAGACACCATATTCTGATAAAACTTGAAATGGCTCGATCAGGGCAAGGGTGGCGCAGACTTAAGATCTGTCTCGCCTTTCTTTCAACCAAAATCCGAAGCAGGGACTCGTCGTGTCGAACTCTCGGCGCGACTGAGTCGAGAACAACCAAGACCAGCACCACCCGGCTCCTCATGTGCATACCTAATATGGCACCAACGTGTTAGGAGTCAGGGCTGAGGCAGGGGCTAAGTGCTTCTGCTTCTCCCTCTTTTGCTCCTTGGTGCCCTCCTCCGCTTTCCTCTTATAGTCTTCCCAGCACCAGTTCCGTCCTGGTGCCTTCCCTTTTCCCTCTTTTGCTCCTTTTCTTTCTTTTCGTCCCTTCTCTCTTCTTCTCCTCCTTCTTTACTCATGTCCTCCATCTTCCTCCTTCATCTCCTCCATCTTCTTCATTGATTTCTTCCTTACTATTTCCTTCTCCTTCAATTCTTCTTCCTTCTCCTTCAATTCTTCTTCCTTGTCCTTCATCCTTTTCCGAAGAAGGTTCTTGTCATGATATGAGCAATGTTGAGGCAGAGACTGAAGAGACCTTGAAGATGAGTTTTAGAAGAAGCCTGACTGTTTACTTCTCTGTACTGCGAGTGTTATCGTTGCTTCAGCAGTTCTCCTTTTGTATAGGCTTGTTTGAGCCCTTTTTCGTACATTGTAATAATCTCTTATATTAATAAAAGTGTTTATTATTTCATTTTGCATATTCCGTTTATGTTTTTGTATATTGGTAAATGCTGCTCGGCTCAATGAGAAAGTCTCTAAACCGATGACAACTAAGACCAAACTACTTGATAATAAAAAGATGTTGTCATAACTCTAATATAAGTGTTTGGCCCACTAAGGCCGACCAGTGAAAAGTAATGATTATCCATGCTGGCCGAGGAGAGAACTGGAGGCTTGATGCCGTGTTTGGGTCCGAGGACCATACAAGGCCTTGATTCTATACAAAACTCGTAATAATAATAATTTTTATACTTGGTTTCCCCATAGGCTTGAGTCCGAGGACCATGCAAGGCCTTGGTTCAGTCCATGACTTGTAATAATAATAATTTTTATACTTGGTTTCCCCATAGGCTTGAGTCCGAGGACCATGCAAGGCCTTGGTTCAGTCCATGACTTGTAATAATAATAATTTTTATACTTGGTTTCCCCATAGGCTTGAGTCCGAGGACCATGCAAGGCCTTGGTTCTGTTTTATTCCCTCTCCTCAGGTATCCCGTACGCGGCCGGGCAGGAGGTTGTCCTCGGCATTAGTTATTACCCGGCGGGGCCCGTAGTCCGTGGGCCATCATGTAGCAAGGGCATGGGCCGCGGATTTACTAGGCCCACGGATCATGAGATATTTCCATAATCTTTGGCCACGCGGTACTTCTGGGTGTCCCGATGTTCGAGGTGCACCTCGACGAGGCTCCTTTAGTCTTGTCGTTGCAGAGGTTTGTTGGAAGTCGAGCTGGAGACGTTTTGTCTGTAGCGTTCCTCGGGAAGCTGCGCTAATTAAATGCTACCACCCTATCTCCTCAAATAAATAAGAGAGCAAGTTTCTTTGCCTAGGCACTAGCTCCTTAGTCTCCTCCTTCAGCTTCCTCCCGCAGCAAGTCATGTTTGAGACAAGGGTCGGGGAAGAAAAACTCTCTCCGCCGCAAGGGCGCCACGTTCTCCTCAAGCTCAGAAGAGTGATATATGGGCAACGAAGGCATAGATTCAAAGAAATATTCCCTTATGACAGAGGGGAGAGGGTGTTTCCCACGCTTTTAGTCAAAATCCGAAGCAGGTTCTGGTCATGCCAGATTTTTGGTATGTCCGAAGAAGGAATTTCCACCATCAGCACTGTCTACCTTGCAGTCGGTAAATTTCTGCGGGGGCTTCCCAACTTTCGGCTCCCTGCATCTTCTTTGTAGATGGTGTTAGCCTGAGGTCAGGTTCTTTTGCTGCCTGAGTTTCGGGCACGTGAAAGCGTTGAGGATGAAACGAGGTCTTGAGGCAGTAGCCAACCTCTCCTCTGTGCTACCTGCATCCTCCCCACTGCGGCGTGAGGCTCAAGTTGGGCTCCTTTGCTGCCGGAGCTATGGGCATGCGAAAGCATGGAGGAAGGGACAAGGCCTCGAAGCAGTAGCCCACCTCTCGTCTGTGCTACCTCCTCGGCCTTCTCTTGCTTCCTTGTAACTTTCCTTTCTATCATGTAGCAAGTTTTATCACAAGTTGATTTCAGCTTTTTGTTGTATGCTGTACTGTTTTTTGTTTTAATAAGAAAGGAAATTTTGCCTACTTATTTTGAATACTACTCTTTTTGCAACATTATTTTGTGGAAGGGTGTGCTCCCTGTGTCTGTTTCTTCAATGATACTTAGAGCAGGAAGTTTTGAAACATAATCCAATCAATTCTAATGTACCAACACTACCAAACATTACGGCGATAACTCATAGCAAGTTTAACTCAGGAAACTAGCAAAAATAACAATTGAATATTCTGTGATAAGTATGAGAGTACCGTCCGAGGAGTTGACGGAGGGTAAAGAACTCAAATTGTTTCTCAGGTGACGTATTGCCCTACGTCGCATCGATTCCCTTGGTGCTGCAGATCTAAGAGCAGACTTGCGAATCCCCGCAGTTTGGGAACTGACCCAATGGCGAGTGGGGAGCTTTCCTCAGATGAATCCAAATTCTACGTAATGTAGTTTTTCCTTACGAGTAGTTGGTTTTATCATAGGTTTGAGTCTGAGGACCATACAAGACCTTGGTTCTGTCCAAAACTTTTGATTTTCATCTCTTGTACTTGGTTTCCCCATAGGTTTGAGTCCGAGGACCATGCAAGACCTTGGTTCTGTCCAAAACTTTCGAGACTTATTTTTTTTTTGTGTTTGGTTTCCCCACAGGCTTGAGTCCGTGGACCATGCAAGGCCTTGGTTCTGTCCAAAACTTTTGATTTTCATCTCTTGTACTTGGTTTCCCCATAGGTTTGAGTCCGAGGACCATGCAAGACCTTGGTTCTGTCCAAAACTTACGAGATTTATTTTTTTTTGTGTTTGGTTTCCCCACAGGCTTGAGTCCGTGGACCATGCAAGGCCTTGGTTCTGTCCAAAACTTTTGATTTTCATCTCTTGTACTTGGTTTCCCCATAGGTTTGAGTCCGAGGACCATGCAAGACCTTGGTTCTGTCCAAAACTTACGAGATTTATTTTTTTTTTGTGTTTGGTTTCCCCACAGGCTTGAGTCCGTGGACCATGCAAGGCCTTGGTTCTGTCCAAAACTTTTGATTTTCATCTCTTGTACTTGGTTTCCCCATAGGTTTGAGTCCGAGGACCATGCAAGACCTTGGTTCTGTCCAAAACTTACGAGATTTATTTTTTGTGTTTGGTTTCCCCACAGGCTTGAGTCCGTGGACCATGCAAGGCCTTGGTTCTGTCCAAAACTTTTGATTTTCATCTCTTGTACTTGGTTTCCCCATAGGTTTGAGTCCGAGGACCATGCAAGACCTTGGTTCTGTCCAAAACTTACGAGATTTATTTTTTTGTGTTTGGTTTCCCCACAGGCTTGAGTCCGTGGACCATGCAAGGCCTTGGTTCTGTCCAAAACTTTTGATTTTCATCTCTTGTACTTGGTTTCCCCATAGGTTTGAGTCCGAGGACCATGCAAGACCTTGGTTCTGTCCAAAACTTACGAGATTTATTTTTTTTGTGTTTGGTTTCCCCACAGGCTTGAGTCCGTGGACCATGCAAGGCCTTGGTTCTGTCCAAAACTTTTGATTTTCATCTCTTGTACTTGGTTTCCCCATAGGTTTGAGTCCGAGGACCATGCAAGACCTTGGTTCTGTCCAAAACTTACGAGATTTATTTTTTTTTTGTTTGGTTTCCCCACAGGCTTGAGTCCGTGGACCATGCAAGGCCTTGGTTCTGTCCAAAACTTGTGATTTTATCTCTTGTACTTGGTTTCCCCATAGGTTTGAGTCCGAGGACCATGCAAGACCTTGGTTCTGTCCAAAGCTTACGAGATTTATTTTTTTGTGCTTGGTTTCCCCACAGGCTTGAGTCCGTGGACCATGCAAGACCTTGGTTCTGTCCAAAGCTTTTGATTTATCTCTTGTACTTGGTTTCCCCATAGGTTTGAGTCCGAGGACCATGCAAGACCTTGGTTCTGTCCAAAACTTACGAGATTTGTTTTTTGTGTTTGGTTTCCCCACAGGCTTGAGTCCGTGGACCATGCAAGGCCTTGGTTCTGTCCAAAACTTGTGATTTTATCTCTTGTACTTGGTTTCCCCATAGGTTTGAGTCCGAGGACCATGCAAGACCTTGGTTCTGTCCAAAACTTTTGATTTTCATCTCTTGTACTTGTTTTCCCCATAGGTTTGAGTCCGAGGACCATGCAAGACCTTGGTTCTGTCCAAAACTTACGAGATTTATTTTTTGTGTTTGGTTTCCCCACAGGCTTGAGTCCGTGGACCATGCAAGGCCTTGGTTCTGTCCAAAACTTTTGATTTTCATCTCTTGTACTTGGTTTCCCCATAGGTTTGAGTCCGAGGACCATGCAAGACCTTGGTTCTGTCCAAAACTTACGAGATTTATTTTTTGTGTTTGGTTTCCCCACAGGCTTGAGTCCGTGGACCATGCAAGGCCTTGGTTCTGTCCAAAACTTTTGATTTTCATCTCTTGTACTTGGTTTCCCCATAGGTTTGAG